>NW_024039119.1:1925000-2525000 GCF_016077235.1 Cyprinodon tularosa
TCCATCCATCCATCCATCCATCCACCATCCGTCCATCCATCCATCCATCCATCCATCCATCCATCCATCCATCCATTCATCCATCCATCCATCCATCCATCCACCATCCGTCCATCCATCCATCCATCCATCCATCCGTCCATCTGTCCGTCCATCCATCCATCCATCCACCATCCGTCCATCCATCCATTCGTCCGTCCGTCAGTCCATCCATCCATCCATCCATCCATCCATCCATCCATCCATCCATCCATCCATCCATCCATCCATCCATCCATCCATCCATCCACTCAACTAGCTTCTCTTTGCTCAGAGGAGCAGATATTTCATTCTGAATGTCTCCTGAATAACAATACTCCTTATCCTACTGTATCTCTATGTAGAGCTCAGCTACCCTGCAGAGATTTCAGTAAACTGAAATACCAAAAGTTTGTGACCGCATGTGAGGACAGACTGAGCAGAAATCAGAGAGCTTTGCCCTGCAGCTCAGCTCCCCTCTCATCGTTAGACAGCAGTACAGAGTAAGCAATACTGTCTGTAAGTGTTTTTACAAAGGAAATGTCTTTTTAAGTGATGATGATATCATACTCACCAACTTCCTCACCATTCAAGAGTTTTCATGAGTTCTAGTTTTTTGCCAAAACAAGGAATCAAACAGCTCTTGGTTTTTTTTTCTTTCTTTTTCTTTTATAAAGACAAGATACATGCATTCATATAAATTTCTTGATTATAGCTTATCACCAAGGAAAAATACTTCGGTCTCTATGGTGTTCGTGAAAAAGAAATTAAATGTTTCACCTGAGAGAAGCAATTTGGTCAAATTGCTCCTCTAAGATTATTAAAGCAGGGATTAAGGAGGACTTTAATACCAAATGTCTTTCACTTTTTTTCTTAGATTCTATGCAGATTTTAACGCGACCTTGAGTATTTATTAAAAAAATCTGATTTAAGGGAATCTTTTGCTATTTATAAAGATGATGCGATAATATGAATATTTTTGTTTTGTACAAGTGAAAACTATAGGTGGATGTGGACTAACATCATGATTTACAACACAAAGAAAGCTTTAAGATTCACACTAGTATTTTTGTAATTCTAAGGACCATTAACCTGTCTCTAGTAGTTTCTGTTATTGATGGTATCTTCAGCTTTTTGTGTCTGTTTTCAGACTCCTGCCCTTTAGGGTTTGCAGTGCTGAATCTCACCATCAGGGGGAGCAGTGACTTTTCTTTTGCCCTTACAGTATTTCCCAGCAGCCTTGATTTCACTTGTTAACAAAGCTGCCTCACAGCTGTTCACAATAAAATGACAGATAATGCGAGAAGGCAGTGTGCATTCTGCCAAATCTGACACAAAAACAGCCTGAACTTCCCCATCACAACATGCCACTTACACTACTCCTTATGGCAAATGTGTTAGTTCTATGTGCTCCTTGCATTCATTTTCTTTTTTTTTTGTGCAGGTTCATCAAAGCTGAGGTGGAAAAGCACTGAACACTGAAAAAAAGAAGCAAACGGGCAGGGATGGAGGAGGAGGAAGATATTTGTGCCTCTCAGCGCTGATTAAGACCACTTCAGTGAGGCTGGTGCCACTTTACACCAGCGGGCAGCAGCCTTCTGTGAATGAAGCCAGGGCTCTAGAGGTGAGGGTGCGTACGGGGAGATTGGTGGAGGGGAGTGGATGAGGGAGTCCCTTTAATTGCAATCATTTCAGCAACACTGCAGGGATCTACATGCCATGCATACAATTAGAGAGGAGACGAGACGGCATGCTACTTGCAGATTATCCCTCTGCAGCCTTGTCATGACTAAAACTTCCAGATGAATGCAAAATATGCACAGAACCACCTAGAAACGTTTTTTAATACACTATTGTTTGCGAAAGGGATTGACATAGCTCCACTGTGTGAGTTTGCTGGCAGCAGCATCTCAATTTGTGTGTACATGTTTGCATGTATCCTTCCTGCGTGCTGTTGAGGTTAATTGAGACACACAGCTCATCTCTGCCCTGATGGGGGTCAGATGCACAGAGGCAGATCTGCATCCCATTAATCTAACCCCAATTTATGCTTCCACACAATGTCAGCCACAGCTCTGCAACCCCCTCTGTTCCACACGCTCGCACAGTTGAAACCATTAATTTAGCCCCAATTTGTGTTCACCTCCGTGGCTGTGATGCACGGCAAACTCTCTTGGACACACAATGCACCAACTCTGCAAACAATTTGCAGCTTTCTCACAACATTAGCAGCTCATGCAGAGTTGGCATTGTTTAAAGATCAGCACTTCTGCAGGTTGTTTGATCGGTAAAGAAAGCATAAAAAAAAAAATCCCTTCTATGTTCCCAGGAATAGTTTCTCACATCCATGTGGCCTCTATTATTCCTAACAAAACACCAGCCTGACAGCCCCGAAGCAACTCAGAGACGGAAAGGCAAATTAAGCAGCTTCACTCTAACACTGAGGGACCATTAAAGTCGAAACGCCTGATCTCCCTGGCTGGCTTTTTCCTCTCCATCCTCTCCCTCGTTCCTCTCTCGTTTCCTCACTCTCCAGTTGGAAAGGTTAACCGTGAGAGGCTCTCAGAGACACTCCAGCAGACACACAAGTGATCTTCCCTTTAATTGGCTTTTCCACTCCCTTTCTTCTCTTCTGTTCTTCCTCTCAGGTCAGCGCTGTCCACTGCAGGGCCCCGACAGGGGAACAACACATTCTAACACAGAACCACACTAAGGTAGTCAGGCTGAACTGAGGACTGGATACCCTGAGACGGGTGTGTGTATGTCGGTGCGCCTTTAAAATATCTCCATTCCACCAGTCAATCTGTCGGTAGCAGAACAGTAGAACTGCAGCTGCGTAATTGAGCTGTTTGGCTCTCGGGCCTCCATAATGTCCTCATCCATGAAGCAGATGACACCGTGGCTCTGCTCCCCTCCGTCAGGCGGAGAAGGCGTACAGGAATTCAGAAAAAGGCCACTGACAGGAGTGGAGTCATTATCAGCCTCTGTCTTGTTCAGTTTTTATTTCTGCTGTGAGCACAAGAAATGCTCCAATATGGTGTATTTATACCTACTGTCTTTGTGTTTGTTTTCTAGAGAAGATAATTACTTTAACACTAGAAAGATCAAAGGAATGCAGCATATTTTATGGAAGAAAAACATTTCTTCCTGTTATCTGCAAAAAAACTAGCTTCCTTGCAGTCTAAACCAATTGTGGCAAGTCTTAAGGGTATAGTGGAGGATATTCTTTTTCTGGGTGGATCATCAAAAGAAGTGGTCCTCCTAATGGTCAATCATTCTGTCAATCATCATATGTTTACGTAAGGCCGTCTTATGTGCTCACCCCCATTTTCACTTAGTGATGGTGAGTCTGACGTTAGTGGAAAAACTGCAAATCTTCTTTTGGAAAGTAAGCTTGTGCAGTCCCAGTCAAACTCCAGCCGAATGGCAGCCCACTTCCCTGCACTCCCAGCCAAATCCCCTCCAACTTCCAGCAACTGGCATTCTCCTGGGCTTGCATTTTTTACTCTGACTCCACCCTTTCACTGAATGGGCCAGCCAAGGGCCCATCAAGGAAAGTTGGACAACTTTTAAACAGAGCGTGCACGAGAAGAAATGCATGCTCTCACACATGTTTAATAGGCGTCCCCTCTAGGGAACGGGTACAGAGTTTTGCATGTGCATTTTTAAAGTGGAGAAGGTTTTCAAAAATTTGCAAAAATCCTCCACAATACCTTTAAGTTTTTTTTTTTTTTTAAAGCAACTGTTTACATTTCTTATCCAACTTCATTTTAAACCCCCGAAACCCCCAGTTTTCACACCGCTCCCTCCTGCTTACGTACATTGTGCGGAGCCCTTGTGCATCGTGTTAAACATTTAGAACTTTTCCACATCCACCGCTGCTCCTTTGCACTTCACCATTCAAGTATGTCTTCTCTGTCCTTCACCGTAAAATTCGGAGCAGAGCTATTTTTTGCTACGATCCGGTTGGGCCAGGTCAAGATCTGCAAATTGCAATTGCACCAAACATGAAGAAAACTGTCTAAGATGTGGTTTGTTAAAGTAAAATACAGTAATGCAAGATCATTAACTACAAATTAGAGCATAATTCTTATATATTCCCAAAAACTAAGACTTTTTATTTAAATTATTGAATGCAAATTGTTGGTACTTCAATATACCAGGAAGCAGATTTCTCATCTCGATCAAAATATTTCTTATATACCGAGAGGCTTAAAAATTGAATCAAATCCAGTCCAAACAACTTCCAAGAGCACCTCTTACAGCTTCAAAACAAACTTGTTATCACGGGGATGGATAAAGAGATGCTGAGTTTGGAAGTAGAGAACAAACCAATTTTGATTGATTATCCCTATTACAAAGACCTACAACTAAAAAGTAATGTTTTGGCAGAAAGGTGGCTGACTGATGCTGATGTTGAGTTTGAATTATGTCATATTAAATTAAACGTTCATTACCGCATGTTTTTCTCCAATGAATTAAATAATAATATAGCAAATTGACAGTTGCAGAGGATGTGGGATTTCACTGTAACTCAAACTAGATGTGGATGTAAATCAATATATCTTAACTCACCTTTTGAAGTTATATATTAACCAAAAGCCAACAACAGAATAAAGTGAACTAATACAGAATTCATGCTCTTTTAACAATGAGTGTTAATGTTTAATAGGGGAGAGTTTGTCTCTGTAGATATATAGGAATCTTGTATGTAAGATAAAAGAAATAACTGCTAAACCATTTTAATGTATTATTTAGAACCATAAATTATGATTAAACTGCACCAGTTTAAAGATATGTGCATGACTTTGTTAGAAAGGGCCTATTAAAAATCCAGTCTATTTCCGGTAATTTGATGGTAAAATATAGATTTTGTGCGCATTAATTTTCCTGTTACCGGTAGTTATGGTGATCAGCATAGACTGGCCCTGAACTGGTTTTGCAGCCTCAGTGCACATTGGTCCCTGCATGGCCACTCCTATGACAATTTTCTAGAACAGCAACTGATATGTGATCATACATTTTATTTCTTTTAGTTTCCTATCTGCAAATGATTGATAAAGGTCAATCAAGCTGAAAGTTGCCTGATTCCTGACACCAGGTGACTTCTTTGTTGGTTCTCTGGTCCTACAGCTATTCGTTTCCAAAATGAAAATACTTGAAGAGGAAAATTCCTAAAGGGGAAGAATTGGAAAAAATTATTTAAAAATAAATTTTTTTTGTGTGTGTGTGTGTATGTTATTAAATAGATAGTATTCTTGTATTGTCAGTACTGTTGTTTCAGGGCTGTCCTCCAGTCTCCTAAAACAGTGCAGAGAAAAGTTATCCAGTTCCATAACTCCCCATCGCATCTGGGAAAATTACTTAATTGTGTTCTTTTAAACTCAGTCTGGCACCCAGCAGATCCAGATAGGAGAAAAGATAATCACAGTGTGAAATGAGTTGCACGCTACACTGACTTACCCACTAGTAGCCTAGAAACAGTGCAAGATGACGAGACAAGGCAATTCAAAAAGGAGCGCCCAGGACTCTGTTTTGCCCGCTATTCCACTACATCTCGCTCTATGCTCCGAGGCCTCGACACAGCCATTATCCGCAGGCCGCTGTATGTGAGAGGACATCATTACCAGCTGTCTGCAGAGCTGCCTCTTTCCTCCCATATCTCTGCAGACACCATCCTATCCGAAGGCTTGGCTTGAGATGAACCAGGGCAAGGCCAAGCAACTGAGAAGAGCCTCATTCCCACCTGCCACAGAAACAGATAGGACTCTGAGATAGCCGCAGCCTGCCAGTGACATTCTGGCCTCCGTTAGGTTGATAATGGTGTGAGGCACATGACTCATCAGCTCAGAGGTTTGGATCAGATGTTCAGTTCTTGTCTCAGTTGAAAGACTGAGTAAGATGCATATAATCACAGCAGTGTTTAGACGGTGCTGCTTTGGTGCAGGCCGAAATAACTCTGAGTAAAATGTTGTAACGGTGGCCTAAATTTGTAGGGATCATTTTAAATAGGTTGTATATCCTCATGCTAAAGAGGTATGTAAAATATTAATTTCTGCAGCATAAATGAATGCCCTCATTCTGTGTCTTGTAATAGTATGTCACTGTTAACTTTTACCGTTTTGTTATAATGCACCCAAAAATATCATTCTATCCATCCATTTTCTAGCACACTTATCCCTGTTGGGATCTGGAGAAGTTCCACCTTTCTCCAGCAGAGTCCGCCGTGGATCCTCCTGAGCTGAGCCTTCGACACACCTGAGGCGCATCTCATCATCAGAGGATCCACCAGTATATAACCTGCCTTCAGACCTTACCTCAACGCCGCAGTGTTAAATCCAGTTTGGTTAGCACCTGAGCCTAGCTTCTTCTGAGAACCTTTTTGCTCCTGATTCCTGATTGGATTCTAATCCCTTTTGTCTCTGCTTTCAGGAATCCAGTTTTCCCTTGTACGCTCTGGATGAGCTTAACCTGCCAAACCTGCCCTCTGAGCCAAACCTGAAGACTCTTCTCTGGATTCCCATGCAGCTCTGGACTAAGAGCTGGAAACCCAAAGCCAAGGTCTGCCCTCATGCTAGAAGTAAGACGCTGAAGCGGTTATTGGACTCTGCTGAACTAAACAGTCTCTGGACCCAACAGTTCCTCTCTCAAAGCCAAACCCGGACTCCTCAAGGTATAAACCTGAAACTCTCAAACTCAAATTCATCTGCGTCCAAGCTAACTGAACTGTCATCCTCACAAACTCCAGTGAACCTGCCCCCAGGCCTGAACCAGTTCCTGTGTTTATTCCATGTGCTTGTGCTCAATAAAACTTGTTAAACTTTTCATCTGTTTCTGTGGTGTTCTGCATACTGGGCTTTTCTGAAACCCATCATGACAATCCCGAGTGGGGTCGCAAGGGCTGCTGGTGCCTATCTCCAGCGGTCAATGGGCGAGAGGCGGGGTACACCCTGGACAGGTCGCCAGTTAATCGCGGGGCAACACAGACACAAACAGGACAAACAACCATTCACACACACTCACACCTAAGGGGACTGTAGAGAAGCCAATTACCCTAACAGTCATGTTTTTGGACTGTGGGAGGAAGCCGGAGTACCCGGAGAGAACCCAGGCATGCTCAGGGAGAACATGCAAACTCCAGCACCTTCTTGCTGCAAGGTAGCAGTGCTACCCACTGCGTCCCTGAGCATCCCACAAATATTCATATTTTATTGGGATTTCAAGTGATTGACCTACAATAACAATTAAGTGAGATGAAATAGTTTAAGGCTTATTCTGTTGGGTGAAGGCCTCAGATTTTATAGTGAAATTTGGGAAACAAACAGCATTATGAACACCAACTAGCACAGCAGAAAGAACGTTTTGGCATTGTTTAAAGCAGTGAACCTTAATTTTTCCTCTTCCAAGTTGATATAAATCTAAGTGTTTTTGAAACAATTAAAGTGTGTGTCCTATCCCGCTACTGGGCAGAGAACTACATTTACAACTTTCATTGCCACCGACAAAGGGGCACATTTATAGACTCTGTTTTGGAGCTTGTGGAAAAAAAATTCAAAAGAACTTTACAACAGCTTGCCTCCATAAGCTGGTCCCTGTGGAACCATTAAGAGTCCTTAATGACTCTTAATGGTTCCCCTAAATTATGGAGGACATGTTGTTCCTTCATGCTCCAGGGTTACCTGTGGAGTACCACAGGGCTTGGTGCTAGGACCAATTCTCTTTATTTTATACATGCTCCCAATAGGTAGAATTGTAAGACAACATGGGATTAATTTCCACTGTTATGCTGATGATACTAAGCTGTATCTGTCTATAAATCCAGATGAAGCTAACCCATTACATAGATTACAGGCATGTCTTGAAGACATAAAAATCTGGATGACTCTTAACTTTCTGCCCATTAATGCAAACAAAGCAGAAGTTATAGTCTTTGGAGTGTTTGAAAATTAAGCTGATTAGTCAGTCACTTTATTTGGATGGGATTAAATTGATCTCAGATAATGAAGTAAAAAATCTTGGTGTTGTTTTTGATCAGGACCTGTCATTTAAATCCCATATCAAAGAGGTTTCTAGAATTTCCTTCTTTCATCTGCGAAATATTGCAAAAATTAGAAATATCCTGTCCAGGGGTGATGCTGAGAGAAAGCCTTAAAAGCCTTCAGTTGATCCAAAATGCTGCAGCCAGAGTTCGGATGAAAATTAAAAAGAGAGATCACATCTCTCCTATCCTGGCTTCTCTTCATTGGCTTCCTATGAAATCCATAGAATTTAAAATCCTCCTCCTCACATATAAAGCCATAAATAACCAAGTTCCATCTTATATCACAGATATGCTTGTTCCTAATATCCCTACATGAGCACTTCGCTCTCAATCTGCAGGTTTACTAGTGGTTCCTAAAATTTCTAAAAATAGAATGGGAGGCAGATCTTTTAGTCATCAGGCTGCTGATAACTAAAAGCCTGATAACACAGGCTTCCTGTGGAACCAACTACCAGTTTAAGTCAGTATTGGAAAACCCCTGTCTACTTTTAAGGCAAGGCTTAAAATGTTCCTTTTTAATAAAGCTTGATAAAGCTTTGAGTCGCTCAGGGTAAGCTGAGCCAATCTCTATGGTTATGCTGCTATAGGCTTAGATTGCTGGAGGACATAGGGACCCCTTTTGATCATTCTGCTTCATTCCATCTGTATTTTCCTATTCCGCAGTATTTGTTATTTCAATCTCTAACGTTATGCTCTCTGTGCTTTTTGTCACCATCCTGGAACACCACGCTCAACATCTTTGTTTATAGATGTTGGCGCTCGGCTTGTTTTTCAGTGTAGTCCTGTTTTTTCTGACTGTGACTAACTTTATTTGCTCTTTTCATGCTCTGACATGGGAGGTGGCTTGGTGCTTGTCTGTCTGGCTGTGTGTTTCCTGGATGGGGCCGCCTTTGGAGCTGGTTGATAGTTGCCTTTTGTATCTCTGCTTCTGTCTCCTTGAACCCCAGTCGGCCTCAGCAGATGGCCGCTCACACTGAGCCTTGTTCTGCTGGAGATTTCTTCCTGTTAAAAGATAGTTTTCCTCTCTACTGTCACTACAAGCATGCTTGGTGTGAGGGATTCAATTCAAGTTAATGAGTCGATGCAGTCATTTGGTTTTCCTTAGATAGAACCAATCTGACTGTAGGATCTGGTTGAATTGTTTCTGTAAAGTGCCTTGAGATGACGTGTATTGAATTGGCGCTATTTAATAAACTGGATTGAAATGAATGTATAATTAATTTTATAGTTTATAGAGACTGGAAAGTGTTGCAGTAAGTTGAAGAGCAGGTTCAATTTCATTTTTCAATCTTTTTTTAAGTGAATAAAAAGCACGTCACCTCTCCTTGCATAAACACAGTTTGTGGTTGTGGTGTACTTCCTGGAAACCTCTGATGTTCTGTGCTTTGACTGTGCTTTAAAGCTGCCCTCTCCCTTCAGTGGACATGTGACAGTAGGTGGGCGACGGCACAACGGCCAAGGGTGGTGAATGGAAATAAGCTCTGAGGTTGTCATGGCAAGTAGAGAGCGCTGTCACCCAAAAAGTGTCCAGAATATTAACCCCCATCCTCTGCTGTTCTTGATGTGTCCATACCTGCACCCCCACCTCTACCCTATTTTCACACTTGCTTATAGCTCCTGTAGCCAGCAGGACACGGTCTTTCTGGCTATCAGAGTTCTGATTTGTGCTTTCTGCTGCTTTTGTCTCAGAATCTTCGTGTGTTAAGAGAATTAAGTTCACTGCCAATGTCCATATTACTTCTAATAAAGGAGGGGGAAAAATGTGTTGTTTTTTTTTTTTATCACAAGCCTTCTTTTTCCTCTAAAGGCAATTAGTCCCTAATCAGCATATTTATGTAATTCATGTTCCTGTAAAAACACTGGGTGCATTTTTTTTTAATGAAAGCTCACATTCACACACTGTAGTCACCTTTTCTCTGTTTCCTTAAACATCAGTGTGTCGGCCCCTCCTTTAAACCTAACACAATTAAGGAAACAATAACGTTTTGTTAGAAGATTGCACTTTAATGAGTACATTAGCTTTATTATATATTTTTTATTTGATCCCTTTTCACCTGGCAGACCTTGGCTCCCATTCTGCAGTCGGTCACTGGCAGAAGTCAAAGGTTGTTTATCCCGGGATATGTTGGCTTGTTACCTATGCATTTTCTGTCTCTGTGTATGTTGGGGGGGTATGTGTGGGTGTGTGTGTACGGGAGAGGGAGGGAGAACAAGGCTGTGGTCTGTGCTCCCTGTTTGCTTAAGGAGGCATGAGTCAGCTTAACTTCAAAACTGCAGCCTGTTTTTTGCGTGGCCTGCAAAACTGCCTGAAAACTTAGCAAGGTTTTTCTCTCAAAACTGCATACATAGATGCACACAAGTTAAAAAAAAATACTTAGAAGCACTTCAAGTGTGAGGCTTAAATAAATCCCTTCAAACAACGATTTCTTTTCAACTCCTGTTTTTAGATCCGAATCCTATTTCCTCTATTGCTGATTAGAATACTTCAAAAATATGCATTCATGAATGTTTGGCTTGTGTTTAAGACTTTAGAAAACACGATAAAGAAATGGGATATTTTATTTGATCTATAGTCTAAATTCTTTATAGGCAAGTATCACTTACACTCACCTATAAAGTTTTGGATGCTGCAGAATCTCTTTGTCTTTCTTGGCAGTGACACCAGTGCTATTAAATATTTGTGGCCAAATTGTTGTTTCTAAAAATACATTTAATGCATTGAATCTAACAAACATAATAACAACTAAAAACTGATTATAAGAAACAAAAGCCAGACATTGCTTTTCAACTATGCTTGATGTTTGGTAACATGGTGTATACCACACTCAACATGGACCAGAGGAAGCAAAGGAAAGATTTGTCTCAGGAGATCAGAATGTTAAAGGTAAAATCTATATGACCATTTCCAAACAATTTGTTGCTCCTGTGATGAACAGCTGCACATATTCAGAAATGTAAGATCCATTGGAATGTAGCCAACCTCCCTGGATTGGGCCAAAGAGGAACACTAATGACAAATTAAAGAGGCTGTTAATAAGAATGGAAAGAAAAGAGTCCAGGAAAACGTCTAAACAGATCTAAGGTGAGCTTTAAGCTTAAGAAAACTCAGGGTCAGATTGTACCCTCTGTCATCATTTGAGCCAAAGTGCATTTCATGGGAAATGACCAAGGAGGACACAAATCATAAGTTTCTGAAAGAATGTCCTGTGCAGAGAAATTACATTGTTTTTTTTTGTTTTGCCAAAACACATCAGATTTATGTTTACAGACAACATTTTTGTAGCATATGAAGAAAAGGACACTGTCCCTACTGTGAAACATGGAGGAGGCTTTGTTAACTTCTGGGCTGCTTTGCTTCACAGAATGTCTTAAATCTCTGCAGGGTAAAATGAAATCTTATGACCATCGTGGGATTCCAAAGAGACATGTGCTGCCCAGTGTCGGAAAGCTTGGTTCACTTGGAGTCTTGGAGTCACATGTCTTACAAAAGCTTCATGAACCAAAAGGCAAATATTCTCCCTAATATGTGAGTCCCTATTCCCTAAGGAGTCTCTATTTAGCCTGCTGCCCCCACGACCCGGTCCCATATAAACGGAAGATGACAAACACAAGTACAAGTAGTGATATTTTAATAAGATATTACTTCTAGGAGACTGTCACATGTAAAAATCAAAAGGATAATGCAATAAAACTACTCTGTAAAGTATTTTTCTTTCCCACACTGATTTGATATGACTCATTGATGGCTTAGCAGTAACATTAGATGTTTTGTGCAGGCTGCATGTTCTATTTTACTCTGTTTTTAGAGAATATTACCAAGTCTGAATAAAGAGAGAGCTGTATAAACCTTCAACCATACTTTAAGGCTAATCAACATGTTTATTTTATATGGATTTGTGATTTTGCTTGTAAAATCAAATTTTTTGAAAAGGTGCAGAAGAAATTAATATGACTGCTTCATAAACTTTAGGTTTTTTTTCAAATTAATAAAGCTTTGAAACTCTCCTGGGAACAACAGGGAAAGTTGTATCACCTAATATAGTTATTTTATTTATTTTTACACTCTTAACAGAATTATTTGGTAAGGTTCAGATTTGTGCGTTTAAATAACTTGCACAGCTTCATATACAGTTCTGTACGACGAAGAATGAGGGACAGACTAGAGATTTTAAAATTTTATTTGTTTCAGAATAAAGTAATATTACGAGAATGAAGTCATCTTGCAACAACCCATTTCAGACAGGAAGCTTTGAGCTCCGATCAGCAGATGATGCCGACCAGCTCCACCGATCAGCAACCTGAGTCCACTTTGACCTGCTGCCCAATTTGATGCTGGTGCTAAAATATTTCCTTATTTGTCAAACCAGAGCCAAAGTATGACTTCACATGATGCTCCACATTCTTCATTTTAGGAAAGAGAGTGCTTCTTGTAAGAGTTGTCATAAAACAGAACTTGTTTCTCGTAATTTTATGACTTTATTGTCATAAGTTTACAACTTTATTCTCGTAATTTTATTCCTTTATCCTCGTAATGTTACAACATTTTTCTTGTAATTTTATGGCTATTTTCGTTGTGACTTTAATCTCGTAATTTTACGACTTTATTCTTGTAAGTTACGACTTTTTCTCGTAATTTTATGACTATTCTCGTTGCATCTTTATTCTCGTAATTTTTAGACTAATCTCGTTGCATCTTTATTCTCGTAATTTTATGACTAATCTCGTTGCAACTTTATTCTCGTAATTTTGTGACTTTATTGTCGTAATGTTATGACTTTTTCTCTTAATTTTATGACTATTCTCGTTGCAACTTTATTCTTGCAATTATGACTAATCTTGTTGTGACTTTATTCTCGTAATTTTATGACTTTATTGTTGTAATTTTACAACTTTATCCATGTAATTTTACGACTGTATTCTCGTAATGTTACAACTTTTTGCTCGTAATTTTATGACTATTCTTGTTGTGACTTTATTCTCGTACTTTTACGACTTTATACTCATAAGTTACGACTTTTTCTCTTAATTTTATGACTATTCTCGTTGCAACTTTATTCTTGCAATTATGACTAATCTCGTTGTGACTTTATTCTCGTAATTTTATGACTTTATTGTTGTAATTTTACAACTTTATCCATGTAATTTTACGACTGTATTCTCGTAATGTTACAACTTTTTTCTCGTAATTTTATGACTATTCTTGTTGTGACTTTATTCTCGTAATTTTCCGACGTTATTCTCATAATTTTATGACATTATTCTCATAATTTTACGACTTTATTCTGGAAATAGAAACAAACAAAAAAAAAATCTCTAGCCTGGCCCTAATACTCAGCCGTAGTTCTGCACCTGAAAATAATCAATGTTTAAAAAAACTAGCATCTATTTTACACGCCTTTATTGGGAGAACAAGCCAAATCCTGGAAACATAGTAATTAGTGAAAAAAAATATATTCACGTTTTTTTCCTGGAGTCAAATTATTAACCATGTGCTTAGTAATGGTCAGAATAAGGGTTTTAAAAATGCTGCTAGTCTAATTAAGTAAGCCTGAGAACATGTTTGAAGTGTATGTCTCTGTGTCTCCTCTGTTCACATGCTCCTCAGAGTAAAGCTACTGTGGTTATGAGGAGCTCGAGGGCTTTGGCCTAAAGCCAGGTGTTGCATAATCAGACTCAACCCAGTGGGGTGCCATGCCTTTTCCCCCTTCCTCTCTTACTTCCCTGGAGGTTTTTTTTTGTCACGTCAGCTTATAATCCTATCTTTGTCGTATATTTCTGTTTGCTTTTCGTTGTTGCATTTAAATTTCACTTCATTACTTTGTTATTTCTTATTCTGCTTATCTGCTTATTTCATTAACAACCTTTGATTAAAGTTTTGTGTTTGATCCATACAAGAAATGTAAGAAAATAAAAAATAAAATAAGAGTTTCAGCTATGCCAGCAATTATCAAATTAGAGTCAACAGCCTTTGTATTTAGTATTTGACTCATGTTGTATATTTTTATTTTTAGTTCATACTGTTGTACTCACTGACACTTTTGTAGAAAAATAGGTAGTTTTTCCTAATGTTCCACATAAATTATATGAGTTTTTGAAATAATTCGACTAATCAACAGTTCCTCACAAAGTGGCGGGGTTTTCTTTTGGCTTTCCTAAAAAGGAAGTTGTTTGTATGCTTGCATTTGTTTGCTATACATGAACTGGGCTATAGGACTAGGTAGGTAGAAGAAAATATTACTTTGAAATGTTGAAATATTCTGCTCTTTTTATTTAGTGTAATGGTTCCCAAAGTAAGAGTTGGGACCCTCACAGAGACACCGAGTTGAGGATCGCAAAAAGTCTTTTGAAATAAAAAGTATGAATGGCCTATAAAATAAATGTACCATAAAACAAATAGAAGTTGTATTTATGAATTTATTCATCTAATACTTAATTCAGATATTAAACATACCATTGCATTGCAAAATATACAGATAAATAATTCAATATGCTATGGAATAATAAAAACACATTTAAAATGAGGAATTCAATACTTACATCCCATTCAAAAATACATTTATTTAAGAATAAATATAATGACTTTATGAGTCTAGAATGAAGTAATTCTGTGTATTTTTAGGGGGTCTCCTTTATTTCTGGGGTCATAGGCTGAATTTATTTGGATCCCCAGGTTTGGAGCTTGGAATCTATCTAATATATTTTTATAATTTATATGTGTGTAAACAATAAGCTTTTTTGGCCCTGTTGGTGAAGACATTTTTGCTTTGTCTCTACTTGTTTTCACTTCTTAGGGTCTTGCAGGGCCTGAGGGGAGTCTGAGAAGTCGAGTACAGCATTAACAGGTTTCCAGTTCAGCCCAGGGCAACATGGAGACAAACAGGGCCTTACAAAAGTATTCACATCCCTTAAACTGTCACATTTTGTCAGATGAGCATTTTGTGATAGAGCAAAACAAAGTGGCACCTACAGTATTACCTGGATGGAAAATAATAAATTGTTTCAAAATATTAGAAAAAAAAGAATAAAAAATGTAAATCCTGTTCAGACCTTTAGGTCAACACGTATTCAACTACTTTACAGAATACATCTCTCATAGGAGAATTCTGTTTTGTGATAAGGTGACTTCTGAAAGTTAGTGATTACACAGGAGTTTACTTAGGACTGTAAACATAAAGGTGGGGGGTAATTACAAATGCAAGCCACACTTAAGATTTGAGAAAAATAAAATTTTTTTCATTGTAGGTGGTGCAATATATGATCCACATAAAATAGCCTGTGACAAAACAGAAATCAATTCAGGGAGAACAAATACTTTTGTAAAGACTAAACATGCACACAATAACACAAGAGGATTTCTTGGTAGCCAATCATCCAATATTGATACCATCAGCTACAGAAAAGGCTAAACATGGGCTAAAAATGAAGCGTCATGTTATCAAGTTGTGATTCTTTAAAAAAAAGATCTAATCCAAACCTCCTTACTATTTCTATGACTCTTCCCATGTCTCAACCCTGCAAAAATATTCTCTTTTGAAAGTGTAATTCATTATGTTAAAGATGGGCTCTCTGTGTTTACACCTTGAAGCTTTCTCTCTCCGGTTCTTTTTCCTGAAAAGAGATTGAAAACTCTTTAAATAACATTTAATAACTTATGTATTTAATAACCAGGAGACATGACAACAGATTCTGATAGAAATTGTAATCTTACTCAGATCAGAGAAGTTGCTTAGAATTACAGAAGGCAGCTGCTCACCAACCGGACTCCCTTATCGGGAAGTGGCCACGATTAGAAGAGACGTCCATGGCTTCAGCCTTATCAAAATATAACACTTTGTTATTAGCTGAAGGACAATTCAGGGTGTCTTCAGGTTTAATAGAAGTCCAATGTGTCTGTCATGGGAAAAAAAGTCTTCGACCACATGTCCTACAGCTTTATCTCTAGACATAAACACAACAGCCAGAGGCTAGAGTAAGCCTCTGGCTAGAGTAAGGTAAATACAGAAAAATTACAATAATGATAAAGGAAATTGTTTACCTTTATAATTTAAAAGCTTCTTCCTAAAGTCTTTTATAAAATGGTCAGAATTAATAATAATAAAATTTTGATGGTAGGCTGTTATTACTTTAAAAATACAAAGTTAGAATGCAGTTAACACAAAATTTTGTTAGGATAATTATCATTAATGATATGTGAGTTTATTATACCTTAATATTAGCTGCCTGTTGCATGTCAGACCTGGTGTTTTCCCCAATAGATTATCTAATTAAGACAGTTCCTCTTTCCGGATATACAGTTATAATCTTCATTCCAGTCCTGTTTCTCTGACTATGACTGGCTGGATGTGCTCTCTTCATTCTCTGACATGGGAGCTGGCTCGGAGCTCGTCTGCCTGGCTGTGTGTTTCCTGGACGGGGCCGCCTTTACAGTTGTTTTTTCTAACTCTGCTTATGTCTCCTTGAACCCCAGTCGGCCTCTGCAGATGGCTGCTCACACTGAGCCTGGTTCTGCTGGAGGTTTCTTCCTGTTAAAAGGGAGTTTTTCCTCTCCACTGTCATTACAAGCATGCTTAGTGTGAGGGATTGTATTCGAGTCATGAGTGGATGCAATCAGCTGGTTTTCCTTAGAAAGCTTTGAATCAATTTGACTGGATGATCTGGTGTACTGTAAAGTGCCTTGAGATGACGTATTGTGAATTGGCGCTATAGAAATAAACTGAACTGAAATTGAATTGAATTTTGTATGTGACAAAGATTTGTGAATAGAATGAGAGCGGTGTCCTTCAGCTAAGAACAAAGGGTAATATATTCATAAGGCTGGAGCCATGGATGTCTCCTAATCTGCTAACGTGTATGATGTGAAATGTGATGATGTGGCAGACTGGACTTGTATAAAATGCTTCTTTAACTGTTCAGCCTTATCAAAATATAACACTTTGTTATTAGCTGAAGGACAACGCTCTCATTCTATTAACAAATCTTTGCCACGTACAGAAAGAAGATGATAACTGTATATCTGAACAGAGGATATAAAGCTAATATTAAGGTTTAATAAACTCACACATCACCAATGATAATTACCAATGTCATCAGGTTGAACTGTGGATCTAAAATGAATACAGAGATAATTGTGAAAGTGATTAGGACACCAAGATGTTTACAGAGAGGAAATTCTGGGAACACTGGTAGGATTCACATTAATTCCACACGTTTAAATCTGGATTTTGTGGCTGATTCTGTTTTTGTGGACAAACTTTGGTAGTCATTTAACACAATAATCTTGACAAAACAGAACGGTAGTCAGCCTTTTTAAAATAGAGACTTATTTGTGTACTATATCATATGTTTGTATATGATTATTACCGTATTTTGTTTATTTTTCATTTAATGCTATACCTATTTCTGAAGATGAAATCCACTTTGGTAAATATTCACATCTAAGCTACATGGCTTCATAGCATATTCATTTTATTCATTCTGTTCAAGTGTCACACAGCCATTTGGTTTCTGATATTTCATTTGAAATGAGATAGGATCGGGCACAGCAGTGGTTTAGGAGTTAAGCGTACAACCAACGTACAGTTGCTTTGGTCCGTCGCAGGTTTCAGTCGCTGCCTGTTGACCTATGACGCATGTCTTACCCCATTTCGACCCATTTCCTGTCTGCCTACTTTGAAAAATAGTTTAAAAAAGGCACTGGTATTTAGAATAAATAAAATAAAATATAATTCAAAGTATTTTAGTTTGTAAGTTTGCAGCAACCTTCATGTAGCTGAGACTAATGCTAAGTTTCAACTTACTGAGGGAGAGGAAAGATTAAGTGACATTACTTATTTCTATCACTAATAACAAAAAGTGTACTAAACTGTAGGGATGCACAATATAATCGGCCCCCTATCGGTATCGGCCTGTATCGGCCTTAAAACTGAATATCGGACATGGGCCGCCCCACCGATATTTAACCCGATATTTGATCAGCTTCTGAGTTTCTAAAGTCTAAAAAAAATAATAAAATACTACTTCTGCTTCTTACTCAAAAACTTCTTTTTTACAGACTTAAAAACTTCTAAAGACGAGGGAAAAAATATTGATACATTAAAATATCCCAATATCTTCATATGCTAATATATTGCCATTTAAAAACACCATATCAATCTCTTTTACTAATGAAATATTGCTATATGTCATCGTTGTGCTACGAAATCCACCGAATATTCACAAAATGTTGCCCTATTTTTATATGTTGATATATTGACGCGATATTGATCTATTTTACTAACAAAATCTCACAAGAATTTGCAAAATATCACGAGAGTTTGTAACAGAACGATGAAATTTTATATTATTTTTCAAAGTGTCAGAAATAGATAACAAACTGCTATTTTCAATGACTACTTATTTTGTCCAGCTTTAACATCAGCTGAGATGATAAAGGCGTCAACATTTATTTCGTTATCTCATTTTATCTGTATCAGATGTGTTGTGGAAATGCGATCCCCAAATTTGGCTTCACAGTAGTAGATATTCAAAATTTCTCCTCTTTCCATGAGGAGCCCTTGGCTGGTACCTGGCTGGTCTTCTACAAGTCAAGACTATGGACAAAAGCACTCACTCTATTGGAAGATCTTTCTATTTACTCCTAAATGTACCTTCAATGACCTACAGTAGTATGAATTCAAAATTTCCCCACTTTCCTTGGCTGGTCCCCCTTCAATTCCTTTTTAAACATCAATCTTTGTACTAAAATATTCTTTCTGTCATGATTTGTAGACATTAAGATCTAAAGAGAAGCTTCATCTCCTGGTCCTTCCCTGTAATTCAGTGAAAGGGTGCAAGTAAAAAATATGCAAGAAGGGGTCACTCCAGTGGTTAAAAGTTAGTAGGAGATTTTGTTGTGGGTTGCAGGGGAGTGGGCTATCATTCAGTTGGTGTTTCACTGGGAAGGGACATTTTGAATGGGTGCTACTGTTTGTTTGCATTTCATTAAAACCGGCATAGTTTATAGTGCATAATCTAGATATTGATGCAAGTAAAATTTAGATAAACACGGTGCAATCATATTTTGCAGGACTGTTCTGAGCATGTCTGATAATGACATCGGACGAGCAGTACAAGAGAGACAATGTAAATGCATCCATTCTCTCATCATAGTCATTGTTTTATATAATCAAGCTTAGCATGCTTTAATATTTTAGGATAGAAAAAAGTACTTAATTACGACTTGGATACATTTCTGTTTGAAGTGCAAAAGAAAGCAGATTTATGGATTGTGCTTCGGGTACAGATCTGGTAGTGAAAATTTGGTTTCATGTGCTTATATTTCATGTTGACAAAGCCGATTAAAATTTTATTAAATCAAAATTAATTATTATGAATTCTATTTTTGTAAAACTGGATGATGTATAACTAGATTTGAATAGAAATCATTTATGCAAACTGAAGTAAAACACAAGACTAAATACAAACGGGAAAAAAAACACAAGATTCAATTGGATTAGATTGGAATGGTTTGGATTTTCTTTATTGATCACAAGAGAGGAAATGACAGCAAAGCAGCAAAGCAAGGAACACAAAACAACAGTAAGTATAATTTTGTTTTTCTTTTTTTAAGTACAACTGATTAGGACCACTGATAAATAATCAATTGTAAAAAAAAAAAAAAAAGACTATCCAGTACAGGAAAATTAAAGTGCACAGTCTGCAATGAACAAGAGTTAAAACCTTGGGAGAGGCCTTATTAAACAGTGCAAGAGCATAAGGTAGGAAAGATTTTCTGTACCTGTCGCTTCCAAAGCTGTGACACTGTTAGAGAAGGTGCTCCGCTGTCTGTCCAGTTTTGCGGTGGACAGGATGCTGTTCAATGTCCAGGATGGATAACAGTCTCAAAAGACTCCAACCTGAGACCAACTATAGAGGAGGTATTCTTGATGATCTTGTCCAGTCTGCCTGTGTCACTGGCTCTGATGCTGCTGAGTCAACATACAGCAGCAACACATTAAAGGATCTCGGCTTCCTTATATGATTCTTAGACTTAGGCTGAATTTATTGTAATTTTGTACACTCAGAGTGTATACAAAAATAAATTTTGTTCAGTACAGCTCGAAATTTCTTTGTGTATACACACTGTGTGTACAAAATGACAATAAAGACTGTCTAAGTCTACGAACCATATAAAATACTTTTTTTCACTATTTCCTAACTTGTCATTGTTTATGTTATATTAAGCCAAGATCCTTTAATGTGTGATTCATTAGTTAATGCAATCGATAAATATTTAACTCAATAAAGACTTGAAGATGTGCATGTTGTATGAACGCTAAATAAGTCCAAACTGGTACCACACCACTACTTTACGTAACACTCAGTATTCTATGTTTTTGATGATGGATTGCTAACTCTGCTAATTATATTTGCCAAATAAATGACTCTTCTAGATTGTTTGAACACTCTTTTTTTTTATTATTGCATAATATGATTTGCTGCGAATGATTTTGTGGAAATGGAATTTTAAAGACCATGAAGTTTTTCTTAAAGCCATGTCCTGATAGAAAGTTGCTGGCCTATTTTCCCTATAATCGCCATATAACTATCTGGGTGAATGTGAGAACAAGTTGAGAAAGTAACCACTGCCCATCCATCTTTTTTTTTTTAATGACTTATGTCAGCTACAAGAGATTTGTTTTTTTTTTTAAGACCATGGGTAGGTAATTATTCCAAAAACGCAAGACTCAAAGCAGCAGCCAAACACGAGGAATAGTCCAAGTTAACTAAGAGCCTGCATTTCTGCAGTCCTTATTGTGTTAGTGCCAGCACTGAGTATCTGGCATCTCCCACCCACACAGATGAAAGCCAACTCTTAGCTGGCGATGTCTGCTCCAAGTGCACCTCCCCTGTCTGAAACAGGAGCTTGGCTCTCAGAGGGAGGGAGGAATGCCAGAGCTTGGATGGAGCTAATATGACGGCGTGTATGTGTGTAAGCGTGAATGCGCTTTCTAACATAAGAGCCATTATGTATTCAGTTTGCAATTACTGTATATCTCTACCATCTTTCAATTTCTCCTGTTTTGTTGTTTGCTTCTTTTTCAGTTCATGTTGAATTCAGAAACGGCTTGGGCGAAGAAAAGACTTTTAATCATTTGTGTCTATTTTTGCATTTGCTTTCAACTTTTCTTCAAAGGGAGGGAGCGTTTGTGTGAAAGATCTGCTTTAAAACTAACCCAAACCGTTTTATTTAAGTGGAGTTTTTTTTTTTTTGTCTTTATGATTTATCCTGTTACCTCCCTTCTTACAATTTGCTCATTTCTCTTCAGATCATTGCTTATGCCATGGCACAGAAGCAGACTTTAACAGTCTTGAACGTGTTTGTGAACTTAAGTGTAAAAGTAAGTAAAACTCACTTAACCTGGACTTTCAGGGTGTCTTCAGGTTTAATAGAAGTCCAATGTGTCTGTCATGGGAAAAAAAGTCTTCGACCACATGTCCTACAGCTTTATCTCTAGACATAAACACAACAGCCAGAGGATAGAGTAAGCCTCTGGCTAGAGTAAGGTAAATACAGAAAAATTACAATAATGATAAAGGAAATTGTTTACCTTTATAATTTAAAAGCTTCTTCCTAAAGTCTTTTATAAAATGGTCAGAATTAATAATAATAAAATTTTGATGGTAGGCTGTAATTACTTTAAAAATACAAAGTTAGAATGCAGTTAACACAAAATTTTGTTAGGATAATTATCATTGATGATATGTAAGTTTATTATACCTTAATATTAGCTGCCTGTTGCATGTCAGACCTGGTGTTTTCCCCAATAGATTATCTAATTAAGACAGTTCCTCTTTCCGGATATACAGTTATAATCTTCATTCCAGTCCTGTTTCTCTGACTATGACTGGCTGGATGTGCTCTCTTCATTCTCTGACATGGGAGCTGGCTCGGAGCTCGTCTGCCTGGCTGTGTGTTTCCTGGACGGGGCCGCCTTTACAGTTGTTTTTTCTAATTCTGCTTATATATCCTTGAACCCCAGTCGGCCTCTGCAGATGGCTGCTCACACTGGCTGGAGGTTTCTTCCTGTTAAAAGGGAGTTTTTCCTCTCCACTGTTGCTACAAGCATGCTTAGTGTGAGGGATTGTATTCGAGTCATGAGTGGATGCAATCAGCTGGTTTTCCTTAGAAAGCTTTGAATCAATTTGACTGGATGATCTGGTGAACTGTAAAGTGCCTTGAGATGACGTATTGTGAATTGGTACTATAGAAATAAACTGAACTGAAATTTAATTTTGTATGTGGCAAAGATTTGTGAATAGAATGAGAGCAGTGTCCTTCAGCTAAGAGCAAAGGGTAATATATTCATAAGGCTGGAGCCATGGATGTCTCCTAATCTGCTAACGTGTATGATGTGAAATGTGATGATGTGGCAGACTGGACTTGTATAAAATGCTTCTTTATCTGTTAGTCATGGCCACTTCCCGAAAAGTGAGCCCGGTTGGTAAGCAGCCACCTTCTGTAACTCTGAGCAAGATTTACTGTGTAAAACCTCAAATTCAATGCTATTATTGACATTTTGAACTGACAAAGCTTCCTGGATGGGAATGGAAATGTCTTCAAACCTGGAAACACAGACAAGTGAATTGTTTAAATTTTCTTTATTTGGAATGACTATGACTTGCATGACTGAGAATCTTCACCAGGTTATGAAGTGTTATTTAAAGAGTTTGTCCCGAGTGATTTCTTTTCAGGAAAAAGAATCGGAGAGAGAAAGCTTCAAGGTGCAGACACAGAGCCTGCCTTTAACAATATTCAACATCTGGTAAATAATATATAGTGAGACAAATAGGTATTCTGTCAGCCACTGATTGTGCAAGTTCTCCAAATTTGAAAGACGAGAGAGGTCTGCAGTTTTCATCACAGTAGGATTTTATCTATTAGAGACGAAAGAAAAGAAACAACTCAAGGAAATCAAAATGTAGGACATTTAAAATATGCCATAAACAAGTATTTTACACTATAGTATAAGATAAGCCCAAGGCATGATGCTTCCACCCCATGCTTCATAGTAGCTATGGTGTTCTAGGGAGCTCAGCATTTGTTCGTCCTCCAAACAAGATGAGTTTGTTACAAAAAAGAAAATTCTCTCTTAGTTTAATCTAACAACATGATATTCCCCTAATCCTCTTTCTAGATCATCCATATGCTTTCTGGAGAACTTCAGACCCCCCTGGACTCATGCTGGCTTAAGAAGGGGGACAAGTCACACAATGCAGGATCTGAATCCCTCTGCTTGTAGTGTGTTACTGATGGTAGCCTCTGTTTCTTTTAAGGTAGATCATCAATGGTTGTATGTCGTCCATTTTCCTTAAATTACAGTATAAATTACTGTACACAGTTGATTTTTTCTCACAAACCTGCTTGCTTTTTACAGATTCACTCTTCCCAGCCTGGTACAGGTCTATGTACAGTTTTATTCATGATGTCCTTTAACAGCTTTTTGGTCTGTTGAGTTTGGAATCTGAGGCTGTGTCCAAACGTCCACCTTAATCACTACACCATTTTAGATGAGTGTCCTAACATCTGGTGGATGAAAGAGTAGAGCACTCAAAATGTCCCACAATCAGAGATGGCAAAAGTACTCACTTTCTGTACTTGAGTAAAAGTACAGATACTTGTGTTAAAAAATACTCTGGTAAAAGTGGAAGTACTGATTAAACTTCTTTACTCAAGTAAAAGTAACAAAGTACAGGCTTGTAAATTTACTTAAAGTATAAAAGTAAAAGTAGAAACCACTTTTTTCATGCCGTTGCCTACATTTTAAATGGATGTCTGCCAATAGGACTAGATCTCCGTTGTGTTCATTTTCAATCATCTCGTCGTCCATACTACTATGCTAACGCCACCGCCACCAAGCTGCAATGATTTGCCGCAAATTACTGCCGAATCTGTCGATTCATCTTGTAGTGGTGCGTCAAATGCAACGTAGATTCCCATCCAATTAGATTGAATTTGGTATTGATGACGTGAAAAATAATAACGGTAACTCCATTGAAATGATTCAAAACTAAAGTAAGAGCAAATTTTTTTAAATGTAAGGAGTAAAAGTACAGATATTTGTGTAAAAATGTAAGGAGTAGAAGTAAAAAGTCGCCATAAAAATAAGTAGTAAAGTAAAGTAAAAATATCAGAAAAATCTACTTGAGTACAGTAACAAAGTATTTGTACTTCGTTACTTCCCATCTCGTCCCACAATGCACCTTGAAAAGTTTTAATCATCCATGGTCAGTACACGAGCAGATATGTCCCAGAATGTTTTACAAGAGCTCTCCTCTCAAAGCATCATGGGATTTGTTGTAGCAGCAACAAAAAACAAAAATGGCGCAAAAACCCATGTGGGTGTCATGATGGGATTAAGGTTTCTAACCCACATGCAGAACACAACGGAGACTAGTGAAAAGTTTGACTGTTTATTAAAACAAAGACAACGTTAAAGCACAGATGCTGGGAAACAGATCCGGGACTGGTCACACAGGGTTCTCTGTAGAGAGGGACAGTTTGGTTAGCCAGGATGCGGTTGATCTTGTCAGAGGAATTGAGCAGGTCTGTACCTGTGACGTGATTCAGGCTTAGCAGCTGAGGGAGGGAACCAGGAGGGTCCAGAGGCTAATAGTTGGCAGAGGGCTAAGCAACGGCAGGGCTCGACTTCAGACTTATCAGTGTTCAGGTTCAGGGTTTCCTCCGATTCTCTTCTTGAGAGCGGGCAGGCAGGTTCAGACAGTTAGATTCTTCAGATGAGCTCCTGAGAGCTGGCAGGGAGGTTTCAGCTGAGAAACTCTTCCAGAGTTCCAGGGTTCAGTCAGGTTTCTTCCTAAGAAAGAGAGAGCAAAAACTGATTAGATTCAGATTCTGGTTTCAGGGGAGTCAGAGAATCAGACAGGCTGGTTGGCTCAGGCTTTGCTAACCATAACTGGCTGGAGTGTAGTCCTGTCGCTGCTTATATGCTGGTCTCCTGATGACTGATGAGCCGCAGGTGTGGTCGTCAGCTCAGCTCCAAGAGACCTAGGGCGCCCTCTGCTGGAGAAAGGTGGACAGACCTCCAGATCCCAACAGTGGGGAGGCGGTGTTACGTGACCAACGGGTAGCGATAAGCAGTGATCATCTGTCTGAACGCTAAGATAACTGAGTTCACTATAAAGTCCACAATATAATCCCTGCTCTATATAGGGAATGAGGGATTTTAGGGGCTAGGGCAGACTTTCAGACAAAGTGTGACTGCTTGTGGCTGTGGATTGGTGGTGTTATGCAGATCATAAGTTTATACAGGTCTCATTAGTACAGGTAACGGGTGGAGGACACAAAAGCTTTTTAAAGAAGTTACAGGTTTTTGAGGGTCAGACAATTTTCCTTTTTGTGTGTTAACAAAATCAAACACCATAATTTACAAAAAAAGGTTCTTTGAAAATCTTATAATGTGATTTCCTGGATTTGATTTTTCTCTTTTTGTCTCTTATAGTTGAAATGCATCTCTGATAGAAATTACAGACTCATGTCATCTTTCTAATCCTTGGGGAACTTGCACAATCAGCGGCTGACTAAATACTTTTCTGACACTCTGTACACGCTGGTCATGGAAATGAATGTCATATTTATATTGATTAGCCTTTATAAACTAGAATGTAGCTGAATGGAACAGGAAGCCATGGGTGGCACAGTCCTTTTATTTACAGCAGAGTGATAGCTGATGACTGGCCATGGTGGAGGCCTGCACAGGCTGTCAGCACAAGGCTGATAGGATTACAGCAGCAGATCATTAGAGATCTTTGGATGAGAGGTAAGGATGAATGATGTCTTTCAATTTTAATTCTCGTCCAGGCTTTATAATAAAAAAAACACATCAAAACTAGTTTAGAAGAGTTCCAAACTACTTACCTCCATGCAAGATAATTTATGCTTACAAGCAAGGTTAATGATAAGAAACCCATTTCCATGAACTCTACCAACTCTGATGAGAAGACTATTTGCATCTACCAAGAGTTATGCCAGGAAATCAACCAAAGCTAGAAAAAGTGTGCAGTTTCTTAGAATGTTTTAAAAAAATCAAACACTAACCAAATATTTTGTAAGTGTTTAAATAAGGAAACATTTTACATTTATTTCAACTTCTCATACACCAACTGAAGGTTCCAAGTCATGCCTCCAAAAAATTTGGTAAACATATCCATCTTTAAAAGCCCAAACTTAAAAAGATGTTCTTGGAGATTACATGGAAGCTTCTGACCGGTACTGTAGATGCTACAAGGATTAATGTGCTAATGTTACAGGAACTATTTAAAAAAAAAAAGCCACCTGGATTTTATCTGGTTTCTAAAAGGTAGAACACAATAAAACTGAAAGCTGAAGACTAAGACTGAAAACTTGGCCCAAATTGGCACTAGAGTCAGATCCAGATATTTTTAGCTGATCTATAGGTACACGTTGTCATGAAAGCAAATGACTCTACTGTGTCTTGGAGCAAAATCTGTCATGTAATTCATCAGTGATTCATTATCTAAGGGATGCTCTCCCTGCAGAGGGGTCCAGCTCACTGGATGAATCAATCTGTCACAGTCTCATAAAGAAGATATATGGTCCCTGTTCATCAGCGAACAGATGAAGTACTGAGGCGGGTCTGTGGTTCAACTGGACAGAGATATTTTTAACAACAACTTCAAAAATGCAGTTTTGAAAAGTACAGAATCTGCACTGGTACTTATTTTGATTCAATTCCGTCTATTTATGTTCACGGGTAGTTCTAGACAGGGGCCAACGGGGGCCAGTGCTCCTCTAGATTAAGTCCTCGCCCCTGTAATGGCCCCAGTACCGAAAACATTGGATCTATTGACTTTTTTTCTTTATAAAATTCAGTTTCACTAATTATTTAAAAACAATAAGGCGAAAGCTTCAGGGGTATTGAGATATCATCCCATTTTTAATCTGTTTATTGTTTTTTTTTTTAAACAAATAAAAAAGAATACTTTAATTTTTACAGCTGAATTTATCAGGTTTTCTTGAGATCTAATTCTGGTTTTATAGAAAAAGTAAATTTTAACTTGAATTAGGTAAAAAATTTGTAAAATCATGAATGTATATTTACCTAATGTTGGATTAATTGTAAATAAGTTATTCTACTTTAATCATATTATACACATTTGTTATCTCTATCTTACTTATATTACAAAGAGTGTTGAAAACATTGAACGTTTTTCTTATGTTTTGTTGTAAGTCTGTGCAGGAGGATGTTGAGGTCACAACTGGGGTAAAGCTGTTGAACTTTACTTCTTGTAAGCCTGTGCAGGAGGTTGCTGGGGTCAAAGCTGGGTTAATGTTGTGAAATTCAGAGAGCTGCGCAGAGTTGCACACACCGCAGAGTTGCACACACCGCATGTGGAAAGAAACTTTCCTTATCTTATGATGTTGTATGATGTACGAAAATTCTGGTTTCAACTGGGTTCTGTGATCCCCTCCCCTTAGCGGTTGAAACCACATTGTAACCAGGGCGTTCCAAATAAAAAGCTTGGAAGACAGAGACTGCTTCAGAGTGGGTTGGAGGTTGTAGCTGAATGCAGTCTCTGATCCCCTCTCCTTGCAAGTGAATTATACTCAAATTCTCTGTGTCTTTCTTTGTGCAGGTTGCTGAATAAGGTGTTTGGTGTTTAAACCTAACATTAATTGGTCCTTCGAGCCGGATTGCAAGATACCCGACGACCCCAAGCAGGTGAGTGAGATCCAGATAAGCCTGCGGCCACAGCAAACAGACCCTTTACGGGACTGGTCCCTCCCTTACAGGCTGGGGTCCGACGGTTGAAGCATTCCAAGGACGCAGAGAATTGTGAGTAGTTTTTCTTTTAATAAGGATTGAGTGAGAACCATAAAATAAAAAATATATAAAAATATAAAAATTAAAAAAAAATAAAAAAAAAAGTGAAGTGAAGGACGGCGAAGTCCTCTCTGCGTGGGGTAACGAGACTCCCCTTTTGTACTAAAACCCTGACAATTCTGGACTCTATCAGGTAAAACAGAAATTTTAAAACAGTTAAAGTCCGCGGGAGGGCAGTCTCCCCTAGTTGTAAACTAGTTAAATTCTGCGTAGGACGGCGGCGTCCTCTGTTTAAAATAAAGAAAACGGAAATAAAGTAAAAGTTAACTGCGCAGTGAGTGAGTGTGTGTGTGTGTGTGTGTGAAAGGAAATATAGATATCACTAGATATCTGTATTTCATACCAAAAAGACAAGGGTTAAATGGTGAGCTTTTGTGGATGTTTGTAGACAAGAAAACTCCACCTGTAAAGGTTGAAGTGAGTTTTACCACGAAAAGTAGTTGATCACCATCTTGTCTGAAGCCCCAGTGTTTAGAACACGACAGGTGTTGAAAACCCACTGGGCCCAAATTTAGTTCAAAACGTAAAGGCAAAGTAAAGAAAAACAGAAGTTATTGGAGGAACTCCAGTGTAAGGACTGGAAAGTAGTTGAAAATGATGACCCAGCGGCGGTAGAGCCGTTGTGTCATTGGATAAAAAACTATGGTTTTAATGGTAATTTGAGCACCAAAAACGTAAAAGAATTACAACAAAAAATTAAAACTAAAACCAAAAATAAAGACACTTTGATGGCAAAAGAAGGTTACATGCAAACCATGGTCTGGATGAAATTGGCAGGACAGAGAGAAGAGGGAAAGCTAGAGTTAAGAGAGAGAGAGAGGAGAGACAAAGAAAAGCAGTAGAAGGAATTCCCTCTCCAAAGGAGGATGTGGAAGAATGTATAATTCAAGAATGGGTAAATCGTCACCACATAGAGATGAGTGGTGGAACACTCCAAAATTATATAAATCACGCCCTGCATGCAGAGAAAGTCATAAAAAGTAAAAAGAATAAAACTAAAGAATCCACTGTGTTTTCTCAGAGGAAAAACCATAATGGAAGAAAGAAAAGCAGCAATACTGCAGGCGCCTAAACCACTGACAAAGAAACAAATGATGTCCTTCTTAGGACTTACTAATTATTGCAGAAGCTGGGTACCAAATTATGCAGAAATAACTGCACCGTTAAACTTACTTATGTATAAAGAAGAACTGAAAATGTCAGACAACCTAAAATGGACACCTGAAGCAGAAGCGGCCTTCTGTAACATTAAGCAGGCTATGGTGAGCAGTTGCACGTTAGCACTCCCAGACTATGAAAAAGAATTTGTACAAATGGTGGACTGTAAAGGTCATTTTATGACCTCGGTCTTAACTCAAATGCATGGGAATAAATTACGGCCAATAGCATACTATTCTACTAAATTAGATACTGTAGCATGTGCACTTCCACACTGTGTACAAGCAGTGATAGCTGCTTCATTAGCAGTAACGTCCAGTGCTGACATAGTATTATTCCATCCACTGACATTAAAAGTTCCCCACTCGGTGTCTGCTCTGCTTTTACGAACTAAAATGACTTTTCTATCCCCAGCCAGACACCTCTCATGCATGTCTATACTCCTGTCACAGCCGCATTTAAAAATAGAACGCTGCACGGTGCTGAACCCAGCAACACTTATCCCCACACCAGATGATGGGGAATCTCATGATTGTGAGGCTCTGGCTGAACAAACTGCTAAAAGTAGGCCAGATTTAAAAGACACTCCTTTGTCAGAAGGAGAAACATTATTTGTTGATGGATCCTCTAAAAAAGATGAAAAAGGGAAAACAAGAACTGGTTATGCTGTAGTGACACATACCGCTGTGTTAAAAGCGGAAGCTTTACCACAACATTACTCTGCACAAACACTTAGACTTAGACTTAGACTTCTTTATTTGTCATTTTGTATGCACAGGGTGCATACAGAACGAAATTGCGTTACATACAGCTTATGAACGTTGCATTGATATTTCAAATGGCACGAGTTATAGAAAAATACAAAAAGTGCAGCAGTGGTCAAAGTGTGAACAGTGCAGAGGATAAGAGACAGTGTGCAAGTTGCAGTGGTTCAGTGCAAAATGGCATTTGTGCAAAAAATGCGTTATTGAAAAATACAATGAGATGAACAATTTAAAGGGCTAAAAGTTAAAAGTTCAGCAGCATTTGATGCCCGATAATGTGCAATAGGTGCAGAGTTCGGATTGTGGATCAAAGGTTCAACAGTCTGATGGCAGTGGGGAAGAAGCTGTTGCACAACCTGGTGGATCTGCAGCGGATGCTGCGGAACCTCTTTCCAGAGGGCAGCAGGGAGAACAGTCCATGGTGGGGGTGTGAGGGGTCTTTGATGATATTACGGGCTCGGGACACACAGCGCTGTGATGAAATGTCCTTAATGGAGGGAAGAGGAGCCCCAATGATTCCTTCCGCTGTCCTCACCACCCTCCTCACATTCTTCCAGTCAGAAGCTCTGCAGCCTCCACACCACAGAGAGAGACAGCTGGTCAGAACGCTCTCTATGGTGCTTCTGTAGAAGGTTGTGAGGATGGGCGGGGGCAGGCGGGCTCTCCTCATCCTCCGCAGAAAGTACAAGCGCTTCTGTGCCCTCTTCACTAGAGATGAAGTGTTTACAGTCCAGGTGAGGTTGTCCGTGATGTGCACCCCCAGGAACTTTGTGCTGCTGACCACCTCCACAGCTGAGCTGTTGATGAGCAGTGGAGCATGGTGGGGGCGGTTTTTCCTGAAGTCGACGATGATCTCCTTCGTCTTCTCCACGTTCAGGATCAGACTGTTTTCACTGCACCAGTCCACCAGCTGCTCCACCTCCTCTCTGTAGTCCCGGTCGTTGTTGTCCCTGATGAGGCCCACCACCGTGGTGTCGTCCGCAAACTTCACGATGTGATTGGTGGTGAACCTGGGGACGCAGTCATATGTCATCAGGGTGAACAGCAGGGGGCTCAGGACGCAGCCCTGAGGGGAGCCCGTGCTGAGGGTGATGACATCAGAGGTGTTCTGACCGACCCGGACTGACTGAGGTCTGTTGGTGAGGAAGTCCAGCAGCCAGTTTCGAAGGGGTGTGTTGAAGCCCAGATGTTCCAGCTTTCCCACCAGGTGCTGTGGGATGATGGTGTTAAACGCTGAACTGAAGTCCAGGAACAGCATCCGCACGTGGGTGTCAACAGCAGAATTGATTGCTCTTACTGAAGCATGCAAACTGATTAAAGACAAAATAGTAACTATCTGGACAGATAGTCAATATGCTTATGCTACAACACATACGTTTGCACAACATTGGAAAAACAGAGGCATGATAACATCAACCAGGAAACTAGTGACTCATGCCAATTTACTGAAAGAACTTTTACAAGCAGTACAGCTGCCAAAGCAGCTGGCAATATGCAAATGTGCGGCCCACACATCGGGAACAGATGCTGTTTCAAAAGGAAATTCCTTTGCAGATAAAATAGCAAAAGAAGCTGCTTTAAAAGAAATAACAGTATTAACACTAACAGACAATTCACTAAAAGACGACATATTACAAGACATGAAGCAGCAAGCTCCTAAACAGGAGCAAGAACAATGGAAAAGCAAAGGAGCACGATTAAAGGAGGGGATTTACACCTGACCAGAAAATAAACCAATCCTTCCAAAAAACTTATACAAATGGGCAGCGATATTGACCCATGGTAAAACCCATGTGTCAACCGGAGGGATGGTAGGATTGGTAAACCAAACATATACGACCTATGGTTTTAATGCTTATTCAAAACATTTTTGTAGAGCATGCTTAATATGTGCAAAGCACAATGCTCAGGGAAATCTAAGGCCTAAAAGAGGACAATTCCCAAAGCCAAACTACCCCTTTCAACATATACATATGGATTTTATAGAACTAAGCCCTAGTGAAGGTAAAAAGTTCTGTTTAGTAATAGTTGACTCGTTTTCTAAACGGGTAGAACTATTTCCTACAAAATATCCAGATGCCCTAACAGTAGCTAAAGCATTATGCAAAGACATAATCCCTCGTTATGGGATTCCAGGAAAAATTTATAGTGATAATGGCACACATTTTGTAAATCAGATAATAACCAAAATAGGACGAGCCTTTCACATAGATTTGAAAAACCACTGTGCTTACCATCCACAAAGCGCAGGCCTTGTGGAAAGTACGAACGGATTCGTTAAAAACCGACTTAGGAAATGTATGGAAGAAACGGGAAGATCATGGACTCAATGTTTGGACTTAGTTAAACTACACATAAACTACAAGCACGACTGGGTTGACCCCTTATGAAACAATATTTGGCAGACCATATAGACTTCCCTATTTTAATAATAGCTGGGAAACAGATGATGAAAGTACTCTAGCAGACTACATCAGAAAGATGCTGGAGCAACAAAAGCAACAGCTGAACCAAACTGACAGTGTCCCACCCTCTGTGTCTCCACAGGAAAACCAATTAGTTGAACCAGGTGATTGGGTCCTCATAAAGAGCATAAAGAGGAAACATTGGTATTCACCTAAGTGGGAAGGACCCTATCAGGTTTTGTTGACCACTCCAACTGCATTAAAAATAGCTGAAAGAAGCACATGGATCCACTTGTCACACTGCAAGAAAGTGATAGATAGATCAGATGAGTAATGTGTAAAATCACTTTCTTAATTATTCTGTGGAACTTTACCGCACTGCTTAGCACTCTAGTAATTCTACTGTGGTACCTGTGATAGAATACACATTTGGTCTCCTTCACCGACCTTCAGAGGAAGTCCATCGTACAAAGGGGGTTGTATTTTTAGTATACAACCATCTCAAACTGGTGAAGGTTCAACAACTCTGCCGAGAGGTCATAGGAAGTAGACCATTGTGTAAAAAGATTACCCATAGGAAACTTTTTGAAGCTTGAACCTAGATAATGTTGCGACTACTCATATTAGTTTTGTCTTTAGCTCTCACTCAGGGCAAGGATTCTTGTTGCCCCCATGATCCAGCTATTTGTAAAAGGGACATCTATCTCTGCTACAACTCTACTAGAGTAATCAGTGTAGTGACTATTCCTTTTCAAACATTCTCGCAAAGATTTAAAATTGACCCCGGAGATTGGCGAGGTTATGATTTCTACCTATATCCCCGTGTAGTTCAAAGAACTCAAAAGAGTTGGGGAGACGTTTTCAGAACCACTGGACAGTGGAAAAAAGGATCATATGGATGGACATCTTTAGCTAAGAAATGGATGAGTAGAATATCAAGGTTCACTGTTAACCATGACTCCAAAGTTTTCACTATGACAATAAACTCCACAGCAGAACCTCTTGAGAATGAAGGCTGTTCTTCCTCATTTATATGTGCACGGTCTAGTGAAACCGATCCATGTTGGACATTGTATCTGTGCCCCGTAAATATTACACAAGAAGGACATGAGATACAAGGGATTCTTACTTCTGCCCAAGGTGAACAGATAAAAATTCAAAATATTAATGACCGGCTTAAAACAGATGAATTGTTTCAAGTCACCACTGGAATCTCTGGACAGACAAACAACTGGCTTTTAATGGCAGAACAAGCAGCTAAAACAGTGTCTAATGATTGTCTTGTGTGTATGGGAGCCAGACCGCTGTTACGCGTGGTTCCTGCTACCATAACTCCTCAATGTCTTCTAAATATAATGAATTATACAGTCCCAACTGATAATTGCACCTATTGGGTCTATCTATCCCCTCACCACAGATGAGAAGAAAAAACCAATCTTTTTGAAAAAAGTAGCTGTGGCAAATTTCACCTGTGTAAACAGGACCGGAGTGGGCCCGAAACTAGGCACACTAAATGAAACACAATGTGCAAGCATTCTACTGGTATCCATCTTTTTTAAACCTCAATCCCGCAGTGACATCTGGTGGTGGTGTGGAGATGACAGATTGTTTGACAGACTTCCATACAACACCACTGGATTGTGTGCTGCGGTCACTTTGATTTTACCTGTTTCTATTAAATCACTCACAATGGATGAATTGTTAACGACTGCAAACAGCATTTTACCTCACACATGGCATACTAGAAGGAAGAGGGCATCTGAAAATGCATGGAGTGGAGATTACCCTACTTATATTGACAGCATTGGGGTACCCAGAGGTGTTCCAGATGAGTATAAACTAGCGAATCAAGTTACTGCAGGATTTGAATCTATCTTATGCTGGTGGTGCACTATAAACAAAAATGTAGACAGGATCAACTACATCCACTATAACGTCCAGAGGCTGGGAAATAAAACAGAACAAGGCTTCTCCGCTGTCCATGAACAATTGTCAGCTACCTCTCTGATGGCTTTCCAGAACCGTATTGCTGTTGACATGTTGTTAGCTGAAAAAGGTGGTGTGTGCTCTATTTTTGGAGATCAGTGTTGCACCTTTATTCCCAACAACACCGCTGCTGATGGCAGCCTCACAAAGGCCCTTGAAGGCCTTATCTTAACAGCAAAATGAAAGACCATTCTGGAGTTGACACAAATTTGTGGGACGGATTTGGAGACATTTTTGGTAAATACAAACAATTGGTAGTTTCTATTTTAATGTCTATAGCTGTATTTGCCGCCATCTTGACCTTATGTGGATGTTGTTGTATTCCATGTATTAGAGCGCTGCTAAATAGACTAATTACCACTGCAATACAACCCATGAAAGCAGAAATGTATGCCCTAATGTCCACTGAGAAACATCCATCAGATGATGAAGACGGCGAAGAGGATGAAACCTCTTTACACTTTCCTGACCTTTATCCTAATCCCGACGACAATAACCCACCAGCTTAAAGTACCTCTGAGTGTACCCTTTACAGCTAAAAATGGTTTCATAGTTGAAAATCTGAAAAGAAGTAACTATTGAATGATAAAATAAATAGCTTAAAGTGAATAAACAGGAGGGAAATGTTGGATTAATTGTACATAAGTTATTCTACTTTAATCATATTATACACATTTGTTATCTCTATCTTACTTATATTACAAAGAGTGTTGAAAACATTGAACTTTGCTTGCTGTTTTTCTCATGTTTTGTTGTAAGTCTGTGCAGGAGGATGTTGAGGTCACAACTGGGGTAAAGCTGTTGAACTTTACTTGTTGTAAGCCTGTGAAGGAGGTTGCTGGGGTCAAAGCTGGGTTAATGTTGTGAAACTCGGAGAGCTGCGCAGAGTTGCACACACCGGATGTGGAGAGAAACTTTCCTTATCTTATGATGTTGTATGATGTTGTACGAAAATTCTGGTTTCAACTGGTTTCTGTGATCCCCTCCCCTTAGCGGTTGAAACCACATTGTAACCAGGGCGTTCCAAATAAAAAGCTTGGAGAACAGAGACTGCTTCAGAGTGGGTTGGAGATTGTAACTGAATGCAGTTTCTGATCCCCTCTCCTTGCAAGTAAATTATACTCAATTCTCTGTCTTTCTTTGTGCAGGTTGCTGAATAAGGTGTTTGGTGTTTAAACCTAACACCTAATAAGACATAGAATTTCAATTAGACCTAATTGAATAGAAATTTCACTTCATGCAGCTCTCTTAATATATTTGAATCCCTTGCCCTGTTTTTTTTATGCTTTTCTGTGCCCCCATGAAAGCACGCTCGCACCCCCCTGGCCCCCTGGTACATATGGTCTAGAACCGCCACTGCTGATGTTAAAAGCTTTTCCTCATCTTGTCTTTCTTTCTCTTAAAGTCAAAACACAAACTAGATGGTATGGGATTCATTTAAACTCACAAAGCATGCTATGGGTAATCTCTTCCCGGCCAGAGCTCCTCCCACAGTCACTGCTCAGACTGAAACAGAAACAAATGTCTTCTTGCCAGCTTTGTGTGCGAACATGTATTCCATAGAAGCTGACTGACTTGTGGTTCCCTCAGTGGTCCTGTAGTGGCAGTAACATGATACAGCACACACACATTTTTGCTGCTGATCCAAGCTTCTCTGCCTGTCATGATTTTGGTTTGGCTCAACTTGGTGTAAAACACCACAGAGCAGGACGAATAATCGGCATCTAATGAACATAGTGTGCTGAGGTATTGAAGATTTTGGATTTGTCTTATCTCTAGATTTTTTATGAAATTAGTCCGTTCTGGTGATTATCAAACCAAGATTATCATTTTCTTTCGCTGCAAGTTGTTTGCAAAGTTCCAACTAACTTACATCTTTATGTGCAGTAAATAAACTTACTAAATCAAAAGATGTTAACAGTTTGCACTGCAGGGACAAAACACTGGAGGGATTCTAAACCCCTACTGCATGTATAGTGGAACTCACAGCACATTTTTGGAGTGTAAAAAGGGAATTTAGTGAAGTTTTACACTCACTGCCCTACATTTCACCTTAGTAATTAAAGCAGAGGTGTCAAGTAACTAATTATAAATACTTAATTACAGTATCATACTTAAGCTTTTCTTCATCTGTATTTTACTTGAATGCAAAGGATTTTTTTTTTTTTACTTTTGCTCAGTACATTTGAATACTCATATCTTTACTTCCTACTCCTTTCTTTAAACTGGTTGTTACTTCTAATCCTAAAGCTATTGATCATTTTGTTTTTATGGTCAAACTCTGTGCTTAGGAAGACTCAGCTAGTCTGGAGGTTTGCATGATGTCTCAATGACAGAGAATCAAGCAGCAGAGTTTGGCTTACCCTAAATATGTAACATCTGCGAAACAACAGAGATAACATTAAGAGAAACTGTGCAGTTGGAGCACAGATCCTTTATGGAAAAAACACAGATAGAGACATAGATGAAGACAGGAGATAGGAATTTCCTCATTCACTACATTTTTATTATGGAGGGAATTTTATTCCTTTATTATTGACAGCAAAGAGCATATTTTATACACTGAAAACTGAAAAAACTTGAAAAACAAAATTTTTTTAGTGACTTTTTTTCTTAGATTTTCATATGTATATATATACACTATATTGCCAAAAGTATTTGCTCACCCATCCAAATTATTGGAATCAGGTGTTCCAATCACTTCCATGGCCACAGGTGTATAAATTCAAGCACCTAGGCATGCAGACTGTTTTTACAAACATTTGTGAAAGAATGGGTCGCTCTCAGGAGCTCAGTGAATTCCAGCGTGGAACTGTGATAGGATGCCACCTGTGCAACAAATCCAGTCGTGAAATTTCCTCGCTCCTAAATATTCCACAGTCAACTGTCAGCTGTATTATAAGAAAATGGAAGTGTTTGGGAACGACAGCAACTCAGCCACGAAGTGGTAGGCCACGTAAACTGACGGAGCGGGGTCAGCGGATGCTGAAGCGCATAGTGCGAAGAGGTCGCCAACTTTCTGCAGAGTCAATCACTACAGACCTCCAAACTTCATGTGGCCTTCAGATTAGCTCAAGAACAGTGCGCAGAGAGCTTCATGGAATGGGTTTCCATGGTCGAGCAGCTGCATCCAAGCCATACATCACCAAGTGCAATGCAAAGCGTCGGATGCGGTGGTGTAAAGCACGCCGCCACTGGACTCTAGAGCAGTGGAGACGCGTTCTCTGGAGTGACGAATCGCGCTTCTCCATCTGGCAATCTGATGGACGGGTCTGGGTTTGGCGGTTGCCAGGAGAACGGTACTTGTCTGACTGCATTGTGCCAAGTGTAAAGTTTGGTGGAGGGGGGATTATGGTGTGGGGTTGTTTTTCAGGAGCTGGGCTTGGCCCCTTAGTTCCAGTGAAAGGAACTCTGAATGCTTCAGCATACCAAGACATTTTGGACAATTCCATGCTCCCAACTTTGTGGGAACAGTTTGGAGCTGGCCCCTTCCTCTTCCAACATGACTGTGCACCAGTGCACAAAGCAAGGTCCATAAAGACATGGATGACAGAGTCTGGTGTGGATGAACTTGACTGGCCTGCACAGAGTCCTGACCTCAACCCGATAGAACACCTTTGGGATGAATTAGAGCGGAGACTGAGAGCCAGGCCTTCTCGTCCAACATCAGTGTGCGACCTCACAAATGCGCTTCTGGAAGAATGGTCAAAAATTCCCATAAACACACTCCTAAACCTTGTGGACAGCCTTCCCAGAAGAGTTGAAGCTGTTCTAGCTGCAAAGGGTGGACCGACGTCATATTGAACCCTATGGATTAGGAACGGGATGTCACTTAAGCTCATATGTGAGTCAAGGCAGGTGAGCAAATACTTTTGGCAATATAGTGTATATTTATAACCACATGTCCAGGGTGTACCACGGTTTCGAACCATAGGCTGCTAAAGATAGGCAACAGTCCCCCAGCGACACTGCCGGATAAACGGGAAAAGATGGATGGATGGATAAAGCAGTAATAATGTGATACTGTATAAAGAAGGATTTGAACAGCTTGGAGACACCTATATTTTCTTTTTATTCTCATTTTGCTTCAATGTTTTTGTTTTCTTTCAGGTTTTTCTTTTTTATTTACATATTTTGTATTTTTAAGAACTTTTCTGGTATATTTATTAGCCTTTAAAATTGGTTCCCAATGTGGCAGTCACCTGATTTTTTTTATATTAGGCGTCAGTTCAGAGGTATGTTGTGAATTTGTTTTATGTTCAGGTTAGGAATATAGTGTTAATGGTTACATCTAGGGTCAATGTCAGGGTTAAGCATAAAGGTAGTATGTAATATGAATTAAAGGAAACCTAAAATCTTATTAAGTAGATATACTATACAATCTCATGTAGGTGTGTGAGTGGGTGTGTTTTTAGCAAGACAAACATCTGAGCCTACCTTTTACATCTAAAACAAAAGCCCAGGGTCACAACAAATTCTTTTCAATGGAAATAATAATAAAAAAAAAGTTTAACTTAAGTTTAAATTTAAGTTTGAAAAAAATATGCAGTAATGAAAAATGTTTAAATGAAAAAAGTATTCAAATTTCTGTTTCATATTGTATTTTGTGGATTTCATCTTTTTAAAATGAGTTTTAAAGTTCACATTTTCTTCCCCTCTGGGGCTGGCTTTGCTCGGTAGTGAGGAGTAGAGATGCATTTCTGTTGCACCCCTGCTGGACGTTAGCAACAACATAGTATTTGTCAATGTCAAGAGAAAAGAAGTGAAGAGAATCTAATCTGCAAAACACAATTTGAAAAGAATGATATTCATAAAACTCAGTCTGAAAAATGTAAATAAAAACATCAAAAATATAAGAGCTGCAAAAAACAAAAAAAGAAAACAACAACAATTTTTAAAATATGAACAATGAGATTCGAAAAAACTATTTAAGAACATACAACAATTTACAAAATTTTTTCTTTGCTTGGAACAAAATGCACTCCATAAATGCCATTTGATTATCCTGGCTAACTCTCGCTATGAGCTGTTTCACATAGTTTAAGCTGGGCTTCTGCTTCACTTGGGATCTGTTTCATATATGACATATATCAGACAAACCCCTCCACTTTGGGTGGTCTGTTTGAGAAGCAAAAAACACACCTATATGTTAAACATGCTGGAAAGGGCCCCTCTTTTCTCAGCATGTGATATACACGTATGTGTAACTATGGAGACCATACAATGCTTAAATAAAACACAGTTTTATTGCCTCAGTTTAAGACCCAAGGGTGCTGCAGAAAAATGAGCCCAGTCCAGTGCCGGCTGGTAAAACTTTTCATCCACATCTCCCTCCATCCTTAGATAAATGGGGGAGAGAGATGGCCTAGTGGTTAGAGCAGTGCGCTTGTGCTCTAAGAAGTTTGCAAGTATCCGGTTTCTACAGCCTCTGGGTTCCTGAGTAAAACCCTTAACCCCACACTGCTCACCGGTTGCCACAGAATGGCAGCCCACAGCTCCCCAAAGGGATGGGTTTAAATGCAGAGAGTGAATTTCCCCATTGTGGGACAATAAAGGGATTTATAAATTTAAATGATACATCTGAAAATCTAGCAATGTTATTCTTAGTCTGTACAGTCTAAGTGCAAAGGACATTAGAAATTGATGGATGTAAATAAACAGAGTTGGGAGTAGGGGTTTCTGTCACAACTTCTAAAATACAGAAGTCTACTAAAAACAAGGCAACCAAGGGCTCATTATTTACTGCGGATATATAGCATCTCAATGTGTTTCCTTTTAGTTAATTCCAAAAAAAAAAAAATGTAGCCTGTGATTTTTCTTAACTATGTAATTGAAATATTTCTTACATTGACTTTCGTCATGGACACAAGTTATTAGTCTAGAATGGAGCAAGTAGAGCCTGTTCTCCAAGATGGGAAACAGTTTAAAGAGGAAAGAGTTTAAAACCAGATAACAAGGGATGTGATGTACAAACGTCTTTTAAAAAAAACAAACAGAAAGGCTCTTACAGCAGCCACATTTAGAAATTTTAAACCATATAGACACATTTCTCAGGAATCTAGTAAATGGAATCATTAAAACTCTGCTGCATTATTGACTGTTACTAAAAAATGCAATCCGATGTGTTTTAGACTGGTAGATACGTAGTATTGTGCCTAATGCTGTTCTCACACCGAACGTGCTTTGAGCAGCAGAAGCAGTCGGTTTAGCAGCTAAGTCTATGGTTAAAGCACGTCAAAAGATGACAAGCAGCCAATGCTTGAGTTTAAAAATCTAAACTTTTGCTGCTCGACGTGCAACAACAACCAATCAGTGAGAGGCATAAGTGACTTAGACGTCCATTCCATTTAATCACAGTATAACTACAGCTGTTCTGAGAGTTCTTGAGATATTTGCTGTCAGAAAACAGCCCATCATGTAGATCAGCAAGCAAAGACAACATCTTTAAAAATAAATTTGAAAAAACACATTTTGTAAATTATTAGGAAATAAAAATACAAAAATGTTTTTAGGAGTAACTTTTCTTTTTTCTCAAATGTAATTATTCCATGAACTTTTTTCTTCCAATTTATTAAAAAAAAAAACAACCAAAAAATACAACAATACACAATCTAAAATCAATGCCTATTGATTATAGAGGCTATATTTTATATCTGCAAAACACATTTATAATTGTTTCCTTTTCTAACATTTCCCCATCAACCAAATATGGTGATATACAATTAGCCAACCACTCTGGGATGATCTAACATCACACATCATTTTCCATTTTAATACACAGGAGCTCATGTTAATGAAAGAAATGTTGGTAGTTCAAAGGCGTAGAAATGATTGTGTGTGGTGAATGGAATGAGTATTAGGGCCAGGCTAGGGATTTTTTTTAGTTTTAAGAATAAAGTCGTAGCATTATGAGAATAAAGTTGCAATATAACGAGAATGAAGTCATCATAGAACAACCGTATTCAGAAAGAAAGCTTCGACCTCCGACCAGCAGATGACGGCCGACCAGATCCACCAATCAGCAATCTGAGTCCACTTTGACTTCAGCACAATTTGATCCTGCTGCTAAAAGATTTCCCTTATTGGTCAAACCAGAGCCAAAGTAAAACTTCACATGATGCTTTCATTTTAGGAAAGAGAGTGCTTCATGTAATGTTACGACTTTATTCTCGAAATAGAAGAAAAACAAATCTCTAGCCTGGCCCTAATACTCCTATTTTTGAATACATACACTTGAAAATTAGTCATAAGTGAATAAGTTTGTTTTAAGAATATATGATTGTAATCAATTTGATATTTACATCTAGTTTCCTCTTTCTACTCTATGTCAATTAAGGCCATCCATTTCCAAACAGCCATTTCTTGCTCTTGGACTGTTCATCTGAATAATCACAAAGCACACAGTCCCTAAGCATGACGCAAAGCAAAAGTAGACATTGATAGATTTCAAAAGAAACACAAAAGCTGACTGTAACAAAAAAAAAAAAAAAATCCCATAATAATATTGAATATTAACCTCTACAGATGTTGCTGCACATGAAGGTTACACGGTTGTGGCTGCATACAATAATCACATCAGAAAAGTATCAGGCATATTGTATGAGTCTCCCTCTCTGTTGTCGCAATCCTTTGACCTGCTATTAATAATAAATCGAATATTTCCTTCTTTAGGTGTCTCTCTGACTTCAGTGGAGGGAGGTTTGGCAGGAGCCAAGGGCGAGTGGCTTGTCATGTCAGGGGTATTAATTTATGATTTCCATCCCAGCTTTTGACCTCATCACCTCCATTAGAATGCAGTCTTTGTAATTTCATGGTTAATATTCAATAGCCACTTGTCCCCTGTGTCTGCTTTGTGCATGTGAAATGTGCAAAGGAAGGAGTGAATCATTTTGTGCATGTATTTTTATGTGTGTGTTGATGGAAAAGGAAACGAGGGCAAACTGCAGAATGAGTTTCTCCAAAAACACTTGCAGATGTCCAGAGATGTCCTCGCCTTCGCAGCTCTGACTGCACTGCAAAAAATAGAAATCTCAATAAGTTATTTTTTCTTAAAATAAGTGTGTTTTCCCTTGATTTGAGGAGGTAAGTAAGACACTTTGCCAATGGAACAAGACAATTTCCTTTTAAAATAAGAAAAAACAATTTTATCGTCTTATTTCAAGTAAATATTATCTAACTATCTTATTTTAAGACTAAAAATACTCATTCCATTGGCAGATCATCTTATTTACCTGCTCAAATTAAGGCTAAATATACTTAATTTAAGCCATTTTTTACTTATTTCTGGATTGTTTTTGCAGTGTGAGCGGTTTGAGTCGCCTCTTTGTCTGAAAACGCTCATTTGAATCGCATTCGAAATGCACATTTCTCTGTCCTCTGCTGGCACATGTTAGAAACAGTAGCTGACCTCCTTTATAGGCTCTTGCCTCAGGGCTGAACTCCAAGCCCTTAGGAGTGATCTCTGCCCACGGCCTGTGTGAAACAGAGGGTGGTCAGTGTCTCTCAGCCTGCAGACGGCACATGGCGGACCACTGACATAGAACAAACCGCAGCATGTGTTTGATGCTATTATACATACAAGGACTATTCACGAAAGATAAATCAAGGATCAATTAAAGAGATGAGGTGAGGACACTCTGAACACATACAATGGTCAGAACAGATCCTTAATAGTCTGTTCACATGGAACGCAAAACCAACCAAAGAAATGGGTTATTTCGCTCCCCTTATATTTCACCAGCAATTCACTTGGCAGGTGAAAGGCTCCAACATTATCAAATCTGCTGGTTGTCGGTTTTACCACAAAAAGGTGGACCTGGATTTTTATAAAGGGAGTTGTGCTGCTTTATTTATGTTGCAAAATCCAGCAGATGACTAGACCATTTAAAAAGCTCCCTTCTCAAATGGTAAAAAATAAAAGTATACATCAATTACTATACATAACTGAAGATAAAATTGTCAAACCAAAGGAGTTTTTTCACCTTAAATTTAAACTAATATTTCTATTTTTAATTGTTTGTTATAATTTATATTCATACTGTAAAACCAAGATACATCAACAATGAAAACGTTTTTTACTACCTGCACTGCAAAAACAATCTAGAAATGAGCAAAAACGTCTTAAATTAAGTGTATTTTCTATTAATTTGAGTAGGTTAATGAAATCATCTGCCAATGGTATGAGTATTTTTACTCTTAAAATAAGATAATCAGATAATATGCACTTGAAATAAGACAATGCAATTGTGTTTTCTTATTTTAAATGTAAATTATCTTGTTCCATTGGCAAAATGTTTCTTTTACCTCCTCAATCCAAGAACAAATGCACTTGTTTTCAGAGAAAATGGCTTATCTAGATTTAGATTTTTTTCCAGTGCATGTAAAATAAGAAAAAACAATTGTTTTGTCTTATTTCAAGTGTATATTATCTAATTATCTTATTTTAAGAGTAAAAATACTCATTCCATTGGCAGATCATCTTATTTACCTGTTCAAATTAAGGGTAAATGCACTAAATTCAAGACTTTTTTTACTTATTTCTAGATTTTTTTTGCAGTGTGTATAATTGTTTATATAAATATAGCCGCTCCTCTATAGGTTATAGAAACGTTCATCCTCATCAGTAACAGGATTCAGAATTCTGAAATGATCACTTATAATAATAACATAACAGTACCTTGAAAATCTATTGTGTTAAGAGGTGGATGGTAAACAATTAAATTTATTGGAGGAACTTTATGATAAAAAAAAAAATAAAAAAATTACATTTAGGAGTAGTTGTAGGAAAAATCTCTACATCTCCATGTTTAACTATCTATTTTTTATAACTTGATCTCATTGCACCCATTTACATTATGTGTTTCTCATTTCATTTTCACGTGACGTTAAGGATTTTTACCACTTGCACTTCGGGCAAGTGACTTTCACATTTCATTTGCGCAGAAACAATTTTTACTTGCCCAGTATAATGCTTGATAAATATAGTTCCTAATATTCATTTTTGAATATATAAATGATACATGTTTGTTTTTTAAATGTTTTTTGTAATTCAGTAATTTTACAGGTTCCTGGTGTGTATATGCATGCGTCAGATAATGAACTCAAGCCTACATTACCGTGTTAACATGCCTTTCAATCCTTCCTGCACATTCTTTTCAAACAAAAATTTGCTTTAAACTGTTGTGTGGAAAAATACGGTATGTTTATACAAGATAATACTATTAATACAATTTGACTTTTCTAGAGAATCGTTATACAGTTATTTTATACAGGGTTTCCACAGTCTTACATAATTTTAGAATTCCCTGACTTTTAAATGACTCAGGATTACTTTTCCCTGACAAAATAAATGCATCCGTTAGTCGTTTTGGTAACTACATCAAAATTACCGCTAGGTGGACAAAAATCACGCCATCTGGCGGAAAATCACGCGAGAATGTGTACAAAACAACAAAAATGGCGCCGGCAACGCTTCTGGGTCGTTTTCATCGAATGTCGGTGATTTTAAAGTAATTTTAAATGATAAATAATTTTTTTTTTTGCGATCGCTGCACTTGCCCGGCTGGCAAATGCAATGAAATTTGTACTCTCCCGACAATAAAAACTACCTGCCCCGGGCGATCGGGAGATGGTTAACATCGAGCCCTGTCCATGGATTATATTAAAAGCCTTACCTCAACAAGGTGGACCTGGATTTTTAGAAAGGGAGTCGTGCTGCTTTATTCATGTCTTTAAAGCTGGACATAACCCCAAGCACCAGCCTCCCTGGGTCCAGCAGATCCTCTAAAGATGATCCCAGTTAAGCGAGCCATATCTGGATCATGGCTTCTTTCTCTGGAGGTCTCATCAGGGTCCAGGAACTGGAGGTCAGACAGGAAATCAAAGAACTTAGAGAGCACAACAGAGCTGAGTAGAGGCAGCTGTTGGCCGAGGCTACGAGTTTAGCCCTAGAAACAAACAGCTGGAGACAGAGGCTGTGTCCGAATGTCCGCACTAACCCCTAAATCCCTCAATCATTATATAGAACGGGGACCATATAGTGGACTTTATAGTGAACTCAGTTACTATTCAGACAAATGATTACTGCTTTTTGCATAGATATATATAATAACTCCTCCTCCATATTTGATTATCTAGTGACTTTGGATGACCCCTAGTTTTCAAGGTGTATTGTGGGAAATTTTGAGGTCAACTACTTTTCATGCAGTAGACATTCAGACACTCATTTAAAATGGCGTAACCACTATATAGTGCCCTATATGATGATTGGGGCGGACATTCAGACACAGGCTGAGAAAGAACTGCAGTAGGTCTGAGCAGTCAATTGACCACAGAGTAACATAGTTGGGAAGAATTGGCGCCTTGTCTGTGATGAACATTAGTGTGGAGGAGGAATGATGAAGATTTATCAGTCCTTCTAGTGCTAAATTAAAACACTTTTTGAAAAGCCACCTACAAACCTTTTATGAGCATTCTCTACTTCATTTTTTCTTGACATTTAGCAACATTTTTGCTGAAAAACCTTTGTCTCTGCTGTGCTCCTTCAGCCGACCTCCACCCACACCTGCATCTCCTCCCTGACTGGTTGTTGCAACGCAAAAAGAAACAAAAGTTTAGATTGTTCATCACGGTATTATCCCTTCCCATCTTTCGCAGGTGTGGCGTCACTCTTGCCAAGAAATGGGTCTGTTGCATCCCTAGAATTGCATCCTTCTCCTTGCAGCAATCCTGAGGCTTGGTCTACATAGCGATAATGTGGAACTCAGTCGCTCCAGGTGTGAACTAGAGATATAGCCCCTTCTGCTTGATAAAAATGTCTTTATCTAGAACATAATCCTCTACTTCAGAGTATTGCTCATTGAATAATGTAATCGCATGAAGGCTGTTTTTTTCCTTTAAATTGTGTGGGAATATAGACAGGTAAAAAAAGAGGCTTTTTCTACAGCTTTATAATGGGGACCAATTAATGTGTTCCATTCAATGATTGCTACTCTGACATGCTTGAATGTCTAACAAAGAGTTGCCTTCTTGTTCCACTTCCATCAAGCTACTTTATTTTTTTTTTTATTTCTCAAGAAATTACTAATCTGATCTAACCTTAAATACTCTTTAAAATGCTGAAGCTCATTGATGCAAACTTCATTTTTTTAAGTTTGCATCAAGAAATTCAAGAAAAATAATTTGGATAAGTAATAAAAAAAAATTAATTGCAATGTTGAATTCTGCTACAGTTTTGTTATAAAAAGGAGATTGTATTTTATTGCAATACGGTTCACTGCAGTTAGTTTTTCCTTTGTTCAACTAGGAAAAGATCGCCAGGATGGTGTCCTGTCTGTCCATCCATCCATCCATCCATCCATCCATCCATCCATCCATCCATCCATCCATCCATCCATCCATCCATCCATCCATCCATCCATCCATCCATCCATCCATCCATCCATCCATCCATCCGGATACACAGTTCACGGGACGTTGGCCAAAGAGTTGAGGTAAAAAAGATCTCCAAAATTAGTGTTAAAGAACATTTAGCCTGAAGTTATTCTACAGCAGTAATCTATTTTTCAGGCTTTATCATATTCATATTGGCACCAATAGATTAAGGGTACATTTATCTCATCCTTTTTTCTTCAACTGGAAAAGTATTCTCTTTAGATCTCTATTAAAAATATCAAAGTGCCCTTCCATATGTGGTTGCTATGCACATTTATTTTCATTTTAGAGGCAAAGGCTGCATATTCTCCATAGAGCTTTAGGTTTATTCAAATGTATGACATGAAATAAATATCACGTAACACAAGTTTATTATATATATCTATATTTGTTTTATGTATTTAAAAATATTTGTTTTAGATATAAAAAGAAATAAATGATAAAAGGAAATTAGAAATCAAATGCAGAGACTCTTGCATTTAGACATTGAGGGTACTGGGTGGTTGATTGGGGGATGCCCTGGCACCAGCTACCTTCCGGAGGTGGGGGCAGACTGTGCCCTCTTTGATACTTCCAGTTTTAATCACACTGGAAAACAACACGCAACAACACAACATTTAAGCGGGTGCAGGTAGGATTGGGGTCTGTCTCACCCCCCTGTTCTCCGGTTGCCACCCGGAGTCTGGGGCCCAGAGGAAGGGCGGGCCACCTGTTCCGGGGTTTTGGCGGGGGGATGTTGGGGGACCTGGGTAGCTTGCCGGGACTGTGGCTCACACTACTGCTCTCCTCAAAAAGGGGTAGGAGTAGCTAGGGTATGCAATGGAAGGTGCGGGATGGGGGGTCGGGTGCAAAGCAGGAACCAGATGGATTGGATAGTGGCGATGACACTGCTCCCCTCCCCCCATCTGGATTTCAGGGTTCACCTACTGGACCATCCGGTAATCCAGGGACTGGCATGAGTGCTGCCGGGTCCTCGGTCCTGGGATTATTGAATGTGAGTGTTATGTGTGACTGTGCATATGCCTTTTTTTTTTTTTTTTTGAGTCTCTGTGTAGCGAATGGGGTCACTAGGGTGGGAAGGCATGATTCAGACTGTGTATGTTTTTTGTCTGTTTTTTCTGCTTACTTGTCAGGTTCGGGTCTGAACTGCTCCCTCTCCAAAGAAAATCTCACCCATTCACCCCGTCCTGCCCCCCTATGCTGGCTGGCACCTGGGCTCGTTGGTGCACTGGTGGTGCTCAGTGCCCGGGTGGCTGCTTCGTGGGGCCTGGCCCCCCGGGGGTTGGGCGCCCATGGCCGGTTCCTCACCGGGGCGGTTGGCTGCCAGCGGTGCCTGCAGGCTTGTCCCTATGGCTCCTCGGGGCTTCGGCATTGCGGTGGCCGTCTCTCCTCTTCCCTTGGTGGGGGGCAGATGCACCTCTTGGACGCCTTTGTTCTGGGAAGTCCTTTGGCCATCTGGGGTTTTGGGTCCCCCGGCGCTTGCCTCGGTGCTCTGGGGGGGCGGATCTTTGGCTCTTCACAACCATTATTAAGCATTTTTCCTTTTGATAAACTTTACATGCAGGAGTGCACTCTCACAAACAACTACAGGCTATTGGCACCAGGTACTTCCATACAGAAAGCCCATGTTCTGATCTTCAGCTACCACAGTATACATGTCAGATTAAATAATACTTCTTATACTTCAGCGATAGTATCAAGGTGCAACTTTATTGTATCTGTTATATTATATCTGTTGGTTGTGCTGTTCTTTTTGTATATTTCCTTGCAGGTGACGAAGCAGACAGAAGACATTTTATCTCTTTTTTCTCCTCTTTCTTTCATCTTTTCTCCTTTTTCCTGTTTTTCCTTTCCTGTTCTACTTACATTGCACTGTCCATATAATGTGTAATACTCCCTGCATGAATTATAATAAAGCCATTTATATGCATATATCAACCGGAACACCATGGCGAAAGCCGTACTGCTCCACTTGTGAAAGTAAAATCTGTCGGGCTCTTATTGCCACGTTGCCAGACAGGACACTAAAAAAAAAAATAAAAAAAAAAGAAAGAAAGAAAAAGAAATAAAATACAGACAAAGTTCACATTGTTTATTGAAAATTAAACAAAGATCCTAATATAACTTCCAGGACAGCAACTCAAACTGACATTAAATCAGAGTCATGTAAACAAAATTTGACGTTATAATGAATCATACAGTATAGAAGAAAAAAAATAAAAACTTTAGATTTAGAGCAGAAGCAGCCAGTCCTTTGAGTCAATATTTAACTTTTACTGTTTGTTCACATAAAGCCCATAAAAGAAAACATTTCTAGCAAAACCCTTATAACAGCGAGAACGGACATCACTCCAACTAGACCTGTTATTTTCCAGTTACTATTTATTAGGCTTATATGGATGTTGGTATAATGAAATGATTCTCCATCACCAGACCATGTAAAAAGCTCACTTTTGTAATGGTAAAAAAATATATTTTTCCCTTAAATTTAATCTTATATCTTTTTTAAATTGTTTGTTATTATTTACTTTTATACTGTAAAACCAAGATGCATCAACAATCGAGACGTTTTTTACTACCTTTGAATTAGTTTATAGAAATGTAGCCGCTCCTCTATAGGTTATAGAAACGTTCATCCTCATCAGTAACAGGATTCAGAATTCTGAAATGATCACTTATAATAATAACATAAAAGTATCTTGAAAATGTTTTTAACCTATAAACTCAAATCTATTGTGTTCAGAGGTGGGTGGTAAACAATTACATTCATTGGACGAACTTTTTGACCAAAGAAAATACAATAAAGAGTAGTTTTGGGAAAAATCTCTACCCCAAACCTATGCAAAGGTTATTATACTGATTGTTGAGCTACATTTTCTCAACTAAAGATAAATAATCTAGCATAATATTAGTATAGCAATCTGAAAACAAGATTAGGAGGAACTTTTGATTTCAATTAAATAATAAGACATTGTAGGTTAGACCATTTTTGCAGTGTTTGGGTTTATTACTGTTTATCTCCATGTTTAAGTCTCTATTTCTTATAACATGTTAGTCCCCCCAATTTCCTTACATTATGTGTTTCTCATTTCATTTTCATATCAACATCAGATGACTTTGCACATAGTACAGATATTTATCTTCTGGTCTGGTGACAGAGAACAGTTTCCCATATAAAGCTACATTATTTCGTCCAGCTTTAAAAGGTTTAGTAAATACCTCTAATATGGTTTTGATTTTTGCACATCTCATCATTCTGCATGATCTGTTATTTCCTTCACAAATTATGCTAAAATCACAATATTTCCAGGGCGATCCAGGCTTTAAAATCAGTTAAAGTGTATGGATTGGGAGTGCAATTCCAGTTTTATCCGTCGTCTAAAGTTGCTTTACTTAAACTCCACGGATTATGTTAAAAGCAGCAAATTGCACTGCTGCTATGATGCAATCAAGTGGGAAATAACAATAGTGTGTCTTTATCAGTGTCAGATTTCAGCCCATAAAATAGGGCCTTATCAAACACATTAGTGTCGCACATTAGCACTTCTATGTACAAGTAATTAAAGACTTGAAAACTAAAGTCCCAAGAGAGCAAAGGCAGAGGATTTCTCTAATAGTGTTTAACCAGCAGAGAAAAAAAAAAGATTTCTATCAAGTCACTTTAAAATGCACGGCTGATCTATGTGAGATCTTAAGAGGTATTGGTTTGAAAAGAAGGTAGGCGACAGGCACATGACGGTGCACAGCTTTTATCAAGACTGTACCATTCATGGCGTAAGCGTAGGGATATAACTTAGCATAATTTCAGAAGGATTTTCACGAGAGGAATTAAATTAAATGCAGAGCTAAGTCTGCTTTACGGAGAGCCCAGCTAAAAAAGGAAATAAGATAACTGAGAAATGTGATTTTTTTTCTCTCTCTGTACATTAGATGAAAAATGCAAATATCTTAACTAAAATCTACAAAACAAGGATTAATGGAGATTTGGTAAAAGCAAGGAACCTACTTGGAAATTCAGGTCTTAAGCTGATTCTAAGGCCATTTATTTCTTCAGACGGACGGAATGATAGAAAAATGAAATGTATTAGAAAGGAGATGACTCCCCCTGGATGAGCTAGCATCCGCTGATAAAGGTCCTTCTATGAGAAATGTAAAAAGTAAACAAAGTTTGATATTATTAGAGGGGAGAAATCTCAGCATATGAAAGCTCTCCATTCACATGTTCGGAACAGAAAAATGTGTTGATTGCAGATCGACAATTAAAACATTGATGTCCATCTGTGAAAATACCCACTTGGATCGCACATCCAGGATGATGTGCTTTCTGATAACAAAGAAAGCAGATAGCCAACGAGATCTGTATGTTTTATTTCCAATGTTCTGTTTTCTCCTGTGCAACAAGAACAAAGAGTATCCAGCATTTCCCCTTTAACTACTTTATTTCTTCTTTTTTGTCCAGAAAGGCTACAGGAACCAATCAAACTGCAAGGCTTTACCCTTGCCAAGGACAGGAGGACTGACTACGCTGCTACTGACATCTGAGCATCCCCTTCCCCATTATTCCATTGCTCTTATCTGCAGAAACACTAAAATCTGGTTAAATGAAGCCATTTCCTCATTTGCCTTTAGAGGTCACTTTTCATGCTTGAAAAACTCCAGTAATTTAAACAGCATTGGGGGTGCCATTGTAATAATAGCTAGTTCAGAGAGGGTGCAGAGGCTCGGCCTTCACTCACATATCAGTGCTGGAATTCTCTCTGTGCTGCAGAGCTAATTGAGTGGCAATCAATCAATAGCTCAGACAAAGCAAGGAGCTCGTGTGATCAATAAAGGAAATAATTAGGTCACATATTTTTGCTTTATGCACAGAAGGACCTATCCCAGAGCTAGATACACCCGCCGATGTATTTTCATTCCAGAGCCTCATAGAGCACAGGCCGGGGTTTCTTCTGCTCTTAGAGTTGTTCCTAAACCTCGTAGACTTCTACTTTGCTGGTGACTCAGGATGAAAAGCAGAGACTGCAGCACTCCATACAGATCTCTAAGCAGTCTGCAGACTCACAACACGCATCGATGATGCCACAGTCCATGTCACAGGGCAGGTCACAGTCACCGCACTCCTCCGACGCGCAGCAGCAGCAGAAGCATGAATCGTCCCCCGCGCAGGAGCCACAGGTGGCACAGTCCAGCATAATGTTGCACAGGGTCAGAAACTCACAGAAGAGGCAGGCCAGGATAAGGTGGACGCAGCAGTCTGCAGGGAAAGCGACAAAATAAAACCAATCGTCTTATATTTTTAAACTATTTTATTGTGAGCCTATTTCAATTTTCAAGCCTATTGTTCATAATACTGCTAATTATGAAGTAAAAGTTTTGACCTAAGGTTAGTAGCTGCAACTAGGAAGAAAACTGTGGATTTGGGATTTCCTGAAAAGTAGCCAATCACAGGTAGTTTATATTCTCAGGTTGGTTCCACCCTCAAAGTGACAAAATTCGACATGAGCGCAAAAAATCTGGTCCACGTGACTAGGAGAGAATCGCAGATAGCAGAGAAGGAGCATAAAGTCATGAGGGGGACATACTGGGGGGACTTATGGTATTCAATCTACATGACATAAAGCTTTCAAAAATGGCCATTAAGAGTAGTGTACATTGTTTTAGACAAAACTGCAAGCATGAGTATTTATCAGCTGTGCTGCTGCCATTAACACCTTTGTTAACAGATGTTGGAGATCAGCATCGCTGCCGACGTATTACTGGAGTTACTGTAAGAATGCTTAAAGAGCTCCCTGGAAATTACCAATATCTGCTCTGAAACACTAAAGGAGCTGCAAATATAAATCCTTCAACACTTTACCAGTCATAATCTGGGTACATTTAAAATAATTTAAGCTGAGAGTTTAATGATGTAACATTCAAAGGCAGAAAAGAAAACTCCCAATCAGCAGTATTTAGTCTGCATCTTACCATCCTGTGCATCTGTGGGAATCTGGGAACTGTTGCTCTTCGAACTGCTCTTGCTCCTTTTGCTGCTCTGGGACGTGATGGACGGGTTTGACCGCAGCTTCTTGGTGCCTTTGGTTCCTGCAGAAGACGACGATGAGGTGGAAGAGCCACCTCTCGGAAGAGAGCCCAGCCTGGGATGTTTGTGAGAGCCCCCGTTCCTGACGGGATTGGACTGTAGGCCATGCGGGTGCGCTGTGGGTGTGTGATGAGAACAGTGCGTGTGAGGTGGGTGCCTGTGGTCGTGGCTCTTGGCTCCATTGCGTAGCAGGCCGCCGGGCTGCGACTGACAAGGCTGGGTGTGATGGATGGGAGTGGAGCTGGCAGCCGGTTGAGCTGGGGATCGACAAAAAGAATCAGACATTTACAAAGGGACAAATTATATAACAATAAAGGTCAGTTAAGTTTAGATTAGTGGTGCCTCTCCTCTCTCTCCTCTCCTCTCCTCTCCTCTCCTCTCCTCTCCTCTCCTCTCCTCTCCTCTCCTCTCCTCTCCTCTCCTCTCCTCTCCTCTCCTCTCCTCTCCTCTCCTCTCCTCTCCTAGTATTAAAACCTTCTTTTATAAGGAGTGAATTTTTTTCCATTATTGTTGCTAATTGGACTCCTGTATTAACAGGAGGGGAGGATGCAGTTTCAGCTCCCAAGCATCTACAATTTGGTCTTGAAACTCATTTTAAGGAAGTTACACAAGCAAATACATCAGGATACAAATAGCCAAACTCATAAACCCATACACAACAAAAGAGAACAATCCAGGAAAAGACTGATGAATATTTAATTTGCATCTGACTTGGAATATGCTTTTGAGAATGGACTCACTTAAAAATACAGATTGCCCCAGTGTAGCTCAAGCGAACTGACAAAGACGCCTGAAAAGAGTTGAACGTGTACAAAAAAGCTGAAAGAAGGTCCGATTTCTTCCCATTCAAACATGTTTTGTGATTATAAAGACAAAAGTTCAGCAGGCTGGCTTGATTGTGCAGCAGTGAACAGATGAAAGCAATGATCTACAATGTCTTAGAGGAAAAATCACAGAGCCTGAAAACAGCCAAACCGGAATCATACCAGAGACAAGAATGTTCATCTGAAGTCAGAGTTACAACGGGGAAAGCTGACAGCTGCTGAGCTGAATATTAGCAGCACAATAATTAACAAATTTCACTGGTGTTGTGACTTGGAGCTAAAACCCAATCCGAGACATCATCACCAATCTGAAGCCAGACTTTGTAGACAGATTGAAAACAGGCTGAGGCAGTGTAGAATAGAATAGAATATAATAGAATAGAATACATAATCCTTTTATTGTCCTATAATGGAGAAATTCGGGGGTTTACAGTAGCAAAAAGATTACATAAAATTAGATGATGAATTGATATAATTAGGGCTGCAACTAACGATTATTTTAAAAATCGATGAATCGGCCGATTATTTTTTCGATTAATCGATGAATCGGACAAAAAAAAAATTTTATATTAACTTCTTTATTCCAAAATAAACATTTTAGACAGAACAAACAAGCACACAAGTACAGGTTGCTCATTAACTGTACTGGTGCAATATGAAAAATAAATGTTTGTGTAAAAACTACGCAAACTTACATGAGAAATGTAGCTGTACATCCACAAAATATAGGCTACTTTGTTTCATAAAGCGCAAAAAGAGACAGGCATTTTTGTTTTTTAAAGCCCCTAAGGGGTTCAAACAATAGGTCCCCCCATTTCAACAAATGAGGTTTTTTTAGACTAGAAGAGTTCTGCCTTTTAAGACAGGAAAGTACAGCAGTTAAAGTTGCTACTTGAGAAAATACTGAACCATAGAGATAAAAATAGCCCTGTGATTCAAATTATAAATTGTATTTGGAATAAAAATGAGAGAACTAGGGGTGCTAAAAAACACATCCTCCAAAGACAGATATTTACATGGGAATGTGGCAGATAATTAATTGACATATTACTGATCTTGCTGGATTTTATTCTGCTTTACTTCCATAAATTGCAGGATCTTCTTTACTTTATCTTTGCCAGAAGATTTAAACTTTAAAAGCCTTGCCCTCATAATTTGCAAGTTAATTTATTTATAAAGAAAATATAAACGCTGCTTAACCAAATTTAAATGAAATTAAAAGTAAAATAAGTAGCCAACCTTATCACTGCCTGTAACCTACTAACAAGGTAAGGAAAGCATCAGATGAGCTACCTGAGAAACTAACGTTACGTTTCCCCTCTTTAAAATGAAACAAACATGGTCACTCATCCTGCTGATCAGCTCTCTTCACTGCCATTGAAGGCTCCAACGTGTTTTCTTTTCAGGTGCTGCGTCATAACAGTGGTGCTTCCGTGCCATGTTCATTTGTTTTTACAAAAGTTGCATGTTACGACTTTTTTCACTTTACAAAGCGCAGGCTATTTTAATTATTGTGATCAATTTGCGCCGTCAATCCCGGCGCATGCGCGCTTCATTTGCAGTCTGGACGCTGAGGGTAAACTCCTCACTAAAATCCTGCGGCTCTGACTCTGACTGCCGCGCTGAGAGGGATTCCTGTGGGAGAGGGAGAAAGGGGTTGGGATGGGGGAGGCGCCCCACGGCAGGCAAAAGCCGCCAGTGACACCGTAAAAAGTCGCCAGATTTGTCGCCAGTCGCTTTTTTGAAAAATAGTCGCTGGAGGGGTCTGAAAAGTCGCTGAGTTGGCAACACTGCAACTGCGGCGCTGACTCGCTCCGTCATATTTTTTTTTCTTCCCCCGGATGACGGCGGCGGCGGATGACGCATTAATCGCGCGACACAACTAATCGATGATTAAATTCGTTGCCAACGCTTTTAAAAGTCGATTTTTATCGATTTTATCGATTCGTTGTTGCAGCCCTAGATATAATCGGCCCCCTATCGGTATCGGCCTTAAAACTGAATATCAGACATCGGCCACCCCACCGATATTTAACCCGATATTTGATCAGCTTCTGAGTCTCTAAAGTCTAAAAAAAAATAAAAAATACTACTTCTTCTTCCTCAAAAACTTCTTTATTACAGACTTAAAAACTTCTAAAGACGAGGGAAAAAATATTGATACATTCAAATATCACAATATCTTCATATGCTGATATATTACCATTTAAAAACACCATATCAATCTCTTTTACTAATGAAATATTGCTATATGTCATCGTTATGCTACGAAATCCCCAGAATATTCACAAAATTTTGCCATATTTTTATATGTTGATATATTGACGCGGTATCGATCTATTTTACTAACAAAATCTCACAAGAATTTGCAAAATATCACGAGTTTGTAACAGAACGATGAATTTTCACGAGATTTTGAAAGTAAAACAGATCGATACCGCGTTTTTAAAAATCAATTTGATATCAGCACATGAAAATATATTTGAGTATATTATTTTTCTAAGTAAATGGATAACAAAACTGCTATTTTCAATGACTACTTATTTTTGTCCAGCTTTAACATCGGTATCGATATCGGTTATCGGCTACATGAGGTTTAAAATATCGGCATATCGGATATCGGCCAAAATCCCAATATCGTGCATCCCTACAGGAAATCATGGTCACTCTATGTGGACCTTAGAAAATAAACATAATAGTGAAGAGTTAAAAGATAAACAATAAAATCCTGTACTCTAAAGTGTTTTAACAATATAAATGCTGTGCACCTGGAGAATAAATAACCAATATCCAGCTATGGACATTTTTACAGTAATGGATATTTAAAAAAAGCAGCAACATCAGAGATGTGCAAAATGACTGCAAAATGTTATTTAACTGATTAAGATAGAAACTGTGCAAAATCAGCATGAATATAACAACTTATTGAGGTTGTTGGGAACAGTGGTGGTTCTAGAGTCTTCCAGCTGCTGGGAGGAAGGATCTGTAATCACGCTCCCTGGTGCATTTAGGGTGCAGCAGTCTGTCACTGAAGGAGCTCTCCAGCTCTGCAAAAGCTTCATGCATGGGGTGGGAGACATTATCCAACAGAGAGGTTATTTTAGTTACAGTAGGATCCTTTTGTTTCCCTCCTCCTGCACTGAGTCCATAGGCCATCCAATCACAGAGCTGGCCTTCATGATCAGGTTATCCAGCCGCTTTCTATCAGCTACAGATCAGCCACCGCTCCAACCAGAGCATGTGAACAGAGCAGAGCGCTGTGCAATTCCCACTCAGGAGGATTTTCGCTTATTCACTCCGCCGTTTGAGAGGATTTTTTCCTGCCGCTCTGCCGAAATCGCTCGACACTCGCTCAAACTTTCAGGAGAAGGCATTTTCTGACATTTTTCCTTCATCTAATTCTACCAGGGCCCTGGGACACACAGCGTTTTATTTAATGATGTGACCGATACATGTGTATTGTCTTATTTAACTGGTTGTTAAATTATTTTCCCAGCTGTGAATGTAACACCTCGCTCCATTCAATTTGCCCCGCGTTTCTTATTTAATTATTGATTTATTTTACTAGACTACATTAAAAAAGGTCACTTTGGATCCCATTGCAAATTAGAAAAAAGCATATAATACATGTGTGCGATCCATTTTCAGAAGCAGAGTCTTACCACAACCAGAGCATGTGAGCGCATCGGAGCGAACTGGAATGGAGCGAAATCCTCGTTCCGGCCTTTGAATTGAAAAACGCTCCACCATAATTCTTCGCCATCCTTCCACCGCTCGCTCCAGGCTCCGCTCACATGCTCTGGCTCCAACAGACAGCTCCATAGAAGATGGCTGATCATGATGGCCATCATGATTGGAGTCATGTAACGGAGAGGGTGAATCTGAGAACCTGAGGTGAGAAGATCTACTGCACGCTTCACAAGATGAAACCATTTTATTCTTCAATTGAGGCTTAGAAAAAGAAAAACAGCTTCAGGACAAGTCAGGCGACTAAAAAGAACCTGATACAAACCTAAACATGTCTGTCTTTGTTCACTCCTCTGGACCTTTCACCTCCCTGTGCTATGGAACTCTACCTTTTAAAGAAACCATGCAGAAAAGGGAGAAAATAAAGAACATTTGATAAGCACTTGGAGACAGTTAACTCACACAGGCCTGCTTTGGTTGGCTGCTGGTTGTGGTCATACAACAATCCACTGTTATTTAAGATTCTTTCATTCAGCGTTTTCTAACTTCGCTCCAGATGTCTGGCACGCTGTAGGGCCAGGGTTTGCGTGCATTGGTGTGCAGTTGGAAAGCTAGAAGAAGTAGCCATTCTTCTCTCTTCAAAGTGTGTCAAAAGTCAGTACCTGCTGCTCTCTTGCCCATTTCTTCTCATCCTTCTCCTTTTTGTGTTCTTCTTTTCATTTTTTTCTCTCCTCTAATCTTTTGCACAGTTCTCTAACATCCTAAGCCAACTGTGCACATTTTCATAATATTCATTTTTATTGTGAAGCATTTCCAGCGGAATTTTGAGTTGTTGAGAAACTCATATTTCATGTTTCGGAGCTCGTAATGCTTGCAGTGGTGTCTGTATGCGAGAGTGGAGTATTGAGGCGGATCTGGCAGGCAGACAGAGACAGAGAGAGAGAGATGGCAAGTCCGGATTGTCTCCAGACAGAGACTGGGGTTCAACCCACTTGCATATGAATAAATGCATGCGAGAACACGTGTGAACACGGGCTGCACACTATGATATGAAGGGAGGAAAAAAAACAAAACAAAGTCCCTTTGTTTGATGGGAAGAAAGTTGAGTTGAGGAGAAGAGAAAAAACTCTTGAAGAAAGTTGTTGCTTCTTGTGCATTTTTATTTATTTTTTTTTAGAGCAGGATGAATCATGGGTGTGACTCATAAAAATAATGATTCAGCAATGGAAGCTAGTTAAAAATAACAGCCGCTAAAAAGCCAAGTGACTGTGGCATTAATGTGATGGGGTCGGGAAACCAGAATGTGTGTTTCTGATCGCTTAGTTATTGGCATTAACACAGTGTAGGACGCAATGAGGGCCCTGTAAGCTTCAGGACAACAGCCTGTATCTGTAGATGACTTGAGGTATGAAGTGAGGGTGAGTGACTCACTACAATTTAGAGACCACAACACGCTGCATCCTCACACCCTCCATTCCAGGTCCTTTTCCTGCTTCATACACCCTGTACTTACACGCTTCTCTCCTGTGATCATAGAATAGCTCTCTCTACTTTGCTGGAATGACTCATGAATGTCTCCGTCTGTCTTTATCTGATTGTTTCTTCCGCAGTTTGTCTCCATTGGCAGGAGAGTTTATAAACAGACATAATGCTAAACCTCATAATAAAAAAACTTTTTTTTGGCATAACTTCTGATTTTTAAATGCAGACTATTAAACTTGTGCTTGTCTTGATTGTTTTGTGAAAAGTGAAACCATTTCAAATGTTTTGTTTTTTGACCTGCAATTTGTCCAATATTCCTGTTTACTCTAGGCTTACGTCACCAAGTTTAACCAGTTCGCCCAGCATGGATACTGTAGCTGTTATACCAGAGGTCACGGATTAGCGGACGGTGGTCCGGATCTGGACCCACCTGCTGGCTAATCCGGACCCAACCTGATTTAAAACATTTATAAATTACTGCATGTTGTCCGACGACAGTGTCTAACTTCACTTGAGCCGCTTCTACTTTTCATATGGTAAAACCTTCCGGAGCATCGAGACCAGGCTACATGTGATACAAATTATCCAGTGAGCTGCTGTCAGTCTGGGTTGCTGCTGCTGCTACTTTTAGACACAGCAGGCAAACCTGTGGCAAGCCGGGCGATTGGAAAGAAGGAGAAGAAGATGAGAAGAAGAGAGCAGAGAAAGTGTGGACTGCTGGAAGGACTGTGGTGAACTGGTGAAAGAAAAGTGAAATGGTGCTCAAAGATGACCCTGCACATTTAGAGGATGTTTGGTTCAACCTGCTGCTGTGAAGCAGGATTCTCCACCATGAACAGAATCAAAATAAATATGGATCCAGGCAAAGAATGAGCTCCTTGATATGTGCTTTAGAATGGCTTAGTCTCCATTCAAACCCAGGTTTAAAGCCTTGCAGGGCAGCATAAAGCCCACTGCTCTCATTAAGAAAGAAAAAAGAAAGAAAAACAGTGTTTCACAGTGTTTTATAAAATATGTGAATCAGGAAATTGTCTATATACCAAACTGAACGATTGTTGTTCTCTGCTTAAAAAAAACCCTTTAGATTTTAAAATGGAAAAATGTTTTTTTCTCTTTTTTCATTTTTATATATTTTTAAATTATTTAAAAAATAAATAACAAAGATGTATAAAAACCTAATTTTATTTCCGTGTTCAATTTTGTTTAAAGTAACGGATTATAAATAAAAATGCCAGTAAATGACCTTTACTGGTTGATGATTTTCTTTATTCGGACCCCCCTGATTTTTAATTGGTTACCCCTGATTTATATACTCTCATATATGCCATGTTTTTTTTTTTTAGAAATGGCTGAGATTGTACGTCATACAGGTTAGGTTCACTTTGAAACAGCCTGACTTATGTAAATATTTCCAGTAAAACTGCATGGGATTTGTTTCATTGATTAATAAATCGAAATATTGTCAAAATATCAGGACTAGAAAAATAACCGCATTTGCAATATACTTGCCAATAAATAAAAAAAAGAAGCAATTTTCCAAGTTGCAGAGGCGCTCAATAATTTGTCCTGTTACGTTAAATCAGAGTCCGATATGCGGTCCATCAGAACACAGGAAATTGATCGTTATGATAAGAGCTGTTTGCATTGGGCTGGCAGTAAGAAAGGCAGTTAGGAAAAAAAAAGATGGATGCTTTCTATTGATAGTTAACTTAAAGAGGTATAAGGAAAAAGATTTTGTCAAACATAGATATATTTTGCTATATTAACCGATACTTGGATCAATTTAAAATACCAATATCATGATGTTTCATTTCACAATATTGGCATTGATTAAAAAAACAGCTTAATATGTCTTAAATGTAAAAAATATTTATAGGAAAAAACATCCATTTCATGGTTGTACTTTTTAATAACTCTTAAACCTCCAACCACTAGTTGGCAGTAAATTGCCCAACAGCCTCATTATTTATATAGCTCCAATTCACAACAAGTCATCTCAAAGCACATCAGTTCACCAGATCATCCAGTCAAATTGATATAAAGTTTTCTATGTAAGGAAAACCAGTTGATTGCATCGACTCATTAACCCGAAGGCAATCCCTCACACTAAGCATGCTTGTAGCGACCGTGGAGAGGAAAAACTCCCTTTTAACAGGAAGAAACCTCCAGCAGAACCTCGCTCAGTGTGAGCAGCCATCTGCTGAGGCCGACTGGGGTTCAAGGAGACAGAAGCAGAGATACAAAAAGCAGCTATAAAAGGCGGCCCCGTCCAGGAAACACACAACCAGGCAGACCAGCTCCGAACCAGCTCCCATGTCAGAGGATGAAGAGAGCACATCCAGTGAGTCACAGTCAGAGAAACAGGACTACACTGGAAAATAGGCACATCTCCAACATCTATAAAGAGAGGTGTTTATGGCAGCAGCAGAGCTGATGTTTCTCTCCAGGATGGAGTTAAAGACAAACAGGAACAAACCAGGCGAAGCTACTATGAGAAAAAGCCAACAGATTCCGCAGAGTGGGAAAATAGAGATAAAATGAAGCAGAATGAGGAAATAGGGGTCTCTATGTCCTCCAGCAGTCTAAGCCTATAGCAGCATAACTATAGAGATACACTATATTGCCAAAAGTATTTGCTCACCCATCCAAATTATTGGAATCAGGTGTTCCAATCACTTCCATGGCCACAGGTGTATAAATTCAAGCACCTAGGCATGCAGACTGTTTTTACAAACATTTGTGAAAGAATGGGTCGCTCTCAGGAGCTCAGTGAATTCCAGCGTGGAACTGTGATAGGATGCCACCTGTGCAACAAATCCAGTCGTGAAATTTCCTCGCTCCTAAATATTCCACAGTCAACTGTCAGCTGTATTATAAGAAAATGGAAGTGTTTGGGAACGACAGCAACTCAGCCACGAAGTGGTAGGCCACGTAAACTGACGGAGCGGGGTCAGCGGATGCTGACGCGCATAGTGCGAAGAGGTCGCCAACTTTCTGCAGAGTCAATCACTACAGACCTCCAAACTTCATGTGGCCTTCAGATTAGCTCAAGAACAGTGCGCAGAGAGCTTCATGGAATGGGTTTCCATGGTCGAGCAGCTGCATCCAAGCCATACATCACCAAGTGCAATGCAAAGCGTCGGATGCGGTGGTGTAAAGCACGCCGCCACTGGACTCTAGAGCAGTGGAGACGCGTTCTCTGGAGTGACGAATCGCGCTTCTCCATCTGGCAATCTGATGGACGGGTCTGGGTTTGGCGGTTGCCAGGAGAACGGTACTTGTCTGACTGCATTGTGCCAAGTGTAAAGTTTGTTGGAGGGGGGATTATGGTGTGGGGTTGTTTTTCAGGAGCTGGGCTTGGCCCCTTAGTTCCAGTGAAAGGAACTCTGAATGCTTCAGCATACCAAGACATTTTGGACAATTCCATGCTCCCAACTTTGTGGGAACAGTTTGGAGCTGGCCCCTTCCTCTTCCAACATGACTGTGCACCAGTGCACAAAGCAAGGTCCATAAAGACATGGATGACAGAGTCTGGTGTGGATGAACTTGACTGGCCTGCACAGAGTCCTGACCTCAACCCGATAGAACACCTTTGGGATGAATTAGAGCGGAGACTGAGAGCCAGGCCTTCTCGTCCAACATCAGTGTGCGACCTCACAAATGCGCTTCTGGAAGAATGGTCAAAAATTCCCATAAACACACTCCTAAACCTTGTGGACAGCCTTCCCAGAAGAGTTGAAGCTGTTCTAGCTGCAAAGGGTGGACCGACGTCATATTGAACCCTATGGATTAGGAACGGGATGTCACTTAAGCTCATATGTGAGTCAAGGCAGGTGAGCAAATACTTTTGGCAATATAGTGTAGCTCAGGTTAACCTGAGCCACTCTAACTATAAGCTTTATCAAAAAGGAAAGTTTTAAGCCTAGCCTTAAAAGTAGACAGGGTGTCTGCCTGTATGTTCACAATTTCATATATTTGAGATTTCAGAAAAGAGTTTCAGCTTTTAGTTACATTTGGAAAACGTTTGCTTTTGTTTTTCTGAAGGCTGTTGTACCAGTTTCACCAGCATCATCCGTGTGCATTTCTTTCGTGTTATGACATGGATGGCTAAAGGATATCTGGATTCAGTAAACCAGTACGGAGCTGCTTTCTTAATCTGGATAGTGTTCTTACATAATAAGGTAGGAGGCACAATTTGCTATACTGCACTAACTTTATTAATCCAGCCCTTTTTGTGCCAGTAATGGACTTAAAGGGGTTTCTTACCACACAGAAGGAAAGAGAAGGTTGCACCTAGTGTGCAGAGCCCTGCATGCTAGCTACAGTAGCAGTAAGCACTTTGTCTTGGCACAGTTAAGGCAACAATTCATTATGGACTGGAAGGCATTTAAGGCCACGAAAACGATGAAACCCTCGAGTTAAACATGGATAAGTTAGAGTAGGAAAAAAATCTAATAGGTTCTCAGATAATTGTGGTTAAAACTAATGAAAATGAATAAAAATTGCAACATTGATCTGTGGCTTAACACACATACAGGTGCTGGTCATAAAATTAGAATATCATGAAAAAGTAGATTGATTTCAGTAATTCCATTTAAAAAGTGAAACTTGTATATTATATTCATACATTACATACAAACTCATATATTTCAGATGTTTATTTTGTTTAATTTTGATGATTACAAATGAAAACAAATGAAAATCGCAAATTCATCATATCAGAAAATTAGAATATTACTGAAGACCAATAAAAACAAAGGATTTATAGAAATGTTGGCCAACTGAAAAGTATGAACATGAAAAGTATGAGCATGTACAGCACTCAGTATTTAGTTGGGCCTCCTTTGGCCTGTATTACTGCAGCAATGCGGCGTGGCATGGAGTCGATCAGTCTGTGGCACTGCTCAGGTGTTATGATAGCCCAGGTTGCTCTAATAGTGGCTTTTAGCTCTTCTGAATTGTTGGGTCTGGTGTATTGCATCTTCTTCTTCACAATACCCCATAGATTTTCTATGGGGTTAAGGTCAGGAGAGTTTGCTGGCCAATTAAGAACAGGGATACCATGGTCCTTCAACCAGGTACTGGTAGCTTTGGCACTGTGTGCAGGTGCCAAGTCCTGTTGGAAAATGAAATCTGCATCTCCAAAAAGTTGGTCAGCTGCAGGAAGCATGAAGTGCTCTAAAACTTCCTGGTATGTGGCTGCGTTGACCCTGGACCTCAGAAAACACAATGGACCAACACCAGCAGATGACATGGCACCCCAAACCATCACTGACTGTGGAAACTTTACACTGGACTTCAAGCAACGTGGATGAAGTGCCTCTCTTCTTTTCCTCCAGACTCTGGGACCTTGATTTCCAAAGGAAATGCAAAATTTACTTTCATCAGAGAACATGACTTTGGACCACTCACCAGCAGTCCAGTCCTGTTTCTCTTTAGCCCAGGCAAGACGCTTCTGACGCTGTCTGTGGTTCAAGAGTGGCTTGACACAAGGAATGCGACAGCAGAAACCCATGTCTTTCATACGTCTGTGTGTGGTGGTTCTTGAAGCACTCACTCCAGCTGCAGTCCACTCTTTGTGAATCTCCCCCACATTTTTGAATGGGTTTTGTTTCACAATCCTCTCAAGGGTGCGGTTATCTCTCTTGCTTGTACACTTTTTTCGACCACATCTTTTCCTTCCCTTCGCCTCTCTATTTATGTGCTTGGACACTGAGCTCTGTGAACAGCCAGCCTCTTTAGCGATGACCTTTTGTGTCTTGCCCTCCTTGTGCAAGGTGTCGATGGTCGTCTTTTGGACAACTGTCAAGTCAGCAGTCTTCCCCATGATTGTGCAGCCTATAGAACTAGACTGAAAGACCATTTAAAGGCTTTTGCAGGTGGTTTGAGTTAATTAGCTGATTAGAGTGTGGCACCAGGGGCCATCAATTTTGAACCTTTTCACAATATTCTAATTTTCTGATATGATGAATTTGAGATTTTCATTTGTTGTCATTTGTAATCATCAAAATTAAACAAAATAAACATCTGAAATATATGAGTTTGTATGTAATGTATGAATATAATATACAAGTTTCACTTTTTAAATGGAATTACTGAAATCAATCTACTTTTTCATGATATTCTAATTTTATGACCAGCACCTGTATGTAAACATATAAACATAAGGAAATGCTGGCATTAAGGTTTGGAAATATGGATTTAATATCCTATCATGATATTTTGTTGTACAATTACAATAATGATAAATGCACCAATAATAAACAAACTCTTCATTACTTCTCTGCAGTCTTTCTAAGGTGACTGTAAACCTAATCCTAGCCCCACAATCACAACACTGAAAATGATAAAAAATACAATAGGCTTCTTTATCAGACCAGTTACATAAAATATGAGTTACATCACTAAACATCATATAATTATTTTATTTATTTAATAATGTAGTTCAAATTTACAAATGCCCCAATGGAAAAGAAAAAAAAAGAAATTTCTGATAGCTTACCCATTTTTGTGTTTAATCATCATTAATTCATATTTATCATCAAGACAATACATCAAAATTCATATCAGAACTAGAAATTTATCATGATAACGACAAACAATATGTTAAGTCCCCAATGTTTTACTGAAGAAACTGTAAATATGCTTATCACTGAAAGAAAAAAATAATAAATAAAGTTTATAAGACTCAACTTTATTTATCCATTGGAATCACCTTTATAGCTTATATAGAATACAAAGAGTTAAAGAAAGATGCCATTAGAGATAAAAATATAGACATTAAGGACAACTTTGTAGAGTCATTTTGTTTAGCTGTTAGATAACTGTGTTTTGCACTGCTCTCCCTCATACTGCGATATGACATTACCTTTGTTTCTAATTATGGACTTTTATTATATCTCACTGCAGGAACCAGTGATGGCATTTCAATAATTTACAAAACACAGAGATTAAAACTGACCTCAAATTGTTGATTTCTAATAAAAAATGTTTGACTTCCAGATCAATAAATAATAAGCTAATTACTATGATTGTTCAGGACAGCTCAGACAGCCTTAAACATAATAATTTAAAGTGCAAAGCTGACCAAAAACTGACAGGTCTGTTAAAACTGGGCTGTTTGGTGAACATCCATCTGATTTGATCATCGGTCAGGCATAATTAATCCTTTTTGTTCAAATTTGAAACAAACCGTGTCAGCTTTATTGACTTTTTGTTTTATTTGACTCATTTGTTTTAGTTGTGTTTTCTTAATGAATCAGAACTTTGTTGAAATATTGAAAGAAAAGACCTAAAGTTTGACAAAATACATAAAGGATCGACTTTATTCCCAAGATCAGTAATGAATAATAAACCAGTACTAACAAACATTGTTTTAAAGACATTACGCCCTAAAAAAGGCAGACTTTTCAAAAAATACCTGTCTCTTATTACTCTGCTGTAACCATTAAAGAAGGTTAAACATGACAAATGGAAAATTAAGAAAGAAGAAACCAGCAAAAAGAAAGGTAAGTGAATCTGAGTTCTTGACTCTAATCATTAGCGACGTCACAGTCCTGCTAGACGTCCTAAAAACTTAAAGCATAACAAGGCGCACCGCTTTGATGATGAAGATAATAGCAAACAGCTCCTCTCAGCATGCACCATAATTTCCTGCAGAACCAAAATACCACTTTTTTCTTTCTCACGCTCAAAAAAAAAAAAAAAAACTCAGCCTAAAAATATTACACCATAAATGCTACCGTGATCCTGTCAGTAATTAATTACAGCTGTCCTGCTGTTTCCAGTCAAGCCTATGAGCAGTTTTAACATCTGGGAACGTGCATCCTGCCGCGTCGGTGACGTCAAAGTCAACACCGTGCTCATGACATCACCTGGTGAAAAAGTTTTACTGTGTTCGAGTCAGCCGCATATGTTAGGAAACGTCTCTGCACATTGTTCTCAGACAGCTCGCCACGCACCCAGAGCCAGTCGCATGCCATCATCACTGCAAGATAGAACATACAGGGTTAGAGCTTCTGTACACCCGCGCACGCCAACACCCCCCCCCCCCCCCCCCCACTCAGGCTTTCACAGATGTGGGCCGTGAGCTCACCAAATGCCTGAGTCACAGTTTTTTTTTTTTTTTTTCATAACGTCCAAACGCTCATTACGAAGCAAAATACCGTACACAGAAGTTTGATTTATTGCCTGCAAATGACATAGGCCGCATTTAAAGCTCTCACAAAACACACAAGCCAACTGTAGCAGACAAAACAAAGCAAAAATTGGTGGGAAGTCAAAGAGACAGCTGTGTACGTTTGCAGTAAAACAGGTGGAAGTTCTCTACATTAGCCTGAGAAAGTCCATCTGCTTCTGCAACATGCAGTGTTTAAACCAAAGGGACCTATAAGACTTCTCTAAGATTACAACAAGAAATAATTTTTAGAGTTTTTTAGGGTTGATGCAGATCATTTTGACATCATTATTTGTCGCTTAAACAATGGATTAATGAATCGGCGAATGCATGCATTTATTGGCCAATGCTGATATAAGAAAAAAACACTGACATTTATACACTCAGTGTGATTCCTTTATGCATGCGTATTCAGGACACCCCTATTTCACAACCATGAGTTCATGCTCCTTCTCTGCTGTCTTGCTTTTAATGCTCCTGTAAATTCTCTCCTACTCGTGTGTGGACCTGTTTCTGTGTGCTCACGTCAACCTTTGTGACTTTTTTTGCTTTTCAAGAAATCCTGCCTCCAGAGACTGTGCTGTTTTCTTTGTATTTGGTGCTGATAACGTTAGCAGAGCCTCTTCAGTCTAGTAGCTCTTTGCTTTAAGAGTAGAATTCTGATTCATATCCAACAGCCATCTCTGTCTTCATCTCAGTGGCGCAAAAAGTGAGTATGCAGTGTATGGGGGTGCTGGGGGGCGCCAAAGATGTGTTGACATCCACATCAAAAATGTTTAGGTGCGCCCCTGATTCAACTGATAATTTTATAAATGAAATGCTGGAATTGGAAGGAAAAATCTTTAACAAAAGCTGAAAACTGATTAGAATGTTTAGTTTATCTAGGCCTCACGGCCCTCAATATAATCAGCAAAGCTAATGTTAGCTCAGCTCATAGAAAGTTCCAATTTCAAGAGTATATTGCACTGGCATCGGCCACCTTTTGGTAATAATGCATTCACACCGAAAGCAGCAGGAGCAGAGAGTTTACATGCAAAGTCAATGGTTGATCTGGGAGCTGGCAGGAAGACAGACACAGCGCTGATGATACAGAGCGCTATGATCACTCCTCTGAAACGCCTAAATTAACTTAAAATGCTGAAACCTGCCGACAAAACATGTTCGCTTTTATTATCCTGGTGCCTGCAGTTTGGATTATGGAGGCTGCTGTTGAAATGGATTCCTACTGATGGCGCACCGCCGGTATGTTGGTGTCTGAGATGCTCTGACAGAGTAAATATTGGAAGGCAGGATGGTAATCTGAATGAACTGACTGCACTGATTAAGTCTTCAGATGGATTTTCCCACTTAAAAACATTTTAAAACTACTTTATTCCCACTGATCACAGCAAATATAACTGCAGGGCAAAGAAAGGATAGAGAAGCTTCACCCAAAGCTTGTCAGACCCACTTTTCCACCGTGCAGCCAGAGCAGCAAAGCTGCTTCAGCCGTGCATCAGAACTAACTGGTACAAGCAGCAAAAATGAAGCAGCAGACGCGTTTTTTGCTGCTCTTGCTGCATTCGGTGTAAATGCAGCTTAAGCCTTTGCAGCACATCTCCTCTATTACTCAACCTGTTGTCCTACATTTCTTAGCTTTCTAGTAACGTTTCTCTTCCTTCTGAGCATGCTGACATACTGGTCTAAACCTCTGCAATTTTTTTTTTTGCAGGTGAAACATACCTTTTGTCATATACCTGAAGCACTAGTGTTTCCCGCCGAGTGCCATAGTCTTAAAATTCTTCTAATTGTCTTTTCTTTACGTAACTTGTTCAGATTGAAATTAAGCCTAGGTGGAAGTTAAAGGAATAGTACACCCAAAACATGATTAGCCTTCATTTTCTACTCACCCCCATGCTGAACAACACTCTGGAGTAATTTTCTGATATCTCAAATGCATCTGGAGATCTGGGAGGCTTCTTGTTGTCTGCTGACATTCAAATAATGGAGGTGCCCAGCGCCCGAGACAGAAAGGTCCATAAAAGTCCACAAAAAACGTGTCAATATTCCTCCATACTGCTCGTCCAATGTATTCCAAGTGTCCCGAGTGGGTAGCATCCAGAATTTACTCGAAACAAAGTCATTTAGAATGTTTTTAGAGCATAAACAGTAGTGTATAGGATTTCCTGAAAGCGCGCACATGCGCGTTCACGACGCTACGGAAGCCGGCATACCAAACCAGATGAAAGTGCGCATTCAGCGTCTGCTCTGCCAATAATGCAAGCGTAGAAGAAGAAATGTGCTGTTTACCTGTGCAAAGAAAGAAACAACGAAAGAAAAATGTCTGAGGACTTTAGTGTTGAGGAAGAGCATGAGTTCTTTGCCGAGCTGAATGCGCTGGTTTGGTCTGCCGGCTTCCGTAGCGTCGTGAACGCGCATGTGCACGCTTTCAGGAAATCCTATACACTACTGTTTATGCTCTAAAAACATTCTAAATGACTTCGTTTCGAGTAAATTCTGGATGCTACCCACTCAGGATACTTGGAATACATTGGACGAGCAGTATGGAGGAATATTGACACGTTTTTTGTGGACTTTTATGGACCTTTCTGTCTCGGGCACCATAGACCTCCATTATTTGAATGTCAGCAGACAGCAAGAAGCCTCCCAGATCTCCAGATGCATTTGAGATATCAAAAAAGTACTCCAGAGTGTTGTTCAGCATGGGGGTGAGTAGAAAATGAAGGCTAATCATGTTTTGGGTGTACTATTCCTTTAAACTGAAGAAACTAAATTACTTGCCCTCATCATTAGAGGATCTCTGCCTCTAACGCAAACCAATCAGCTTTGAACCACACCTCAACGAAGCCCAATCACCATCCAGAGTTCATCTTAAAAGGTCTTCAAGTCCATGACTCAGTCTGCTACCCAGATTCAACCCACCTCCATCCCCTTCTCCACCATCGTAGCTAAGCTCCATCTGGCTTTTCCATGGTGCTTCTTCAACCTCCTCCCTATCAGAGAGTAAATCCTCCTGGACTCTTACTGTGTTTCCTGTTTCATCTCAACTGGTCTGGCAGAAGGCCGCCATGTTGAACCTGGTTCTGAGAGAAGTTTCTTCCCAAAGGGGAGTTTTTCCTCTCCACTTTTGCTTCATGCTTTCTCTTCATGGACAGGTTCATGCAATTCTGTGTTTATCCAAGCTGGACATCTATCTTCCAGGTCCCGAGTGAAGCACTAGTATCATCTCACACAGTCTACTGGATCTCTCCAATTCAGCTCAAGCAGATTGTCTCGCCAACCTGCACTCTACGGACTGAATCAACTCCATCTATTTCCACTCCACCCCCAGTTTCAGGCCCGAGGGGAAACATCCCTGTTCTGACACACCTGCTTATGATTATTAAAGTAAAATTCAGGCCACAAATGTTTCCTGCCGGAGCACCAAGGCCTTAAAATAATTGTATCAATAAAATTCTTCTAATTGTCTTTTCCTTTCAGATGGAATTTATTTGGGGATGTCTTCACTTATCCAACTTTTTAAGTCAACAGCTATTAGCCTGAAGAGGCTTTGCTAACGTTACTAGCCACAACTAGGATGAAAACAGTACTGTCTCAAGAAGCCGGATGTCCTTAAAGTAGGCTTCCCACTTTTACAATTTCTGAGTTCGGTTCCACTCTAAAAGTGACAGAAGTTGACACGAGTGCACAGGAACAGGTCGACATGCGAGTACGAGAGAATCAGCAAAGGAGAGCTCTGAGAAGGAGCATGAACTTATGAGGGTGACAGCCAGTTCTAATTGTCCAGTAGAACATAATGATAGAATCCTTACAAATTTTTTTTTAAAGGCTGCAAAAACTGGCATCCATGCTTTAACCTTTTTAACCAATATCCCTATTACGGCCGTTTCTCATTATGTGCACTTGTGCATTCACGTATGCTGTGAAACGTCATCAGCCTCAGCCCTACTACTGTTACAATTCACAAGAACAGCAGACTGTTCATTCCGTAAAAATTCAAAAAATATCCCCTGGACTTGGTTTTCAAGATTTGAAGACGTTTCGCCACCTCTCCAGGAAGCCTTCTCAATTCAAATGTCTGGATCCGCAGTGAGTTTGAGTCTTATATAGACAACGCCTTGTATAATTAAAATGGTATGTTGTATTAAAATGGTCTATAATCAAAGACAGGAATCTTTGGCAAGAATTAAAATTGCTGCTCACAAACACTGGCAATTCATTGTGACTGAGCTCTAATTACTTAACAGCAACTGCTTAACGGTTTTAGGCTGTTGATGTGCAAAGCTTGTAGAGACACTAAGGTGAAATTTCATTAAAGGGTCAATTGGTAGACTGAATGCAAAGGGAAACTCCTGGTGCATAATTTTGCTTCCATTACTTTGTCTTGGTTTATCAGTGCAAATCCTAAATAAAGTGCATTAAATGTGTGTTTTCGTAGTTAGAAAATGTGGAGAAGCTTAAGGGGTGTGAAAAGTTTAGCCAAGTATTGTTTGATTTAACCCTAGAGGGATGACATGGAACACCTGATAGTTGCGTAAGCTTTCTAGAGTAACATATGGAGTGGGCGGGTTCTCACAGTTTTTATTCTGGGAGACGGAATGACGCAGAGAGAAAGAAGAGAAAAGGAGCATTTACAGTCGTTTGCCAGGAACTTAAAATAGAGACAAAGAGCAGACGGGGCAGGTAGAGTCAGAGCAGACATCCGCTCATCTACTTACCTCATACAAGGCTGTGTTCACCTACTTATCCAGTTATCCACTTCCTGTCTACAATGTTGGATATTCAGTTAGTACAAACTAGCTATTATGACGCCACCTATTGCTGGCTTTGGACTCGAAGAAAAGATCTCAGGCTGCAGCTCTCTAACACATTCTCAAATGACAGCTTATACAACCTCTTCCTCGCCTCAAAATTCCTCCTTTCAATCACCACTCACTCACTTAAATCATCTATCCTCTTCACTGTGCGGGGAAGCATGGACAGATTTAGGCCACAGTGGAGGATTTTTACATTTTTTTACCATGCTGTAAGGTTAACGGCTTCGTATGAGGACGGCTCTGCTTTATTATTATTATTACTTATTGTTCTGCAGGAATAAGGTCTTCCCCTAAATATTTTATCATGTCGTTTTATGCATCAGGGTTGCACGCTTGAGGGTGTACTCCCTTTTACCGCCAGTGGTTTAAACAATAATGACCGAATTGTTTCAGAAATCCGACTGTGTCTGCACATCAAGGCGAGTAAGACGGCGTCTGTCTCTCTCTGACTGAGACGAAACCACAGGACTTGTAATTTGAGAAAGAAAAGCGAGTAACGGCGGTTGATGATATAAAACGTTAAAAGGAGACTTGGAGCTTTGATGGCTCTCAGCGATGAAAGGAGAGAGGGAGGTGCTCCTTCAGGAAGATCTGGTAAACGAGTTTAGATGTTGCTAATCTGTATGTAAAATAAAAGACAATACAGGCTTAAGTGAAAAAAAAAAAGTAATTTTCGTTCAATTTTGTAAAAGTGAGTTTCTCTTTGGCAAATGTTGACAGAAAACGCTACAGATGAATGAAGAAGCATTTAATAAGTAAAACCTCAGATTCAGCAATAAGCTGTGAAAACTCCCAATGATATTTGGAGCGATGTAAACGACGGGGAAGATGGCAAGAGACTTTTTCTTCCATTTGCTGAAAATATGAGCTGCTCCACGCAAAGAAAATGCTTTTAGTTCACTCGCCAACTATCAAACATTGAAAAACTGTTTTTTAGTCAAAGCTAACTCACTTTATATCACGTGCTGAGTAAAGACGACAATGGCTAGGACTACAGAGAGGAGGTGGAGCAACTGGAGGGCTGGTGTAGAGACAACAGCCTAATCCTGAACGTGGAAAAGATGAAGCAGATCATTGTCGACTACAGGAAGAACCGTCCTAACCGCACTCCACTGCTCATCAACAGCTCAGCTGTAGAGGTGGCCAAATTCCTGGGGTTGCACATCACAGACACTGTAAATACCTCCTCACTGGTCAAAACGGCACAAAGGCGCATGTACTTTCTGCCGAGGATGAGAAGAGCCCACCTGCCCCCACCCATCCTCACCACCTTCTACAGAAGCACCATATAGAGCGTTCTGACCAGCTGTCTCACTGTGTGGTGTGGAGGCTGCAGCGTCTCAGACTGGAAGAAGGTGAGGAGAGTGGTGAGAACAGCAGAGAAGATTATAGGGGCTCCTCTTCCCTCCATTAAAGACATTTCATCCCAGCGATGCGTGTCCTGAGCCCCTTGACATCATCATTGACTCGCACCCCCACCATGGACTGTTCTCCCTGCTGCCGTCTGGGAAGAGGCTTCTAGTATTCGATGCAGGGCCAGCAGGTTCTGCAGCAGCCTTTCCCCCACTGCCATCAGATTGTTGAACTCTAAACTGGACTCTAAAAAACATCATACCAACCTGGCTGACTTTTTTTTACAATCCCTACTACACTCTGTGTATACAAAAATACAATAAAGTTTGTCTAAGTCTACATCAACCAGCCCAACTATTAAATACCGTTAAAGCACCACATTGTGCAGCTGCTCAATTTGGCCTTGGTTGATTTTAGCTAGTGCTGTCAGTGACTCCTCGAACTCAAACTAATGAAAGGTTGTGATGATAAAACCTTAAGAAAAAAAAAAAAAAAAAACAAGTTAGGTGATAAAATGCAATGCATGCATGTTTTATGAAAACCTTTTAACCAAAATGCTTGTTGGCCCTAACAGGTGCTGGACTTCAGTCAGTGTATTTAGAGTTATGTAAGCAGACTTGATCTCGTCCTTCCTTAGAATTTTTCAACCACTCTACCACACTGCAAACAACAAACATTGATGCAATAATCAGGGAGGTCCTGTCCAGAATGAAGAGGTTTTAGTTCTGCTTCTACCTCCATCCATCTCCCCGTGAAGTCTGACCATCTTTGTTCCTTCTGATGTGTCATCCTCTGAATATAATGTGTTGGAAATATATTTATTTACTCTTTAGCAGTTAGGCAACCTCACAAAACCTTACATTATATTATAAATAGGGCTTTCAAAATAATTGAATTCAGCTTATTTATATAGCGCCAATGTACAACAGAGACAAGTCAACCAGCTCATACAGTCAGATTGATTCAAAGTTTTATATCTAAGGACAACCACTTAATTGTATTGACTCATTGACTCAAAGGCTATCCTTACACCAAGCATGCTTATAGCGACAGTGGAGAGGAAAAACTCCTCTGGACTAAATAGAAATCTACAGCACACTTATCAGACTACGTGTTTCAAGGTTTGTGGTCCACATATCCTCCTTCATGGTTTCATTAAACCAAGTTTATTCAAGTTTTTAAAGAAAGACAAGGTTTTGGGAGGTGTGAATACTTGGCCTTTCAGGTAGTCTAAAGATGCAAGGGTAAAAATAATAGGAAGGTCAGGGCTGGCAATATATAAACCAATTTATGTGTGTCATTGTTTTTAAAGCGAATCTTCCTGTGTAAATGTTTGGCTGCAAGCAGCAGTCATGCAGCCTGAGCCTGGAGTTTTTCACTTACCTAAAGTCCAGTTTTTTAGGAATTATAGAGAGAATTTTATTGTAAATGGAAATTTGAAAGAAACGCAATCCAGGAATAAAATGTTGAAAAAATTTCATAAAAAAAAAAAAAAGTTTGAGAGGAACTCTGCTGTTTTCTAATTTAATTTTTTTTATTATTATTATTAATTTAGTTTTCATATGTAATTGTTTCATTTTCATCAAATGGCAATGTTTGAATTTTCATACAATTTTAAAGAATTTATATTTTCAGTTATTTTGATTTTTTTTTCCATTTCTGTTTTTGAGGACAGGATTTGGGAATGTGCTCTTTTCAAATTGCATTTTAATGATTCTATTCACTTCTGGGGGCGGGTTTTCCTCTGGTCTGAGGAGCCAAAACGCGTTTCTATTGGTCTGCAAGACTTTAGCACTATATTGTATTGGTAGAACAGTGTGCATGCATCAACACGTGTGCAGCCTTTTGCAGAAGCTCCTATTTATATTTACTAGTATTTTACTAGTTTATTCCATTTTTGTCTTTTATAACTTTAATTTTTCTGCTATTTATTTAAATAAAACATTTAAAAGAATTTCCTGCAAGGGATTAATAAAGTAATTCTGATTCAATGTGCGTGTCAAGAGCATGCACTTCAATTAAGATTGAAGAGAAGAGAATGTACTGTTTGAAATGCAATTTGAAAAGAATGCAATTCGTAAATCTCAATGTAAAAAATACAAATTATATAAACAATTAAAAGTAAAATCTGTTAAAAAGTAGACTTGGAAAAAAATAAAAAAAATAAAGAAATGTAATCTGGAACAAGAAATACAATCTGAGAAAAGAGCATAGACACAACCTAAAACAGTTTATTAAATCATTTTTTAAAGTTTAATTTCCGGATTGCTTTTTTTGATTTACATAATGTATTTTTTTTTTTCTATTTCCATTTACAAAATGTTTCCTTTGCTGGGAACAATAATGGCATAAAATTTTATCTATAAAAAGAAAACTTAAAAGACCTTTGCGTACATAATGTTTTAAATGGGATTAACTGGAGAAATAGGCTCACTTAAAAAATATAAAAAAAAACATCAAGATTTAAAGGCACACTATGCAACATTTTTCAGTTAATTAATGTGTTCCATAACGTTTTGGATGATTAAATGAGTCATTTCAGGTTGAACAAAGGTATTCTCGGCCGCCCTGGTGGTCTGTGGGGGAAATACCGCACTTGCAACTGCAGGAGCACCGACCCGCACCCACAGGCTCAGAAGTCTCGTGAGAGTCAGTCTTGCTTTACGGCGAGAACTGCTACACCCCCCAGTTAAAAGCATTCTCGTTGCTAGCACAGTGGTGATCTTTGTGCAGTTATGCTACGTTCACGCAGCAAAAGCAGCAAAATCGCGTCTGCTGCTTCCTTTTTGCTGCTTGTACCAGTTAGTTCTGATGCGCGGCTGAAGCAGCTTAGCTGCTCCGGCTGTGTCTGAGGCGCGTTGGGCGGAGCTTCACTATCCTTTCTCTGCCTTGCAGCTATATTTGCTGTGATCAGTGGGAATAAAGTAGTTTTAATATGTGTTTAAGTGAGAAAATACACCTGAAAACGTAATCAGTGCAGTCAGTTCATTCAGATTATTATCCTGCCTTCAATATTTTTTCTGTCGGAGCCGCTCAGACCCCCACATACCAGCGGGGCGCCAACAGTATGGATCCCTTCATCAGCAGCGGTTCACCGCGGCAGCTGGTAGGTGTTTTTCATCTAAATAATCCAAACTGCATATTCTGCCAGCAGATTTCCTGCATTTTAAGTTAATTTAGGCGTCACTAAACTGTTTAAGAGGAGAGATCATCAGCGCTGTGTCTCTCTCCCTGCGTTAAACGCACCCGACGCGCTGCTTCAGCTGCTCAGACGTGCTGCGCCTGGTGCTCAAAACGCGCCGCGGGACCTTTTGCTACGCCTTGACGCGCGTCAACCATTGACTTTGCATGTAAACTCGCTGCTTCTGTCGCGCCAGCTACGTCCAGTGTGAACGCAGCGTTAGTCATTCGCTGCTAAGCTCAAAACAACCGCGCCTGGCTTGACGGAGAAACCAGGAGAACAGCTGAGCATATTTACGACAGTGCACTTTTACTTTCGCCCTCTGGAGGGAGCCTCACTGGAAAATCAACACCGGTTGCATAGTGTACCTTTAAACTCTGAGCCAAATGACAGCCAAATTTAGGGTCCAGCGGACCCTAAATAACAAGCAAAGTCTGGGAAGGGCTGACACTGTAACAATCCAAAGAAAGGAAGCCAGGAAGAAAGACCTGACAGAGAACAGAGGAAACTGGAAAAAATCAAGAGACGTTTGTTTTTTTGGGTTCTGAGCACAAACCTCAAAGTTCAGATATGGGTGGAGATTTGGTCGTGTTCAAAAAGTTAAGTGTGTGGATGGATACCGACCTAATTCTCTTGGGTATTTGTTAAAAGGTCAGGATAATATGACTCATCAGAGGAGAAATCAGTAATGGAAACCGAACCGATGGTGTGTGTCGGTGAAGTTGCTTTACTCACATGTAATACTCTCTTTGGGTGCTGTGAGCGTTGTGTTGCAGTTATCTCCATCATCATCTAACAACCTTTCAGGACTGCCGTTTATCCTCAATATGAGGGGCTCAGTGTAGGTGTAGGCCACATCTGCAAAAAAAATAAACCCAAACAGGTAGTTCAGCATTAAAAAGAAAGGCGGTGTACAAAATATCTGTAAAAGAGTCGCTTTTCAGATTCCAGATTTTATTTTGGATTAAAAATCCAGAGGAAATCCATTTCCGTGATTTCCCATCCACCAGCACTTAATTAATTAGACGAGAGTAATTCTGCTGACTTCAACAAAGCCAGATTTTGTCTGTGTTGGTGAGTGCTATGTCCTAAACCTCCATCTGGAAGCAATTAAATCCATCCCCTAGTGGCTGTTTAGGGGTCTAAGTGAACGCTTGTGAAATCTGTGTTTATCCGTGTGTGTGTACGGGTGTTTGTGAGTAAATATATGTTTAAAATGTGCACATAAGGCAACATACGTGTGATATGTTTTTTAATTGTTCAAAGACACCAGAGAGTCCATTAGAAAAGCGGATTATTTTTTCAACACGCAGAGACGACACAGGGGCCTTCAAAGCGAGGCAGGCGCAGACCTCTGAGAGGTGCAGACTCATTCCTGGGTAAATGGGAGCCAGCTGGGTTTGATAAATACACACAAACCGAGCCACGTCCTGTGCGTGGACTCAACACTTCCCGGCTATGTTTATTTACTCTATCCGCTCTCTCACTTCTCTATCTGTCCTCTCCTGCTTCTCCCCTGGCTCTCCCTACTACTCTCAATTTCACATTCCTCTGTACATTTGAATTAATTTAACAGACTGATAGCCACTTTTCTGGCAGAGCACATCATCTTCTAAAAGTCTGAGGTGGAGAGGTCCTAAAAGAAACCTTTGAGTTGTCAGAATCTCACCTGAAGACAACATTCATGATTACAGATGCCTTTATCTGCAGCTGTCAATGAGAACCAGTCGCAAGTCCAACTCAGAGACAAAATACATACCGATAGTAGAAGATAATTACTATTTAGGAGAGGAGAGGAGAGGAGAGGAGAGGAGAGGAGAGGAGAGGAGAGGAGAGGAGAGGAGAGGAGAGGAGAGGAGAGGAGAGGAGAGGAGAGGAGAGGAGAGGAGAGGAGAGGAGAGGAGAGGAGAGGAGAGGAGAGGAGAGAATACATTTTAGATTTCTTCCTTGTCAACTACAAATATTTGACATCAAATGTTTTGAATCCGTGAAAATTTAAGTTTAGAAGTTCCTAACAGGTTACAGTTTTCCTAAAATAAAAATGACAAACTTAATAATACGAATTAAAAACCTTTGATGAAGCTGTTACACTCCTTTTCAGTTGGTGGCGCTAGCGTGCGTGAAGGTTGTTCGTGAACCACCACCAAATGGAAGGGAGAAAATTAAAATAAAATCACCAATTTAACTTTTTGTCGTTACTGAAATGTTTTCAAAGCATGCACCGTTTAACGTCAGTGGTTGTGTCACAGGCCGTTGGTGAACATCTTTTATCGTGCATTATCACCACCAACTAGTAAGGGGTGTACCACTTTCCTCGGGGGGGGGGGGGGGGGGGGGGGGTGTACATTCCTAGCCTATAATAAGGACCAAGTGCAAATCAAAAATTCAAATCAAAAAATTTATTCACGTTGTTTGTTGACTTTACATATTTAAACAGCAATGAATATGCTTTTTTTTTGCCATCTATCAGACCTCAAACCCACAACCATAGTCCTGCAAGGCAACAGAGCTAACAACAACTAAATGTAGTTAAGTGAAAATGATGGATGTCAGTAAATTCAACACTGAAAGTTTTTAAAGTATCACTTTTAAACATGAATGTCATCTACACCAGATTTAACCAGTGTTGCAACACAATCTGAGGTCCATGTGACTTAGATTGGGTTACAAAACAGACCTAAGACCCAGTCTGTCGTCACTGTCTTCTGAATAAGTGTCATGGAGCAAAGAGAACAAATCACTTGATGTGTCAAAACTTCCTGTTTGCACAAACAAGACATGCTGCTCAGATCGGAGGACTTTTATTTTTTTAGATTTTCAAAAGCCATTTCTATTATTGACCAACAGAATACATTAAATGATCCGACTTGCACCTGATTTTTGACAGAATGATGTTTCTTTCCTCGATTTTTCTAGTTTTATTAGGTTCCATAATAATTCAATAAGGTGTTTTAATTTCATGTCAGATTTAAATTTAATTTAAAACTTAAGCTGAATGTACAGGAGGTGCTTCAGGCTGTTTCACAGATAACATGTTCATCTAATGTGGCACATCTTGTCTTTTGTTTGTGGAAATAGTTTTTAAGGCAGCAACTTGTTCAAACCATTTCTCAATGCAATCTTGAGTTTGTGTCAAATATTGGGTAAAACTCTACATTGTAAATTTAACATTAAATAAAATAATTCATTCTAAAGAATCATATGCTTAAATAAACCAGCTGGTAGCTATAACTTAAGAATGTCATTTAAATTGAAATCTGGCTATAAAGTTAGGTTGTACTCTAAATGAACTGGAGTGATTAACTGGATCTCTCTGCCTTAAGTTTGACTTTAGCGCATTTGAATTTTTTGAAAATTCACTGAATTAATTTCACTAGAAAATTACTTTCTTAGCATCTAAACCTTAAGAGTAAATTCAGTGTAATCTATAAAAGCTTCCATTGTGTCAAAAGTTTAATTTTTGTTTCTTTCTCATACATCAGCTTGCAATTGCCCAACATGTAAAATGAGCTTTCCTCTATTAACTGTAGTTTCCTTTAATGGTGCGTTCACACCAAGTTCTTAGTGTCAAAAAGGTGCCAAAACCCAAACTTGGACGCTTGTGCGTTTTGAAGTCAGACGCTGTGCAGGCGTGTCCAAAGTCAGTCCTCAAGGGCCGCTGTCCTGCAAGTTTTAGAGGTTTCTCTGCTTCAGCACAGCTGATCTAATGATTACAGTTCAGCAAAAGGCTGTTAATCAGCTATCAATGGAAATCAACTGGGCTGAAGCAGAAAAATCTCTAAAACCTCCACACTCATGTTTCTTTGCACCATAGAGAGATGCTTAGCTTTATTTTATTTTTAAAAAGTAGTTTCAACATGTTTTTAAGCGAGAAAGTCCGCCCAAAAATGTAATCTGTACTGTCGAGATTATGATCTAACTAAGATGTTCTGTTCTTGTTGGGAGCAGCAGACTCCGCAAAAAGCTCACTGAAGCCGACCACGCTGATGGGTGTTTTTATCGGCTCAAAGGGAATATAAAGAGTTTTTTAAGTTTGTGGTAAGAAGTGCAACTTCCAGATTACCATACTGGATATGTTTTGCCACCAGGTTCTAAAGTTCTTTAGTCATTGTAGGTATTTTTAAACAGTTTCTCCATAGTTAAGTAAGAAAATGATTTAGTGGCGTTTTAACAATCACAGCACTTTCTCTTTCTTGTGCATAAATAAACCATTTTTTGATCAAACCAGAGAAGTTCATTTTTCCTAGTTTTATGTTGAACTCTCTAGAAGCAGAGATCACAGCCTGATGTAGCGTCTCGATAAGGTCCTGAATCAGTTTCTGTGATTGGTAGATGCTCTGCGTCAAGCTGAAAAACTTAGTGTTTGTTGCTGTAGACCAGGGGTGCTCAAGTCCAGTCCTCAAGAGCTACCATCCTGTAACTTCTAGATGCATCTCTTCTGTAACACACCTGAATCAAAAATCTCAATTCCCTCATTTAGCCCAGCAGAAGCATGGCAACGAGCCACTCATCTGATTCAGGTGTGTTAAAAACCGTTGCATCAAAAGGTTGCAGGTTAGTAGCTCTTGAGGACTGGACTTGAGCACCCCTGCTCTAGACCCTTGAACACTTAAAACTTGATGCTTTTAACACTGTAAATGCAGCATGACTTGTCGTTCCCGATGCTCAAACTGAGCCTTTGGACCTCTTGATCTCCACGAAGCCGTTTCTAATAGACTTTGCATGCAAACCACAAGCCCTGATGGCTAAAACGGTTTGGCTAAAACGGTTTGGCTAAAACGGTTTGGCTAAAACGGTTTGGTGTAAAAAGACCATAAAGGCTGACTTATAATTGGCCATTATTATAATTAAGAATAACCAGGTCATCTGTGTGTGTGTCGCGGTGAACGCAGAGACGTCCCCGCCCCCTCCGGAGACACTCTGCTGCACCTCTCTAAAATTGTAGGTGACCACAGACAGTGCCGCAGAAAGGAGGCCTCTGATTGGTCAAATCTGCATCCACTCTACACTATGCGTATTTCCTGTTTAGTACCTTACCGACTTGTTTTGTTTGTATGACCGCCATTGTGGAAAATGACTCGCGAAGATGGACCAGCTAGAAGAGCGAGGTGCACGAGAACGCTGGGACCATTTTTCCACCTGAATCCCACTTCCTCACCGCCTTGGCCGTATCTAGACCCATAGAGAGCTTGTGACTGTCCCTCTTGCGTTGTGGTGTGGAATAACATAGCGCAGACCATGCTTCAATATTGGGCATACCGGTAAATCAAAATCTGAGTCATACCTGAAACAAACTAACTGCGACGCATGTTGCGTTCTATGCACACTCTCATTAACCTGCCTACTTTGTTGAGACTCCACCACAAGAGAGAACAAACTACAAAGAACTACAAAAAACAAACAACAAAAAATGAGGAGGCTTTTCCAATGGAACGAGACAATTAACACTGTGAGAAAAAATATTGTATTGTCTTATTTCAAGTACAGATTATCTAATTATCTTGTTTTAAGAGAAAAAATACCAACTCCATTGGCAGATCATCTTATTTAACCACTCAAATTCAGGGTAAAAACACTTAATTTAAGACAATTTAACTTATTTATAGATCATTTCTGCCGTGCAGGAACAACAGTTTGTGAAGATGGATTACAAAAGACCTACCCACTCCAGCCGGTGAACAATACCTCCTTAACGACCGACTCTTAACAATCATAGACAGGTTTCAGCTATTACAGGAGATAATCCCCCCCTTAACGGCAATCCCCCCCTTTAATGACCGATCCTCAGAATCATAGACAGGTTTCAGATATTACAGGCTAACAATGGAACCAAACGACCCATTCATCGGTTTCCATTTGCATCTTTCCAAGCGATACAAGGCTTTGTCTACATAAGACTCTCAATCACTGCGGATCCAGACATTTGAATTGAGAAAGCTTCCTGGAGAGGTGGAGAAACATCTTCAAATCTTGGAAACCAAGTCCAGTGGATATTTTTTGAATTTTTACGGAAATACAAAAGACCATCTACAAGTACTCCTCATACTCCATCACAGACTGCATGCAAAGTTAGAAAAAAACTCTTTTCTAGTGTGAGGAAAAAGAGTCCGGTCGGTGAGAGATTACATATTGGGGAACAAGGAGGAGGGAGCTCCAATCAGCCGACATTTTGCTTAACAGGTTAAACCTGTTCAAACTAACTATAATATGTTTAACGATTTTCAACTTTTTTTTCTTCACTGAGGCATATGCACCACACTGGTGTCATTTCAAATGGCCGCCAGATGGAGCGAACTTGTGCAAAAAACTCTAGAAAAAACTTTCCTCTTTAGTATTCAAAGCAAAGAACAAATGAACGTAGAACTTTTAATATAAGAAAAGAAAAACAAAGGAGTCCAACCTATGCCATGGATAGATTTATTTGCACATCCGTCTAAATATAATTCTTCATTGATGTAGTTTCTTGAGAACCCATCTTTACCCGACCAGATTCCAGCTGCCTGCAGGGCACTATGATCTAAAAGGATTTGGCTTCTGACTTAACTAGCTTTTTTCTTTGTAAACATCTAAACCACAATTTTTGGACCTAAACACCATCCAAGTTCCTGTTCAACCAGTTGCGTGCTGGCACCAACAACAAACCACCAACCCACTAAACCTCTGGGCCATTTCTGCAATCCAAAAAAGATGAGGCTCTAATCAAAATCAGACTGCAGCAACACAGACAGAGCTGGTCGTGTGTTTATGCTTCAGGATGAGCATGTGTGCTTTATTGGGAATGCTTGACTATGTCCCACATTCTGTTTGGTGTTTATTCACAATTTCGGTGTATGCACACGTGTCAGCGGCCTTAAATGGGCGACTCAGAAGAAATTCAGGCTCCAACTGAACAATTAACCGTTAAAGAAAAGGCATCACAGAAGGTAATGATTAGTGCAGATACACAGCAGCACAATAAAAGCACATATAGATGAGAGGGCAAATGGTTTGACACATCCTGTGACAATAACAGGGGAAAACATTCTGCTGCTTCCCAGATAAGCGCTTGTTATATAAAGAGCCATTTATTCAGGAGTGTCTTCCTGTGTGTTTCTTTTCATTCCCCTTAAATGTCTCTACGGCTTATACAATTACATTGCATTGCTCCTTTGCACATATTTTAGGTTAAAACCACAAACTTCAATTTGTTCAATGTGTTTCTCTGGGGTTTTATGCCGTCACTCAACACAAACTAATAGACCCACCTTCTGCCTTTTAGGGAATGTTCCTTTGCACATCATGGCAATGTTTAGTTTTTTTCCCATTAACAAATATCCTTCATCAAAATGCAGCATCTGTTCAAATCAGTTTTAAAGTTTTGCCACAGATTCTCAAATAGACTGAGGTCTTAACTTGAAGTGGGTCCCTCTAACACACGGATATACTTCGTATATCATGGTGTATTCCATGGTGGCTCTTTTTTTATGTTTATGCTACGGTCAGACCGCACGCAGCAGAAGCAGCAAAAACATGCGTGCTGCTTCATTTTTGATGCTTGTACAAGTTTAGTTCTAATGCATGGCTGAAGCATCATTCTGCTCTAGCTGCGTGGTCGAAAAGTGGTTCTAATGTGCGTTGGGCGGAGCTACCCTATCCTCTCTTTAACTGTAACAATGGCGGATGAAATCGAGAGTCGCTTGGCTTAATTTAATGAATAATTCTACAGTCAGACCGCAAGCCCTGGAAGCAGCAAAAAAGCTTCTGCTGCTTCATTTTTTATGCTTGTCCAAAGTGTGCCCAGATGCATCTGCTGCTGTGCTCAATGGCAGAGAGTGACTTTCTATATTTGCTGTGAGCAGTGGGTAAAAAGTAGTTTTAATATGTTTTTTAAGCAAGAAAGTCCACATTAAAACTTCATATGTACAGTCAGTTCATGAAGATTACAATCTTTCAGCTAAGAACAAAGTGTAATATTTTGATAAGGCTGGAGCCATGGAAGTTCTGCTGATCTGCTAACGTGTATGATGTAAAATAAGATGATGTGGCAGACTGGAGATGTATAAAATGCCTTTTTAACTGTTAATCGGGGCCACTTCCTGAGCGGTGAGTCTGGTTGGTAAGCAGCTGCCTTCTGGAAACTCTAAGCAACTTCTCTGATCTGAGTAAGATTACAATTTCTATCAGAATCTGCTGTCATGTCACCTGGTTATTTAATAAATATAAGTTATGAAGTGTTATTTAAAGAGTTTGTCCCGAGTGATCTCTTTTCAGGAAAAAGAACCAGAGAGATAGAGCTTCAAGGTGCAAACACAGAGCCTTAACACGTTATTAAACTTTTTCAGAGGAGTTATCTGCATCAGCAGTGCTGTGTCTGTCTCGAACAGTATAGCAGAGCAATGTACCCTGTGTTTTAAGAATAGTTTTACATCTCATAGAACTCATAAGTGTTTCACACATTTATTTATTGAAATAACTTGTTGAAATGCTGCACTATTTATTTCTTAACTCAGGATATAGTAAAAAAAAATATGTCGTCCCTCATACAATGGAAAGATCTCTTTGACAAAAGAGAAAATTAAGAATTTTAACATGGCTGCTTATCAATTAATCATAAGTCAATCAAAAAGATAAAATTTTTGATTCATTAAATACATATATATATATATATATATATATATATATATATATATATATTTTTTAGTGCTGTCAAATGATAACAAATTTTTAATCGTGATTAATCACATAATATAAACAGTTAGCTCGAGATTAATCGCAAATTATTTGCATATTTTATCTTTGTATTTCCGAAAGGGCAAAAGCCTATTTAGGCATTTTAAAAATGCATTTGTGAAATAAATGACATGTAAAAAACATGCTTATACAAAAAGTTTTTTTTTAACATTATTTTTCAAGCAACTTTAAGAAACAAGAATGAAAATATCCTTGTTTAAATTCTGGCCAATAATTATTCAAAAATTGTAAAAAAAAAATAAGTGTTATGCTTTCATCAAAACTGTACAAAACTACAGAACAGCAAACAGTACTTCACAATACTCTGTAAACTTTATTTTTTTCTCAAACATAGGACAAAAATAAAGATGTACTAATAAAATAAAGTGAATATTGCTTTATGAAATACAGATTTAATTCAAATAAAATTAAGTTAATCGCAAAATAATAAATAAATCAAATGAAATTACAATAACTGGCTTTTACAGTCATCTCAACAACATAACATTTTACATGTAGAACATTTTCTAAAAGCTTAAATATTCCTTTGCTCTGAACAGGACCCGCAGCAGCAGTGGAGTCCACATAACTTAGTTCATTTCTTTGTCTTGTTGGCACTAAGCCAGTTGCTCAAACACACAAGCTGGTTAATATTTTCTGATGAGTGAGACGCTCGTTTCTCCTGGACAACATAGAGAGACGACTCAGGTTTTGTCAAGAGAGCCTTCGGGCAAAACTTTAAAAAGAAACTTGTCATTCAGGATACCTTGTCTGCTGGGCCTTTTTGCCCATTCAAAGCACAGATCTATTATGCTGCGGTCTCTCCCGCACACTTAGCATTCCTGGAACTACGGAAAGCGCCGTGGGTCAAAGGAACAGTACAGAGAGCGCAGCAGGAACAAAAAGAACGCAAGCGAACGACGCCTGTGTTTGTATGCGCGATTAACGTGCGTTAAAAAATGACGCTGTTATAGTCTAAAAAAGTTGATGCGTTAATAATACTTTAAAACTTACAGCCCTAATGCAGCCCTAATATATATATATATATATATATATATATATATATATATATATATATATATATATATATATATATATATATATATATATACACTTTATGTATACATCCACAAAAACAATTCTTGCTACTACTAATTTAATAGTTGACTACAGATTATGAAATCTGGAGTCAATTGCTTGAACTGTATGTAGAGTTAGGGCACAAAATGAGCCACATATATTCAGCAGCAGCAGTGTATGAAGACAAGATGCCACACTAAATCATGTGGCCTGAGGTAACAACTGGAATCAATTCTAACTCCATGTAACCACTGGGACTTTTATGAAAACAAAGGAGGACACAAAAAGAAGAACACCCAACAAGAGCAGTGGTGTGGTTTCTTTTTCTCTCCCTCAGCAAATAATCATACATACATCCACAAAGAAAAGAGAAAAAAATGCTGCAGTTCTTAGGCTGTGATCTTGCCAGGAGAAAAACAGAAGCCTGTGCGCTCTGACTAGTACACATACACACACATCCACCCATGCAAACACATGCTGAGTGCTTCACTGGAATGTGTCCAGAATCGGAGATTATAGTGAGGGAAAGAAATGTAAGCTCATTAAAGACAAAACACTGTCTGCAGATGAACAGGCTTTTGGCTAATTTAACTCTGAGTCTTTGTCTCTCCCGGGCCGTGAGAAAAGCACAACCACTTGAACTAGAGCTGAACACAGAGAAAAATACCATGATTTTAAGTTGCATTATAGTATAAACATGAAGTTGTGCCACAGACATAGGTAGCAAATAAATAAACACTAATAAAATAATCAATGTAATATGCAGATTTAAAATTATAAGCAAGAATTATGAGATATGAAGTCAAAATTTTAATTTTGAAGAGAACTTCTATTAGCCTGAAATGCTTTGCTAATATTAATCCCTGTAGCTACAACTAGTTAGAAAACAGTACAGAGTCTCCAGAGGCGGGTGTTTTCTGAAAGTAGCCAATAGCAGGTAGTTTCTCAGGTTGCCTCCACTCAAGAGAGAGAAATGTTGAGATGAGTGCAGAGAAACGGATCCACATATGAGTTAGAAGAGAATCAAAAGAGCATAAAAAGCAAGAGAGCAGTGAAAGTGCATGAACTCACTGTGGTGAAATATTTGGGGGCTCGTGGTGTTGAATCTGCTCATTCAAAATGTGTGTGAAGTTGTGTGTGTGCTTTTAATAAAAGTGCTAGTATAAGTATTTATTACGGGTGCACTTTTGGCAGAAATCTGACTTTATACATCTGCACCTGTTTCATTTGATCTTTATGTTAAAGTTTCTGCAAACCGTCATCCAAAACCTAGATGCTCTCTGCAGGGACTCCAAAAGGGATCTCATTCTTTGTCCTATGTTATAAGAAGTCTCATCCATGTTTAACTACCCCAAATTAGGGACTCCATGCACCATGAAGTGTGGGAGGTCCCTGGACCTTTATACAATATAAAAATGCTGGTGGTAGTATAACTGGTTTTATTACTGCTGCAGAAGGTGAGGTTCATCCACTGCATGCGGCCTCTATGACCTGTTGCTTTATTTCCCTACAGCAAGCTTGATTAAATATTGAAGAAAAAAAACCTCTTATTTTAATTGAATTTCTGCAGACAGGGTGGGAAACAATTTAAGTGTATTTCTGATGTCTGTAGCAACAGCACTGCAGTAGAATGGCTATAAAAGCAGCAGGGATCAACTTGTACCAGAGGATTGTCATGCTTGTCTTCACTCCGCGATCAGGTCTCTAGAGTTACTGTGATCAAGGAAAGTTTGAGCATTCTTGGAGATCCTGAAACCACAGAGCACTGTAAACCCTTGTAAATAGAGCCTTATAGTCTGGATAGTTTGTATTTTATTTTCTTATTCTGACCAGGTATATTTTTATGTTAAATTAATTCACTTTGGAAAATGTGAAACTTTTTCTTTCCATATTTCCCTTTTCCTGTAAAATTCCCCATCAGTGATCCAAAAAACCTGCCTTGCCAGGTGTGATCGGTAATTCTTTTTCTAATTTCTCATCTACCTGACCCTTCTCCACTCTGGATTCAGCTTTAATACCTCAAAAGGAATTTGGACCACAGGAATCTAAACTGGATGCCTGAACTTGTGGTTTCTTTTCATGTGAAGAGGCAAAAGCTTAACTCTAAGCTCCCCTTCAGTTCCAGTTTCAGAGTAAGTCAACCTATGAAAAATAAGTAATTTTCAAGGATGCTGTTCATTCTGGCATTTTAGGCCACTATTAGATCCCTTAACTTCCAGTGAAATGGAGTGAAGTTCTTAAGTCCATCCATCCATCCATCCATCCATCCATCCATCCATCCATCCATCCATCCATCCATCCATCCATCCATCCATCCATCCATCCATCCATCCATCCATCCGAGTGAAATGAGCAATTAGGTCAGCTATCAGACTAGTGATCATGAGACAAGACGTACAGAAATAAAGTTATGTGTAACAATGTTGAATGGCCCTGGAATGGCCCTGGGAAAAGGTTGAACACATGAAGAAAGGGAAGTCTAAAAAGGCAAGGATGTGGAAACAGGCATTGAAAGCCAAGAAACCTGCCAAAATCTCTCAGTAATTAAAAGCAATTCTTCCCCTTGTCGGTGCGAATTAATATAAAAAGGTGTTTCACACAAAAAGCATCTCATGATGGGTAAAAGCAAAAAGATTTTTCTAGACCTTCACAGCCTTATCGTTGCAAATAATAATAACATTGTTTACAGAAGGATTTCTAAACTTTCTAATGCTCCAATGAGCAATGTTGGGGCCATAATCCAGAAGTTGAAAGAACATCACTTCAACTTAAACCGACCACGACCAGTTGCTCCTCGCAAAATTTCTAACAGAGTGGAAAGGATTATCAAAAGAGTTGTCCAAGAGCCAAAGAATAATTGTTGAGAACTTCCGAAAGACCTGGAATTAGTTTTTTTCACCATGCAAGACACCATTGCTGAAAAAAAACATGTTCGAGCTCGTTTAAAGTTTGCTGCACAACATTTAGAAAAGCCTGTGAAATACTGGGAGAATATAGTCTGGTCAGATGAGACCAAAACTGACTCTTTGGATGCAATAATACTCCTCATATTTGGGGGTCAAATGGAACTGCACATCACCCCAAAAAACATCATACCAACAGTGAAGTTTGGAGGTTGGAACATCACGGTGTTGGACTGTTTTTCAGCCTATGGTACTGGCAAACTTCAAATAATTAAAGGAAGGAGGAAAGGAAAAATGTATAGAGACATTCTTGATAAAAATCTACTGGGATATACAAGGGTGATGAAGATGAAATGGGGATGGACATTTTAGCAAGACAATGACCCCAAACACACAGCCAAGGAAACTTTCAATTGGTTTCAGAGATGGAAAATAAAGCTGCTGGAATGGCCCAACTAATAACCTGACTTGAATCCAGCTGAAAATCCATGGAAAGAAATAAAGATCAGAGTTCAAAGAAGAGTCACACGAAACCTTCAAGATTTGAAGACTGAGGATGAGTGGGCCAAAATCACACCTGAGCAATGCATGCAACTAATTTCTCAATACAGCAGGCATTTTGAAGCTGTCGTTGCTAACAAAGGCTTTTTTACAGATTGTTACACCTGGTGAAAATTTCATGTCAATAGCACCTCTAGAACAATATCTACTCAGAAAAATGGTACTTATTTTACCTGCTGTATATACACAATTGTACATATACAGTACACCATGTGGGATGCTAATGTAGTTGAAAGGTAATAGCCACCCTTCTCTGGAGACATGCAGAGACATGAGTTTGATGTTACCAGATAAGACATTCGTCTGGTCTGAAGATGCTGTCTATGCCAATCACAAACTCACTTGCAGACAAGGGATAGCAGTCCTATGTCCAAGAAAAACACATTTGACTTTTTGCTCAGGACACAGGGAATTCTTACTTTACTTTTAGTTGCATCACCCATGTCTGTTCTGCTGAATTCCTGTTAGCTTGTAGAAACACACTTATCTATACACACTTTGGAAGAAAAAGAGGCCAGACAGGCCACCAAAGCAGCAGCAGCTGGACACGGTTCTCATTTATTTTTTTGCAAGGTGGTAAAGAAATATATAGCATGCTCATTTTTGTTGTTCAAATATGCAGTAAAAATTCCTCAGACTCTTCCTGGTTTATTTTGATCTCCGCAAGAAACCAAATTAGACACAAGGCACAACAAGCCTCAGGCACCAAAAAGGTAGGAATAAGGAAACAGCCACATCTAGACTCTGAAGCACAGTAGAGACATGGAAGAAAAGGCCTCAGAGTTAAAGTAGGCCTAAAGAATACAGCTAATCTATATGTTTGAAAGAAATTTCAGCAGTGTTGTGAACTGTCTTGTTGATTGAAATTGTACAACACTTCATACTTAAAAAAAAAAAACTCTTATGCAATACATTGAAGCTATGGAATTATTTGTTTTCATTATTGTTGCAAGCCAAGAACATATTTTGTAGATGGGAACAGGTGATCAAGAATTGAAATTTCATTAAAAAAAAAGATAAAGCTGGGTTAGTGTTGATGATGTCACAACTGCGACAGACATAAGGAAAGTAAACAATGAAGAGCAACATGGATGGGAGGCAGGGCGTAGTAAGTGTGCTTTACTGTTTGGCTCTTTTGTTGTTGAGTTGTTGTGACGCAAGTTGGTTGCACTTAATCATATAACGTAAATTAGTGGGTCGACTCAGATCTGATGTTTCCATTACATTTTAAGTGTACTTTCAAAATGTCTAAAACAGTAAAGAAAATGTGAATTAGACGTAAAGTCATCCATAGGATTGAGTTAAGCAGGCAATGCTAAAGTGATGTTTTCATATTTATTTTACACTTGGCTCTAATAAACAAGAAGAAGAGTTAGCAATTTAGCATGGGCCACGGATCAGTAATATTAAATGTTCTGCCATAGGACAAGTTGTAATTACTTTATCATGATGGCTAGTATTAGCGATGGTACATGCCACCCAGAGACATCAAGAGACAAACGAAATTGTATACTAATGTGGTACCAGCAGCGGAAACAGCTGATCAGTCATATGAGGTAAATGTTTGTTAAGTCAAAACTGATGCGCTTTTTTCTTTTCTTTTTTCTCTCGAAAGAATCATACATCACCTCAAGGAAGCATAAAAAACTTTTAAAATGTAATAGGTTGACTGAAAATGTTCTGTTCCCATCAAGCTCTTCTAATGTCGTACTTAAAAATATAAAGTAAAAAAAAAAAAAAATCATACAAATATGTGGTCCATGCTTAGTAAATGAGAAATGGATGGGGCCAACAACCTGGTTGTCACATTTAAACCGAAGATCGCTGTCCATTGTGTGAAAAGGTTAGGGATTAGGCACTGTACAATATATCTATAACAGATATATTTGGGGAAAAAAACCAAGATACTAAATTATTTAATGTGCTGTAGGTTCCTTTAAAGAATGTAGGTCCAATTTTCTATTATGTTGACTAACAGCTGCATAGCATTGATAAACACAGAGCTGTGTGATTATTAGTTTGAAAAGCCAATCATTTGCTAATTTGTTGCTCCTACAGAACATCAGCTGTAAGAATTAGCAAACACCTGGTGAAACGGTACATCATCTGGATTCGTAATGCCAACTACTTCTTGGTCCATTCCTTTTCTGATTAAATTAAAAATACCTTTGAGGAAATTTATTCTCGGATGCCAAGAGGACTACCCTACATTTAGCTTCCTACAGAGGAAACAGGTCTTAAAACAAGGTTATGGAAGTAACCTTCCGAAAAAATGAATTATAATGTGCGACACACTTTACACATGAAAGCTTTAAAGACATGAGACTAGTAACAGTGGACTAACAGGATAATTATCACAAAAAATACAGTGTTATTCCAAAGCTTAAGATGTACACTAACACCTTTGTTCTCTCCTCAGATAAACTTTAAATGTTTTATACTTGATGTCGATATGATGCAAGCGAACATCAACTGTCACCACATGCTCATCCAGGAGGAGTTAATCCTCCTCAATGACTGGATGCAATCAGCTAGTTTTCCTCAGATAGAAAACCTTTAACCAGTCTCACTGGATGATCTGTTAGAATAGTCTCTGTAAAGAGCCTTAATATGACATATGTTGTGAATTAGTGCTATATACAGGTGCTGGTCATAAAATTAGAATATCATGAAAAAGTAGATTGATTTCAGTAATTCCATTTAAAAAGTGAAACTTGTATATTATATTCATACATTACATACAAACTCATATATTTCAGATGTTTATTTTGTTTAATTTTGATGATTACAAATGACAACAAATGAAAATCTCAAATTCATCATATCAGAAAATTAGAATATTGTGAAAAGGTTCAAAATTGATGGCCCCTGGTGCCACACTCTAATCAGCTAATTAACTCAAACCACCTGCAAAAGCCTTTAAATGGTCTTTCAGTCTAGTTCTATAGGCTACACAATCATGGGGAAGACTGCTGACTTGACAGTTGTCCAAAAGACGACCATCGACACCTTGCACAAGGAGGGCAAGACACAAAAGGTCATCGCTAAAGAGGCTGGCTGTTCACAGAGCTCAGTGTCCAAGCACATTAATAGAGAGGCGAAGGGAAGGAAAAGATGTGGTCGAAAAAAGTGTACAAGCAAGAGAGATAACCGCACCCTGGAGAGGATTGTGAAACAAAACCCATTCAAAAATGTGGGGGAGATTCACAAAGAGTGGACTGCAGCTGGAGTGAGTGCTTCAAGAACCACCACACACAGACGTATGAAAGACATGGGTTTCTGCTGTCGCATTCCTTGTGTCAAGCCACTCTTGAACCACAGACAGCGTCAGAAGCGTCTTGCCTGGGCTAAAGAGAAACAGGACTGGACTGCTGGTGAGTGGTCCAAAGTCATGTTCTCTGATGAAAGTAAATTTTGCATTTCCTTTGGAAATCAAGGTCCCAGAGTCTGGAGGAAAAGAAGAGAGGCACTTCATCCACGTTGCTTGAAGTCCAGTGTAAAGTTTCCACAGTCAGTGATGGTTTGGGGTGCCATGTCATCTGCTGGTGTTGGTCCATTGTGTTTTCTGAGGTCCAGGGTCAACGCAGCCACATACCAGGAAGTTTTAGAGCACTTCATGCTTCCTGCAGCTGACCAACTTTTTGGAGATGCAGATTTCATTTTCCAACAGGACTTGGCACCTGCACACAGTGCCAAAGCTACCAGTACCTGGTTGAAGGACCATGGTATCCCTGTTCTTAATTGGCCAGCAAACTCTCCTGACCTTAACCCCATAGAAAATCTATGGGGTATTGTGAAGAAGAAGATGCAATACACCAGACCCAACAATTCAGAAGAGCTAAAAGCCACTATTAGAGCAACCTGGGCTATCATAACACCTGAGCAGTGCCACAGACTGATCGACTCCATGCCACGCCGCATTGCTGCAGTAATACAGGCCAAAGGAGGCCCAACTAAATACTGACTGCTGTACATGCTCATACTTTTCATGTTCATACTTTTCAGTTGGCCAACATTTCTATAAATCCTTTGTTTTTATTGGTCTTCAGTAATATTCTAATTTTCTGATATGATGAATTTGAGATTTTCATTTGTTGTCATTTGTAATCATCAAAATTAAACAAAATAAACATCTGAAATATATGAGTTTGTATGTAATGTATGAATATAATATACAAGTTTCACTTTTTAAATGGAATTACTGAAATCAATCTACTTTTTCATGATATTCTAATTTTATGACCAGCACCTGTATATAAACATTTAGAAACCGCTATGATTCAAAGTCTAATTTTTTTTATGTAAGCAGTATTTTTTTTATCAACCTAAGATGACATAGTTATTTTATATTGGTACAGAATTTAATTTCTCACCTGGGAAACACAACATAGTGTTTCTTTAATCTACTTGTGAAATAAAGAAATCTGAGTCTTTTTTGTTTTCACAAAACATCATTAAAGTATGTCTGCTTCTTGTGAAATACCTAAAAACAACTGTGTTGTGTTTCACCTTTTATCAGATGGTTACACCCAGAGCGTCTACACCCATTTTACACCCATTGTAAACGGAATTTTTTGATTTGTTCCAGATTTGTTCATGAGGGGTAAAAGCAGTGCCTTGTTGCCCTTAGCTGCTTGACCGATCCTCCCTCCACCTCCTGGACTCAAATGATGTGATCTAAATAAATGCATTTTGGTGGTTGAATAAGCTACGCTAAGGTTTTGCCTCAGAGGGGCACACACAGATACCAAAAAACAGCATGTTTGGGCACAAACCACACTGAATCGCTGCAAAGGTCCTCATGAATTATAATTAACTTTGATACTATACTTATACCCGTAGTGGTTAGCCACAGGGCTGGGAAACAGAGATGTCAATGTGATAAGAAGACATCCTGTGCCATAATCGCTGCCAGCTGAGTCTTATAATTTTCTTCAAAACCCAAAACAAATATAAAATACATGCAGCACCTATCAGAGATTTTTTCTGGCAGGTTCCCTAAGCAACAAACCGCTTAAATCCCTGCACACTTCCCTGTCTGTAAACCACACCTATACTAATTACCTCATAAGACCTGAACCCTGATATACACTCATGGTAGCTGTTTTCTCTGCTAAACTTGATTAAACTTGAACCATAATTGGCCAATCCTAGGTGAGTCATCCAGACATAACAGCCCTGAGCCGAGGACACGTCGTCTTGTTCCCAGCCCAAAGTGTCAGTCATCCCTTAGCATGACAAGACTCACAAGGAGGGAAAGGGTCACCGGTTCAGGCTCTAAATCCCCAGGAGCCCCATTGTGGGGTTTCAGTGTTCCACTGGGCTGAATCGGTCCCGACCCCACAGATCATCCAAAGCTGTTCATCACATGAATACACAACTGTTGTGTCTGTCACTGAACATAATTCTCTTGACCTGATGATTCACCATTATTTCCCGAAAAAATTATGAGTTGTTTGTTTTGTTTTTTCTAAGAAGTTACCAGAGTATCAAGTAAATTTTATGTCATTTTTGGTGCAGGTACATAAAAAGCAGATTTCACATTAGAAAAAAAAGCAAGCAATCTAGAAATGAAACGTAAAAAATTTTGTTTGTTTTTTTTTTTTTAGAGTAACATTGCTCTTTTCTCAGATTTTGTAATTTCAATGTAATTTTTTTTTGTTTCCATTTACAAAATGTTTTGTATTGCAACAATACTGGAACAAAATTCACTCCATATGGAGATGTGTCCTTTGTTTATTAGCTGTACAGGTGCTGGTCATAAAATTAGAATATCATGAAAAAGTAGATTGATTTCAGTAATTCCATTTAAAAAGTGAAACTTGTATATTATATTCATACATTACATACAAACTCATATATTTCAGATGTTTATTTTGTTTAATTTTGATGATTACAAATGACAACAAATGAAAATCTCAAATTCATCATATCAGAAAATTAGAATATTGTGAAAAGGTTCAAAATTGATGGCCCCTGGTGCCACACTCTAATCAGCTAATTAACTCAAACCACCTGCAAAAGCCTTTAAATGGTCTTTCAGTCTAGTTCTATAGGCTACACAATCATGGGGAAGACTGCTGACTTGACAGTTGTCCAAAAGACGACCATCGACACCTTGCACAAGGAGGGCAAGACACAAAAGGTCATCGCTAAAGAGGCTGGCTGTTCACAGAGCTCAGTGTCCAAGCACATTAATAGAGAGGCGAAGGGAAGGGAAAGATGTGGTCGAAAAAAGTGTACAAGCAAGAGAGATAACCGCACCCTGGAGAGGATTGTGAAACAAAACCCATTCAAAAATGTGGGGGAGATTCACAAAGAGTGGACTGCAGCTGGAGTGAGTGCTTCAAGAACCACCACACACAGACGTATGAAAGACATGGGTTTCTGCTGTCGCATTCCTTGTGTCAAGCCACTCTTGAACCACAGACAGCGTCAGAAGCGTCTAAAGAGAAACAGGACTGGACTGCTGGTGAGTGGTCCAAAGTCATGTTCTCTGATGAAAGTAAATTTTGCATTTCCTTTGGAAATCAAGGTCCCAGAGTCTGGAGGAAAAGAAGAGAGGCACTTCATCCACGTTGCTTGAAGTCCAGTGTAAGGTTTCCACAGTCAGTGATGGTTTGGGGTGCCATGTCATCTGCTGGTGTTGGTCCATTGTGTTTTCTGAGGTCCAGGGTCAACGCAGCCACATACCAGGAAGTTTTAGAGCACTTCATGCTTCCTGCAGCTGACCAACTTTTTGGAGATGCAGATTTCATTTTCCAACAGGACTTGGCACCTGCACACAGTGCCAAAGCTACCAGTACCTGGTTGAAGGACCATGGTATCCCTGTTCTTAATTGGCCAGCAAACTCTCCTGACCTTAACCCCATAGAAAATCTATGGGGTATTGTGAAGAAGAAGATGCAATACACCAGACCCAACAATTGAGAAGAGCTAAAAGCCACTATTAGAGCAACCTGGGCTATCATAACACCTGAGCAGTGCCACAGACTGATCGACTCCATGCCACGCCGCATTGCTGCAGTAATACAGGCCAAAGGAGGCCCAACTAAATACTGAGTGCTGTACATGCTCATACTTTTCATGTTCATACTTTTCAGTTGGCCAACATTTCTATAAATCCTTTGTTTTTATTGGTCTTCAGTAATATTCTAATTTTCTGATATGATGAATTTGAGATTTTCATTTGTTGTCATTTGTAATCATCAAAATTAAACAAAATAAACATCTGAAATATATGAGTTTGTATGTAATGTATGAATATAATATACAAGTTTCACTTTTTAAATGGAATTACTGAAATCAATCTACTTTTTCATGATATTCTAATTTTATGACCAGCACCTGTAATTCAAAAAGCTTGAATAGAGGTGGATTGAAAATATTAGCTTTTGATGATGATGATTGCAATAACATGTTAATAACAAAGCAAGTCACATCATATTACTAGGTAACAAGAAAAACTTGGCAGCAGTTTCACTATGTTTCACCATTTTCTTTTTTTCTCTTTGCAAAACTTTGCTTGAAATGTATTTGGAGCAAGAAGTTCCTGCGTTTGGTAATCCAGCTTCCTCACACAGTCCAAAAACATAAATATTAGCCCTTTAACACCAAGTCATCATATTTGATACATTGATTTTTGAGAACCCTTCATCATCACTGTGTTTTTTACCGTAAAAAGTTGAACTTATACAATGAAATACATGTAGTGAACAGAAATCTACATTAACGGCAGATAAATGTCAAAAGCCATGCATACACTGTACGATTGTTTTGCACTTTTCAGGCCGATTCTTTAGACGTGTGTGAATTTTTCGATCGGCCCGACTTTCAGCAGGGAATACACTACACAATGCACGATCGGGCTGAAAGAGGCGACCGGCCTCTCAAGACCCCATGCCGATCAGGAATCCTAAGGTCGGGAGAAAACCAAACATGTTTGAAATTCTGTCGCATCAGAGCGTCAGGCCGCACAGTGTGAGATCATGCATCGTGAGCTGTGAACTAAACCTGTAGCTGTAGCTGTAGCTGCGTGCAACGATTGAAAATATCACACAGTGTATCCCCGGCTTTATATCAGCATAGGCCCCTTCAATTAAATTTGTGCCGAAACACAAATAAAAACAGGAAAAAATAAAAAATTACATCTTGGCTCCTTTCCCAATGCTTTCAGCACTTCGACTCCTGCGCTTCTGCCACATCAGTAAACAGAGAACAACCTTTGAAGGCAGGATGGAAGCGTCCAGGTTGTAAGGGATTCCCAAACGGCTGGACCGTCAAGTCAGACCAACAGACTGATCGATAAAACTCAGCATTGTGGCTGCAGGTGAATCACAGCAACTGAGTCAATCTGACAGTTTGCATGTTAAGTGCAGATATGAACGTCACCTTCCAACATGGAGGTGAGGTCAAAATTATGGGAGTGGACAGTTAACAAAGAAAGAAATGGCTGCAGAAGGAAATAAACAAACAAAAAAATGCTTCCACACAAATTATAACGAAAAAACATTATCCAACTGAACTCATCCAGAATTTATGGAGTGTTTTTCCACTTTTAGAATTTTCAAAGACAACTCTAAATTCAAAAATTTGAATTATTTGACACTCATTTTATGGTTTAGGCTTTAGCTTGTAATTTAATTTGTCAACTCGTAATTGCACTCTGTGTGTGTCTGTGTTGCCCTGCAACGGAATGCTGATATGCTTGATATAGGCTGACAGATAAAGTGGTAGAAGACAAATCCTCCATCATTTACAGAGACATCAGTCATAAACTGTGTCTGCACTGAAAAAAAAAACGACATGTGATCTTTTTTCTTAATATAAGAAGTTTATGCTGCTGACACACTAAAAACCAAGTATTTCCTTAAAAAAAACTTCCTTTTTTTGTCTCTAAAATGCTTAATCTCTATTTTCTGTTCTACTTTTGAATATCATCGAAAGGCTAATTTATTTCAGTTTTTGTAGAACAAAGAATGTCTCATTTTCATATATTTAAAAATATATATATACACTATATTGCCAAAAGTATTTGCTCACCTGCCTTGACTCACATATGAGCTTAAGTGACATCCCGTTCCTAATCCATAGGGTTCAATATGACGTCGGTCCACCCTTTGCAGCTAGAACAGCTTCAACTCTTCTGGGAAGGCTGTCCACAAGGTTTAGGAGTGTGTTTATGGGAATTTTTGACCATTCTTCCAGAAGCGCATTTGTGAGGTCGCACACTGATGTTGGACGAGAAGGCCTGGCTCTCAGTCTCCGCTCTAATTCATCCCAAAGGTGTTCTATCGGGTTGAGGTCAGGACTCTGTGCAGGCCAGTCAAGTTCATCCACACCAGACTCTGTCATCCATGTCTTTATGGACCTTGCTTTGTGCACTGGTGCACAGTCATGTTGGAAGAGGAAGGGGCCAGCTCCAAACTGTTCCCACAAAGTTGGGAGCATGGAATTGTCCAAAATGTCTTGGTATGCTGAAGCATTCAGAGTTCCTTTCCTTGGAACTAAGGGGCCAAGCCCAGCTCCTGAAAAACAACCCCACACCATAATCCCCCCTTCACCAAACTTTACACTTGGCACAATGCAGTCAGACAAGTACCGTTCTCCTGGCAACCGCCAAACCCAGACCCGTCCATCAGATTGCCAGATGGAGAAGCGCGATTCGTCACTCCAGAGAACGCGTCTCCACTGCTCTAGAGTCCAGTGGCGGCGTGCTTTACACCACCGCATCCGACGCTTTGCATTGCACTTGGTGATGTATGGCTTGGATGCAGCTGCTCGACCATGGAAACCCATTCCATGAAGCTCTCTGCGCACTGTTCTTGAGCTAATCTGAAGGCCACATGAAGTTTGGAGGTCTGTAGTGATTGACTCTGCAGAAAGTTGGCGACCTCTTCGCACTATGCGCTTCAGCATCCGCTGACCCCGCTCCGTCAGTTTACGTGGCCTACCACTTCGTGGCTGAGTTGCTGTCGTTCCCAAACACTTCCATTTTCTTATAATACAGCTGACAGTTGACTGTGGAATATTTAGGAGCGAGGAAATTTCACGACTGGATTTGTTGCACAGGTGGCATCCTATCACAGTTCCACGCTGGAATTCACTGAGCTCCTGAGAGCGACCCATTCTTTCACAAATGTTTGTAAAAACAGTCTGCATGCCTAGGTGCTTGAATTTATACACCTGTGGCCATGGAAGTGATTGGAACACCTGATTCCAATAATTTGGATGGGTGAGCAAATACTTTTGGCAATATAGTGTATATATATATATATATATATATATATATATATATATATATATATATATATATATATAAATTTTGGGTGTTTGTGTCGGGAGTGCTTTATACAAAAAAAGAGAAAGTCGAGTGGAGGGAAGAGGTGAATAAGTGACAGTATGGAAAGGATGTGTTCTGACTAATATGTATGACTAATACACATATGATTCATCTCTTGGTTAAAGGATAACAGCTTGGATTGTTTCTAAGTTGCCAAGTCATCTTTTTGAGATACAGGTGAATTTAGCATTTTATTTAATGGCAAAGTTCCCAGAGCCTTGATAAAGGGAGAGTCCAAGTTATAAGACTGCCAGTAAAAATGTTTCACAGTCAGTGATGAGTTGGAGCTCCATGTCATCTGCTTGTATCAAGTTGGTTTGCTTAAAGTTTCTTTAAAGAAATATAGTTAGTTTATTCAAATTTTGCTGTTTCCTTCAAGCTCTTCTAATACGATGCTTTCAAATGCTCATACAAAAAAGTTTCATGGAAACACGGCTAATGAATCCATGCAATTTGGTGGGTAACCTTAGACAGAAAACTTTCTATTAAAATGGAACAAATTGAAGAAAAGAAGATCAACAGTAATGAGGACAGGAAAACAAACTGAACAGAGCAGGAAACTGATCAGACAATAACCCATTAGAGAATAACCCATTGGAGCATTATTGACAGTAGAGCAACAGATTATTTCCTGACAAGGTGAATCTTGATTCTATATAAAGGCGTACAGTCAAGTTATACCTCCAGAAATCAAATACATATTGTTTTTCACACTTAAATTTTTCTTCATAATTGCCACACTTTGCTAACTTGTTTAGCCGCAGTAGGCTACATCCTTTTTTTACCCCTATGCAAATGCACAGTTGTTTCTGCAAATACACGCACTGGACAAATAATCTAGAAATAAGTAAAAATGTCTTAAATTAAGTGTACTTACCCTTTATTTGAGTAGGTAAATGAGATAGTTTGCCAATGGCATGAGAAATTTTACTCTTAAAATAAGATAATTAAATAACATGCACTCTAAATAAGAAAATGCAATTGTGTTTTCTTATTTTAAATGAAAAATGTCTTGTAAAATTGGCAAAATGTCAATTTTATCTCCTCAATCCGAGAACAAATACTCTTATTTAGGGATGCACGATATAATCGGCCCCCTATCGGTATCGGCCTGTATCGGCCTTAAAACTGAATATCGGACATCGGCCACCCCACCGATATTTAACCCGATATTTGATCAGCTTCTGAGTTTCTAAAGTCTAAAAAAATAAATAAATACTACTTCTTCTTCCTCAGAAACATCTTTTTTACAGACTTAAAAACGTCTAAAGACGAGGGAAAAATTTTTTGATACATTAAAATATCACAATATCTTCATATGCTGATATATTACCATTTAAAAACACCATATCAATCTCTTTTACTAATGAAATATTGCTATATGTCATCGTTATGCTACGAAATCCCCCGAAAATTCACGAAATTTTGCCATATTTTTATATGTTGATAAATTGACGCAGTATCGATCTATTTTACTAACAAAATCTCACAAGAATTTGCAAAAAATCACGAGAGTTTGTAACAGAATGATGAAATTTCACGAGATTTTGAAAGTAAAACAGATCGATACCGCATTTTTAAAAAACAATTTGATATCAGCATATGAAAATATATTTGAGTATATTATTTTTAAGTGTCAGAAATGGATAACAAAACTGCTATTTTCAATGACTACTTATTTTTGTCCAGCTTTAACATCGGTATCGGTATCGGTTATCGGCTACATGAGTTTTAAAATATCGGCATATTGGATCTCGGCCAAAATCCCAATATCGTGCATCCCTACTCTTATTTTAAGAAAAATTACTTATCTAGATTTCAATTATTTCCAGTACACATAGGGCTTTATTTACTTTTACTGTCATTTGTTATACACAGATTATATACAAAACAACATTTTATTTAGTACAGCTTTGCAGAGGGTAAATGAACATTTCCATTCTATAAAGTGCTGCAGTGATCAAATGTAAACAGTGTGGTAGAAAAAAAACATGGTGCAAAAACTGCATTGATGTGGAAGTTCAGAGCATTAATATATATGGTGGAAATATGCCGTATTTTGGTTTGTTGTTATAAGTGTGATGCAGAGTTTATGACATGATTATCAGGTTACTAACACATTAGGTAAGAGCAAAGTGTAAATTTGAAAATTAACAAATAATACGCCAGCAGTATGTGAAAATCTTTCAGAAAAGCATGCAACCATTTTGAGTTAGTGGCTTATATGTTATAAAAAATGTCAAACAACCTGATTCTGCACCTCTAAATCTAAGATTTATGGGCTTCCATTTGCAGGTTTCATCTCATACCTTCACCAGGAAATGATGATGGGGTCTTGGAGCTGTTCTCGCTCTCTTTATTCCAGTCTGGGTTTGAACCTGGAGCCGGTAGGTCAGGGTTTTCATTGTCAGGTTGCTCTGTGGGGATGGAAGTGGCAATCCTCTCCTCCTCCATGGGCATGGGCCTGCTGTTCAGGGAGGAGGTGAATGAGCCTGAAGCCAGAAGGGCAGATAAAGACAAAAAAAGTTACACCACTGCTTTGAATCAGCAAAAAACAAGATATGTTTTTATCTTTTACCATTTAAAGCAGATCAAATACAGTATACAGTAATTATCCCACAAAACTCAAAACTCTCACTTTCCTGACAGCCTTCAAATGGATTGTTCTGGTATTTATTAAATAAAAGTTAGCCGAGCTAACCTTACCTAATCTTACATGCTTACAGTAGCAGCCTTTCAAAATGGCCCTTCCCAGTTTAAAGCCAGCCGAATGGCAGCAAAATCCCCTCCAACTTCCATGCATATTTTTTTACTCTGACTCCACCCTTTAACTGAATTACAGGGTCTGACCAGGAGATAACGCTTCTCTTTAGATCTTAATGTCCACAAATCATGACAAAAAGAATATTTTAGATGCTTAAAAAAGGAATTGGAGGGATCCAGCCAAGGGCACATCAATGAAAGTTGCAGTGTCTCATTTACAGAACAGCTTTTGGCAGCATTTGAAGAAAATTATAATGGTATTTATTTTCCTTTCCCTTTAAAAGAGAGTTTACTTCATCCCCTGATGCCATAACACACAGTGACTGTGATTGCAGAGCCTACAACCTTGCAACAAACTGACACACACCCTAAAGGCTGAGTTTTTTTAACCCAGACATCGTCAAGTTAAAAATTTTGACCCATCACTTGGTTAAAGAAGAGACAATCAGGAGCCTCATCACACTTGAGAGATGATTTTGAACTGCAGAGCGATTGGATCACACTTCACTAAACCTGCGCTATGTATGGAAGCTTTCTTGCAGTTTGGAAACCCCTGATTCAATCTGTCTGCAAGGTTAAACTCTAGCTAATCCTTAAATGCTAGAAGACTTTACATAATTGTGTGTTTTCACAAATCAGCAAACATTTTCCCAAATATCAGCCTGTGCTTTATTTAAAGGAATAGTACACCCAAAACACGATTAGCCTTCATCTTCTACTCACCCCCATGCTGAACAACACTCTGGAGTACTTTTTTGATATCTCAAATGCATCTGGAGATCTGGGAGGCTTCTTGCTGTCTGCTGACATTCAAATAATGGAGGTCTATTGTGCCCGAGGCAGAAAGGTCCATAAAAGTCCACAAAAAACGTGTCAATATTCCTCCATACTGCTCGTCCAATGTATTCCAAGTGTCCTGAGTGGGTAGCATCCAGAATTTACTCGAAACGAAGTCATTTAGAATGTTTTTAGAGCATAAACAGTAGTGTATAGGATTTCCTGAAAGCGCGCGCCGGCGCGTTCATGACGCTACGGAAGCCGGCAGACCAAACCAGATGAAAGTGCGCATTCAGCGTCTGCTCTGCCGATAATGCAAGCGTAGAAGGAGAAATGTGCTGTTTACCTGTGCAAAGAAAGAAACAACGAAAGAAAAATGTCTGAGGACTTCATTGTTGAGGAAGAGAATGAGTTCTTTGCCGAGCTGAATGCGCACTTTCATCTGGTTTGGTCTGCCGCGGTTTCCGTAGCGTCATGAACTCGCCGGCGCGCGCTTTCAGGAAATCCTATACACCACTGTTTATGCTCTAAAAACATTCTAAATGACTTCGTTTCGAGTAAATTCTGGATGCTACCCACTCAGGACACTTGGAATACATTGGACGAGCAGTATGGAGGAATATTGACACGTTTTTTGTGGACTTTTATGGACCTTTCTGTCTCGGTCACCATAGACCTCCATTATTTGAATGTCAGCAGACAGCAAGAAGCCTCCCAGATCTCCAGATGCATTTGAGATATCAAAAAAGTACTCCAGAGTGTTGTTCAGCATGGGGGTGAGTAGAAAATGAAGGCTAATCATGTTTTGGGTGTACTATTCCTTTAAGGTAGAATAATCAGAAATGTTTGCATTTGTACGATCAGTTGCAATAAAACCACATTTGCATCAGACTTAATCTGCAACTCATCATCTTGTTAATGAACGTTCACAGATTAGATTCTGTAAACAAACAAACAGCTGCAATCGGGTGCAACAAATCCATGAATTGAGCTTAAACTATAATAGACAGGCCTATGGTATTCTGAGATTACACACATGAAAAAGGTCTGTGAAATAATTTATGAGTTAAACACATTTTCCTTGAAAATAAATGTTCAAGGGGAAAAATTCTATAAGGGAGTAGGATGTGTGATACAAGGTCCTGAGAAGCACCATCGAAACTAGTCATATAACTATTAAAAATATTTGTCTACGTTTATGAATTAATATATTTACTTAATTTATAATTTGTTATTATTTTTTCTTCCTTTTTGCTTTTTTTCACTTTGTCCTTTTAGTTTTACTGTGTAACTTCATCAGGGGAAGAGAGGAAGGGACGGAGAACGGGGAGAAAGGTTTGCTGTTTTCATGCCTGTAAAAATGTTCAATTTAATTTGTTGTAAATTCCAAAAAAAACTAATGAACATATGTTTAAAATAAAATATTCAAGGGGCTCTTCTTGGGCTTCTTAATGCCGTCAACCCTGCCGACAATATGGATTTATTTTTGTGTTTTCTCATGTAAATTGATATTGTAAACACTTAAATCAAACCTAAATTAATTTCAAAATTAAAACCATATTAGGGAGGGACAACATTTTAATTTCAATTTTACTCTGTTCAGGTTTCAACCTTTTGAAAATCTGCGATGAATTCCACTTTAGAGTCTGTAGAAATCTGAGATTAACGCTGTGGCACCTAATAGGAAGGAATGACTCAAAGAGTAACTGGGTGTCTACCCTGCTCACAACAAAAACAAGCAACCCATTTGACTAGACATGTCAATTAGTGACTCAGAACTTCTTTGGGTCTCGCTGTTCCGTTGTTTTATGTAGAATTGTACCATCTGACCTTTTTTACGACCTCTCATTATCTCCAAAATATTACTTGCTTTTAAAAGCATGTTTAAACACTGTTAAGCTGTTTTTTGTGCCAGTTCACTGCTGTTCAGTAAATCCTGCAGTGCCCTGTGCCAGTAAAAAGACAAAGAAAAGATTTAAAGCAAAACTACCACTCTAAACTAAATAAACCTATTTTTTTAAATACATTTCTTTCAGTTGATGTAGGTTTATTTTATATGCCACTTTCTGCATGCATGTGCCATTTATTAAAGGAATAGTACACCCAAAACACGATTAGCCTTCATTTTCTACTCACCCCCATGCTGAACAACACTCTGGAGTACTTTTTTGATATCTCAAATGCATCTGGAGATCTGGGAGGCTTCTTGCTGTCTGCTGACATTCAAATAATGGAGGTCCATGGTGCCCGAGGCAGAAAGGTCCATAAAAGTCCACAAAAAACGTGTCAATATTCCTCCATACTGCTCGTCCAATGTATTCCAAGTGTCCTGAGTGGGTAGCATCCAGAATTTACTCGAAACGAAGTCATTTAGAATGTTTTTAGAGCATAAACAGTAGTGTATAGGATTTCCTAAAACCGCGTTCACGAGCCTACGGAAACCGCGGCAGACCAAACCAGACGAAAGTGCGCATTCAGCGTCTGCTCTGCCGATAATGCAAGCGTAGAAGAAGAAATGTGCTGTTTACCTGTGCAAAGAAAGAAACAACGAAAGAAAAATGTCTGAGGACTTCAGTGTTGAGGAAGAGCATGAGTTCTTTGATGAGCTGAATGCGCACTTTCGTCTGGTTTGGTCTGCCGCGGTTTCCGTAGACTCGTGAACGCGCTTTTAGGAAATCCTATACACTACTGTTTATGCTCTAAAAACATTCTAAATGACTTCGTTTCGAGTAAATTATGGACGCTACCCACTCAGGACACTTGGAATACATTGGACGAGCAGTATGGAGGAATATTGACACGTTTTTTGTGGACTTTTATGGACCTTTCTGCCTCGGGCACCATAGACCTCCATTATTTGAATGTCAGCAGACAGCAAGAAGCCTCCCAGATCTCCAGATGCATTTGAGATATCAAAAAAGTACTCCAGAGTGTTGTTCAGCATGGGGGTGAGTAGAAAATGAAGGCTAATCATGTTTTGGGTGTACTATTCCTTTAAGGCTGCCCTAGCTGCATGAAGCGGACCATCTGCCCATGTAAAAAAACTCTGCAAATAGACTTAATAGTTACAGCTACGTTACTGCAGATTTGCACAGTAATAATCCTTGCTTGTGCTACTTTTGTTTAAGAGATATTATAGATAGTTTTGTAGGTCATCCAGAGGTCATCATGTCCTATTAAGCTCCAAAATGAACCAAAGGGGGCTACTTTTTTAGTGCTTCATTTGCACAGATCTGTGCTGTTAAATCTGTCATTGGTGCTGCTTTAGTTTTAAAGATATATTTAATTATAATATAAGGCTTGTGCTAGATGTTCCAAAGCATTGCATTTCATGTTCTTGTGGCCATCCTGTGCGACTCGCCGGCCAAAGTAAACATAAACAACAGTGGACCACAAAAAGAACAAAAACAAAGGAAAATTGAGTAAATGAACATACTGGATCCCTATGAGCACCGAGACCTGAATGAGCTTCGGAATGTAGGCTAACATTGTCAGACATGTTTTCACTCACTTTATTTGTAAATCTAACATCAAATGAACATTGGCTGGAACACAGTATTCCAGGTATCTTCTTGATACATTTCATTGATATTACCCTGATGTATTCAAGTTTATGCTTTTCTAACAGTGTATTCTCATTATCAGTTCGTATGAAATCATACGAAAAGTTATGCACAGTAATTTCGTACGTTTTTGACATTTCTTTCGTGGTATTTCGTCGTATTTTTACGTCTTGCCTCGAGACAAAATATATCCTTGCGCATGCGCATCTTACACACCATTGAATAACATAGAATTTAACATACAATTAACCCTAACCCTGACCCTAACCCTAAGATACAAAACATCAAGCAACCTAGTGAGAGACATCAAAAAGTAATTATGCACTGTTTTTTCCAGTTTTACGTCGGTCCGCAGATCTGCTTTTTTTGTCTGTCTGGTTGCGCATGCGCACTGATCTGTTTTTTTGAGGAAAAACATCCAAAACGTACGAAATACTGTGCATAAGTTTTCGTACGATTTCATACGAACTGATAATGAGAATATGTTGTTTATAATCACTTTATAATAATGCCAAAATCAAAAAGAAAAAAATATTCACAGTTTATTTTAGATTATGTTTTTAGGCCTTGCTAAGGGATTACCTTCGAGTCAATGAGTCGATGCAATCAACTGGTTTTCCTTAGATAGAAAACTTTGAATCAATCTGACTGGATGATCTGGTTGAACTGTAAAGTGCCTTGAGATGACAATTGGCACCACAGGAGTAACTTTCTGAAGGACTGGTTTGGACATGTCCCCACCAACTTTGGCCTGGTGGGGACAATCCTTATCAATAATTTATTATTTATATTTACTTCAGCCAAAGGTAACAGAGGTTGGGTGCAGCTGTCTGTATTCAGAGCGTTTTGAGTCTGTGTTTTTTTCCCTCTCTTGCGCTGCTCCCATGTCCCGCCTCTCGCCGTGACATCATCGTATCTGTCGCTTTGAGACATCTGGTTTGCAGTCGCATTTCGCTGGTTAGAGTCGCTATGTGGTTGGAGGAGAGACACAGCAGCACTCAGTGAATATTAACCAGCAGCTACTTCGATGTTTAAGTAAAAGTTAGGAGACGGATTGGTTAAAAAAATTTGAGATCATACCACTTGTTTGACAGATTTTTTTCAGCTAAAAATGGCAATAAATGTATGTTTAAACAAGTTAGTATTATAATGCAAGAAGCTTGAGAAAACATAGTTTGTTCTTCTTTACTAGTTAAAAAATCTTGGCTTCTCAGAGGACCATGACTCCCAGTTACAGGTTCAAATTAACATGTTTTCTTATTGTTTTCTTAAAATGTTCTTTGTGCCATCATTATACTAGTAAAGAGGTTCATAAATCTGTTTAAGCAGAGCACAGAGAGAAATAGGCAGGGCTGCAGATTTAAAGGTGAAAAAGATTTACTTGGATATGCAACATGCAATAAAATATATCTCCAAGTTTACCACACAGTTTACAGGAACAAAATATGCTATGTTATATTTAAAAAGCAGCATATACATATTTTTCTGGATGGATGGAATTGAAATTGTACTTCTAAGGATGCATGATATATCGATCTTGGCATCAGAATCAGTTGTTATCCTTTATTTTTTTATACATGAATGTTTTCTATATATGTAAAGCACTGAAAGGCATCTCTATAAATATAAATATAAGTGTATTATTGTTCTCTTGTGTTCTTAACAATAGGAAAGCATTCATTCAGTAATAAAATAATAGAGCTCATTTTTGGAAAATACAAAAACCCAATAAATGTGTTTCAAGCAACTGTAGGTCCATTTTATCAGAAAGTTACACCCTTGATGGGAACTTTATAAATAAACTGAATTAAGGTGAATTGCTGGATGTATGACTATATTATTGTAGTGATTTTGGATTTTATAAACATTTTAGTTGTTCTTTGTGTTAAAACAGCCTATATGAAGATGACAGCAGCAGGCTGATTTCACAGCATGTTCAGAGCAGCAACTAAAGGGCTATAAATTAAGAACACTATTTTCTGTACTTTATTTAATGACATTATGGTTGCATGATGTTCTGCCATGCATTGGGTGCAGGGAGCTGAGATAAACGCAGCTCCGCCTCACGTGCAGCCAAGAGACAGGCGCGCGCCTCACCAGCTGGGCAGCTGTGCGCGCGCTCCCGTGGCCAAATCTCCGAACGCAGTTCTTCGCAAAAGTTACTTTTTTTTTTTTTTTTTTTTTTTTTTTGAGAAGTCTAATGAAATGAATAAACAAAAAATAAAAATGTATAATTCTTCTTCGGTTGATGAAGACTTTGTAAAAAAAAAAAAAAAAAAAAAAAAACTGAGAACCGTTTGTAGAAGTTTCGGGAAAAAAGAGCGTCGCACCGCTTACGACATGACCGATTCATGAAAACACTTTATGAAAGGCTGAAAGTATATCAAAGCTTAATAAAGGAAACCGTAGCCTACAGGGCCTGGAGACACAGAAAGTGGTTGATATTCTGTCTGATTGCATGTCTGCGCGCAGATTAGAAAACAAGTCTATGCATGCAGAAGCCGAACTTTGGCTTCTTTCTCATTTTTATCTTTAACAATACCCACAAGAGGAAGAAAACTAATTCTTACCTTCTCACTTTCTGGGATTCTTTAGGAGCAGAATTTTATTTATTCCCAGATTTATTTTGGACTAAATCATCCTCTGTCTCCTGGACCTCAAGCCCCCGCTGGAGTCCTGTTTCTCTCCACAAAGTTGCCCACTTTCCCCGCAGACAGAAAGTAAAGTCTGTTCGCCTTATCCAGGTGATAGAAACTCCAGATCTCAGAGCATTTTCTCCAGCTCTGATAGTCTTCTCTCCGCCTCCAAAGTGCCTGACTGCGGCTCGCCCAGTTCTCCCAGCAAACCAGATGTTGGCAACTTTTCACTGCGCTCAAATCTCTTTGTTTGTTCAACTTCTGCAGAGGAAGTCCGAATATCTACTAAAAAATGAGCCAATCTACTGATAACCTCAAGCTGAGGGGTATTTCTATGGTGAGGTCACTCTTCTCCACTCACACCCACTGTGCCAGCCTTTGACTTGTGCTGCTGCTCTTTGGGCAGGAAGCAACAGCAGTGATTGAGCTTCCTCCAGTGAAGCGCTCTGGTCTGTCATATAATTACTAATTTAACCAACCAGCGCTCTAAATAAGCAACAGGATTAGGGCCAATGAAAAAAATTAAATAAGTTATTATTTCAGTTTATGATTTTCTCAGAATTCTGACTTTAATTTTACAATACTAACTTTAATCTCAGAATTCTGACTTTAATCTCAGAATTCTGAAATTTTTCTCACAATTCTAACTTAATCTCAGGATTCTGACTTTTTTCTCACAATTCTGACCTTTTTCTCAAAATTATAACTTTAATCTCAGGATTCTGATTTTCTCAGAATTCTGACTTCAATCTCAGGATTCTGATTTTCTCAGAATTCTGACTTTAATTTTACAATACTAACTTTAATCTCAAAATTCTGACTTTAATCTCAGACTCCTGAAATTTTTCTCACAATTCTAACTTAATTTCAGGATTCTGACTTTTTTCTCACAATTCTGATCTTTTTCTCAAATTTATAACTTTAATCTCAGGATTCTGATTTTCTCAGAATTCTGACTTTAATCTCAGAATTCTGAGTTTTTCTCAGAATTCTAAAATTCTAACTTCAATCTCAGGATTGTGACTTTAATCTCAGAATTCTGACTATAATCCCAAATTTCTGACTTTAATCTCAGAATTCTGACTTTTTCTCTGAATTCTGACTTTATTCTCAGAATTCTGACTTTCTCAGAATTCTGACTTTAATCTCGGTATTCTGACTATAATCTCATGATTCTGACTATAATCTCATGATTCTGACTTTCTCAGAATTCTGACTTTAATCTCAGAATTTTGAGTTTTTCTCAGAATTCTGATTTTCTCGGAAGTCTGACCTTAATCACAGGATTCTGACTTTAATCTCAGAATTCTGACCTTTTCTCAAAATTCTGACTTTCATCTCAGAATTCTGACTGAATTCTAACATCTAACAAACATGTTAGCATCAAGCTCTAACCACGTCTGTTTTAGCTCTCGTTTTAACCACCTTCTGCTCTATTTTTTATGTGTCCCTTGGGCACGTTAAAAGGGGGCAAAAAAGGGGGGGGGGGGGGGGGGTTAAGGGCAAACTCCTACATCAGACACCACTGTCACCCTATAAACAACTCATATCTTTGTCAGTAAAGCTGAGTGCTCCCACATCTCTTCCTTCAGGGTGCCCTAAGATCCAAAATTCTGTGATTAAAGTAAGAATTCTGAAAAAGTCACGCATACATGCAGAAGAAAACAATGTTATTCTTCTTCTGACAGTCGTAAATTGCAAAAATCTGTAGTTATAATAGTTCGAATGGGAAAAAAAAACACCCAGAAAGATTGTTTTTTTTTTGAAAAAAAAAAATGTCTGTAACCGTTTTAAAACAAAAACAAAGCAAATCATGTTGCAACATGCATCAACGGATAAAGTCAGCATTCTTTTTTTGTTTAGAAATAGAAAAAGAAAGCAAACCTTTTGAACCCTTTGACAAACATGTGAAAAGCCAGTAAATAAATGTGGCTTTGATTCCAGTAGTACAACCTATTTCTGGAAAGTGAAAAAAAATCAAATCTGTAATCTTAAACATGTTTAGAGTATTTAATTACAACTTTCAGTTTCTGTAGGGCATTAGATGGAAGTGTCTTCCTTTTGCTCTCTGTTCCATAAAGCAGAAGTTAGTAATCTAGCCACCATAGACAGTAACCATTATGGTAAAGGATGTTAAACAAATCTGCAAAGCATCCTCAGCAGTTGTGGTTCTAGACCAAATGTACCAGGGGGCCAGAGAGTTTTCATTGGGGCAAAATAAAGCATGAGATAAAAAACAAGGCAAAGGTATTCAAATATACAGCTGAAGGAATAGCGTTGAGTTTGATGTTTTATACCGTAGCCCAACAAAGCCTTGTTTTTGTTTTGAAAACATGCAAATTGGAACAGATGAAGTGGTCCACCCCTTTGGAATTGGGGTCGTTTGGCTTCTTTTGTTAGCATGCAATGCCCCGTACCCATCTAAGTGTCTGAAAAGGGGTCATTAAAGCTGCAGTCTGTTACATTGAGAAAAGAGCAGACTTCGACTGAAAATTTGAAGAAAAACAGGTTTCACGCCACTCCCCCACCCTCTCTGCTTCACTCATGCCCCACCTCCAAGCTCCACCCCTCTCACAGCATCTGCGCAGCTACCGCATGCGATCAGAAGCGTCCAAGCAGCGTACGAGGCAGCTCTTCCATTGACATCTTCTTTTTTGAAGTCTTTGCCGTGTAAGCAGTTGTCGGCAGGGGCAGTAAGGGCAGTTTCTCTTTCGCTGGTGGCTGTCGCTCCGCCATGACTTCCACGTGGTCCTCCTGACTGCAGCAGCCGGGCGGCAGCGGCAGGTTCAGCGGTGAGAGGGAGGGGGTGGGATTCAGCGTGTGTGAGCTGTGATTGACACTCCATCAGACGCTCCTCTGGCTGTGATTGGTTGCTTTGTCTCGTCCCGAAATATTCTTTCCAGATTGCAATACAGGCAGTAGGCGGGACCAATTGAAGCAGTTTTTTTCACAGGTTACATATCACATGTACTGCTGTCTGGGCATAGGGACAGTTTTAGCCAATATGACAAAAAAGTGATTTTTAAAAACTTACAGACTTCAGCTTTAAAGGGGATTGTTGCCCTGGCTGAATAGGCGAGGTCCTCCGCTCTCCTGTACAGAGGAAGGAGCTGCGATGATAACGCGAAGGGATTTAATAATTAATTAATTAAGGGAGTTAAAACAACATTTAGCAGATAAAAAATGGGATCCTATCTTCATACCATTGAAACTATCACCTTTTTTTTAAGTATTTGGTAAAACATAATTTGTAAAGGAAAAAAAAATTAAATAGATCCAAAGGACCTATAAGTTACCATGTGTGTTCCAGCGCATATCATCATTAGAATGTCTTTGAGCACTATGTCTTCAGTACAGGGGCCATAACAGGGGCCAGGACATGAACTACAGGGGCACTGACCCCTTTTGGCCACTGTCTAGCATGCTTTATTGAAAGCTGCAAGTTGATGTTAGTGTGGAGTTAAGTCCTAAAAATGACAAAGGTCCACACTTGTTCAAATACATATCCAAGGAAAGTGAATAGCATGAAAAATGGGGCCTGAAGTTCACCACTGAAATGATGAATCATATGTAAAAGTCTGTATAAACGTGGATTTGGGAGGTTTGATGTTTTGATCACATGTGATTTCCATTTAAAGCATACTAGATTTCCATTTGAGGAACATGAGTGAATCACAAGTAGAAAGCACATGTGTACATGTGGATTTGGAACATTTAATGTTCAATGCACATGTGTTAACATGTATTACACATGTGGTACAAATGTTTTCACATGTCATTCCTGTTTGAAGCACATGATTTTCAATCTGAAACAAGAAAGTTGAAAATGATTCTATTAATTTTATATTTTAGAGTTACTCTCTAAGGTAATCCATTTATCTATGTTCTAACACGCCTATCCCAATTTGGGTGGCGAGGGGTGCTGGTGCCTATCTCCAGTCCATCGCAGGGCAACACAGAGACAAACAGGACAAAACAGCCATTCACACACACTCCTACACCTAGGGAGAATTTAGAGAAGCCAATCAACCTGCCCTCAACTCCTTTGTTTATTGATGTTGGAGATCTGCCTGTTTTTCAGTGTAGTCCTGTTTCTCTGACTGTGACTGGCGGGATGTGCCTTTCTTTATCCTCTGACATGGGAGCTGGCTCGAAGTTCATCTGCCCTGCTGTGTGTTTGCTGGACGGGGCTGCCTTTTACAGCTGCCTTTTGTATCTCTGCTTCTTTTTCAATGTCTGCTTCTGTCTCCTTGAACCTCAGTCGGCCTCAGCAGATGGCCGCTCACTCTGAGCCTGGTTCTGCTGGAGGTTTCTTCCTGTTCAAAGGGAGTTTTTCCTCTCCACTGTCGCTATCAGCATGCTTAGTGTGAGGGATTACCTTTGAGTCAATGAGTCAATGCAATCAACTGGTTTTCCTTAGATAGAAAACTTTGAACCAATTTGACTGTATGATCTGGTGAACTGTAAAGTGTCTTGAGATGACATGTGTTGTGAATTGGCGCTATAGAAATAAACCGCATTGAACTGAATTGAACCTAAGAGTCCTGTTTTTGGACTTAAGGAGGAAGCCGGAAAAAAGACACTGGTCGGGGATAAAGTTGCTGTAAAATACCAAAGTGTAGGGTTTTATGTTCTTTCATTTTGATAGAGTAGAATTAGTAAGATATTATTCCATTGCAAAAAATTGAAAAAATTGTAATGACTATGATTGATAAGCAGTAAGTAAAATGCTTTACAGCGGTTATTTAATTAATAAAATATATTTTTAAATAAATTCTTATGTGAAATTCAGATATTGATAATTATTTTTTATTAATTTATTCAAATTAAGTGTTACAGATTTAATTGAATTTAAATGTTATTATCGAAACAAAGCCAAACTATTTTAAGAAAAATATATATTCTAAGAAACATGTTGTCCTATACTTTATCTTGTTTTTTTTTTAAAACAAGTAAAGTTTGTTCTGTTGTTGTTGCAAGAATATAAAACGTTTAGTAAATGGAAACTTGAAGAAGAATGTAACCCAGGAAAAAGCTCTTTAAAAATGTCATTATCAAAGAAATGTTTTGATAGAGGTTTTGCTGTTTACTTTTTTTTAAATATTTTTTATAAATTTTTGAACTTTATTTTTTAAACATATTTTATACTTTGGAATTATTATTTTTTATATATATTTTTAAAGAGTTTGCAAATTACATTTTTCTCCTGTACATGCAGACCATTAAAAACCCATCTTGGTGCCTCATTCTAGACGTAAACCCGGACTCAGAAGTAAATAGAATGTGAGCTGGAAAATACAATTTACAGAGAATGCAATTTATTAAAGACAATCTGAAAAAGAAAAATAGTAAATTTGTAAAAAGGTTGAAAAATTTATTAGATTTCATGTTATTTCTGGATAGCATTTTTTTTTTAATATTACAGTTTAAAAAAAACATGTTTTTTGATTGCAACAATATTGGATCAGAGTTCACTCCATACAGGAGCCTCTCTAGTCATCTGCTGAGAAACAGCAGGATGCTGGATGATGGAGCTGAGTCCTGCTTTGCTTCCGATAGGTTATCTGACCAGACCACATGAAAACTCGTGCTCAGACAGGAACGATTCAGGAAATGTCAGAGCTGAGAAGCAGCACATGGAGAGCAAACTTTAACTTAACTGACATGCACCTCGGGCTTTGTTCCAAACTCAGTTGTTTGTCTCTGTTTTTAAAAAGTACAAACTCTGGGAGTGAGAAAGAGAGACTTGAGGGTAAAATGTGGTTCCAATCATTCACAAAGATGCTTTTGTTCTGCAGCTGCGCCTCTGCTCTGCTCCGTCTGTCTGTGTCTCTCCTCTCTACATTTCTGCCACACAACAAAGCCTTCTTGTGAGGCAGGAAATGCTGGTGTGAGAAGTTTTCTCATGGTTGAATACATATGAGAACCTGTTAGACACTTAACAGCTGCTGGAGATTTAGAAATGGAAATAATACGGCCATCGTTAAAGCAATGCTTCTCTGATTTAGCCAATATTATTAACTTTTTTGCAGTGCTTTTATAAACTCCAGCACATTGGCTGCAAAAGCAACATACAGCTGCACCACTTGTGGCTTAAAGTGTCAGATGTTCATTTGTCTGGAACGATCATAGTGTTAGGAGACATGAGTCCACCTGCGATTATGCTTAAATGAAAATACAAGCCATTTCAATCCTGTCTTTATGTCTCTACCTTATTTCCCACAGTTTTAAACTCCAACTTTACCTTTTTTGATAATTGATCATATGTTGTGATGGGGGTAAATCCTTGTTTTAAACTTGAGTATAGTACTAAGGATTAAAATACAACCTATAAAGATGAGATAATTTATACATGGAGTGAATGTTGTTCATTTATTGTTGCAAGCAAAGAACATATTTTGGAAATTGAAATTCAAAAACAAATTTCGTCGAAATAAAAAAAAGAAAAAAAGGAGAAAAAAGCACAATCGAAAAACAAATTTCATATATATATATATATATATATATATATATATATATATATATATATATATATATATATATATATATATATATATATATATACATATATATATATATATATATATATATATATATATATATATATATATATATATATATATATATATATATATATATATAAATATATATATATATATACAGTATATATATATATATATATATATATATAGGTTTTCATTTGCAAATATTTTCTTAATTTCTTTCAATATATGTACGTGTTAAATATATATGTCTATATATATATGTATATATATCATCCCCTATGCCACTTATTTTCGCAGCACAGATGTTTTCACTAACTCAGCAGGTGAAGGGTAGCAGATCTCTACTGTTGGTTTTATGAAAATCAGCACTAGAACAAGAGAGCTGAGTGAGGACCTACAGCTGTCTGTCTTAGTGCTAAAAGGCCAGTTCTCTTCAAGTTCCACAAGAGTGTAAAAATGAAAGATGTTTAATGTTTTAGTATGTTGCACAGAGTCTAATTTAACACCTCAATTGACAAGGTTGGTAGAAAAAGAGGTGAAAAACAATATAAGGTAACCACCAAGACAGTCCTGAAGAATGTGGGTCATGCTGGTTGCAAAGAACGGCACACACTGCTGGATTCAGTGGATGCAGATCAACGAGCTTCTCCTTGCGAGGAACGCAGAACCCTGTTTGTTTGGGGTTACTTTTAATGTCAAAATCAACTTTTCTGATTTGTTCTTGGACTAAATCGAAACCTGGTTGTTTGTCCAAAATGGAAGCTGTTTAGCAGAAAAAAGGGAGCGCATTAAACCTTAAAGTCGTAGATAAGCTGCTGTCCCAACCGTTGTATTTCCAAATTCTCCCGTGTGGTGCCCGACTTTACACGAGTGAATAAAGTAATGAGATTGGTTGATTATGAAGGTGGAGGGATTGTTGTGGCGGAAGATTCGCAAGCAAGTTTGGCTGTAGCCGATTTATCAGAAGCATCTTGCTATCCAGTAAGCAACTCATAGCAGGTTCCCAATGGGAAATTCCATTGGGACCAAGTAGCACTAAATTGGTGACTTAGAAACGACACTGTCAAGGAACGCTATGGACAGCGGAAACATGCAAGAGGAGGAGAGTTTTGTGTCGCAGGTCGTGGATGAGTCTCCTCTGTTATACATTTTTTATTTAGAGGAGGAAAGCGGGGACGAAGATGTTGTGGAAGAGGACGCCAAGGCGGCAGAAGCTTGGTTTGGTGTAGAAGGCTTACAGCCGTACATGTTTCAGCCCTTGCCTCGCAACGCTGCTAGTTCTGTTAGCTCTACGCCTGCTGAAGACACAGACGTCCATCCCCGTGAAAACTTGAACGGAACTCAATGGGAAAGGAAATGATTCTTGTTTCAACTGCTGCGTATATTAGCTGTGACATATGAATCAAGATGCTATGGCCGAAAAAATTTGATTGACCGATGACCGTTGATATATGATTGGCCGAATTTAGGTGTTCAGGCTGACATATAAATAACTGGCCTGCATAAGCTAACGAAAAAATAAAAATAAAAAAGAGAAATTTTCTAACTTTTGGGACAATGTCGTCAGACTAAGAGTTAATTTATATTCTTGTTTAATCCAGAATGATTTGACATTTAAAAAGGACTTCCCTACGACTTTAAGAAGGCCATCCCCATAGACAAGCCCCATTTATTTAGTGATGGAACAGGGTAACTCAAGCAAATACCTCCGTAAATGAAGAAACTCCCTAAAAAAAAAAAAAAAAGATTCCTTGAATTAGACTTAAAATCAAACCCCACTCAGTTTATTTACGTAGCACCATTTCACAAGACTCTTCATCTCAAGACACTTTACAGAAACAGCTCAAACTGATCATACAGTCAGACTGGTTAAAATCTCTATATAGAGGGAAACCCATCAGATTGTAACATGTTGTTGATTTTCCAGTAAAACCTCACAACAAGCAGAGAAAATCTCCCTTTTAACAGGAAGAAACCTCCAGCTGAACCAGGCTCAGTGCTAGCGGCCTTCTGCTGATCCAGGTGTACTTTCTATGTGAAAGAAAAGTGAAGGTTGATGGGAGTTCTAACATCTTTAAAAGAGAAAAACTAGCAAGGAAATAACCTCTGAAGCTGTAGGTTGTCAGTCAAGTCTGAAAGATGAAATTGCATACAGTCAGTTACAGTTAAAGCTAAGCTAATAGCTATATATTGGAGAGAGACACTGAAAGACAGGAGAAAGTTTATTATAAATACAAAGAGAAGGTGAAGTCATCTTTGTGATGGTGACACAGCTGAACAGAACACCAGGCCAGATGTGGCTACTATGAAGAGAAAAAAAAAAGGAGTTCACTAAGTTCAAGGTGAGGTCATGGTGACCATAGTTGGAGCAAAACAGAGAGGCAGATGTGAGGTGGATTAAAGGACCTGAGCCCATGAGATTGTGAAAATTTTTCCTTAGGAGAGAAACCTCAACAATTTCCTCATCCCATCACACCAGAAATCTCTTTATTGAATGTTTTTCATTAGGATTATATGTGTTACAGCAGTATACAATGGTACATAACTGTGAAGGATGTTAAATGTATCAATACATGTCTCAAAAACCACTACACTGCAGCTCTGGTTCCCTTCTGCCTCAATCCCATCTGGTTTATATGGTTTTCCTCCAGGATCGACCTAAATGTAACGCCCATCAATGCTGACCAGCTTTTCTTTCCATCCTGAAGATCAGCATCCCTACAGACTTAGCTTTCCCTTATAATAATAATAATAATAATAATAATAATAATAATAATAATAATAATAATAATAATAATAATAATAATAATAATAATAATAATAATAATAATAACTGAACTTTATTGATCTCACACTGGAGAAATTTACCTCTGCATTTAACCCATCCCCTCGGCGAACAGTGGGCTGCCACTTTGCAAAGCAATCAGGGGTTAAAGGTCTTGCTCAGTGACCCAGAATGCCAGCTGTGAGGATTGGTTTTCTGCTCATTGCAGCTCACACTAGAAACAGTTTTAAAACCAAATGGAGAGATTGAAGATATTTTGATTTGGATACAAACACAACGTTTTGTTGTGTTATTTATTTATTTATTTATTTTTTTAAGGAGGCGGTAAGTAGTTCCATGTGGATGTGCACACATGCAGTCACATATACACGAATGTGTTGTGTTGTTTTCAGTAATTCAGTGTATGGTTTGGAGGGGGGCCCAGTGCTAAGACCACAAACAAGGGGGCAAAGAAGGGAGAGGGACGACACAGTGAGAGACACAGGGAGATGTGAGCACGGCTCTGTAAATTTACTTTATGACTCATAGGGTCTGCCTGGACCTCAGTGCTCTGCATGCTGTTGGGACTTGCACTCGTTCACACCCTCCGCTCACACCCGATCACACGAACATGCATATTGATTTAGCATGACAAGTTTATGCACATGGACAGAAGCGTGGAAATCAACTTCCAGGCAAACAAACCTGCCAGCACCCAGGGCCTGCTGCTAGCTCTGTCCTGATGGAAACTGCTCAGTCTTTTTAGGTTTGAACCCTAAACACCATAAAAATATATATTTTATAAACATCTTTGTGCTGCTTTGCACCATACCTCACCTTGCACAACTTCACTGTGCTATGTTTCTGCTCAAAATTCATCCTGTGCATATGTGGGGGAAAAAAGTGCATAGGTTTATGCTTGCGGCTATATAATAGGCTTAAGGATGGAGGGGATGGGGGGGTTCTCCCAAAACCAAATGTCACAGGGATTTAAACGTAGGGAGTAAGTTTCCTCCCAATGGAACGGGGGAGTTCACTAAAAGCACAAGATTAAACGAAGTTTCAACCTTATAAAAATAAGAAAAAAACTTTTCTGACTTTTTTTTTCTCCCTGAAGCATTCCTGAGGTTTAAAGAGGAGCTTCAGGGCATGCAGCACACCTGCACTAGAGGTAAGAAGAGGGAGCAAACATGATGGATATACATACAGTATCTAAATCAGTATAAGCTACTAACTGTGCGTGGTTTACAGCAGAAAACCATATTTACTCTGCAAAATGTTTATTTGCTTGTTTTATTCTCCTCCTCACATTTTCTCCAAGCAGCTCACTCAGGGCTTGGCTGGTGCTCTCTGGCCCTCCCTGTTGGCCAAACAGTGGAGTCCAGATTTGTTTGTGTTTGTTGGATGCTGCTTGTGTTTTCTGGGTTGTTTACTCCTCCTGGTGGCCACCCACTGTATCACAGCACACTCTGACCTTCCTGAAGGCTCACCTGATTTAGCAGCATCAGCACCAGAATATGCTTATGTCCAAAGGCAGGTTGGTTTTATTGAAAAACAAACACAGTTAGTTTCTTTAAACTCATTTATGTATCATCAATCAAATAATTTTATAATAAACCTTTTTATTTTGCAGGTTTTACATGTTTGACGCCACTAAAGTTGATAGCTGGACATTCTTAAAACATTTGTTGCTTTGCTCAGTAGGAACACAGACCGTGTGTCTTCAACAAATGTTGGCAAAGATTATTTTCTTTAACATTCAGCTCCTTTTATGAGGAGTGATGAGCAATGGTGCATTTGTTCTATTCTGCAAAGTGAAATTAGCATCAAACCTTTACCTAAATTTGTTCTTTTGTTTTCCAAAAACAAGACTGTATAAGCTGCACAACTAAGTAGGGAAAAGTTAGCATTATTTACTGACTTACATTTACTCTTGTAACATTTTAGTAAAAAAATACTAGAAGTACTTTTACTGCATCCTTATTCTTATTTTAACTTGAGTAATATTTTTATGAAATATTGCCACTCCCTGAGTGAAATGTCAGGTAACTACGTCCTTTGTCACTAAGTTAAGTCTTGTGGAGGTTTAATGAAGATAAAGAAAAAAGTGGATATTATCAGTGGACGTTCCTTACATCTATCCACACACAGACTATTCTCACTGTAAGGATTCCTCTAATAAGTTTTATGATAGTAGAAAATTAAAAAAATAGCTTCTTCTGCATGCATTTCATCAATTATTTTCCTATTTATTTATTTTTTAAAAGGTATTTGAGTCTTTAAAATTCCCAACCCTGCTTATAATGTCTGTCAGACTGCATCATTTCTAAACATTAAATAAGAAGTTGAGCCAACAGGTACCCAGTACTTGAGCAGCCATTTTTCCAAATTCTTTTTAACTTTTGAGTCATTTCTGGATGGCTATTTCATAGTTTTATTTCAGTTAAAATATTAAGTAAAAATTTTGGGTAATCTACACACATTTGTTGCACATAGGTAAGATACAGATTTAGGATCAAATCAATTAAAAAAAGCATTTTAAATTATATTAAGATTAATTTCTCTTAGCTGGTTGCATAAAAATACCTTCTTGTTGGAGAAGTTACAGACTGAGGTATTTGACCCTTTTGATTTCTTAGGCAAAACTAGTTTTATCTACTGGTTGTTTTCTGGTCCTGGAGATGTTTTATAAAACAAAAACATTTAATATGTTTTGGGCTGCACAGTGGTCCAGTGGTCCTGGGGTCTTTCTGCATGGAGTTTGCATGTTCTCCCTGTGCATGCATAGGTTCTCTCTGTGTACTTCGGCTTCCTCCCACAGTCCGAAAACACGACTGTTAGGTTAATTGGCTTCTTTAAATTCTCTTTAGGTGTGAGTGTGTGTGTGCATGCATGGTGGTGTGTCTCTTTGTATGTGTCTCTGTGTTGCCCTGCGACAGACTGGCGACCTGTCCAGGGTGTACCCTCCCGCTTGGCTTTAGACTGCAGAGATAGGCACCAGCCCCACTGCGACCCCTATAAGGACTAAGAAGGAGAAGATGGATGGATTGATGTTTTAATAGATTTGAAGCCAAAGTCATTCTAAGAGCTGACTTTTCCACTCCAAAACCAGTTTTGATGTGTCTCAAGGTACCTTTTGTCAATGATGCATAAAATAAGTTTCAAACTCCAGGTTTAAAACTCTTACCCTATGGTAAATTTGATAGGATTCTTGGCAGACACCCTTTCTGATTTTTAAGGTTAGGCTTAAGATGTTCTTTTTTGATAAAGCTTATAGTTATTTCAGGTTATCCTGAGCTAACTCTATAATTCTGCTGCTATAGGTTTAGGCTGCTGGAGGACAAAAGCACCACTATTCCTCATTTTGCTTCATTCTATCTCTGTCCTCCCATTCTGCAGTATTTGTTAGTTTAACCCCTAACTCTAAGCTCTCTCTACTTTTTCTCATCGAAGTAGCTTAATTTTTTCTAATACCTTTTGGGCATGATATCATCCTGGAGAGGAATTTCAGGTGGCCTGCTGCCATCAACACCTATGGTTATAGATATATATCTCCTAGACATGGCTATGGGCTTAGGTTTTACTTTCACAAACTGTCCTCTCTTTCATCCCTTTTGGCATTAAAATGGGCTCAGAGCTCATCTCCTTAAGCTTTTTTGTCCTAGACACAGTCATCTATGGTAATAGTTTACATTACGTTTTCTACCTTATATGTCTGCTGTGGTCTCCTGTAACCCTAGTTGGCCTCGGCAGATGGCCACTCACACTGAGCCTGGTTCTGCTTGAGGTTTTTTCCTGTTAGAAGAGAGATTTTCCTCTCCACTGTCCCTGCATGCATGCTTGGGGTGAGGGATTGAGGAGAGTCAACGACACAGTCCAAGAAAATATCTACTTCTGCGTCTTCATATGCTCATACAGGAGATGTGCAGTCAGCTGGGTTTCAATAGACAGAAAACTTAACCAATCTGATTGTATTGTACTGATTAAAGTTTATCTGTAAAGTACCAGGAGATTAAATGTGTATTGAATTGGTGCACTAAACTGAATCGCATATTCAATTGTAACCAAAGAGCCACTGAGGTTAAAGACTAAGATGTTGAAACAACAGTGTCACTCTGCACAGTGAACAAGGTTTAAAGTCTCTGATATAACATAGACTAACTAAATTCTTTAGCCTCTTATCTGGTCGACCCAAATGTCTTTTGGAAAAAGGCGTCAAGGTGAGACAAAAGTCATGTTGAGCAACTTAGTGAAATAGCATGGAGTGTGTTTTGAGACACTACAAACTCTCAAACCTGATCTAGGCAGCATAATGCTTAGGGTTAGCTTTACTGCCAGTGGTACGGATTTGATGAAAAGTGGACGGACTCATGAAAACTGACACTAGACAAGATTTAGCTCAAGGTACAGTAGATGGATGGATGGTTGACTGTTTTAAAAGAACAATGCTGACATTAGGCCTAAATATCAAACAAATAATCAAAATATGTTAAAAGGGAAAATCTCAACTATCCAACCAGTTATTTGAACGCCTCTGGTTTCCAGAAAAAGCTAAACAAATTTTTATTTATCAGTGGTGGCTTCTGTATTCTGTCAATTCTGGTTGATTTTCTCTGCCACTTGAAAGGGATAGCCTCTACATAGACTTTATAAGCTGGATTTCATTCAATGAACAGCCTAGATCTCTTAATTTACTATTATTTAGGCTTTTTGGGTGATCATTTGACAAATGGGTGAATAATATGGTTAAATAACCCTAAATGTTTTTTCAGATATCTCTTTAAATGATTCCTGATCATGTTTAATGTATTTTCTAATAAATTACTTAAAGGATTTTTCCTCTTGACTAAGACCTGCTTTTAAGATTTTACATTCGTCTCTTTATTTGATACTTTTTTGTTCAGTTGTGTATTAATAAAATCCACATTAGCACAACAAGTTGTTGCTATTGTTCAAAGGGTCCTAAAAAAACAAACAAAACCATAAAGAGTAAAAACAAAAACATTATATGTTATGATCTTGGTGCTGATAACTGGCTTAATTATTCACTCCATTTCTTCCCGGTTGCTCATTACCTTTCATCTGATCCACCTGCTCCTGCCTCTTAAAAGGTGCTTGCATCCAGTCTTCAGTGGAAATCATTCTTGTTCTCTCGTGCCAGTGGTGGAAGTGTTTTTAGCATAGCTGAGTGTTTCTGATTACCTGATCCTGACCTGTTCTGCCTCTTAACCACTGAGCCTGCCTGTTCCTCATTGAACGGTTTGCCTGACCTGTCTTTGGACTCCGGGACCTCTGAGCCTTTCTGTTCCTGTTCTGATCTGTTTGCATGACCTGGCTTCAGACTCCTTGACCTCTGAGCCTTTCTGTTCCTGTTCTGATCTGTTTGCCCGACCTGGCTTCAGACTCTTTGACCTCTGAGCCTTTCTGTTCCTGTTCTGATCTGTTTGCCCAACCTGGCTTCAGACTCTTTGACCTCTGAGCCTTTTTGTTCCTGTTCTGATCTGTTGCCTGACCTGGCTTCAGACTCCTGGACCTCTGAGCCTTTCTGTTCCTGTTCTGATCTGTTTGCCCGACCTGGCTTAAGACTCCTTGACCTCTGAGCCTGTCTGTTCCTGTTCTGATCTGTTTGCCTGACCTGGCTTCAGACTCCTTGACCTCTGAGCCTGTCTGTTCCTGTTCTGTTGCCTGACCTGGCTTCAGACTCTTTGACCTCTGAGCCTTTCTGTTCCTGTTCTGATCTGTATGCCCGACCTGGCTTCAGACTCTTTGACCTCTGAGCCTATCTGTTCCTGTTCTGATCTGTTTGCCTGACCTGGCTTCAGACTCTTTGACCTCTGAGCCTGTCTGTTCCTGTTCTGATCTGTTTGCCTGACCTGGCTTCATACTCCTGGACCTCTGAGCCTTTCTGTTCCTGTTCTGATCCGTTTGTCTGACCTGGCTTCAGACTCCTTGACCTCTGAGCCTGTCTGTTCCTGTTCTGATCTGTTGCCTGACCTGGCTTAGGAATCTTGCATGTTCTCTGGGGTTGCAGCATCTGGGACACTCTGGGCGGCGCCCACCACATTTTGATGGCAGCCCACCAGCTGGATCCTACCTCATTCTCTGGACATGGACTGAACTTGTAAACCCGAGTTTCCTGCCTCTGAAGCCCTAGCCAATGCTACTGGAGATCTGCAGCCCGTTTATCTTAATAAACCCGTTTTGAGTAATCCCAATGTCTGTCTTGTCTTGCTTCTCCTTTCTGTTCTGAGTTGTGGTATCATACACATAAATACATATCATCAAACATTGTTTACATTTTTATACAAAACTGACCACATTTAAAGCACTTAAAAGCATATTTAAAAATATTTTATCTCGTCAAAAACATTTTAATACCGAGTTAAATATGTTTTTGTTTTGTAGTTTGTTCCATGCGTGCATTGCTCTGTACATGAAGACTCTCTTAACAGTATTTGCTCTTGGTTTTGGTAAAATCTATTTCCCTGTTCTCAAAATAATGTTTATCGTTACTAGATAAAGAGTTTCAGTAGAAGACTTTTGGACACTTTGCTGTTATAATCTTTTTTTTAAAGATATTAATGAATATAAAAGTATTTTACGTCTGTTTAGAACATGTTCACCTGTTTTTCATTGGTACAATAAAAACAAATCTTTTTCTGATGTCCATTCTTAATTGAATGATACTTATTTCCTCTCTTTGGCTTTCGTTACCATACATTTCCTTAAATACTTTATTATAAATACCTTCCTGTACCATTGTTATCCCATTGCTCCTGTCATATCTTAAGGATCTTGTTATGAATAAAAGGTTTCCAATCAGCTTTATTCAAAGTTATCTTTAAGCCCCGTCCACACGAAGTTAAACCCTGGTCTAAACGCACAAATTTTTCACCAAACCAGCCTCTCATCCATACGAAGCCGGCGTTTCGGGGGTCTGTAAACAATCTTTTTTTTATTAAGCCTTCAGAGTGGGAAGATTCTGAAACGCCGTTTTTGCGTTTCCATCTTTAAGCTCTAACCGCATTATTTTTCTTACACGCATGCGTCACAGCGTCGCCTCTAAACACGCATGCGCGACACAGTATCACAACAACAATGGCGCCGTACTGTGTTGAATGGTTGCTGCTCATGCTACTCACCCTGCTGTCGGGCTTACAACAGAATCTTCTTCTTCTGGAATATCTCCAGGAAGAACAGAGCAATATCGACGACATAGTTCAGCACCTGAATTTGACTGAACCACGAAAATGGACCCGCAGGGCAACCATGTATAAATATTAGTGCGCATGCCCAACATTTCGTCGCCTATTTTTGATTTGGCACCACAGCGCCACTTACAGGCCTGGCATACATTTTGCAGCGTTTTCATGCATTCGTGTGGACGATCACATTTATTTTATGTCTCCGTCTTTACGACAAACGTTCTGGAAAATATTAGCATTTCGTGTTCGTTTTGACTTCGTGTGGACTGGGCTTAAGTTGAGAACATTTATCTTTAGGGTCTGTCTCGCTAATACTTGCCTCCTCATTCCCTTTTACACCTACATATGCTGCCAGTGTTCTGTCAGATGGGCATACCCAATCCGACCAGCATACACTTTAAACTACGTCAACGGGTGTGGATCCCTTTAGCCATGTACAAAAAAAGCAATTTAATTACTTAATTTTTTGTGTTTTTTGAAGTGTTTTTAAATTGTTGGTTTTTTTTTACTAAAGGGATACACACCCGTTGAGGTAGTTTAAAGTCTATTTTTCATACAAGACTAAAGGGATAAATGCAAATCTGGCTTCTTGCGCATGCATATTGACTATAGGTATGCTGGTCTGACAGAACACTAGCTGTCCTTCAGTTTTGTTTATTTGCTCTGATCTCTGGACACTCATTTGTTTTGGAGCTTTAGTTTCCCTCTGCTACAAGCAAAAGTACTCCTCCTCTTTGTGCTTCTCAGCACCACCTCACCTGTACCAGGTGCATTCTGATTGTATTAGGTATGAGCTCCACATGGGCTCGGTCCTATTACCTCAAATTGTAGCTAGTACTTCCTGTTCTTCACAGGGTCAACAGTTGCAAGAAAATCCACGGTAGGAAAGGTGCTCCAGACTGCTGTGCTGAATCCAGACAGCCCTCAGCCTTACAGACATCGTTATGTGTCAGACTCACACTAATGATGCTGGTTCTAATTGGGGCCACAACCTTCAAGACTTCTACAAAAATCGAAAAAAGATTTGATTGTTTTTTTTGTCACTTTATATTAATAATGCTTAGCTCGAGCTTAGTTTTAGACCTTGTTTTAGGTTTTTCAAACTTTGGTTTGATTAACAAAGTTTTGTTAGCTGACTTTAGACTTTAACTGAATCCTTATCAGAAGGTTGATGAAAAGATAGACGTGAATATAAAGGGTATAGATTCCTAGTTTAAGCACGATTTAGAAACCCACAATGCAGTTTTTGTTAGCTATGCAGGACCTGGCCAGAACCACCCGGAATAACTAAGCAAACAGGTTATCAGATTAGAGCATGTTTCAGCTGGGAGCAAGTGATTTAAACTCGTGGTCCACATGAGGTTATATCAGGCTGTTTCAGAGGAGTCCAATCCTTGGCAGAGTGGAAACAACCAAAATTGTTGAATACTGAAGGATAAATGGGAACAATTATCCTCGAGGAAAGAATAAGTTATTGAAAAAAATCTGGAATTATCAGGATAGGCGATCACTTAAAATGTTTGACAACAGTAGAACTCTGGGATTTGTTTAATAGTGAAGAACTCAAGGGGTTGTGACTGGACAGCAGTGAGGTTAACCAGAAAAAAAGGCTTCAGTTTGCAACGGAAAGATTAAGATCAGCCTCTGGAACAATGAAAGGAGATCATATACTCTGAAGAGTCCAGATTGATCCTGTCAGGAGCTATGGAGACATCATGGTAAGAAGACAGGCTGGTGAATTGATGCAACCACCATGCCTAGTGCCTACTACAGGTGCTGGTCATAAAATTAGAATATCATGAAAAAGTAGATTGATTTCAGTAATTCCATTTAAAAAGTGAAACTTGTATATTATATTCATACATTACATACAAACTCATATATTTCAGATGTTTATTTTGTTTAATTTTGATGATTACAAATGACAACAAATGAAAATCTCAAATTCATCATATCAGAAAATTAGAATATTGTGAAAAGGTTCAAAATTGATGGCCCCTGGTGCCACACTCTAATCAGCTAATTAACTCAAACCACCTGCAAAAGCCTTTAAATGGTCTTTCAGTCTAGTTCTATAGGCTACACAATCATGGGGAAGACTGCTGACTTGACAGTTGTCCAAAAGACGACCATCGACACCTTGCACAAGGAGGGCAAGACACAAAAGGTCATCGCTAAAGAGGCTGGCTGTTCACAGAGCTCAGTGTCCAAGCACATTAATAGAGAGGCGAAGGGAAGGAAAAGATGTGGTCGAAAAAAGTGTACAAGCAAGAGAGATAACCGCACCCTGGAGAGGATTGTGAAACAAAACCCATTCAAAAATGTGGGGGAGATTCACAAAGAGTGGACTGCAGCTGGAGTGAGTGCTTCAAGAACCACCACACACAGACGTATGAAAGACATGGGTTTCTGCTGTCGCATTCCTTGTGTCAAGCCACTCTTGAACCACAGACAGCGTCAGAAGCGTCTTGCCTGGGCTAAAGAGAAACAGGACTGGACTGCTGGTGAGTGGTCCAAAGTCATGTTCTCTGATGAAAGTAAATTTTGCATTTCCTTTGGAAATCAAGGTCCCAGAGTCTGGAGGAAAAGAAGAGAGGCACTTCATCCACGTTGCTTGAAGTCCAGTGTAAAGTTTCCACAGTCAGTGATGGTTTGGGGTGCCATGTCATCTGCTGGTGTTGGTCCATTGTGTTTTCTGAGGTCCAGGGTCAACGCAGCCACATACCAGGAAGTTTTAGAGCACTTCATGCTTCCTGCAGCTGACCAACTTTTTGGAGATGCAGATTTCATTTTCCAACAGGACTTGGCACCTGCACACAGTGCCAAAGCTACCAGTACCTGGTTGAAGGACCATGGTATCCCTGTTCTTAATTGGCCAGCAAACTCTCCTGACCTTAACCCCATAGAAAATCTATGGGGTATTGTGAAGAAGAAGATGCAATACACCAGACCCAACAATTCAGAAGAGCTAAAAGCCACTATTAGAGCAACCTGGGCTATCATAACACCTGAGCAGTGCCACAGACTGATCGACTCCATGCCACGCCGCATTGCTGCAGTAATACAGGCCAAAGGAGGCCCAACTAAATACTGAGTGCTGTACATGCTCATACTTTTCATGTTCATACTTTTCAGTTGGCCAACATTTCTATAAATCCTTTGTTTTTATTGGTCTTCAGTAATATTCTAATTTTCTGATATGATGAATTTGAGATTTTCATTTGTTGTCATTTGTAATCATCAAAATTAAACAAAATAAACATCTGAAATATATGAGTTTGTATGTAATGTATGAATATAATATACAAGTTTCACTTTTTAAATGGAATTACTGAAATCAATCTACTTTTTCATGATATTCTAATTTTATGACCAGCACCTGTATACCAACCTGTCCTCTAATCTGGGGTAACTAGGGTTGGTCAGTTGGACTATATAGTATAGTTAAATGTATATCAAAGAATGAGGTCAGCTGACTACCTGAATATACTGAATCAGCAGGTTAGTCCAACGATTTGTTTTCTTCCCTGATTCCACGCTGATAATGCCAGGATCCATCAAGGTTCAACTAGTCAAAAAGCGGTGCAGGGAGAAAAATATTAAATTTTTACTCATGAACCCACTTTGGGAAGTAATAGAAAAAGCTTTATGGAGCCGCCAGGCCACACACTTTCACTAGGATCTTGGTGAAAAATGTATGCAAAACTGGGTGGAAAAAATCTGAAGCCGCTGCAGAAGTGTCTTTGGGTGGTCCAACAGCCTAGTTTCTGCCTTTTAAAAAGGGCTGGATGATGGATCGACTTCAGCAATGAATTGAATTTGCTGTTTGCTTTTTAACCTGCACCGACCTGATGAACTCCATTAGTGTCCATTGCGCAGAGCAAAGTCAGCCCGACACTTTTTTTATTGTCGGATATAGCTAATAATCTACTGTAACACCACTAGCTGAAAACATTATGTTTTAATGCGTTTACAATGGCAGGGCCTGCCTGCTGGATCTACAGGCATGTTTCGCAGCTTGTGTTTAGTTGCACTTCCACTGCAACTTTTCGGGGATTGGTAAAAAAAAAAAGCTTGTTTTCATAAATTTTTTTCTCGTTTCTTTTCTGTTTCATGACAAAAATATTATTTTTATTCCAGCCCTTCTTCGTAAAACTGTTTTTATTTCAGGTAGGGAAAATGTTTTCTCCATTTCAGTGTCCAGTAAACTATGGTAACCCCGGTGAGGACATCAACAGGAGAAATGCGGATGCAGCCTCAGACAGTGTAATAAGTATTTTATTGCATTTTATAATGCCATTGTCAATAATTAGTACAGATTACATGCAACTAGACCTACTGTACAGTTTTTTTTTATTGTCTGCATGAACAGACACAAGAAGATTCAGGTTACAAATACACAGATATATGTGTGTGTGTTTTTATACAGCATGAAGGAAAAGGGCAGTGACTGGCATTACATGGCTACCCCGGGGGGAGGAGGGTCGGAGGGCCGCGGGCTCATCGTCTGTCTGTCTGTCTAAAGCAACTGCCCAGGTCCCTGCTCCCGCCTCTTCCTCGGGTCACACTTTCAAACAACAAGAAACGTAACAAGAAAAAAAACAAAAACCAGAGGAATAAAGAGGTAAACAGGTCAACTCAACTAAGAATCAAGAAACAGAGTCACTGCTGTAAATGTACACACATTCCTAAGGTTTAACCAGAGGATCGTTAAAGTGGTAGTTCCATCAAAATCTGGCTGTCTATGTAATAATACCATCAGGCAAAAAAAAGCTCCACTTTGAGCGTCCCTTTCCCCTCCCATGATGCCTCAGAACTGTCCAATCACTCATCAGGACGCAGGCCAAAAAGGGACGTGGACCGGATGAGGGGAAGCTGCTATCAGTGAGGGCGGCAAGAGATGTAGATGAAGAGATTTGGAAGTAGCTCTGTGTTTTTTTTTTTTTTTTTTTTGGTTGGTTAAAGTTGTGACATTGGTTTTGGTTACAGTTCAGGAGTTTGGACTAAAGCAATGTTGGCTCACAATGCCTTTGGTAGTCAGAGCTGCATCTCAAAGAGCCACTCCACGTTTTGGTTTTGAGGAAAAGGAGGAGTATCATAACAACAACAACAAATAATACTAAAAACAACCAAAAAAAGCAACAGTGTCAGTCATTAATCCGCCTTTCGCTCGACTTGGAGAAACAGTTTGCAGCGAGTCCCCACCTGTTTGGTTTCTGACTCGGGCCCTTGGCTCCTGCAGAAGATTGGCAGCTCTGCGGGTCGGAGTTCGGCACAGGAATGACGGGGGGTCAGGGGTTTAGAGGGAGGCGTCACATGTTGGCATCGGAAAGTACCAACAGCAATACTTTTTTTTCTTTAAAGCAAGAGAGGGGCTACATTATCTTATTTTGTTTTTTCCTTTTTCTCATCTTCTTTTTAGAGGTTTTGGTCCTGTCTTTGAGAGAAAAAAAAGTCCATCTGAGGTATCAATAAACACTGAAGAAACTTTTTAGTTCATTTTCCATTTGTTTTGCTTTTTTTTTTTTTTCTTTAAAAATGCATAAATGCCATACAGAGACAAAAAGGTATCAAAATAGATCTAGCTAAGATAAATATACAAACAGGTGTTCCTAAACCACTGACCTAAATTCAATTCTTTTCCTTTTTTTCTTTTTGATAATACACTTAAAAAAATGCGTCCCAGACGTTTTTATGAAAAAAAAAAAAAAAAAAAATGGAAACAATAAAGGAAAAAAAAAAGGAAAACCAAGATACCTGCAGCACTTAATGTGATAAATACATATATTCAGCATTAGCGATACAGAATAGGTATCCAGGTTGAAAGCTCTACAACAATAACAAAAATAAAAAACAAGAAACATTAAAGAGACAAGCCAAGCATTAATATACAGAATGCATCATGTTATGCCAAGCTAAAGAAAGCAATGTGACCTGTGAACAATCTAGGTTTATTTATAAAACAGTTGTTTACAGGTGTACCTTAAAGCATAAGTAATCGACTAGTTTCTGGACGCCAGCGGTTCCTCCTGGTTTAGATCTGACTAGTAGTGGTGAGTTTTACAGATTCGATGACCTTGATTGTTTTTGTAGACTGGGTCTTTGTACCTTTCTGGTAATAACCAATAACAATGGGTTTTGTTATGAAATTAACAGCAAAACTTTGCTGATCTGGTGAAATAATAATAATATATTTCTTTGCAAGATGCAGCTAACAGAGAGGTAGTCGTTTTTATAAAAAGATGAACCTTTTTTTTCTGGATTCAATTGAAATAAAAAGGAAGTCACGTTAAAAATAGTTTGAAAAAATGCGGATGTTGTCGCAATCACAAAAAAAGACCGGATGTTTGTTAGTCTATGGTATTACTGCAGGTATGAATTAAAACCTGGAGCTTCCCTGTGTTTTATAATACAGATCGTAGAGACTGAGATCCTAAAAAAGCTCCTTATAGGTGACAGGAATGTTGGGATGATGGAAACGGAAAGAGTAAAGAAAAAGGCGAGTCAGTTGGAATCAATAGCATCACAACATTCAACAGTAATCTCACAGCTGGATGTCTCCTAATATCGGGCTACCGTTGTTGTAAAGTCGGTGTAACTTCAGTTTTGGCATTCTTGGTGTTATTGTGGAGGAAGAGTAGATAGTTAAGATTCCCTCTGACTTTGTGTTGAACGATTTTGAAAAGGAGGTAGTCTTATTTTTTGGTTATTTTTTTTTCTTTTGTAAGCATCTCTACCTGCCAGCTTTGCGTTTTGCACTTTGTCTCTTTAGTAACAAGAAGATATCCTGTTTAAACATAAAATCCTTGGAAAGGTTATGAAAACAAACATGTAGTTTGGCCTTAACTAAAAAAAAAAAACAGAAAAGAAAAACCACCCTAAACCAGAAATGTGTCCCTGGGTTGTTTCCTCCATGTTTCATATTTATTTGGAGTAATTTCTCGTTGTTAGACGGTGTCCCTTTTTGAGGCCTGCTGAGGTTCACGTCCTCTTAAGTGAACTTCAATGAAATATTTATTTTGTTCCTCTTTTTTGATCGGATACCTGCCAATATTGAAAAAAAAAATTAATAGAGACAAGTTTTTGGGATGTATTTGTTCAAGATTTAAGTGATAAGATAAAAGTGAGTCTTTGCAGAACAAGGACTTTGCAGAACAAGGACTCACTTTTCTTCTATCTGTATTGTATATTTTAGGGGGAACCGTGCAAACTGTCTCCATTTTTGGCCTCCAACCTGACCTCTAGTCGTTCCTAAAATCCAAGCTTGTTTTACACACTTTGGTTTTTTGGAATGATCCGTTACGAGTTTAGGAAACAACGCTCATGTCTGTATCATTACAGAAAAAAAAAAAAGTGATTCTTATCTTTTGGCCCATTTTCTCTCTTTTGTTTTTTCTTTATAGAAGAAATAAAACTACAAAAAGAACAAAAGGGTAAAATAAAGCACAGGGTTTTTGGTTTTCTACGTATTTCTTTGGTAACCTGTAACAAAAAAAGGAAAAGAAAAAAAGAAAAAAAAACCTGGAACATGGCAAAGAGGATATTAGATCAAAGTAAAAAAAATGCTTCAAATTTGGTTTGAAACTGTAGAGAAAAGTTACGCTTCAACGCCCAAAGGAAACAAAGAAAGGAAAAATAAAGTCTAGCGTGCTATTTCCTGGAAAACACAAACTCACACAGTGAATCGCAGAGAGCTTCTACACAGTAACAATTACAACCACAGAGCTTTGAACTGAGGCTGAGCAGAGTCGCCACATTTAGTGTCCCACCTAAGGAATATCTCCCCTTACTTCTTCTTAATCAATTTGGACACAGTTCTGGGAAGAACCTTTGTGGGATGAGGTATTCTCTGACTGCAGATATATATATTTATATATATACTTTTGTTTTTTTTTAAAGCATTACAGATACATCTTAAGTAAATACACAACTTAAAAAAAAGAGTTGAAATAAAAACAAGTTTGGTGGTTAATGGGAACTCTTTAAGTGCTATTTCCAATTTTCTTTTCCTGCTTTACTTGGGAGAAAAAAGCTGTTGAGGGGCAGGATGTTTGGGGGACAATACTGCGCATCTTTAAAATAAAAAAAAACAGAACAAAAATAAGAGAATCTCTACTCGTTATTTTGCCGACGCTTATTTGGAATGGTGCGAACAACAGGAGCAAATCAAACAACCTTTACGACAAATAAAACAAAAAAACAGACAAACATCCGAACCCAAATTGGGAATATTGATCATCAAAGGTAATAAAAAAAACAAAAAAACATTGAAATAAAATGACAAAAGCTACCACACGTTTTTTTTCTCTTATTTCTCAAAATCACAGACAGTTTTTTCTTTTTTTTTGTCACAAAGCTTCTGTAGACACTTCCTCCCTCGTCTCTCGCTGCCTCCCGTCATTTCTTCTTCCCCTCCAAAGTGTCCGAAGCTCATCTGCGACGGAGAGCAGAAGAAGAAGAGCACCTTTTCCTGCAGTCTTTGTTGGGGAGGGGTGGGTTGTGGTAATTGTAGGAAAAAAATGTCTTGTTTTCTTCTAAGGAGAAGTAAATAGTTTAAAAAAAGAAAAGAAAAATCGTCCCGATGCTGACGGAGGCCTAGATATGGAGCAGGGCGACGCCGTCCTTCTTCCTCCTCCCGTTTTTATTCCTCTCATATCAAAGCGTTTGATGACAAAAGTCTGACTCAAAGAGGGGAGGGAAGAAGAGGTGTCCTGCCCCCCCCGGGTGACCTCACTAAATCTATATACACATGATCCTATGTGTTGTGCATGTCTTCTTTCAAACGCACATCAGTGTTCCTCCTCAGCAGAGAGGAAAGGCGCCTCTGTCAGGTGGGATGAGGAGCGAACATCCGAGACTCATGGGAGCTATTTCTTATTTTTTTTTTTTTTTTGTTTCGTCCCCAAGACATGTTTGTTTTTCCACCCAGGTGTGGTTTTGACAGGTAAACAATTATACGTGTGTGCATGTGTGCGTGCACAGGTTTTGGGAGAAAGTGTATCTGAACAAAGTGGTGTTACACCTCTGAGTTGGGGGGAGGAGGTGGGGGGCGGGGGAGGTAAAGCAGTGCTCCACAGTCATGGTTTTTTGCGGCTGAATGTAACAAAAGTCATCTAAACCCTGTTTTAGAGTTTCTCAATGTCATTCTCTGTTGTTCGAACTCTCTTTAAAACAAACTAAAAAAAAAAAAAAAAAACTTTTTTTTTCTTTCTCTTTTCTCTGTAAGTGTACGGATGCTGTTTTTTTCTCTCCTCTTTACGCTGATTAAAGAGCGCTAAGGACTGATCTTAGAGCGGGCCCTTTGATCCGGTCCTACTCCAGCTCCTCGGTAGGAAGATCTTCCTCCAGGTCACGCTCGTCGCTTGGCAACGGCAGGCTGTGTGTGACGCCGGCCAGGAGGGATACTGGTCGGCTGTCCTCCTCCACCTCGGTGGGCTCCTCCTTCACGTGCACTGGGTGGCTGCAGCGCGGAGAAAAGACCGGTGATTGAGGGCATGCAGCATTTAGTAATGTGTTATGCAATTCACCTGAACAAACTTTACAGGAAATAATTTATTCTTTTATTGTAAGCCTAAAAAAATACCCACTCCACTGGCAGATTATCTCATTTAGCTACTCAAATTAAGGACAAATACAATAAAATTAAGATCATTTTTCATTTTCAGATCAGTTTTTGCAGTTTGCATAATTTTGAATTGCACAAAAACAATTATTAGTTAACCTCCCTGTGTTTTTACCTCAGCAAGATCATTTTTCCTAAACTGTGTTTCTAGAAACTTTCTTCATCCCCAACCAGTGCGTTGCTGCGAGGCGTCCTACCTGTACTGCTGAGGGCTGAGCGTGGGGCTGCAGCTGCCATTGCTGTTGACCTGCTCCACGGTGGAGCTGACATCGTCGTGGCCCACATGCAGCATGTTGAGGCTGGCTGCAGACGGAGGGGTCACCAGAGGGGGGCTGTTCAGCAGAGACAAACTGCTCTCTGCTAGAGCCGCCTACACACACACACACACCCACACACACACAAACATTTTATTTATTTTTATAAATTAAATCAACTCCTTCTAATGAAATCTGTAATTTTTTATCTCACATACAAAAAAAAATCCTCTAACGGATAAATGGCATGAAGAGCTCATTTCAGCTCGTAGTCATCTCATGTTTTTACCACCAGGGGGCACTTATATACAGTTCTTTCTGCCTTAAGAGTTGCTCTTATTGGACCCTGTCAAAAAAGTGTGTGATCACGCTGAAGTCTGAACAGGGATGCTATGAGAAACAGAAACATCAGTGCAACATCTGTGTCTGCAGAAGACGAGTCAACAAAGCCAGCATGAGCAGCTTCCGTCTAAATGCTGGATCACAGGATCATCATTTTATGCAGGAACCTTAACTGCTCGATGCTATAATCATCCCTGCAGCAGAGGTGCATCCGGTGCGCCTGAGTTCTGTCTGATATGACAGATGAGCATACCTGGTCAGACCGGCAGACTCATAGTCAAAACACATTTATCCTTTAGTTTTGTGCTAAAAATAAACTTTAAACTACCTCAATGGGCGTGTATTCCTTTACTCATGTACAAAAAAAACAATTTAATTACTTACTTTCTGGTATTTTTTGAAGTGTATGGTGATCTCACCTTAAATAGTTTTTTTTGTACATGACTAAATAGATACATAAATTAGGTAGTTTAAATTTTATTTTTCGTACAAAATTAAAGGGATTAATTGCAAACGTGACGTCTTGCGCATGCGTATTGGCTACGGGTATGATGGACTGACAGGGTATGGTCATCTGACAGAAAATCGGCGCTGAGGTGAAGTTATTGAGGTGAGCGCGCTGTGAGATCGGGCATGAAAGTGAGAGCTGATGTGTGGGTGGAGGCAGGCGGTGTAATAGCAGTGAGGGAATCAACTAATTATAAGAGAGACCTGATGTAGAGTTAGAATTTTTACACATCTTTATTTTTCATTCTGGGTTTGAAAGCTTTTTTTTTAACCCTCTATGTTCCACTAATCATCAAAAAGTAAATTGCTTAAATTGCCTTCTGTTTCTAAGAAGTGGTAAAGGCCTATTTTCCCATTTTTTGACACATCAAACAACTCAGATGACTCAAAAGAGCCATGTGAACCCACAATCACTACTGGGAAGCATGGTGGTGGCAGGTACATGCTGTGGGGTGGCTTTTCAGTCAGCGACAGCAAAGATGGTCAGAAGTGAATGTTTCCATCTTCTGCTGGAATAAACAGGCCCCCAAAGAGAAGCTGCTGTGATCATAAGGAGAAGGGGCTCCTCAGACTATAAAGTAGAGCACATTTTAAGATTCTTAGCAGTAATTTGGATATCAGTCAATCTCTTTTTATTTTTTTTATTTTTTGTGTTATTTTACCTTTTTATTTTGAATTTTACCCTTTTTTTTCCGTTTAGTTTTATCTCTTTATTTGGAGGTTTAATGTTCACTTTCAGGAGATGTGTTTTGTTTTTGTTTTTTGGCTCTTTCCATATTGATAAGGCCTTTTCTCTTGCTCTCTATTTTTGTCTTTAGTGTCTTTTTCTTTCAGTTTTTTTTTTTCGTTTACTAAGATCTTTTGTTCCAGTTCAGTGATGGTTTTGTTGGTTCGTTTTCTGCGTAATCAGTCCAATCACATCCAGCTGCTGCTTTTCTTGTCATTTCATTCCATTTGGAGGCTTGAAGACTTTTTTATTTAAGCAAGCCTATTCTGCCTCCACATGATTTTTATGATGTTGATTTTTATCTTTGATTTTATTGGCACTGTGTAGCACTTTGAGATTTTTGTTAATGAAAAGTGCGGTACAAATTGGATTTATTATTATTATTATTTCACAAACGATCCGAGTCAGTTCACCTGTCATCTACCTTTCTTTTTTGCATATGTCTCTTCATTTTCTGTCAGTTTACTTTCGCTGGTTTCATCCCTCGTTTGTCTGGAAAGCTTTTTCGCCGTCCCTTTCTTGAAAGCGATCACATCCTTTTTTAAGCTAATCTTAATTCATGAAATACTTTCCAACCAGGGATGTAAACGAATAATCGACTAAATGGTGTATTATATTCATATATTTTTTTCCATCTGATTAATGTATAACGTTTGCTTAGAAATTATTTTTTTCTTTATTAATCCTACTGCAGTTCACTAGTCTTTAATTTTTCATGCTTAAACTTAAACAAAATAATTTTCTTTTTTCTCTACAGATTGAGAGTCTAATTTCTAATTTCCAAAGTTTCCAAAATCTCATTGAGATAGTGATTATTAGCAGCAGCTAAGTGTGTTTCAAAAGGAAAAAAAGATCCAGAAATAAATGTTACCTGGTAGCTGGCGTTTAGGGATCCGAAACCCAGGCCTGAAATCATGTTTTTCACCAGAGTGGGACTTCTGCAGCGAGACAGAAGAGGAAGGAGGGAGACATTAAACCGCAGCTTGTGCACACATGTGAAAAGATGTCAACTCAATTAAACAGTGTGACAAACCTCAGAAATACTCTAGACAGAAACATGGGCGGATTGTAAACAGCTGCTTGAAACAGACGTGTGAAAGTGTCTGATATCTGGCGTGCAGGTGCGTCATTATCCCCCATGGTTGGAAGGAAACATCTGTTTACACACACGCTAACAAGCTTTTTTTTCCTGCCACCTTGCATCTCATGCAGCTGCTTACAAATAAGGAGGAACACGTAGAAGCGAGCGGATGCATCGCAAACCAGAAGCTCTGGGTAACATTAGCCGATCCGTTTTAGGGCAATCATGATGCCGGCGCCCATAAGCTGGTAGTCTACTCACTCACCCGGTCATCTTTGGTGGTCTCCTCTTTTGGTATTCGACTTCGTCCACGGTCCACACGGCCCCCTTCACGTTCTCAACGCGAACGAAGCACTTGTGCAGACTCAGGTTGTGGCGCACGGCGTTCTGGAGATAGAAAAAGACTTAAGTTTGAACTTTTATTGATGTTTTTCCCACCAATCCCCCTTAACGTCCTCCTGTCGCTCCCTGAAGAGAGTAAATATGAAGCAGAGAGTTTTCTAGCAGGGTTATTTTATCTTGTTTCTAATCAGTCATCATCTGCACACACACACACACACACTCAGACAGCCGAGCAGGCAGGAAGGCACACCGCTATCTCCGTCTCAGCCCCCCCCCCTAGGGACAGGCCTCCCTTTTCATCTGCTATTTGTAGTTTGTTCATGCCCAATTTCATTACCAATTTTAATTCGTCTATAATTAAATCCTGAATATTCTCTCTGACACGCTGTTCTAAGCCGAGAGGGAGGGACAGGCCAGGCGTGCATCACTCCTTGCCGTAATTACACACACACACACACACACACACACCCAAAGAGGCGTACACAGAGAGTCGCCAGCACAGTCGTAATCACACACAGCCATAATCAGAGGAGGAACCCCCCCCACCCCTCCTCCTCCAGCCCCGAGCCGTGATGCTAAGTTTTGTAAATGAGTCTGACCCCAATCTCCGCCTGCCACCCTGACAGTGCAAACACACTCGCACACAACAGCACAAACACGCCGCAGACGCCGGCGTCGTTGCCGTGTTATTTGCATTCGTCTCCGTGATGAAAGCCTAATTCTCCCAGTTAAAACATTAGCAGTCATTTACAGTGGGTCACAGCACATGTGCCACTCATCTCCACTCCCTTCTGGGCTGAGAGATGGGGGGGGGCAAACAGGAGGGAGGGATTTATTCAGAGGTAAAGCTTTAACTGCAAAGAAAGATAAATAAATATGATTACATTAAATCGATTTCAGGGTGTTAAGCTTGTTTCAAAGGAGGAAATGTTACTCTAAGGTGGTGTTAAGGCGGATTAACAATGGGATAAACAAAATAAAACTGTATTGAAGAGGTGAATAATCTAAAAGGATGTTGGAGCAACATATTCTGTCTATTGATGACAGCTTTATATCTCTGTACCATGGAAATCATTTATAAATAGTGTTTTTATTCAGTAGCCTAATAGGTTCCTGTTTCCTTATATCTTATATATATATATATATATATATATATATATATATATATATATATATATATATATATATATATATATATATATATATATATTTTACTTTCAGAAACAAGCTTTTATTTCCATCATCCTTTCTGGGTGACCTTCATTTTAAAGCCAAAGATATTCAGGCTGTGGAAAAATGCTGTGAAATAATCATGTTTCACAACAAACTAAATATTTGCAGCTAGTGGCATCACATACTGAGCTATTTATCATTTATCAGTCCACATCTAACAGCAAATAGTGACCTTCGTTAACTTTTAACAATTAATTGATATAATCGATTAATCACCCAGAACCTGGTAATTCTAATTGTCATGGTTTGTAGTATTTTCTTATTGAGAGGGTAGGAAAGAAAGAAAAAAAGGAAGTACACAAGGACTAAAAAGAAAGGAAGCATGGATAGAAGGACACAAGGAAGAACAGAGGGAAGAGAAGGATACGGTGAAGAAATGAAGAAAGTGTGCAGCTACTATACATTGGCAGTTCCTATAAAACACAAATTTATTGTTTTCTTCCATTTCTAATTAGATTTCTTCCCTGACTTCCTGTTTCCTTGGATTATAAACCTAAAGCAAAGGACCAATTATTTTAGCTACACTTCAAAATGGAAGCAGCAACAGAGCATGCCGTTCAACAAGTGCTGAGTACCACAGCTTAGGAGATGCTGACCCCATCTACAGCCAGAGAATTAATACTAATAAAAAAAAACTACTAATGTTGCACCGATGCCGTTTTTTGGCCCTGATACTGACACCCGATACCTGGCTGTGCAGCATTTGTTATGGTTCTCCCCATTTTTCACTGAGATTTTAGGTTTCTGTTATCAGTTGTTCTGTTTTGTTCTTTGGTTTATTTTCCATTTTATTCAAGCAGTCTTTAGTTACTCTCTGTCGCCCCCTTGTGTTTGTTTCCTTTCCCCTCGGCTTCCTTCTAGTTAGTTCTGGTCACACCTGCTCCTTATTCAGCTCATTAGTCCCTCCTTTGTTCTGTTGCCCTCTGCAGTCACTCAGTGCTGGTTCCTTGTTGTTGCTGATTGTTATTTCCTCTTCTCTGGCTCCCCATGTAAGTTTTCCCTGAAGGTTTTTGGTAGTGATGGGCAAGTGAAGCCTCATGAAGCAATGAAGCTTTCCATCGCAAAGTGTTGAAAAAAGTTCATTACTCGATGCTTCATTCATCACTCACTAGTGACATCTGCTGGTGAAACTGTAACAGCCTTGTTACTCAGTTGGATCATACTTCCAAATATTAGGAAATGCAATATTGTCACAAAGTTTCAAACTCATGTTTAGTAAGAGGAGAATCCTATTTAATTGTCATGTTTTAATGATTAAAATGATTTGTAGCCAATCTAATCCTTGACCATCAGTGGTGGTGTTAGGTTTTCTTTTATGTCATGGACTTATTAGACAATGAAGATATGTGTTACTTTAATGTATTGAGAACTGAGTGACTGTTGCTGCAGACTCTGTATACTTTGAGCTTGAAACTTGCTTCCTTAAAGACAGAATTTGTTTAAAATCATCTCTTCCTAGGAGTTCTAGTTCTGATTCTTAATATTAAGTTACCCATAGAGTTTGCCTCTTCTAATGGCTTTTAGTCTGGTTTTGATGTGTGATTCTGATGCATCTCCTGATTAAACAAAAGAAAATATAGAAATTTCTGGATTTTAGGTTTAATTGTTTTTATTTAGGAATAGGACTTTTTTCACAGTTTCAGGTTGTGATTGTGATCTGTCATCTCATAATACTCCCACATATGAGAGGTTTTTCTCTTTTTTGACGGCTCCATTTCAACCACTGCAGATGAAAACTGTTCTGCTGTTACCAAACCCACATACTACAACCCACAAAGCAACAGGATTCATCGCGCTTTTATTTTGAAAACCGACACGCAAAATGAAGCAGTCACGTGACCAATGCAATGCGAGGCCTCGTTTGTTGCCAGTCACGTGGTTTTCAACAAGACAACACAGGCCTCGAAGCGGGGCTTCATTGACACGCCCCCTTATTACTCGGTACAAGCCTCGAGGCCTGGCTTCAGATAGCCCATCACTAGTTTTTGGTGTTTTATAGTTTGTATTTTTTGTTTTTTGGATTTCTGCCTCAGTTACCAATCAAATCTATCAGATCTATCTTCACACGTCTCTGCATTTGGGTCCTCAAGAAACCTCCCAATACTGGTATCGGTGCAACATTACAAACTACACTAAACCAAGTAATGCTACACTAACAAGGCAAACACCTGAGGCTTTTTTCTTGCTTTCAAAATCTTAAAGCTCTACTATGTATAAACTTTAAATGACTATGATTAGATTTTCTTCCCTCGCTCTCCTTCTTTCCCCATTTTCTGTCAGTCTCTGTCTCTGGTTGGTAACTTCCAGCGCCTGACACGGTCGCTCCGCTCATGAAATATAACTACTTATTAAAGGACATACATCTCTGCGGCCCCGTTTGACTCACCAGGCTGCTACATAAATACATAACGCCATGCCCAGGCTATATTTAAAGGTCCTTTAGATGAATGGAGGAGGAAACAGAGCCTGGGCATTAATAGTTAAAATTCATAAAAGCCAAATGAGGGGGTAGATATTCCTGGAACCTTTGTCTCTTAACCTTCTATCATCACTCCCAGCTCTCCTTTGTTAGAGCCATCATCATAAAGCTGCTCTTTTCTTCTTTCCTTTATTTTCTTTCATTCCCTCTCTTATAAGCAAAGTTTTAGGTTTGAAACTGTCACATAAAATGTATACTTTTTACGTTTTGTCATAAACTTGGACATACCTTTAGAAAGAAGAAGACTTTTATTTTTGCATGAAATCTTTTCTGGGGTGTCCCTCTGCGGATATTAAACTTTTACCATCTAAACACCCAAACACAATATTTCCACCTTCCTTCTTTTATAAAAAAAAAAAAAAAAAAAAAAAAAAAAACTAAAGTAAAGCTTTACCTGGCTGTAGTTTTGTACAAAAATATTCTTTCCGTCATAATTTGTGGACACTAAGATCTAAAGGGAAGCGTTATCTCCTGGTCAGCCCTGTAATTCAGTGAAAGGGTGAAGTCGAAGTAAAAACATATGCATGTCCAGGAGAAGGTCAGTGGCTGGAAGTTGGAGGGGATTTAGCTGGGAGTTGCAGGGCAGTTAGCTGCCATTCAGCTGCCGTTTTTACTGGGAGGGGCCATTTTGAATGGCTGCTACTGTACTACATCTTTAAAAAACTCTAACCCCATTAGCTGTTGTGTGATTTTTACATTTCCACCAATAAAATCTATAAATTAAAAAGCAATATGCCAAGAGTAACACGATCAGAGGAAAGAGAAGAAAAAAACTCAACTTCTTAAAAAATGCATCTATTCCTACCATAATCTTACCTTCCATGTGGCAGTATTTCTCCTGAAATATGCAAACTTTCGTGTAAACCAGTTGTAGATCTCGTTTAGAGTCAGCTGTCTGTCTGGGGACTCCAGGATGGCCTGGACAAAGATGGAGACGTGGGACATGAGAGGAGGACGCCAGCAGAGGGACAGGTCCGACAGATAAGATGGCCGTACTTACATGGCGTATAAGAGAGGCGTAGGTAAAAGGAGGCCTGACATCAGCGTTCTTGTAGAACTCACAGTTTTGAGCGAGCTCTGCAGGAAAGATAAGGAACTGGATTATGAGGTAATAAACACATTTTTCAAAACAAATCGAAACAAAAAAAAATGTAATTTCATAAAAAGCCCTTTAGTAAATAGTAGTGTTGCACCAAAGCCATTTTTTGGCCCCGATACCCGATACCTGGCTGTGTAGTATTGGCCGATACCAATACCATCTGTTTGAAATCGATGTGTGTGTATATTTGAAGAACTGCATCCTACTTGGATGTAAAATAATTGCCATCATGGCTTTGTCAAGCGGCCGCCTACCGTTGCGAAGCAGGAAAAAGACTAACAAAGTGAATCCGGTAGAAGTTTTATTGCCTACCAGGAATGGGTGACAACAGTTGAATAAACTTGTGGGTTTCAAAATGGTATCAGTGCCCTATTTGTTGGTACTCACCGATACTGATACCACCATTTTAGTGCTGGTATCGGTGCAACACTAGTAAATAGCAAATAATGGTAGTAAAATATCTGTGAACTGATCAATCACAAATAAAAAAGAAAGCCTTTGTTAGAAATAGATGGGCTGATTTTAGCATTTTCTTCTTGTAGTATTGGCCGATAGGTAAAAGTGTTTACAAGGGATTCCTGCTGAATACACTCAGGAATCTGCAATCTATTTATCTATCCATCAGTAATGTTTGTCTGATTTAATAAAAGCCTATTTTCTTATTTTAACTGAGTACATTGTTATCGTTATGTTCACATTTCAATGATAAGTTAAACTGAAGTCAAAACAATTGGTTTAAAATAACTATGCATTGGTCAATCTGTACTGTTAATATATGGTAGGATAATTGGGGGAAAGGAAAAGCCGAAGCTGTGATCGGAGGAAGGTGAGGAAGAGGTATGAGGCAGTGGGAGTCTACCTGAGGCAATAGGGGTGCAGTACTTGTCCGAGTTGCGCCGACGTATGGGGCCGACCGGGTGTGTGTGGGAGTGGGAGTGTGTGTGCAGGCTGGAAGAGCTGATGACGGAGGGTCCCTGGCGCAGCGGCGTGATGGGGGTGGCGGCTGAGGTGGGAGGGTGGGGGAGACCCTCTGGGTAGGCCTCGCTGTCTCTCTTTAACAGGGAGCCGCTGGAAGCCAGGTTCAGCTAGAAGGAGAAGAGGGAATATGTTAGTTTTTATATTCAGAGGTTAAAGGTAAGACTCAGAAAATGATACATCACAAACTCTCGCTAAACTATTCTTGCATCTCGAACCCTTTTTTAAATATTACATTACAACCACAAACTTTTATATGAGACTGACTTAATAGAGTATCACATGATTGTAAAATGAAAAACAAAATATATAGGCAGCTTAAAAATACAAATCTGGGGTTTATGGGGGAGTGGTAGGACGAAAAGGCCTTGTTAAAGGAAAGCCAAAGGTCCCATTTAAAACTTGCTATATGCCATGCAGAGAATACAGAAAACATGTGGAACAAAAGGTCCAGAGTGATCCATCAGCCCTAGATGTAAGCATGGAGGGAGAACTGATACAGCAGAGCACGGTGCGGTGTGAAACCTGAAAATCCTGCTACCATTAAAGACACAGATGGCAGTATCATAGTATGGGACGGGTATGCTTTCAGCAGGGACAGCAAGATAAGATCTGTAATTTTTCCAAGTAAGTGAAAATGGGGACGAGCACATAGGACGGCCTTATGTAAACCTATCACCACAATGACTGACAATTAGGAAGAGACACAGAAAAAGAACATTCTCCACTATAGCTTTAAAGTTACAAAAGTTTGTATAAGCACAAAGAAAGAGGTCAACACACGAGTAGGAGAGAATCTACAGGTGCATAAAAAGCAAGAAAACTCAGAGAAGGAGTATATACTGATGCAGCTGACATATTGGGGGGCAAAATACATATAAAGAAAAGTTTATATTCAATTCAATTCAATTCAGTTTATTTATATAGCGCCAAATTCACAACACATGTCATCCCAAGGCACTTTACAGTTCAACCAGATCATACAGTCAAATTGATACAAAGTTTTCTATCTAAGGAAAACCAGTTGATTGCATCGACTCATTGACTCAAATACAATCCCTCACACTAAGCATGCTTGTAGTGACAGTGGAGAGGAAAAACTCCCTTTTAACAGGAAGAAACCTCCAGCAGAACCAGGCTCAGTGTGAGCGGCCATCTGCTGAGGCCGACTGGGGTTCAAGGAGACAGAAGCAGAGACACAAAAAGCAGCTGTAAAAGGCGGCCCCGTCCAGGAAACACACAGCCAGGCAGACAAGGTCCGAGCCAGCTCCCATTATATGTGTGTATGTTTTAGACAAAACGGCTTGTATGATTATTTCCTACATGTGCAAACTTGTGGACGAATTCTGACTTCATACTGGATGTAACAGCTGGGCGGATAGCATCTCAACATGTGTGAAATTAGAAGTATCACATACAACTCCCTGGGTTTTGGTGCAAACCCGTAGAAATAATTTTCAGCGATCCATTTATTTTGCAGTCAGAAAAATAGTGGCCTTTGGCACTTCCTGGAAAAGTGGGTTCCTATCACCGGCAGCCGGTATGTGCACTCTCTGAACATGCACACGCATTCATACCAGTGTAATCACACACACAGAGAGCACAGGCTGCAATCAACCCTGAGCTTACAAAAACAAAAACCACACGACAGCATGTTTGTAGGAAGGGGGAACATACACATGCGCTTTGCGGTGGCGTAGCCTTCACGGCCCAATTCGGCCCAATTAGGCAGAGCCCAACACACACACGCACCCCCTCACACAGAACAGGTACTCCCAGTCTCTCTGGGAGAGGAGATGCAGGGCTTCTAGTTTAGTACTAATTAAAACCACTGAGAGTGTGTGTGTTGTCTAGATTTATGTAAAATGTGTGAATCACCTCCTCTCTCCTCTGACCCTTCTCCGTACCATTTTAGCTGCCTTGGAGGGGAAGGAGGAGAGGGGCGGGTCTGCTTAACAGGTACTTCATTAAAGCTGCAACCCCGGCCCATCACCACAGCAACAGTCCAACACTGTTAATTGAGGCCAAGCTTTGTTTCCATTCCTGACGCTCCTCCTCTGCCCCTCCTCCTCCAATCCCTGACCCCGAGGCCCGTCTCCAGTGGTGACAGAACACACCTCCTTCCTGATTTCCCATTAGATGATAATGGCAGCTGATCCCCTTGTGATCAACACATCATCCAGTCACACGTGCGCACCCCCCCCCACCCCGCCATCCCTCAGCCGCGCTCGTTTATATTCTCAAATTAAGACACTCTCGCTCTAATTGACAATTAATTTCAACATCTTCACATTTTAATAAGACTTCTCGTCAATTTCCATGATGAAATATTCATTAGATTCCCAAATAGCAGCTTCTCCCAAACCAACTGGATGCATTTTTACACCGGAAAGCGACGTAAAATTTGCGTCCTGTTTGCAAGCGTTCAGTTGAATCGCAGTGATGGGTGAGAAATCAAATTAAATTCAGCTTAAATGAGAGAAAAGCTTAAATGTAAACCCCTTATCTTTGGATTTAGTGCCCTCTAAAAGCATAGTTTTTAAGGGAAGATACTTTTAGGCAAAAAAGAAAGTACATAAAAAGCAGATTGTTAGGCTGAAAAAATTAATTATGAATTAGAAACACCACATTAACCCTCAGTGAACAATAGAGGGCGTAGCCACCCAGCGAGAGAGACAGAGCAATGATAATATCCCATCCAGGGGAAAGCAGTGAGAGGTGCTGTAATCTGGACCTTGGGGTGGCTGTACTCACAGGTTGGTTGAAAGGTTTTGGCTCTGAGGGGCGCATGTGCAGGTGGGTCATCATGGCCTGAAGTCGCTCGCTCTCCTTTGCCAGCTGCAAAACCAAACAGATCGAACAAATACATGTCATCTCATTTCATTACCCTCGGATTGATTTAATGCGCTGTTGACACAGAATTACAAATACAATTACACCTCAGGCAAAGTGGCGAACATGAGAGCGAGGCGCCTCAGCACCCGCAGCTCTCTCTCAAACACTTCCTCTAGCCCTGAAGACACGCTCGCCCCCGTTTGACTTTGTTAACGGCTGTTTAATGGAGTAGCGCCGCTGCCTGTGGAGACGCTGAGGCCTTTTTCTAAATTTTTTTTGTTTTATCTTTCTGTTAGCTCCCATGTTTAAAATAAAAAATACAAGACAGGGACTCGCAAGGTTCAGAGATGTGTGTCGCTGCAGGAATATTAGCCGCTCTAACACCACGCCTGACTGTACGCGGTGCGGTGTGGGAGAAACGGACGTCCTTTGGACGACGGAGGGATGAAGCGACATGTCAAGACGTGAGAGAGGGAGAGATGGCTGTCCTGATGTGATGTGACACCTGCTGCCTCTCTGTCACTTTGCGTTCCCTGGCTGTGGCTTCAGAGCCTCGGCTAAACGATGTTTACCACCGCTGCAAACACAAAAAGGTGACCACAACACTGGCCGCACTCAAAGCCGCCTCTTAAACGAGTCACTTCTGGGTCAGTTTGCAGGAGAAATGTGAGCAACTTTACAGTTTGTGTAAACAGAACAAGGACAAAACAAGCCACCATGATCAGTCCAGGGATTTCTGGGTTTTAGTAATACATTTTTTTTGCTTCTCTCCAACTATTTTAATCACTTATTTTCACCAGAGTTTCTCTTATATATAAAAAATATGCCCTGCTGCATATTTTTGTTAATCCCCCACCCACATATGGATTTGTTTAGTCTCACCTGTGCTTTGCACCATTACTTCTTCCTTATCTATGCATGCTCACCAGATATTCTAGTCACTGTCAGGTGGCTTTTATCCTGTCCTGCTGGTTATATTATGGGTTTTGTCCCCATGTATGTGATTTTATCATTAGAAGACCCCAATCTTGTAATTTCTTTTCCTGCTGCCAGCATTGACTCATATTCCTCAGTAAAATATGACATAGGCTGACCCCAAAGACTGAAAGATGCTAAAATGGTGTTTGAAGTCCTAACCTACATTGTGTCATTTTATTATATAATAGAAAAAAAGGATTAATGCAAAGTTTTTACAAGAGTTTATATATATATATATATATATATATATATATATACATATATATATATATATATATATATATGTATATATATATGTATGAAAAATGTTTTTCTTTGTATTTGTTTGTCTCATCCATTAGAAGGATGCTTTCCATTTACCATCCATTCTTAGTGTGCCATTTGATTTGTTTGTAAATGTTTCTTTGTTGTTTAAATTAAGATTAGTTAAAATTTCTTGTCATTTTAATCATGCACATGAAGCTAGAAGAAATAATATGGACCCAAAGAATTGGCTCATATTGGCAGTACATATTGGGGTTAGACGGATTTAAAATAACACCTTTGGTCTTAGAAAACATCAGTCAGTATTATTTAGATCATTATTTTCTGGAGCGTTATTCTGACGTTTCTAAACAGAAGATCTCCTCTCAGCCGGGTCCTCCACGTCTCACTCGTGTCTTTTCTCTTCCCCCTTACGCTGGTGACCAGAGCAGCTTTATAATTGGAGCGGCGATGGCAGCTTCCTTGCTGACTGCTCCTTTTAAATTACAAGCTCCGCTGCTCTTCATAAACTCTGCACCGCCAAAGACAAGTTTCCACCGCCGACGCGCCAGAACGGCCCTCAAGACGCTGTTTGCGAGCGTCTACAAAAAACAAGGCCTCCATGCCTGTTTGTAATGGGCTGTAATGTCAGCTCTGTTGGTTTGTGACCCACCTGTATCTCCAGTTGCTGAACCACCTGCATCTGGACTCTGCATTGAGCAGTGCTGCGGTCATCGAGGGCGTGCTCATTATTCAAGTGCCTGAAGGTAATGAGAGGTAGAAGAGGATAAATGTGACAAGTGAGTTATCCCTTTAAATATAAAACCACTGCTTAAGACTTTTTAAGCCAAGAGGATTATTGTCGTATTGCTCCGCATGGCATGAATGAAGCAGCAAGTAACCTCATTTTCCTTAATTGTATTTAGACTGAATTATGAGCTGCTATAAAAATAAATCCTAACCTTAGTTAGAGGCTCATTTTGTCTAGGGATGGACACAGCAGCTGTGTTATGTGTTTATGCACTTCATTGGAGCCATGGTCCAAGACAGCCACCTGGATATGAGCTCATATGTTATCACACACGGCCTTATCTTAAGGCACGCTGTTCCCAAATGTTCATTTATTACCAGTGGTGTCTCTCATGTGTGTCTGCATGTGGAAATGATGTTGCTTTGTTTGTTTCCTCTAATGTGGGACCTCCTGAACTTTCCCAGTGTGCTCCTCCCAGCCTTCCTCCTGCCGTTGCCAAGGTTATTCACAGGTTGCAGCCGCCTTAGCGTGCAAACTCATAGCCCCTTGAAAAGGTTTTCATACAACCTGAAATATCTTTTTTTTACAACTTGTCACCTCACAACCACAAACTTTAATGTATTTAAGAGGGGGTTTTATGTGATAGAGCAACGCTTATAAATTCAGCCTGAGTCAACACCACTTTTTACTGTAATTACAGTTCCTCTCCTCGTATGTCTATGCTAGCATTGAAAATTTAGACCAAAGTGTTTCCCCTAACAAAAAATATGGAGTTTAAGCTCTATCAGACAATAGGTTTTAAAGATATTTCTCAGATATTTAGTTGGAATTAGCTCTGGACTTCAAGCTTTGCCTTCTAAAGCCTTTTCACCTTTTTCTAACTGCTGACCTACGTTTTGTGGTTCTGCTCCTCTCCATCTGAGCTAAGCTCTGTTTTCCATGATATCCTTAAGTTACTCTAACTGTTCAGAAGCACTTTCAAACACAGCTTCAACCGCTGCACTTTTCTACTGGGCACCTCACACGGTTTTATTTCTCATAGTAAGGGGTAGCTAGACTAGGCTAGTGCTTGCTTGGCTATGCTATGGCTTGTCTATCTCTCTCCTCTCTTTTCCAACTTTCTAAATCTCCCTCTCCTGTTCTCTGTTTTTAGTTATTCCTCTACCTCCTTTAGTTGTAGCTTTGAAAGTGAGTGTGTCGGAGTTAGAGTCTCGGCCTTTGGCTGTAAAACATCCAGAAGTTAGAATAGGCCCTCTAGTTAACAGCCGGGAGCCAATGAGACCAGGGACATATCCACGTAGTGGTCCTCCAACAGTTCTTGAGCAGCCAGGTGACTGAGTGACGTTACGCAGAAAGTATAGTCATAGATCTTAACCAACTGGTCACCACCAACCCCTCCACATTCCAAACCAATTTCCCTGCTTAGAGACACATCCACTGGAAAGCCCCTCTGGTAATTCACAGCTCCATATTCAGAAACGTGGCATTAGAGACACCAGGGGCCTTAGCCAAATGTTTGCCAGGGGCCAGAACGGACAACCTCAATTCCTACCTGAAACTGCTGGCTAAGGATAAGGTTAAATACAGTAAGATTGCTATTCACGCTGGCAGTAATGACATCCAGTTACACCAATCGGAGGTTACTAAAAGTTGTGTCAGTTTGGCGTGGAAATTTGCCATTTTTCCTGCTTCTCCTCCCTGATCTGACCAGTGATGACATGTTTATCCGCATGTCGTCATTCAACCGCTGGTTGTCTATGTGGTGTCCTGAAAATGATGTGGGCTACATTGATAATTGGCTAACTTTTTGGGGAACACCTGGTCTGACTCGGAGACACGGCATCCATCCTATTGTGGATGGTGCAGTTTTTCTTTTTAGCAATCTGGCCACATTTATTAGTCCTCCTAAACCCTGAAAGCACAGGTTGCAGATCAGGAAGCAGAGTCGTAGCTTAACACACCTCTCTGCAGCTTCTCTACTGTTGACCATCATGCAATAGAAAAATGAGAACGTATCTGTAACTTTAACATTATGTTTGTAGGTTTGCAGCTTTTTCTTTGATTATGGTTAAAAAGTGGTAACGTGTGTTACAGATGGAGCTGTGGGTGTGTGAACCTCTGAGAAAGTACCAAGTTTTCCGACACCAGGCAAAGAGTCTGAGATGAAACAAAAACAATGATGTCATGGCACGGCTAATCTAGGCAGATAGATGGCTCAACGCAAGTGCACGATAATAATAACAAAAACATGAGCTCACCCCAATCTCTTTCTCCAACTCCCCCTCTGTGGAGCTCTCTCTCTCACTCTCTGTCTCTGCATCTTCGTCACTCACACTTCTGTCCACTCTCCCCCTCCCCCTCATGCAACTCCCCAAATGCCCATGATTCACACATATTCCAACTAAATCTGCTCCCCTTCCCACCCTCCTCCTCTATAGCTGGGTCGTAAACAGTAGCAGGTTTTTTTTGCTTCTTTTACTTTTTTTTTTTTAAGTTTTCCCCGACAAAGAGGCTCTGTTTATTCCTCTGAGTGCTGGCAGACAAGCCTTTAACCCACATTACACCCAGCTTTGGTGACCACAGCCAGAGTATTGTACCAGAGGACAGAGAAGAGGAGGAGGATGGAGGGGAGGTGGGCAGAGTAAAAAGTGAACAGAGGACAAGAAAGAGTCCAAACTGGAGCGTCTCCCCTCCTCTGTTCTTCCGCTCTACCCTCTTCCCCTCCTAGGGCGATTACTAAGGCTGAATGGGAGGGAGCTCGCCGTTGGACTGACGGCATTATCTGTCGCTGCCTCTGTTTTTCTCTCTCTTCTTACACACACACTCATGCAAGCTCTTTCACTTTAGCGACTACTCTCCTTCCATCTGCCCCCGGGCTACGTGAAACGAGACACCAAACAACAGCTTTCCTCTCCAAACTTTCCCAGCCTGCTCGCAAGCTTTGATCCCACCGTCCAATGCCATTGCCGTCACCGAGCACACCCCTGTGATTTTGTGTGTGAATACTTATTTCATCACTCTTGCTTATTAATATCACCACTGTTCAAACAACTGCAAAGGCCGCGTCGTTAATGAGTCTAAGTTTGCGTAGGGCTTCATTAGGGGGCTTGTTAGGCCTTTCATTAGAAGCCTCGGTGCCAAGGGGGAGAGTCCAGTAAGGAGGAGGTGCTGCATTACTCCAAATGTGAAAATGACATAGCAGAGAAAAAGAAGAAGAAGAAAAACAGGAAGGTTTGAGGGGAGGAAATTGCAAAATGTGCCAAACTAAACAAACAGTTGGAATGAAATAAACAAATGTAAGGCAGTTTGTAGAAGGAACTCAAACAATCTGTAGGAAACAAAGACTGTACAAATGATGAGTAGCACCGCGTACCGGTGTGTTTGTGCGTGAGTGTATGTATGCAAATATGTACGCACCTCGGAGCAAATGTGATGCAACAGATTGCAAAAGTAAAGAAAAAGAAAAAAAAACTTACAGAAGCCTACAGAGATTTGTATGACTGACACGCACCATTAAATAAGCGGAAGTTTCAACTTCCACATTAATTATGATTAACAGGAGCAAAAGTTAGCTATTGTCTACTTTCTGGATTTTCACCTAAGGAATTTTATGCAAAAATCTCTGCTTAGTTAATAAAAAATCCAAAAAATTAACTTTAAAAAAAAAAAAAAAAAAATGAAATTTTAATCCTAATGTTACATTCTAAACCATTTAGCCAAAGATGTGTTTGCTTTGTGGTGAACTATTTACAAACACCTTCCCAAATGTCTTCTTTTATAACTTCCTTTAATAATAAAGAGCTCATTTACCATATAGAAAGTTGATCAAAGGACTGTTTACCAAAACTGGGATTCTTTATTTTCATAAAGCTTTTAATTAGCAGTGGAAATATGGTATTTTATTAACTTGAAATACGACAATCATTGCCAGGGTTATTTCTCATGAGATTTTTAATCACACTATTGGTTTAATGAAGCTATATATATATATATATATATATATATATATTTTTTTTTTTACCAAAAACAACTGATTTATCCTGATACAGTTTATACAACAATATCTTTGAAGTTACCTATTTAATAATTGAATTTTAACCGCAGTGGCAGGTGGTCAAAGACAATAAAAACCACTATAATGGATTCTTTTAAAGCAATTTTAAAGCTATTTATCTATAAAATGGCCTGTTCTTATACAGTGCCTTCTCAAGTCAGGGGACTTGACCAAAGCGCTTTATACTACATTCAGTCATTCACCCACTCACACACACACACTGGTGGTGGTAAGCTACATCGTAGCCACAGCTGCCCTGAGGCTCACTGACAGAAGCAAGGCTGCCTTACACTGGCGCCACCAGGCCCTCTGAGCTCCATCAGTAGGCCCTGCAGGTGACGTGTCTTGCCCAAGGACACCCCAACACTGAAAGCCGGAGCTGGTGCTCAAACCGACAACCCTCCGATTGCAGGGTAAACTCCTCCACCTGATGCAACTGTCACCCCACCAAAGCTGAAATCCACGTTTTATAGTAAATAAATAAACTTTTCTGTAAAAGTAACCTTAATGTTAACTTTGATTTCTGTTTTTTGTTAACATCTTATACGTTAAAAAAAACATCCTATATATTCATCATATCATAGTTTCATCATTTTCTAGAGTTTTCATTCATTTTCTGGTCATTTCTAAATATAAATACAAAAGTTCACGATTAAGTAATGGCATATATTTCTTCATCAATCCAGTCTTTAATATGGTACCTGCAGAAATCACAGGAAGAAAGGATCCACAGATGGATAAATGGATCCCAAATGGATGAATAAAACTTTTAAATAATGGGATAAAGTCTGGAGGTATTAATATTCTGTTCTGTTTTTTTGCAACCCTTTGCAGGATCCGTCAGCCATTACATCACCTCCTTTAATGTGGTCCAAAGCAATAAATTGGACACACATCTGTAATAAATCAGATGCCAAATGATGTTGTCAGCTAAACGACTTACTTATAAGTTAACATAAGCGCACACAGAGTTGTGAGTAGAAATCTGCCAGCTTTGATTATGTCTTGACTTGATATATTCCCATCTCAAAGTGGAAGGTTATATCAGTGAAAGTCGGTCACTTTTGAATCAGATAACGAGTTAGCAATGTACAACCCTTTAAATCAAATAGGTATATATTCCAACATAATAAGATTCTGCATATTTTTCCCAGTTATACGATTTAAAGAAAAAAAAGCCTATTTTTCCCAGTTATATGATTTAAAGAAAAGAAAAAAGGCCAATTTTTCCAGCATTAAACTAGTGTATTAATAGTTTTTTCATTTACTCACTTGATAAACTGTCCCATGTCCTCACACAGTGCTTCACAGCCAGGCCACTTGCACTCTCCATGACCGTAGAGGGGATGGGAGCTGCTGAGCTCCTCATGACTGCAGACAAACACACCAAAAAACGGAGACATCAGCGATGCTCCACTACAGATGTTACAATTTGTGAATAATCCCTACACCAGCTGAGCTCAGACACAATTGTATAAGAAACAGCAAAATATTTATTAGTCACTTTATTCAACACATGCATGCAATATGTGAACCTAACAGTAGTGCGCGTTGGCACAGGCATCTGAGTGCGGTTAGCTGTGATTAGTTGGTGCGGCTCTACGAGCCAAGAGCAGCGAAAGGACGACAGAACGAAGTGGGGGTTAGTTACAGAAGGCAGGCATAAAGAAAGGGAATCGGTCCAACAACCTCTGAAGTCCATGACCTATCTCCCTGCGTCTGGTGTGTGTTTTGCACGTGTGTTTGTATGCTGGTGTTGGCGTGTCTTCTACTGTTTCAGGAGCTGACACAGAGCCGGCGCAGGACCAACCAGCCGTGACTGATTGGTGGTGGTTGCTGTCATTTGCTGGTTGCTCTTTTGTGGTGAGCTGACGTGCGTGTACGTGTGTGTGCTTCTAGACGAGCGCAACAACCAGAGACCAGGTTTTTGGACAAATGCAGTAAAGTGTGTTTGTGCATGTGCGCGCGGCAGGTCCGGTAGCAGATGTGGTTCAGACCTGGAGCTGTGCCTCCGGCTGCTGTCTCCACATTTATTTACATGACTTTAGCAGTGTGTGTGTGTGTGTGTGTTTGGGTGTGTGTGCGTTGTGCGAGTGAGTAGGTGCGGATGATGACTGGGATGGGGATTCTCCCAAATCAACATCAGAAGGTTGTCTAACAAAAACCATTTGTCTCGCAGATGGAAGCGCGTCTCGCTGCCTCACTTTCTCCCCCTTCCTGATCAGATGTGCAGTCTGGAGAGTTATGGCGGTGTGTTTGTGCGAGACCATCTCTGCCTGGTTTGTCTGCTTTTTGCTCAGGCGCAGCTCCTAAAGCAGACATGACAAACTGCTGCTAACCACATTGTTCTCCACATCAGCCATGAATTAGCTTAGCAGGCTAACACAGCAGCGCTGCCCTCTTTGTGATCACTGAGGCCACAAAAGAACAACAGCAGACCACTGTATGTTCTATCAGAATTTGACAGCAGTGCTCATCCGTCTCATCTCTTTAACTGTATGAGGAACATGTTGGGGTCCATTTACGGCCTTTAAGGGTTCCAGTTGAGTTTGAAATTTCTAAAGGTTAAAATTTAAGTTCATTCTAAGCAGGCAGCTTCCTATCAAGTGAAATTTGGAGCTTTTAAGTTAGTTCCTACTCCTAATTCAAAACTTCAAGGTAAGACAGTTTGAATATAGGGAAAGATCCCAAATCATTCTTTGGGTCTTACATCATATCCAATCAATTCTCAAGTCATTCATCTCAAATTCAATTAAAACTTAAACTATGAAGTCTGTCTGGTTTGCTTCAATACTCTCCGGTCAAAAACAGACGGGACCAACCACAGCGCGGGAGAAGGGCCAATAATTCTACGGCGCTTTTCTGTAACCATAATAGGCCAGATTGCAAACTATTTATCAAAATAGTTTTCAAAAAATGATAAAACACAGAACATCTAGAGAGGTGCAGAAAAAAACCCAGCTGATTTTGCAGAAAATATAAAAAAAAATGTTTATTCAAATAACTGTTTTAGATATTTTGATGGGTCCAAAATATATAAATATTTACTATTGGTTAGGAACCCAAAGTCTGCACCAATAGGAACGGGAGTTTAAAGTTATTTGAGATGGAGCGCAGGTATTGATAGGTTATAGCAGCTTCTTGATGGAGCTAAGACATGGCTTCTATTTATTGCTAAATTTCTCCGATTCCAACCAAAAAAAAAAAAGCAAAAGGAGAACTTCAGTGAAGCTTTTGAGCATCTTTACTGACTTAAACAAACAAAGGGTCTGAGAAGCCATGCTGAGGTTCCGCTTTTCTTCTAAACAGTCAAGTTAAACGTTTGTCAATAGCCGTTTATCAATTCACAAGAACGCGAGTACGGACTCGTGTCCTTGTCAAGGATGTTCTTGAAAAGAACACAGGAAAGTGTGGACTTGGGGTAAATATGGGTCAATTGGAAAAGAAGCGTACTGATGATGTCACCACACGCTCAGCCAATCTGGAGCTGCATTTCACCTCCTGTTATTAATTGTCTCTAGATAATAATACAATCTTACTTTTTCTTTTAGTGGGGGAATAATAATTAACACAGCTAGATAAACAAAAAACTCGCCATCAGAGCCAGCGGTCGTTCACACGCGGCTATGCAGAGAGAGGGCTGCTGCCGACGGGCTAGGATTAGACCTGGCTGCCATAAACCTTGCAGGTCCCGTGGTTGCCATGGTCCTCTCAATTTAGGATTTTTTTAAAAATCCCGCATTAAATCAGTAAATGGGCCATATAGTGACGCTTAAAAGTATAATGTCTCAAATGCTCTTGAAACATACTTTTATAGAATAACGGCAACAGAAAAGAGAACTTTTAACTTAATACTCTGAGCTCTGTGAGCGCTTCATTGAAAGCTGCTGCTGCTGCAGTGCATGCAGGGACAGCTGTCAATCTCAAGAATGGACAATTCTGCTCTGATGCATGCTGGGTAAATAGGAAGGGTCAAGAAAAACATCCATGGACTTTGTCTGTTCTTGGTCTGCTGTTCTTGTGAATTGGAACAGTACTAGGGCTGAGGCTGATGACGTTTCACGAGCACATGAGAACGCACAAGTACACATACTGAGAAAAGGCCAATTCTTACAAAGGTTAGCAAACATTATGATACAAAAACTGGTAATCTCAAGTGCACCACCTATTGGCTCGGAGGAGTTAAATCTCCTTTAAATAATCTACTTTAACATTTCTAACCAAATGTGCAAACAAGTTAGAAACTGTTCTGAATTAATTAGATCTAAAAATGTATATTTATTTCCAAAGGTAGTTATTTAGCAAAAAAAATAATAATTAATGCCAACACTCAGTCATAGCTGCTGTCTTTGGGCTCCAAACCTGTGGTTAGCACACTGCCTTGCTCTCTCTCCTGATTGCATGTGCTGAAATTATTCATGAGAGTCAAGTCCTAACCCTTGAGTCTAAGTCAAGTCTCAATTCTAAGCCTTGAATAGGCCATCTCTGCTCTCTAAACATAAGGGCCAACGTTTTCTCTGAAATTGATGCCAAAGTGCTGAAGCTGACCCTTCAGAAGTGCGTCTTTCTGTTCCGTGGTTGCCTGCTGGTGTGCATGTGTGTGTATATGTGATGGTTACTCACTGGCTGCTGGGAGGCTGGCTGCCTTTGGAGTAAAGGGGGACATGGTCGTCTCCGCTGTCTGCCTTGGTGAAGGAGGATATCCACTCAAACAGTCTGGCTCTTAAAGATGAAGACAAGCCTGTGAGCGGCCAACACAGCCAGGCAGTGTGTGTGGTACAAAAAACCCCCCTCTAATGTCTGACAATACTGACTGATGGCCTAAAGCAGCGTATACTCCTAAGATCTTCTGTCTCCTGTAAGGGTATAACTGTCAGAACACACTGAACCCAACATGCATCTATGCCCTAGTGTTTTCCTTCTGTTTTGATGTTATTCATGTTAGTGTGTCAGCTTGACTGCAACTGTATTATCACCCCCCAAAAAGAGGAGTAGGATAGTTTGAATGAGAAATAGAAAAGAGAAGATCAGAGCACACAAAGGCAAATACTAAAAGCACAGCTATTGGAAAAAAATAAATTCCCCTTAAGCACCCCTGACCTGTCTCTCTTTGGGGTGTGGCTCTGTCCGTTGGGCAGGCTGTGCAGAGGAATGTGAGCACTGGCAGCTTTGGGGAAGGCTGAGGTAGAATTAGAACTGTTGGTGCTCAAGTCCAGGCCCTCGGCCTGTTTAAGGGCGTCCTCAGCGGTCGGCACTCCGGACACCTCCTTCCACAGTTGCTGGAGGTCTGATGGACACATTGCTGAAAAAAAGAGGTCACACAGTTAATTTAGCACCTTGATGGTTCATTTCATGAAAAAACATGATGATTAACTCTGATTCTAATGCAACTGAAAGACAGAGGGATGGCGAATAAACCAAAGCTGCAAAGAAGACAAACCAAACCAGTCTTATGCACTGGAAAAAATCAGCATCTTGATAATTTAATAGATAGACCCCATTACTTAATAGATAGATAATTTTTTCTTAAAATAAGTGCATTTTTTTCTTGAATTAAGGGGATAAGGTAGACACTTTGCCAATGGAACAAGACAATTTACATTTAAAATAAGAAAAAACAATTCCATTGTCATATTTCAAGCGTATATTATCTAATGACCTTATTTTAATAGTAAAAATCCTCATTGCATTGGCAAATCATCTTATTTACCTACTCAAATTAAGGGTAAATACACTTAATTTAATACATTTTAACTTATTTCTATAGTTCCTGTCTTAGGAAGTCAGAATTCTGCCAAAATTGCACAACTTATAAATGTATGAGTAGTTTTTTGTGGCTGGTAGCATAAGCATCATTAGACTGTTCACTCCAACAGTAGAATGCTGACTTCATATCAAACTTCATATCAAACAGCCATTTTTGACATAATGCTGGAATAAAAAAAACAACAACATCTAAAAGTAGTCGCAAACTGAGTAGAATAGCAAATATCCCTGTTCCGCTTCCTCAATATAAACAGGGAAGCAAATGTTTAGCTTTGCTCTTAGAAAATTCCAAATATAACATTAATCATCTCAGAGCACATTGCTACTGCTTAGTTACTTAATTTAATGATATTGATTGTGGACATTAATATCTAAAGAGAAGCGTTATCTCACATTAAGACCCTGTAATTCAGTGAAAGGGGATTTTGCTGCGAGTTGCAGGGAGGTGGGCTGCCATTCGGCTGGCGAAGGGTTATTTTGAATGGCTGCTACTGTAGGAAGAAGATAGTACAGTCTCAAGAGGCAGCTATTTCCTAAAAGTAGGCAATTCCACACAGTTATCTTTCTCGGGTTGGTTCTAAGTGACAAAAGCACATAAGCACAGAAAAAACAGGTCCATAAGTGAGTAGGAGAGAATCTAAAAAGGCATAAAAAGCAAGCAAGGAGCACACAGAAGGAGCATGAACTCATGGTTGTAATATATTGGAGGACTAGTCTTTCATCTTCATGCTTAATTGTTCAAAATGCACGCAGAAAGAGGTTTATGTGCGTGTGTTTTAAATAAAGCTGCTCATATGAGTTTATATTACACGTGTGCTCTTTTGCCATAATTCTAGCACTGAATTAGTGAGTGAAAAGTACACAGTTAAAGCAGGAGTTGCTAATAAGGATTCCATCAGCGCCACCATTTGTGTTAGAATGTGAGTGCACATTCTGAGGGCCTTCTGCTTGCAGCATTATTATTATTACTGGTCCATTTTGACAGTGAAGGAGAGACGCCTAAAATACAGCAGCCTTCTCCAATGGATTATTGCATGCACTCACTCACATATAACATGTACACACATACAGGGACCTCGCAGCAATCCAAATATTATGTCTGCTTTGTCTGCATTCTTCTCTGGCCCCCGCCAAAACAAAAGTTCTCACTCTGGAAAAATGAAGTGGTGCGAATGTGCAGACAGATTTGTGTGCGCACGTATGTGTGTGAATTATCCGAGAAACCAAACCAATCTGTGGAGACGATCAGAAAGTGTAAAGTGGTTCAAGATTGTTATGTTAGGAAGCCCGAACCACCGGAGTCTGTTCAATTAAAAATAAATATGGAACTTTGAAGAAAACAGATGGAAGGTAGTCTAGTGCCAAGTGTAAAATAAACAAAGCGTGTGAGGATACATTTGCAATCAAAAAATAAGAACTTTCTCCAACAATAAGCTGACAGGTCCAGATTCTACCCACTAACCCGTAACTATCCACGCCCTTTGAACAAATTACAACCACAGTTTGCAAACAGTTTCAGCCATCTTAATTTAGATTTTATCTGACCAACCAAACACCACTAAAGGTATCATTATGAAATGAATCAAAGCTTTAATCACATTCTACATACATAAAGAAAACTGAAAAGTGTATTTCAGATGTACTTTCATTCAAGCCTCCAAATAATTACTATGTATACCTTACCTTTGCAGGCATTTCTATGTGTTGAGGTAATTCCTTGTCGAGCTCTTCTATACACATATTTTCTTCACTTGGATTTAGGTTTAGAATTAACTTTTTAAACTTCAATTCATCTAGATTTAAATCATTAGTTGAAGGTGGGTTTCATGACCTCAGATACACATCTGGTCCTGTAATGTGAATATGTTATTCTTTAAGGATCACCTTGTACTTATCTCTGTATATATCTCCCCGTCTGCTATGCACAGCTTTGCTGTCCCAATGGAAAAAAAGCAGAGGAAACTCTGCAGCTCCTCCAGAGTAACTCTAGGCTGTTCATTTTTAATGCCTTCCCAGCCTGCATGCTTTGGTGGATGGTTATTCTGCTGTTAAATCAGTGGTAAAATACTCATTCTGTAACTTCCAGGCTTAGCGCCCCTGAAGGCCACTATCAGAACTTAACTGTCACCAAATAAAACATTCCATCACATAAACATTTCTTATGAGTATAATGGGGTACCAAAGAGAAAAATGTATTTTCTTCTCTTCAGCACTCTTATCTTCTTATTTTTCCACCTCTTTAGCTATCATGCTGTTTTAAATTGGGAAAAAAAGGAAAAAACCTTTTAACTATCCGCCAGTTAAGCTTGACAGACAAGCTGTTTGGGAACTCTTACAAAGCTGGATACTCCACCCCTGCTTTCAAAGGTTGCTCTCTCTGTCTGCAGGGGCAGCAAGAGAAGATGTGTTTACCTGCCTGCAAGCAAATCTGGGGAGAGTCTGAGTCGATGAAAGAGTCTGAAGTACAGGTGGTCAGTATTTGCATAATCCTGCGTGGAGGTCCTCAAAAAAAAAAAAAAAAACTAGATTTCACTCTTATCTGCAAATAAGGAGGTAAATGTTTCTAAAAACATTGTGTAAGTGGAAACTACATCCATTAAATTTTAGCCTATTTTCAGCGTAATTCTGACGACTTTTAATGTAATCAGCTGTTGTGCTGAAATGCACTGGACACAGCGATGTGAGAGGGAGACCAGATTTGCATTAAAGGACCAATATGCTCATTATTAAAGGAATATCTTGGCCTAAATGTATTGTAGTGGTTATAAATCCCTTTGCGTTTTGGAATCTGATAGCAGACCACTTCGGACTTTTAACTCCTCTAGATGAATCCAACATCAGAGAATCAAAAATATGTCTGATCTGCTAAATTGTTGGCTAACAACAACCATTGGCTTAGTTAGCACATGGGTTCAATGGGAGCTAAGACTGCTGAGAGCGGCGTTCTGGGTCACATGACCTATTCAGCAAAAGATCACTATTACACTATGAAGTTACATGGGTACATTTTTGAGAAGGGCAGCCAGCACTGAGCATAGATATTTAGCAAGTGATATATATATATATTGATGTGAAAAATCATTCAGTATATTTGAAATTATATAAAGGTTGCACAATGTTGCTATAGAGAATGCATTTTAAAATGAAACATCCCAACATCTTCTCCCCAACCTGTCTGTTGTGTTATTGGTTGCCATAATTTATGCTTGTTTATTGATGTTAAATCTGAAACAAAAAAATGATGTCTTCAAAGAACAGCTGGAGATATTCAAAATGCAATCTTTAACAGGTTTTTTACTCTATGGACGACCATGTATCAATCATTGAATTTTTGCTAGTATTATGGACAGATAAATGGAGAATCTAATCTTGTTTTGGTCAGAGGTGGGTTTTCCTGGGACCTTTCATCTCATTAAAGTAATAAACATGAGCCTTAGCTGGACCCCTCATGGCACCCCATACTACCTATTCAGAGAAAACAACAGCTTTTGAGGCAGGGCCGCAGGGGTGTGTGTATTTATGCGTGCGTGTTTGTGTGTTTGTGAGCCATGGCTGGTCAGAGGAATGCTCTGGCTCACGCCTGGCTGAGCTGTCACAATGGACCAGCTCTTTCACACTGCAGGGAAATTCCAGTCTGATGCAGAGAGGGACCGAAAAGAAAGAGAAGGAGACGCCGAAGCCAAACGTTTGCAACTGCCTGAAAAATTTTTCTTTTTTAACAGGACAGTCCTAAAGTCTTACCCACTTATAAATAATTTTTTTTTTTTGTATGAATGAATCCACTTGTCCTCTGGGAGACCTCTGGTTTGGAAATTAACTTTTCCAAATCTTCGATAATTTGGCGGTTTAACCTTGTTAGGTATGTGTGTGTGTTTCTTTTTGAGTGAATCCATGCGAGTCTGCATGAGGGGGGAAAAAGTGAAAGATCAAAAACAGAGGGAAGGAAATGGGTCTGTTTGGTCAACTCAGTCAGCGCTTTAGCAATGTTACGGCCACTTTAGAGCCCCTAAGGCATTCTCTGTGAGTGAGATAGCGCTCAAAAGTATGTGTGAAACATTGCCGCGCAAGCGCGCACACAATAACGGGGCAAGACACACTTTTTCACCAAGGGCGGGCCAGCAGCAGTCAACATTTATCGCTCTGAAACTCTGCTGAGAAGTCGAAGGGACTGTGGGAGAAGTTCCACGTAGGAACAAAACAGTTGGCAAAAGAAAAGCAGAAAGATGATTTTCTTGTGTCTGGATAATCTCAAGCACCAAACACACAAGCATGCACCTCTCAGCAGAGGGGCTTAGTGCCATATTTTACTTATTATCTAAATGAGTTCTTTCCATAAACCCACCATTCATGTGTCCTTTAATCTTTTATAGGCTGATTAACTAAACAGGCTGTACTGGGCACAGGCCCTGTGCCTGTGTTTACTTAGGCCCGAGTTTGTCAGGATGTGTCCTGTTGCAGGTTTTGTTTGGGTAATGCTCATGCCTGCACGTACCTTGCTGAAGAGACTGCATGGCGGCGGTGGGCTGCAGTGGAACCAGGCCTTGTCTCTGGAGGTTGAGGATGTGCTGCTGCTGAAGCTGCTGCATCTGGATCAGCTGCTGCTGGAAGGCCAGCTGCTTACTGCCGAGCTGCTCTCAGACAGGGAGAAGGGAAGGTCACAGAAGTTAGGCTGTACACCAAAATTACTTACAATGCCTTGAAAAAAGTATTCAAACCCCTTTTTTGCATTCAGTCTTTTCATTTTATTTCAATGCAGAAAGCATTGTAGACTTTGACTGGACCATTCTGGCAAACAGCTATGGGTAACCTAGACTGTGTCCAACTTTTTGAAGAAGTGGAATGGGAGGTGGATATTTAAGTCATCAAGTTCCTCTCACGTGGAACCAGCTATTGTACCAGTTTTAGTCAGACACCCTGTCTACTTTTAAAACTAGGCATAAAACTTTCCTTTTCGATGAAGCTTATAGTTATAGGGGCTCGGGTTTTCATGAGCTATCTCTATAGCTATGCTGCTATAGGCTTAGACTGCTGGAGGACATACAGTAGTAGCCATTCAAAATTTCCCCACTTTCCTTGATGGGCCCTTGGCTGGTCCCCTACAATTCGTTTTTAAACATCAACCTTTGTACTAAAATATACTTTCTGTAATAATTTGTGGACATTAAGATCTAAAGAGAAGTGTCATCTCCTTGTCAGACTAATTCAGTGAAAAGGTGAAGTCAGAGTAAAAAAATATGCAAAGAGGGGGTCATTCCAGTGGCTGATAGTTGGAGGGAAGTGGGCTGCCATTCGGCTGGCGTTTGACTGGGAAGGGCCATTTTAAAAGGGTGCTACTGTAGGTCCTCTTTTTTCACTCTGAAAACGTTCTACCCCTATTCTCCAACTCTGCAGAATTTGCTCATTTAAATCCCAACTTAATGATCTCTGTTTTTCTCATCATAGCTTCATCAGGAATGGTCCTGTCTGGGTGTGAGAACATCCTAGGGGAAGGTATCAGCTAGGCCGGTGCCATCAACAACTTTCATCATAGATCATTGAGTTGGGCCTGTTTTTTTTTAGCATTTAGTCCTGTTTCTCTCTTAGATATAACTATGGGCTCAGTTTTTACTGTGACTAACTAGATGTTCTCTCTTTCATCCTTTTTGACATGAAAAATTGACTCTGAGCTCATCTGCTGATATTTTGCTTTCCTAGACAGAGCCACCTGTGGAGCTAGGTTACAGTTACCTGTTCTAACATCAATGGATCCATGTGAGGTAGCTTGGTCAAGGATCAGCAAGGGGAACAAAAAAAACATAAAAAAAACAGCAGCCACTGGTTCCAGATTCCTCTGATATTTTAACCACTTTCTCACAATCAATGCTTCTATGTTCCTCTTGCATGTTTGATTCTGTCTCTTTGAACCCCCAGATGGCCGATAACACTGAGTCTGATTCTGCTGGAGGTTTCTTCCTGTTAAAAGGGAGCTTTCCCTGTCCACAGTCACTGCATGCATGCTTGGTGTGAGGGATTGCTGTAAGGTCAACGGTAAAATGTAAGGGAACGCTGACTCCAAGTACTCATTCAGGAGAAGCAAATCCTGTAAAGGCAGTGACTGGATGTGGTCAGCTGATTTTCCTTGGGTAGAAAACTGAACCAATCTGTTTGTATGATCTGACAGTATTGTCTCTGTAAAGTGCTTTAAGATGACATGTGTTTTGAATTGGACCTATATAAGCAAACTGAATTGAATTGATACACATTAATATTCCCTAATAACCCTCTGATGGATCACTTTAGCAAACAGCCACAGATGTTGGCGTATTTGTATTTAGATATATGAGAGTAATATCTGTGGAACACATGTAGGCCTAACTGCCACACTTCTAAGAGTTTTCTCTCATGTCGCTGTTATGCACTATGTTGTAAAAAAAATCTCATATCAGATAAAAGTCATAAAAATACATTAAGGTTTGCAGGTTTTTATGTCAAAAAAATGCAAAATCAGTTAAGAGTTATGACTGTTTCCTGTTAAAACATGCTTTCAATAAGAAACGTGGACTAATTTTCTGATTCTTTAAGACAAAGCGAGACATCATCACCTTTTACCAGAAAGAAAAAATGAATATTTCAATCCGAGGAAGTTGAACTAAGATATGAGTATTAAAGGATTTTAAAATGACAGGGGAGAAGACTTCATGGAATTTGGTGATAAAGCCTGTGTGTGAGTCGAGGTGATTAAATGCCCCCTTTCCTGCTGTGTCAGTCTGTAGCAGACCTGTACCGTTTGCCCCAACCATCACCCCAAGTTGACCCCACACCAGCTAAACCCCTAAGAGCGTTAAACATTGTCACCCAGCGATAACTGGCGAGCTAAAAAAAAAAATAAATATAACTTCTCATTGTGCCTGAAACAGAGTAGCAGCCTGGAAGTCTTTGAACAGAGAAGAACTCACAGGAAGGGCAAACAGGTCGTTTCCTCTCAGACTTGGTGCCCGGGGAGGAAAAGTGTGGTAGCGGTGTGTTTATGTGAGAGCTGGACGTGGGCGGAGGACCACTACCAGCACCATATTCTTTGCATGGATAATTTAACGTCACAGTTTGATTTGTTGCACATCAACAGCATGTTTAAAGCCAACCTTGCCCTGCATGAGGACTCTATTCACCGAGAGCTCTAAACATTTGTTTGTTGAGGTGGAACTGAAATGATCCTGCAAATCCTAGTTTACACAGAAAAACTCCTACAGAAGGCTTTCATTTCTTCATATGTCGCTTCAGATGAGCTCATCTTTCTCACGATCCACCCAAAGCGCCTAATCCTTCATAGTGGTTCCATTCATTTATTTATATTCATTAAATCTTCTTTTTTTCTATGAATTTCTTTCTTTCAATTTCTATGAATCGTTGCAGTTTTTTTCTGAGTGAGGTGATTAAGAAGAAGGTGTGAAGATCTAAAAAAGAAAACTACCAGCTAATGAACAAATTAGAGGTTATTTTCTTTATTAGTACCCTGAAAATAAGATTGTCTGATTTGTTTTTTTCTGTCACCACCAGAGATTTACTGTGCAGTACTTAGTGAATTATCACTTCGTGCAGGTCCGATGATCTTTGTCATACTAAGAAAAATTCAATCTTTTGAACTGAATTACTAGACTATTGTTGGTCGAAATAAACTGTTGATCAGAAGGTCCTGGCAGATTAGATCTGTTTCCTTCCTACATTTCTCTCTTTCTCTCTCCAAGGCCCTCATTTTCAAAGTTGTCTGTCCAACACCCCCCACCCCTCCTTCTCATTGTCTCCTGAGATATGGCCACAGTTCTTTAAAACACACACACCGAGCCGATGAACGTGTGTGTGTGTGCCTGGGCTCTGTTTACATTAGCTGTGGCTGAGTGGCCAAAGCTAGCGCAGTAACAGGCTGTCAATGTGATTTATGAGCACATCACACACTGTCTGAGCCTGCCAGTCACACAGAAGCATACATGTACGCACACACAAAGAGATGGACAACCCGCCGACACGCACATACCAAGGCACGCATCTTTTTGTGACGGTCAGAGTCACTTCATTAAGCTGACTTCTGACCAGTCCCAAATGCTCAAGCGACACACTCGGCGTGCACATACATCGTTTTCCTTTCAATGCATCGCTTCCACAAAGCCTTGGACTTGAAAAATAAATTGCAGCTGAGAGCGAAAAGGGCAAAAAGTCCTAGTCACTGATGTACAAACACTTCCAAAAGTTAGTGGGAGGAGTTTTTTCTTCTTTCCTTCATAGATTTGCTCCATCAGTTTTCCTCTTTGTTTGATTTACATCCAAGCTTGCTTGAGCTTAACCCGTTTACTGACCGTATACAGGACGTATGTGGCGGCTCCAAATTTGCAGCCTTAATAAGGCTACTGTCCATCAGCCCTACGGCTGTATAGGGCAGGCTAGATTATGGATTTAATTTCTGCTTTTCCAAGATCTTCATAATCTTTTTGGGTGATTTTTTTTTTTTTTTTGTGAGCAGTTAACAGGTTAAGAGAGAAAGAAGCATAATAAAGGTAAAACAACAAATAACGTATCGTAGCATCTATAGTGCACTGCATGCCAGAAGACGATTGATTATTGATGCGCAGTATGTCAGCAGCTCACACCCGGCGACCTCGGCCACATCAGCTACTCGCAGCTCTGCGGGGAGCCATATTCCCTCAGGTGTATGTGTGAGGCGTCACGCATCAAGCCTCTCACTCTCTGTCTGCGTGTAAGCGTGGCATTGTGACCAGCGTTTGCACTTGTCTCATTGTTACAGGACAAGCAACCTGAAAACTGGGACAGCGGAGGAGCATGGGGGGAGAACGGGAAAGCCATTCAGACACCCGCTCAACATGCGAGTCAACCACAACTGGTTTGCTTTGGTCACGGTTGAGTCGGTTGCCCGCTGTCAGCGAGGAGCATGTGGGCTGAGGTGGGGTGGGGGGCTCTGTCCACAGGGAGAGGAGGAGTACAAATATGAGGATGTGTTTCTTCTTCAATCTCTCAGAGGCTCTTTCTCTTGAAGTGTTTCCTCTGTTTCTTCTTAGTATCATCACTATAACATTAGAATCACAATTAAACACATATATGATGTTACCGTTCTCTACCTTACAGGTGTTATTGGTTAATTATGTCTGAATGATCTAGATTCTCCTTTGTGTGTCGCAGTTCGATCACATCAGTCTTAAGGGCTGGCTATACTTCTGCAGCAGTGTGTCGCAGTGAGCTTGGTGCAGATATTTTTGATTTATGCCCAATTTTGATGCGTGATCTGCGCCATGTTATTCCACGCCACAAGGCAAGAGGGACAATCACGAACTAGCTGTGGGTCGAGATATGGCCGAGGTGGCAAAGAGGTGGGGTCAAGTTTGTGCAACAACGGAGGGACAAGAGGGTGAAAAAGAGCAGTCATCCAGGTGGAAAAAGGGTCCCTTCTTCTATCTGGTCCATCTTCACAAGTTGTTTTCCACAATGGCGGTCATACGAACAAAACAAGCTGGTAGGGTACAAAACAGGAAATATGCATAGTGTAGAACCAATGTAGAATTGGAGTTTTTGGAGCGGTGCATATCTAAGTTAACTGCGACACACATGCAGACGACCTGGTTTCTGAGCATTAACTGGCCTTAACTGTACCTGAGTAGCCTGGACAGCCAAGTAATCAGGACTCAGCTCATCAGCCAATCAGGAGTTTATGATACAATAATTATGCATAATGCTGAAATGCTTCTCTGTAGCTTTAAGAGTAAAAATGCCAGTAGGAGTGTTTGTTTTCTTATTTTCTAGACTGATTTGCAGCCTAGGACCACAGTGTCTGTTAAACCTGCAAATGTTTGAGTAGTTTTGCATATTGTACCTGTGTGAGTCTGAGAATGTGTGAGAAAGCGAGAAAAAAAATGAAGCACTGGTCTATCTATAAAAATATATTTGGTAAGCTATTTTTTAGCTGCAGACGAAAAAACCTTATTAGGACAGCTACACAGCTGAAGAGGGTTGGTCACCTTTAGTTATTACTGATTTTAATCCACATCCATGTGAATTAAAATCACATGGATGTGGAGGGGATCAGGCCTTAGGATTCATATCTGTGCTCCAACCAACATTAAAATAGAAAAAAATTGGAGGAGAAGAACAGTAACCTACTGCATCTTTATTCCATATTTTCCATCCTTGTGCCCTTTTTTTCTCCCTCTCTCACATTCACCACTTTGCAGCATTTAAAGGCACTTCTTTCCTTCAGAGTGTGCTTGAGCTGAGTGAGAATTCACCTCTTTTGCCGCCTGCTTCCCGGCCTGCTGCTGCTGCTGTTGCTGCTGCTGCTGTTGCTGCTGCTGCTGCTGTTGCTGAGTCAGAAGCTGGAGATGCAACTGCTCCTGCTGCTTCTTGTAGTACTCCTGTAGCTATGGATAGGTGCAGAAAGGCAGGGAGAAGAGAATAGGAGGTGAGTGAGTCCAAACACACAATGAAGAAGCAAATAATCCACCAGAGTTGGAACAATCTCTAAACAAGGAGACTCAAATAGCAAAGATGCTTCGAGTTCCTCCACTCATGATTGAAGACACAGCGTGTTGTTTTGGTGGTTTGTGGTTTATTGACAAAACCAGTAGCAACAAACAAAAGAAAAAAAAATGATCTGGGAGAGACGGCTGTGGTACTAGTCGCATGCAGGTGTTTAAGTGTGTCTGTGTGACCGCGCAGATTAAGGTTAAATCTTTCTGATCGTTCAGAGTTTCAGTGTTGTACCTGGAATACAAGAGGCAGACCATTCATATAAGTTGGCATGAAATGGATAACATTGAACACGTAAAGTCGCTGCCAAAAGTATTCACACTCACTTTAACGTTTGGCATCTTTTCCCACTACAGACCTCACTGATATTTACTGGGATGTTGTACGATTGGAAAACATGTTGGTGAGATTTTTATATTTTGTAATCATTCCAAGAACAGGCATCCTCTATATATTAAAGGAAAATTCCGGTTTTTAACACTTTTAGCCCATTTTCTGTAGTGTCCAGGATGCATTTGAATGATCGACACCAAAATTTTGACTATGGGCTCTATGCACAGCTCCACTACTTCCTGAATTTAAGGCAGCTCCTTTGTTTCCTGTCTTTCATTACTGGACGAACTGATTAATCCAGGTGTGTCTGGCCAGTTACTTAGGTCATACACACCTGGATTAATCAGTGCATCCAATCATGAAAGACAGGAAACAAAGGAGCTGCCTTAAATTCAGGAAGTAGTGGAGCTGTGCATAGAGCATATTGGTCCTGTCTCTGCTATTTGGCTCATGCAGAATCCCCCCCTGGCTGCTTTAGAATGGCTTCCATAGTGCATGCCCGATAATGTCCTTAAAACAACCTTAAATGTTCTTTTTTTAAAATATGCTACTCACCGGGTTGTCAGCGCTGTTCAATGACGTTCCAAAAAAAGTTTCGTAAAGAAAAAACGTTCCTGTAGTGTTTTATTTACAGAAAATGGGCTAAAAGTGTTAAAAACCGGAATTTTCCTTTAAGAGCTCATATCCCCATTATTAAAGCTCTAACGAGCTTTTATATTCAACATGAGGATGTTTCTGCTGTTTAGTGAGAGGAGACCAGGCTTCTTCTATGTTGCTTTGCTTTGGAGCTTGTATTGATTGATGGATTGAATTAAAGGAATAGTACACCCAAAACATGATTAGCCTTCATTTTCTACTCACCCCCATGCTGAACAACACTCTGGAGTACTTTTTTGATATCTCAAATGCATCTGGAGATCTGGGAGGCTTCTTGCTGTCTGCTGACATTCAAATAATGGAGGTCTATGGTGCCCGAGGCAGAAAGGTCCATAAAAGTCCACAAAAAACGTGTCAATATTCCTCCATACTGCTCGTCCAATGTATTCCAAGTGTCCTGAGTGGGTAGCGTCCATAATTTACTCGAAACAAAGTCATTTAGAATGTTTTTAGAGCATAAACAGTAGTGTATAGGACTTCCTAAACGCGCGCGCATGCGAGTTCACGAGTCTACGGAAACTGCGGCAGACCAAACCAGATGAAAGTGCGCATTCAGCGTCTGCTCTTGATAATGCAAGCGTAGAAGAAGAAATGTGCTGTTTACCTGTGCAAAGAAAGAAACAACGAAAGAAAAATGTCTGAGGACTTCATTGTTGAGGAAGAGCATGAGTTCTTTGCCGAGCTGAATGCGCTCTTTCATCTGGTTTGGTCTGCCGCGGTTTCCGTAGACTCGTGAACGCGCTTTTAGGAAATCCTATACACTACTGTTTATGCTCTAAAAACATTCTAAATGACTTTGTTTCGAGTAAATTATGGACGCTACCCACTCAGGACACTTGGAATACATTGGACGAGCAGTATGGAGGAATATTGACACGTTTTTTGTGGACTTTTATGGACCTTTCTGCCTCGGGCACCATAGACCTCCATTATTTGAATGTCAGCAGACAGCAAGAAGCCTCCCAGATCTCCAGATGCATTTGAGATATCAAAAAAGTACTCCAGAGTGTTGTTCAGCATGGGGGTGAGGAGAAAATGAAGGCTAATCATGTTTTGGGTGTACTATTCCTTTAATTCAATCCATCAATCAATACAAGCTCCAAAGCAAAGCAACATAGAAGAAGCCTGGTCTCCTCTCACTAAACAGCAGAAACATCCTCATGTTGAATATAAAAGCTCGTTAGAGCTTTAATAATGGGGATATGAGCTCTTAAAGCATTCCTTTAAGCAATCTCACAGTGGAGACATTTACTTGATACATCAGCTCAAATAGACAAAAAGAAGAAAAAGGTGCCAAAGGAAGGAAAAATGCATGAGGGTATATACAGTATATACAGTGCGTAGCATTATATAAATAAATATCTAAAGTAGGATTATCATACAGGGTTATTGGACAGGGTATTTATGTAGATGGGTATTTACCTACTGTATATAACTATTGCACTGGGTATCAAATATAAAGAAACAGGTTATTGCACAAGGTCTTAAATACTAATTGAAAACTGACACAAAGGAGTACACATTCCTACAAAGTAGGAAAAATCCTACTTTTTTTTTCAGAAAAAGTACAGCTGGAAGTCTCTAGGCTCTACCAGTTCTGCTAATCTAAAGATTGAAAGGTTTCCCAGTTCTTTATTAAGAGTAGACATGAGTGACCCCATATTTACCCAGGATCGCCCCCCATCTCTCTGCATACATCTTCCCATTAGCTGGCCAACCGCCCCTGTCCCTGCTGAAGAAAAGCATCCCTGGGAGTGGCAGCCTAGTGGTTAGGGCATAGAGCTTGGAATCATGAGGTTCTGAGTTCGAGCCCCACTCCCACGGACTGCCACTCTGGCTCTCTGAGCAAAAACCCTTAACCCCGCACTGCTCACTGTGCACCCCACTATGACAGCCCACTGCTCCCCAAGGAGCAAATGTAAATTTCTCCAATATGAGATCAATAAAGTTCAATTACATCATGATGGTGCCACAGAGGATGCGTTCAGGGATAAACATGAGAGGTTCATGATCTTTTTTTAACCTTTCAAAAATGTTATTTTGTTGTCAAATACTTCATACGAATGCTACTTTTGGTCATTCGGCCCTGTTCCAACATCAACAACAGTTTGCTCTACTTGGCAGCTCCTCCCACATCTCCAAAAGAACCTGTTCTGATTTCTCTCCTCAAAAAGAGTCATTGTAAGATCTGTAACCACCTCACCTCCTTGCACTAACAAAACTAGGGACCTAGAAAAGTTAGGGAACATGCTGTTGATGTTATAGTCAAAGAACAACTTTAAACTCCCAAGACAGGAAAGCATTTAGCAGAAACATTTATAGAAGCTCTGAACCAAGAGGTAAGAAAATGTCTCTTTGCACTTGGTGCAGACAGATTTAAGAACCTCCAGAACCAGTGTGGATTTATTTAGTCTTTAAATACAATGCAATGTTGTCCATGACAGCAGCTGAGGGACAGAGGACACCGGTACGTCAATCCGACTTCATGCTCTTCAGGCTAAAAGCTAATGCAACAATATGCTAGCTAAAACCATGTAACATAACACTGTATTACATTGCTTTTTGTCCAGTGATTATGAATCTTAGACTGCTTGTACATACTTTTTGATACTCAAAATTAAATACACTAGCAGCCATTCAAAATTTCCCCACTTTCCTTGATGGTCGTTAGCTGAACCTCTAAAATTCCTTTTTAAACATTAATCTTTGTACTAAAATATTCTTTCTGTCATGATTTGTGGACATTTCTCTCACATGGAACCAGCTTACAGTTTTAGTCGGACACCCTGTCTACTTTTAATACCAGGCTTAAAACTTTCCTTTTTGATTAAGCTTATAGTCAGAGCGGCTTGGGTTATCATGAGCTATATCTACAGCTCTGCTGCTATAGGCTTAGTATGCTGGAGGACATACAGTAGTAGTCATTCAAAATTCCCTGGTCCCCGAAAACTCCTTTTAAAAATCAATCTTTGTACCAAAATATTTTTTTCTGTAATGATTTGTGGACATTAAGATCTGAAGAGAAGCATCACCTCCTGGTCAGACCCTGTAAATCAGTGAAAGGGTGGAGTCAGAGTAAAAAAATGCACATCCAGCAGAAGGCCTGTGAATGGAAGTTGGAGGGGATTTGGCTGGAAGTCGCAGGGGAGTAGGCTGCCATTTGAATGGGAAGGGCGATTTTGAATGGTTGCTAGTGTATCAGTTAGTTGTGAAAGTTATTCAATGAAAGTGCAGCAGCTTATCCTATTGATGTAAACAACTCAGAAGCGGCGTCCCAGTAAAACTAAGTATCTTTCTTCTGGCTTGGGAATAATGACAAAAAACAAGTTCTATTTCATTGTGAATCAATGTTGTATTAAAAGGCTCAATTTCATGATGTTAGAGTTAACTTTAGATGGCATAAAACACCTTTTAATCTCATCATTGTTCTTCATGATTCTGTTTGTTCACCAATGTTCTAAAAACCTCTAAAGCCTGGAAAAGCTAGATTTATATGGATATAAGGGACAGCTTCCTCTTAAAGGTATGCAAAAGCAAGTTTATGAGTCAATATTTTCATTTTACCAAAAGTGACACCCTTTAGTCTGATAAAATTACGGGAATGAATTACACATGCACACCAGTACACACACTAATCCCTATGAAAACATACAGTCACACATGTTCGGCCTCCTCTGACTGGCCACAGCTTGTCTGTTTGTTTGAGTTAGTAATCATTAATTTACCCAGGAAGTTCCATTAAGATTAATATCTTCAGCTGAGGGGAAAGGGGCGAAAAACAAACCCCAGTGACCACAGAGCATCTCGGTCTGTGTGAGCGTGAGTGAGCGCTGAGGAGAGGAGGAAGGGAGGTTATTCTCCCGAGAACAGCTTGTACAAGTGTCCATCTGCAGTTTGTCTTTGTTTCATGGTGCATCAAATGTTCAAAGAGGCTTTTCAGTGAAGGAATGACTTCACAGCGCAGCAGTTGCTACGGTCTCTCATCCGTCTGACCCTACGGCGAGCAGACTACACACCGCTGCCCATCCTCGCCGCACACATCCCATCCCAAGCTCTCTCTTCTTTTTTCTATTTTTCTTAAAGCAAAGCTGTTTCATATTATCCAGCTTCAGACACACTTTCTCCTTTTTATAATTTACAGCTTTACCCTTACGACATTCTTTTTTGTGCTTAATTCATTTTAAATGCAGGACTCAGTCCTTTTTTTTTGCTGTTCTTTCTTTTATTCCCCATCTCTCTTTTATCACTCCTTAGGCAGAGTTAATCTCTCTTTTCTGCGTCACTAGCCCTGATCGCCTCCTAATAACACAGACAAATGCATATGCAAGTGCGAACATTCACCAGCAGACACACACACACACACATATATATACAACCTCGGCTGCAGAGCGGTGAGTTGAAGGAATAATTAAGTGATAATTACAGTCTTTTAATGATTTGATTCAGTGGCTCTGTACATTAAGTGTATGTATAAGTGAGGCACTCACCTCTTCAGCCTATTACCATGACCTTGACTTTAGAGGAAAATGTAGTGAACAAAAAAGGCAAAGCAGCCACAGCAGAAGTAGAGGTTGGAGGAAACTTAAAGGTTGCATCCACAACCTGGAACTCATGCAAACACACATCTGCTTTGAAGCAATGGGCTGTAAAACATGCACACAATTTTACACAGGGCACTATTGCCATGGGGATATGAAATTTAATGCTTCAGTGAGTGATGTGTTGGTTGATTGTCCTATATGTGTGCATGTGTGGGTAAAAGTGGCTGATTTGCAGATATACACTAAGTGCATGGCCCATACTGTGGTTAATTAGTGGGAGAGCAATGTTAAACTCTGTGGTTTTTTTATTAGCGGTGAAGCCAATGAGAGTGCTTTATCACACCCCCCCCCTTCTTCATGGTGCGTCTTCTTTTCCCTCGTTACAGAAAATAAAGGACGATAAAAGAGCAGAAAAGGACCAGCAAGGAGGATCTCTGTCATTTTTTTCATGTCTGCTCTCAGAAAGCCGGCACTTTTTCCACTTTCCATTGTGATACATGTTGTCAGATCTTCCCACCGCAATTTACACTTACCTAAAGCTACCCCTTCCTATTAAAATATACAGTCTGCGCTCCAGTTTTCTACACTATCCACTACCATGCAATTACTCCTGCGTCTCCAAGCTGTTAGGAGGCAAATTCACAGCCTTTATGGTGCCGGCGTGTGTGCTTTGCTCGTGCAGGTAGGCGGGAATGTGTCGGTGTAGCTATGCATTTGACAAATCCACTACAGCTAAAGAGTGTTTATTGAGTAGTGTCGACATGGCAACCCCTACTATCAAGGGGCCAAGCATCAGCATCATACACACTTCTGATTCACTATGACTGATGTTTTGATGCTAAACAGCAAATCTGTCTGTAAAGCTGAGCACAGGGATACTTTCACATTATCCCCCAAAAAATCAGCTGGTCATTTTACTCATCTGCAAAAATCCCAAAAAGGGGATTTCTACGCACCTCTTATGTAAAACTTTTTCAGAATCAACTGAGAAATCTAAAAAATATTAAAGTTTGATGAGAAGAGAGGATGATAAATGAAGACTGAGCTTTAAGTAAGAAAATACACAAGGAAAGGACAGATGAAGGGAGCAAGGAAGGATTGAAACAGGTATAGGACAAGGGAAGGAAGCATAAAAGGAAAGGAACAATTGAAGAAACACAAAAGTAAAGAGTATGAGAAATGAGGAAGGAAATGGATATAAGAAAAAGAAAGGATAAAAAAAAGGAAGATAAAGAGAAAGGACAGGAAAATAATGAAGGATGAAGAAAGAGTGATAAGAAAATGAAAAAAAAAAATAAAAGAAGAAAGGATACAAGAAAATATGCACAGAGAAGAAAACACAGGAAAATCAGGACAACAGAGATTTCAGGACCATTTTTTCCTCCATATCTTTCTTTTCCATCTTCATCCATCACAACAAAGTTTAAAAGGTTATAGTGAGCCGCTGATAAAAACTAAACAATGTTTTTATTCATGAAAATCTTATTTTGAAAGAAGAAAGGAAGTACTGTTAGCTACAGGAAAAGAAAGCATTGATTAAAACACCTTGGAGCCTTTACTGCTGCTGCATTTTGGATTTTATGCTAAAAAAAAAAATTATTTGAATTATAAATTAGAAAATACTAAAATGTATCAAACCTGGCAAGATATTTTTATTCTGATTTTCCAAGTCTTTCATAAAGTTTGAGATTTGTGAAACTTTTACTCTTTTTGGAAATGCAAAGGAAATAATAGTTTAAAAGATGCAGCTTAATATCAGCCGTCTCTTCTTCTAAACTTAAAATCATGCACCAGCTGCTTCTGTGAAAAACAATCAAGCATCTGAGATCCACTCTAAACTGTTGGATCTACTGAACTTTGGTTAGACACCAACTGTCTGTATTTATTCTAAACAAATTGCTCACTTCACTCAAACATAACTCAATAACTTCCCACCGAAATGATATGATCAGTATAAACTCCAGAATGAGGGTTCGATTCCCGCAGCCCGTGGATTACTTTAGGTGTCTCCTTGCTTTGAGCTTCTGTAGCTGCATCTGATGAAATGATGTTGGAGCTGGAATCCAGAGCTGTGTTTTTTTCTAAACATTCTGTTCCACTGACATCTTTATGTTTAAATATTGTGATGTCAAGCTGATGGGTGAGGAGAATACGCAAATAACCAGCTTTAACCAGCAGCGCATCCATGATCTAATGGGGGAACTATTACATTTCTCTCACAGCGTTTATTTAGGTTAATTCCTGAATATCTTTAGAGCATGAAGTCACTTTATTCTCTCAGCGCACAAGATAACACAATGGTGCCTCAATTTCAGTTTTTCGAAAACCTACTGCCGCCAGTAAACAGATTTATTCAAGTCAAATTCGACATGTTAATATGCAAACGTTTCATATTATGTAGTATCTGCACAATAGGTATATAAAACAATAATGTTGAATGACAAGATATTCTTCAATGAAACTTAAATGCTGCTGGTGAAGATTCTCAGTCATCCAGGTCATAGCCATTCCAAAAAAGGTTAAAAAACAAGACTTTGTTTCCAAGTTTGAAGACGTTTTACTTCCCATCCAGGAAGCTTTTTCAATTAAAATTTTAATTGAAAAAGCTTCCTAGATGGGAAGCAAAACGTCTTTCTAACTTTTTTGGAAAGATGCAAAATGTTGTTTTTGTCTTCAGTCACACAGTATTTTCACGTTCTCTATAAAACAAGAAGCCATAGTCTTAAAGTAATTAAAGATGCTTGAAAAGATCACATCATTAAGAATCTCCAGCAGTGGATGTGATTCACTCTCAGGTTTGGATCTAACCCCCTAAACAGCCAACCTCAGGCGCTGACGATAAACAGTCAGTCAGGTCCTTCTTTAAGGTGTTACGCACTTTCCAGAGCCAGGAAATTTGCAGGAAAAATCACAGCGGACCAAGTTTACAATGCTCACAACCTTTTCCAACTTCTGGAGTATAGGTAGGAGCAACAGTTTCAGGAAAGCTTTCGTCCCATAAGTCATCATGCTAATAAAAACCTGACTGACTCAGTGTAAGGAGTTACCCCTGTGCAACAGCCCAGCAACTCTACCACGTATTTATTAAATTTATAATCCTCTATTTGCATAATTTCAGTCTGCTCCATTCTCTATTTTGTTCGTATAATCCATATATGTTGTTTGTATGACTGTATTACTGCGTTATTGCAACAATAACGTCAAATCCAAAATCAAATTCCTTGTATATACACACATATCTGGTTGATTCTGACATAAATAATGTCTGTGTTTAAGAAATGGAATTAAAATGACTGAAATGGTTCTGCTCAAAGCTGTTTTAATAACATGTATGAAAAGAGGGATTATCTGGGCTAAGTGAGCACAAAGCGTGGAGTTTGTACCTGCTGTAGCATAAGAGCCTGCTGCTGCTGCAGCAGGGCCTGGAGCTGAGGAGGGGACAGGATCTGTTGCATTTGCTGAGGAGTGATCATCTGTGGGCTCATCATGGCCATGGAGACGGGAACCTGAAGACGAGACAGAGGGAGAAGTATGGAGTGAACTTTGGTGGGAAAACAAAATGAAATACATAAAGAAAACTTTTAAAAAATCTTTGCAAAAAAAAAAAAAGGTTATGAGAATAACTTTGCAGTTTTCTCAGATTGTTTCAGATCTTATTTTTTCAAATGTATTTTATATTTTTTACAGATGCCACATTTTCACATCTAGCATTTTTACAGCTTTTATATTGTCTTTTTCTGTGACATTTTTGTTCTTTACATTGAGTTTAGGAATTGCACTCCTTTCAAATTATATGTCACAGATCAAATTTTTTCACCTCAAGCCAAATACAAGCGCACATATTGACCAATACAATGTTGTTCTTAACGTCCTAGTAGACCAATAGAAATGCCTCATCTGATCTGTAAAACACAATCCATACACCTTAATTTGAAAAAATTCTAAATACAAAATGAAAAAACCAAAACCATATTTTCAAAATATAAAATCTGTGAAAAACAAAATTAATAAATAAAAATTAGGGAAAAAAGCAGATTACTTTATGTTTTGCATCTGTTTCAAAATTCCATTTACAAAACATGTTCTTTGCTGCAACAATAATAGAACCAAAGTCACTCCGTAGAGAATCCCATGTTAAAAGCATCCTAATATTTATATTAACATGCAAAACGAGAGGAAATTAATCCGTATGAGGTGAACTTTTGTGTTAAAAAGCCTCTGTTGGTGCAGGAAGCCTTAGACATGACTGTGCCCGCTGAATGCTCAACTTAAAATAAACAGCCTGCAGTACAATCTGGATATACTGTAGGCCGGTATGGGCAGGTAAGCCAGGGAGGTGTGTTCTCTCATGTTCTCTGTTGTCACTCAGGAAGAAAAAAAAAACTGGCAACATCAGATAAAGACAAATAGAGAGACGCAGTAAAACACATTCACGCTGTTGACATTTTCCTGCAACAAGGCTGGCATTGTATAAAAAAAAAAAAAAAGAAGAAAACTCCAATTTCCATCGCTGCTGCCAGAGAAGAAAGGACAGATATGCAATCTACCAATAAAATATAAAACCTTATCTGCTTTTATAAACACATGATTACGACTGTCGTCGATTCTCTCCCTGACCCAGCTGAGAGAGGAAAAAGGAACAACAAAGTTGCGTATCTGATGAGATGAGTATCTCATCAGATTAGAGCTGCAGGCACGTAAAGAGGCAGAGAGACGGGAAGACATTACAGAGTTGGGATTTTTTTTTTTAACTGCAGATGGTGTTGTGCAAACCCTCCTTTATGTTCTTGCATTGGACACAGAAACATGCAGAGATGCTAATCTGATTACAAACAACAACTCTGGGGGAAAGCTTACTGCACAAATCTGAAACTGAGACTGCAATTGGATAAAAAAAAAAGAAAGAAAAGGGGAAAAAAAGGAGCAGGAATCCTGCTGACTAAGCCCTTTTCTGTTCAATAACTCGCGGAGCAACAAAAGTGAAAGAGTAAAGTTAAAAAACGGAACAAAGGATGGAAGTATTTTAGTTAGGAAAATACCTTAAAGATAAAAAAAGAGATTACTACTTCAAAAGATACAAGTTATCAATCTGTATTATGGTGTTTATAAGTGAATATATGTGTTTATTTGAGATAAAACAGCAGCTTTACTGAGGAGCTGCTCATTTCCCAAACACCGGAGCGGGTGGAAGAAACTAAGAGGGAAACAGAGGTGAACCATTACTGTTAGATTACATCTATAAAGAGTCAAATTGACTCTATAAATACCAGCTATAAATACCAGCTGCCTCGTTACCAGCTGCCACTCATCCTCATCTAGCTACATACAGTGAAGCTCATTTGTCAACCAGCAATGACTTCCATTGATTTATGGACATTTCTCACCCTTTCTGTAACCTATAGGGCTGCAGCTAGAGGTTATTTAGCTAAACGCTTATTTTATTAAGTAATCAATTAATAATCAGATGACAAAACTGCTTTAAAGAAGATTTTACACAGAAAATCAACTGTCACTTGAGGAGTTTTTTTATGTAAAAAATACTTCAATCTGCATACAGCAGTTAAGGATTAATAAATGACTAAATCATTATTTCATCCCTAAGGCCCTAATCCTGACAATAAGCCAAACCATTACCACTGCATACCTAACCTTAACTCCATTCACACCTTGTTCCTAAACCCAATCGCAAAACATGAAATGAGGATAGGAAAACTGTCCTACAACCAGTCCTCAGTTTGATGGTGAAAATGGAAAAAAATGGTTCTCACGGATGGACCAGTGATAAGCAGCAGATGTCCTGGACCGTAGTGCACATATCTAGTGTTATGCAAAAGTATTCACATCCCTTGATAAATGTGTCTAAATGTTGTCCAGGTTTTCAATGCAAAGTTGATAAAATATAAGTTACTGTGTTCTAATCTGTAAGGGACCCTTTTACTGCAGTATCAGTACTTTAAACACCGTTGTTTATATGTAGATGTTGAAGATCTGCCTGTTTTTCAGTGTTGTCCTGTTTCTCTGATTGTGACTGGCTGGATGTGCTCTCTTCATCCTCAGACATGGGAGCTGGCTCAGAGCTCGTCTGCCTGGCTGTGTGTTTCCTGGATGGTGCCGCCTTTTAAAGTTGCTTTCTGTATCTCTGCTTCTGTCTCCTTGAACCCAGACCCAGTGGGCCTCAGCAGATGGCCGCTCACACTGAGCCTGGTTCTGCTGGAGGTTTCTTCCTGTTAAAAAGGGAGTTTTCCTCTCCACTGTTGTTACAAGCATGGCTCTCATGACCACCTCCTGATCAGGAATGGTGAGGTCGGGAGAAAATCGAATGTTTGAAATTCAGTCAGCTGACGTGAGGTGGACGTGGGCAAATCGCTCAGTGGGCAAACAACGATTCTTCTTCTTCTTCCCCTCGGACTAAAACACAGAAGAATGGCGGGTGTGCGAGTGAAATTGAGTTCTTTCTGTAAAATTCTGTAAAAGCCACTTGTTCTCAGCCATGTCTTTGTCACAATATGGCATCACCTTTTCTTTTTAGGGCTTTCAGGAAACAAAATTGCACAAATTGCCAAGGCAGCATGTTTCACTCTAGTGAGCTTCATGTCACTCTTCTACTGGTTTGGCTTCCGGATAGACAAGTCCGAGTGGCTCCAAGTCACTGCTGAGCTGAGTCCGACGTAGTTTTTAGACGTACAGGGTGAGCAGGTAGGTCGCATCAGAGCATCGGGTTGCACAGTGTGAGAACATACATGGTGAGCTGTGAACTTTTAAACCCTGCGGTTTCGTTGCACAGGGTGAGCTGTAGCTGCGTGCGACGATTGAAAAAATCGTAGTTTATGCCCGGCTTTAATTAAGGCTGAGATGAAATGAAAAATGTTTGAGACTTCATTCACATGGAAAAAAGGTTTCAACAAGGTTTATTTTGGGGTATCATAATCCAGATAACTAAATTTTCCATTTAAGGACCAAGAGGCGACTGTTTTTGAAAGAAGCTCTGCTGTGTGGCTGCAAGGTGGGAGTCAAAGCGAGGTGAAAGGTGCGACCCTTTGGCGTTATGGCAGTTGGTAAGGAACAGACGAGGGAGGTGGAGGGTTGTGGGGTGTCAGCGAGGAAGACAGAGGTGGTGATGGGTGCCGCTTGGCGTCATGCCAGCTTGCCCCCGCCGCCAGGCCTTGTCAGTCTAGGCTGCCAAATGAAAAGCTGTAATTAATTGCTCTTGTGCATCCCATTCTTCCTCGCCGACTACTCATACATCCTATTTTATACACACCACCATTGACATTTTCAAGTCAGAGGCGTAATAATTACTGGAGTTATAGCACCTTTTTTCTGTGTGTTGGATTACCCTGCGACGCCGGAGCCACATGTGCAGGAGCCGTTGGAGTGTGTGCGCGGCGGTGGGCTGAATGTTGAGTCGTTAAGGTTTGACGCCATTAATTGCCCCTATAATCTAATATCACAAAGCGTTGTGATTATGGGGCATGCGTTGCCACCGCCATACGACACCGCCAGCCTCAGAGCCCCGGCGCAAAACAAAAGCCTCACCATTAGCGATTTGACGGGCCAGGACAAAAGCGCCTCACAATGCAGAATTATATTTTCATTCGGCTTTGTCTCTCCTGGTGAATGATTTCTCCCCTTTCATTGGACTGTGAATAGGGAGAGTCTGAAAAGCAGGGTGATTTGAAGTCAGCGATTTATTAAATGCATTAAATTTTTTCTACCCCCCCTCCCGCCGCTGTCGTCCATGTTTTTTCATGTTGCATGTTAATTTAAAAGAGAGAGATGCGTGGTAGATTAGTGGGAAGAGAAGAGAGAGGTAAGGTGGGAGAGGGGAGGTTGTTGTGAGCAGGAAAGAAAAGGATGTGTTGAGAAATTATGGGTGGAAGATAAGAGAAGTGTTTTGAGCTGTCAAGCAGAAATAACCGAGCAGGTTCTCTAGAAGAGCAGAATGCAGACGTCCAGGCATCCCAACGCTGACACACAGGTGAGAAGTCGCAGTCCTGCACCATATTTAGTCAAACCGGAAGATAAAAGAATGAAGAAAAAAAAGCCACTCACGTCATTAACAATGCAAGAAAAAAAGTCGCAAAGCCTTCTAACGGCGCACGGGCAGACTCACACTTCAGAGGGGTCAGTGGCTGACAGAGGTTAACCCCTGCCATGGATGGAGGGAGCTGAGGGAGGGAGGGAGGAGAAGAGAGAGCGAGGAGACAGCCCTGTCGTTTACAGAGAGCCGAGGAGTAATTAGAGGGGTGTTTGAAGAGGGAGTTTAACTGATTAACAAAGGCAGGGAAGAGGGAGTCAGGGAGAGACCAGAAAGATGGGAAGGAGAAGGAAGAGAAAGGCATGAAGTCCCCGAGGAGAGAGGAGAGAGAAATCGGGGAATGTTACTTGCATTTCAATGAGGTTTCATCTCTTTTCTCCCTTGATGACTTTTCAGTCTAACTGGGAGGGAAGCCACTCAGAGAGGGGATGAGGGATTGCTGCCTGATATCAGTCCAGTCAGCGGACAGGATAAACAGGTCAAAATGTCTGCAGTCGAAAGAAAATCAAGAAAGCTGTTTGCACCTTCCTATAGAGTCTGTTATCCTAATAAAATCCACACCCTTCATTAGATTAGCATTAAACACTGGTACATTTCAACAGGTTATTTGTTCATCCACCAAATTCAATAGATGATCCAAGTCAGGGTGAGGAATCGCACTGAAACTAACTCTAAACATCTCATGTTGATTCATCTCTAATATAAAGCTTAGATATGTCTTCACATGTTGGAGGAAGTCCCGTTTTAAAGTCTTTTCTGTCAGTAAGACAAGTCTGAGCGTAGAGTGTTGACTTAAATCTTATAGAAAACACTTAAAGGGACCTAAAATTAGGGTGATTGGAAAAAGGCCTTCCAACCTCAAGGACCTAAAGATAAACCAATGAAACATGAAAACAGCATTCAGAAAGACTGAAAAAGAAGTAGGATCTATTGGTTACTGAGATGAGCAGAAATTATTCTCATTGTGCACTTTTTAAATAAAATATATTTTAAAGAATGTTAAATGACAGAGGTCTTATCTCTTAAAAAAATCTTTGCTAATGAGATACAATTCTAAATATTACAAGGGTAATAATAATATTTAGCTCATTTTCTTAGGTTCTTGTGCATTTTATAAGCATTAAAGTATTAAATTTAGATTGAAAAACATTATTTTTTAAATGTAGCTAAATTAAAAAATAAGATTTGTACTTTTTTACTCTATTTCGCCCTTTACAGGAGTCAACCCATGCAGGAATTTTAAAGCTAATGCCAATACCAACTATGTATACGTCAGTCTAAAGGGCTGGTTATCCTCCTGCAGCCGTGTGTCGCAATGAGCTTGTTGCAGATATTTTTGATTTATGCTAATTATTGAAGTGTGGTCTGCGCTATGTTATTCCACGCCACAATGCAAGAGGGACAATCAGGAACTAGCTGTGGGTCGAGATACGGCCGAGGCGGTGAGGAAGTGGGGGCATATAGTGCGTCCACAGAGGGACATGAGGGCGAAAAAGAGCTGGGATCCAGGTGGAAAAAGGTTCCCAGCGATCTCGTGCACCTCGCTCTTCGCTAACTGGTCCATCTTCACGAGTCGTTTTCCACAATGGCGGTCATACAAACACAACAAGCCGGTAAGGTACCAAACAGGAAATACGCATAGTGTAGAGCGGATGTAGATTTCTGTGTTAACTGCGACACGCACACAGACGAGCTGGTTTCTGAGTATAAATCAGCCTAAAAGGTCCTTAACCAATACATTTCTTAAGGCGATATTGTATTTTCTTCCTCCAGTCACATGACCAAATTGAACAGAACCAAAGTTGCAAACGTTTAAATAAAATCCAAACAATGAATAGCAAATGGAAGGAGTTACAATGCATGTGCTTCCCGTGATCTAGAGACACTTGTGAACCGACCAACGCATGAATGTATCAGCTGCTGGTAATACTAGAAAAAGGATGACAAAAATAACAATATATTAAACTCTACATTGCTCTATGTCTATTATGGAACCAGTGAACATTGGGTGGTCTATTCCGTAAAAATTCAAAAATATCCACTGGACTTGGTTTTCAAGATTTGAAGACGTTTCGCCACCTCTCCAGGAAGCTTTCTCAATTCAAATGCTTCCTGGAGAGGTGGCGAAACGTCTTCAAATCTTGAAATCCAAGTCCAGTGGATATTTTTGAATTTTTACGGGATGACTACGACCTGGATGACTGAGAACCTTCATCAGCACATTGGGTGGTCTACTGCAGTTTTTTGGAACCGTGATGATCAGGTCCTGAGGATGGGACTAGGCCATCAAGTGCTAAGGGGTTTAATGGAGATGCATGTATTTATTTTCTCAGGTAACCACTCTACAGTGATAAGCCGTTGAATTGTGTACGCGATGGCAGAGAATCAGGGAACGGTGAGAAGAGAGGAAGCTATGAATCTAAACAGACTCTGGGTTTAAATGATGCAGCCTCTGCCTTTGGGGTCTATGGGGACACACAGGAAAGAGGAATAATTGAAAAAATGACAAGGAGAGAGCCAGAGGAGCAGAGAGCCTGACACCATCCTCCTCCTCCTCCTCCTCCTCCTCACCCCCTACCTTGGAAGGAGCAAAGCCCAGCGCTGTTTATCCTTGTCACTGAGCATTAGCACCTCACAGGAACCCACTGACTCTCCAAACAACCTGACTGTCATAGATACACTAAAACACACACCTACATCTGGATGTGATTCTTTAGAGGCACCTTCCCTCAAAGCTACCAAGAATATAAAACCATTGCTGTGTTTTGGTCGAATCTGACAGCTTATGAGGAGAAAGGCTGTCCTGATGCACCATCTGTTTGGCATCTTTCATACCGCCTGTATCGGTTTGTACTCTCGTTGTGTGGCTCCTTGACTTGTAAATGATTCTTGTTGGTTGAGGATTTGTTTGTTCAGCAGCTATCATCAGTATCACAGCCTCCATCTGTGTGCCCCTGCAGGTAAACAGCAAGTCTGTGCTCATTTATGCAGAGAAATGAAAGGAGAGAAAACGGGTCGGGAGCGAGAGGGGGGACCAGAGAAGCAGATGAGACAAATATTTAAGTGGAAACTAGACAGCGGAGGAGTTTCCCACTGAGCTAAGAGTGGTGTTTGGAGCTCAGGGCCACCGCCACTGTGGAAAGTGAAGAAGGGGCCCCATTGTGTGCAGTAAGCAGCCTCCTCTTGATAATCTGAAGCAGGGCAGGGGCCACATTACTCCTGGGGACACTGAGGCGAGAGCACAGGTGAGGCTCCCTAGGAAACAGGCCTTCTACAGCTTCAGTCTTCAAACATTTTAGGTTTGTCTTTTTGCTGACTGATGTTTCTTTATCTGAGCCAACATAAATGTGAGATTAGAAAAAATGCTTTGTTTGTTATTTGGGATAATTGGAAAATGTAAGAATTATCCAATAATAGTATTAATAAATGGAATTAGGAAAGAAATGGTTGTGCAATAGACAATAAAGTCTAAATATGACTGAAAAAAATTAGCATTTTGAAGTAGAAGAGTCATAAACTAGATGGATTAAATGAAAATGGGTAAAAAATCTGGAAAGGAGTCGATCCAGACCTGGTACTAGGGTTCAACTTCTATAAAATTCTGTTATATTTATCAATCATTAAGGATGTGAGGCGGACAAACAGTAAAACAGACGTGGATTCCTCCAATGATGACCTCCTAATGTAAAACTAAAATCAAGGCACCAATTCCAGCTTTGACAGGGGACAGATGAAAGAAGAGAAAAGGACAAAAAAAAAAACAGGGTGAAGACAGTGAAAGGCCAGAAAGTTCAAGTGGATAATCCCTCCCCCTTCCTCCCCTACTCACCCCCCATCCTCTGCTGCTGCCTCCCTCCATCTAACGCCCCAGTGCCTCAGAATAAAAATGACAACACGCTTTCAGACCCACACACAGCCAGGGCGCTTCATTGGGAAGTGTGAGGCCGTTATTGACCATATTTCATTACTGATTTCACTCATGTTTCAAATCTCAAAATAAGACTTTCACACTTGAGTGGCCAGACCCAAACCTTTCCTCTCCAGCCTGTCTGCCCAAGGCCTCAGTCCAGAGTCGAACCCAATTCAGCGAGGGCTCATGCACCCTTCACAAACTGTCAGGATACCATAACTGCACACCCAACACAGCCAGCAGTAGATGCAGCTCCCTCCACATCAAATCAGAGAAACTGCCAGCTCAGCACTTTCATTAAGTGGACAAAAGGAATGGTTTTGGGAAAAAAAAGCACTTTGAAAGAAAATAAAAAATGGGACAAGGAGAGGAAGTTTTTTAGTTCCATAGACTCTGGAGAACTGCAAACTCTTTCTTCCGCATCATTTTATTGATTTCTCAGAAAGCTTTGAACTTTGCCTAAACTTGTTTTGTTCTTTCTTGCAATAGCTTTGAGCAAAAAAAAAAAAAGTCCAATGCAGAAAGATTAATAAAAGCAACTGTGAGAAAAGAATCACATAAAATTAAATATATAAAAAAACAAAAACAAAAAAAAGTGGGATTTAAGAAAGGCATGACTTTGTTTTCTCCCCCTTGCCTCCTCCTGTGCCCCTCCTCTCCCTCCATCCCATTGGGCCGGTGTAAGCCCTCTCCAGAGAGCAGGGAGCCAAGCTAATTAACATAAGCCTAATGAGCCTTTTAATTTTTTTTCCTAATTAAACGAGCTCCTCAATAATACATGAAAACAGGACACCACGCTATTCAATTACTTACGTATGGGCCATGGCCAAGCACGTGCCTTAATCTCTATGTGTGCAAAGTGCCAGCTTGTTAAGTGTGCCAACCATGTGCCTGCCAAGTGCTGCATATGTGTCGGCTTGTGTGAGGGTGTCCATTGTGGGGAATGCGAGGCAGGTTGTACATATCATGCAGGATAATCCACAAAATGCTCCCTCTGCCAGCCGGCTACTACCCACACATTCTCTAAGTAGCAATCATGCCACTTGCAATTAGGGTGATAGTGGCCAATAATAACAAATCTAAGACAAAATAAATCTAAAGCCTGAAATGGTGTCAATTCTGCTGAGGGATATATCTATACACAAGATGGGAAAAGCTTTTTCAATTTCAAAAAAACATCCATTTGAGGTGTAACAAAAAATGATTCTGTCAAAATTCACAGTATTTAATTTAACGATCATTCAAAATACATAAAAATGGATCTTAAGTAGTGTTGCGCTGATGCCATTTTTTGGCCCCGATACCTGGCTGTGCAGTATTGGCAGATACCAATACCACCTGTTTGAAATTGATGTATGTGTGTATATATGAAGAACTGCATACTACATGGATGTAAAATAATTGCCATCATGGCTTTGACACGCTGCTACCTACCTTTGTGAAGCAGGAAAAAGACTAATACAAAGTGAATCCAGTAGAACTTTTTATTGCCTACCTGGAATGGGTGACAATAGTTGAAAATAATTTTGGCTCTCATAATGGTATCGGTGCCCTATTTGTTTGTACTCTTCGATATCAATACCACCGTTTTAGTGCTGGATCGGGGACTCATCCAATACTGGTATCAGTGCAACACTAATCTTAAGTATAGAAACATACCTTTACCCAAACAGTTATTTTATTTTCTTACTTTTACACGACTCCTAAACCTTCAGCTGCTAGGTGGCAGCACAGTGCATATTATTTAGTGGCTCAGCACCAGCCGCAGCAAAGCAACAACAAGATCTGGTGAGGTTTCCCGCCGAGTAACGATAACATAAAAACATATCGTCTTTATTACTGTATCAGGATACATTGGGATAAATGTTATCGTGACGCAGATATCGTGAAAAATATCAAATCGCCAATATTTATCTTACTAATTTAAACACCTAACATCCATCCATCCATGTGATTGGTGCTTCTCCATTGCATCAAAACTAGAGCACACCCCAGACAGGTACAGTAGTATTGAAAAAAAAATAGAACCCATATCTTTTTCCTGTAAACAATCATGTTCAAGTCTGTCTCTGAAATAAAGGAGTGGCATTTGGATTTTTATACTTAGATACTGTTCAGGAGTAATCATATAATCCATAAAAAAGTCTTGATAAACCCTAAAATGCCTAGGTAAAAAAAAGAGATGCATATACCTATCCATTACTTTAATAACTGCCATACTTTATTGATATAAGGTATTTAATTCAATTAAATTCAGTTTATTTCTATAGCGCCAAAATACCACACATGTCATCTCAAGGCACTTTACAATTCAACCACATCATACAGTCAAATTGATTTAAAGTTTTCTATCCAAGGAAAACCAGTTGATTGCATCGACTCATTGATTCGAAGGAAATCTCTCAAACTAAGCATGCTTGTAGCAACAGTGGAGAGGAAAAACTCCCTTTGAACAGGAAGAAACCTCCGGCAGAACCAGGCTCAGTGTGAGCGGCCATCTGCAGAGGCCGACTGGGGTTCAAGGAGAGAAGCAGAGTTACAATGGCAACTGTATATGCGGCCCCATCCAGGCAGACGAGCTCTTAGCCAACCCCCATGTATCAGGATGAAAAGAGCACATCCAGCCAGTCACAGTCAGAGAAACAGGACTACACTGAAAAACAGGCAGATCTCGATCATCAGCTAAGATGGCTTGGTCATCTGTATCAAAAGCCCCCTGGATTACTCCTTTGGTGTCCTGCCATAAAGATGTGAACTGATAAAAATTTGGCGATACAATATGTGGCATTAAATAGTGAGCAGACGCACTTACAAAGTAGGGCTTGACCCCTAATAATGACTCAACCCATCTGTTATATTTCTTCTTTACGTAGACGACAGCGTCAGATTCCAGACAATGGGCCTCATGCAAGAAGCTTTCGTGCGAACAAATTCATTCTTTTTAAATTTGCTTTTACTGGTCCTTTAATTCTGCTGCTCAGCTCTCAGTCAGCAGAACCTCGACCTCCAAACCAGTAAAGTTTTTCTTCTTCATCTTTAAAGCCATTTCTGAATTAATACATTTTGACAGCGTGGAAAGTCGGAGGTATATATGGCCTTATTTGGAAAGTAATTATCCAGATTTACACTGTCACTCAGACACAGGTGGACAGCATCAGGTTCATGGGGTTAATTTACTAAACATTTGTCGAATCTGATGTGAAACATTCTTAAAGCCCACAGTAGGAGAAAAAGTATTAGAAATTTACAACAAGAATACCAAAATGCTGTTGCTTAGGGCGCAATGAGTGCAGAACTATAATCTGTACTTTCGCTGCCTGAATCTGTAGTGAATTTTTACTTTAAGAAGAAAGTTTTTTTTAAAGTGTTATTGAAAGTGTCATATTCACTGGGACCCATGCTCTGGATGTTTAAGATAAGCAATAAGGCTGCTGTCCTCCATTAAAACCGTTTTATATGTTTTATATATTTGTTATACTGTATATAACGATACGTTATACTGTTATATAGTTTTTTTACTGTCCTTTCAAGGGGTGAGTATTGGCATGGGTGTTGCGATACAATATATGTCACGATACTTGGGTCACAATACGATATTATCACGATATTGCAATTTTACTATATATTTCAATACTTTTCCCAGCTATCAAAATCAAATGAATAGATACAAAAAAAGCAGGTGCTGTATATGTTCATTAGAAGATATAAATCATTTAGTTATTTTGGTATTAATGTTTTTTGGGGTTTGAGTCACTCCACTTCTTCCATTGTGAGTGCTTGAACTGCAGAAATGGCGCCGCGCTGCACAGCAAAAGAGCTCCACAGCGCTAACTGCCAGAGTGGCGGTGCAGCGGTGCCTCAGTGTTTTAGGTTAACATGTTTTATTTTTCAAAATAAATACTAAGAAGGAAAGATCGGTATTATATCTGACAGCCGAATATCGCGATATATCGCCAAAACGATTATTTCCCACACCCCTAGTCCTTTCATAGATGATTGATTCAACAGTCGTCCTCTGTCTGACGTGGGAATATTGTTTGATAGTCTTTTCCTGCTTTTAACCTACCCCACAAGTTTCTCTCTCATCTGTCTCCTGTGTTCCTTGTTTTTTTCTTCCTGATGCTATTTGTTCACTAATCCCCTCTAACAAACCTCCAAGGATTTCGCAAATAACCACTTTTGAAAAAGACGTTCTTTTTTAGCAACAGTGGCAGGAATTTGTCAGCCCACAGTGTCATTTCTCTGCAAGTCCTCATCTATTCTGGTGCCATTGTTGAATTTCTCCTGCACATGACCTGTGACAATACAAGACGTGCACACAGATGTGCACACTCACAAAGTAGATTGATACCATCTCTCACAGTCAGCCAAACCTTTTTTGAGCAACCAATCAAATAGAAGATACAATCACTGAGTTTCTTTTGCTCTCCGCTCAGATCCTCCCCTCTATTATGAAAAAAAGAAAAGAAATATGATTTGGGAGAGTGGCAGGGAGGGAGTGGAGGGGGGGTATGGAGTAGTAGGCGGGCGCCTGTCAATGCAGACGGAGGTTTCTCCAGAGAAGTCGAGACACAGGAAAAAGGAAAGTCTTCCTGTTCAGTCTGTCTCTGCCGTTCCCCCTCAGAGAGAGAGAGAGAAATCTAATTATCAAGCTCCTAAATATCTCATTATTGGCTGAGGCTCATTTGCATGTGTGAGAGTAGCGCAGCAGGAGCCAACTTGGGGGCGGCCATTTTGATCCAGATGTGTGCCACTGCACTGTGGCTTACTTTCACCTTTAGAAATGACCACATTAAATGTCTGCTTCATTTACCCCGATGTTCACTAGTCACTTTTTTCTTTGAGGATGGGAAATAATGCAGATGATGGATCAGATTTTTATGGTCTCTCTAGAGAAACACGGTGAACAAAAGAGGACAATCAAGCTGTTTTCTTTTCAGAGAACTATTTTGACAAAAACATGTTTTTATAAAGTCATGAAGGCAAAAACTTTTCACCAGTGTTGTACTAAAGTGAAATTTAAAACCTTAACTTTTTTACTTAAAGGTATAGTGGAGGACGTTATTTTTCCGGGTGGATCATCTAAATAAGTGGTCCTCCTAACTGTCAATCATTCTGGTGACGTATGTTTACGTTAGGCCATCCTTATTGCAAATCTTCCTTTGGAAAGTAAGCTTGTATGATCGATGCAAACAGCAACTTTTAAACAGAGCGTGCACAAGGAGTAATGGGCTCGTGCACGCACTCACACGAGTTTAATAGGCATTCCCTCTCAGGAGCGAGTACAGGGTTCTGCATGTGCATTTCTTTTTTAAAGTAGAGAGGGCGGGTCTTTTTTCAAAAATTCACAATAACCCTCCACTATACCTTTAAGTAAAGGAGCTCAGTGTGTACTTTATTTTGCACAGATATCAGTAATTTTAATTCACTCAGCAAATAATAGAAAACCAAGTTCATCACAAAAAAAAACAACTGTTATGTTCAATGAATTATTAAGGAGTTTGTTTACTGTTAGGGGAATGCTTGATCAGGCAAAGTAGGGGTTGTTAAAAATGTAATGAATCAGATTATATTTACCTTAAAATAATTCACAGGCTGCTAAAGCTAACCAGTATAATGGGGAAAACTGCTAATATAGGAGTTTTTGTTCTTGTTATTCTAATAAGAAAACAATGGAATGAAAAATAATTCCCTAAGTTTCCTGTTTATTCAATATCAATTAACCTTTGATTTACTAATCTAAACAGTGAATCAGATGTCACATGTATAGTATAAATAGGGTTTTTCGTTAAATTTAATATGATAGTGTTATCACAGCATTCAGTATTGACAGGTACTGAGTCGATATGATATGAGCCTGAATCATATATTATTCATTTATGTACTGTGGGATATTAAAACAAGGCTGGGTCAGGTTTTTTTTACTAAAAATTAGAACAACAGTCAACATGAATAGGTATGAAAACAACTGACCCATTTCAACCAATCAGCTATATAAACTCTAAACCATCTAAATGTTTAAATCAGAGATTTGAGATGCAGGCCGGGATTTTCTGATACTGTTATTTTATTTTAAATTTTTTTTTGCCCGATAATGCAGTTCGGATTGGGACATCTGAAATATATCTTTTAATATGATCAATGTCTTAATTTTTAACTGTGGAAAAAATATAAAAGCTGAATTTAAAATCTGTGAGTAAAAGAGATGCAGAATTTGCCAAAAATGATCACATCTGATTTTAAATCAGGCCCTAAACATAAAAACAATCCTGAATCTGTGATAGAAGCGACCTTTGACCTTTTTAATTGACCTTTAATCTGAACACTGATACAGTATGAAGGCCCAGAGTACTGTTAGGACTTTAAATAATTGTTTTTTTTTTATAACTAAAAAAATCAAACCTGCAACTAATGTCTATTTCTTTCGCCGATTAATTTGTAGATTCTTTTTTTTGATTAACTAATTAATAATTGCAAAAGTCATTTATGATTATTGCTCTGAGCAAGTTGCTCTTTTAACTAATGGCATGTTTTATGTCTCTTTGTTTGAGGTCTCTTTGTTTCTAAATTAATTGACAAATATTTCAATAGTTGATTAACCGCCATTGATGTATTATTTCAGCCCTATTAGTAATACAATAAAATCCCATTTAAAAGCAACTGAATAAGAATAAAAAACCCAATAAAAGTGATTGCATTTGCTTTGTGAGGGATCAACCACCAACACTCACTCACCCTCATGTAAATCCAACTGTGTCTGTGTGTTTATGTTGGTGCGATATGAGCTGACAGCTCAGACAACAGAGCTGTCGCTTGCATGCCCTGCAAGTGCAGAGAGGCTCTGCAGGTCAGGCAGCAACAAACAGGACAAACAAGACAGAGACGGAGCGAGTTGATGCACGGGCAGAGACGTATCTGTATGTGTGATTGGGAAAAGAGGATGAGGGGGAAGGTTGTGCTTCATTTATGTAGGAGGCGTGATATGAAGCAGGTCAACCAAATGCATGTTTGACCTGCATTTAGTCCTGTTTATGTGGAAATGCCTTCCTCAGACAAACAGGAGATCTTCCAGAGGAGGAACTGTTCATGGCGGCAACATTAGCGTATTGTCGCCTTAATTCACTTTTTAATAAAATAAAGAAACCTGCAATAAAGAATATTTCTAAACTAAATATCTTTTTTTCTTTTAGAAACGCACAAATTTTATTTCAGAGATAATGCTTCCATCATAAATCCAATTCACAGGTTCTAAGTAAAAGCCAGATTTTAATCTTCCCTTATTTGTCATTGGGAAGTCTTTGCCCATTTCCAAGAGGTCACTTGGTAACTAAAACCTTTTTTTTTGTCATCAAATACATGCAATGATTTATATTTTTACAAGTTTTATTTTTCCTTCCTCTAATTTCTTTAGCTACTGCACACAAAGACTCCCAGCCTCAGTCCCTCTCCCAGACAATGTGATGATCCATCTATTTGTTAAGTGACATAATAAAGAGAGGCGTAATGCAATAACCAGACTGCTTACTGCTCCAACAGACCTATTGCCCCACTCTCTTTATGTGAGACGCAGTAAAAAAAACTGTACAAATTTAAAGAACACACACATTTAGTAAACGGTTCAGCCTGCTGAAGTGTATTTCAGCAGGGATCCTGCACTCCGGCTAACCTCAATGTCTCCTCTTTCTGTGGTATTCAGCTCTGAAAACAGCTCGCTACCCAGAAACTACAAAAGCCTCATTCACTCAAACCAGCACACACAGGCGGAGGGAGAGAGGAAGAGAAGTAGAACACACACACACAAACAACAAGAGTGGTTTTAGGATTAATCTTTGAGGATGACTGTGGAAAAATGACGATGCAGAAGCCGGTAAATAACGTCCATGAAGTGGAGAGAGGAACTCTCAGGGTCGCCCGTCCATGTGTGTGAGCTCTGACCTGCACAGGGTTCTGCTTGACCTCGTTGCTGCCAGGGGAGTTGAGTCCAGAGGCCTGCTGGAGGAGGAACTGTCTGGCTGCCTGGAGTGCCTGCAGTAGATGAAAAAAAAAAAATCAGATGTTAATCATGTACCAAACAGCCACTTTAAGAAATATAGTTTGCGTAACAATAATGTAGTTTCATTCAATCTCTCTTCACAATTCTGCAGCAATAGAACCACAAACTTTAATCCAATTTAATGATATGTTGAGTAATAAACCAACGTACCACAAAGCACATCAAAAGGCTTTTATTTTATTTTATTTTCATGCTAATATAAAAACTGGACACTTTAATTTGAGGCAACAGATTAACAAAGATCCCTAGGATAGGGATTGAAGCCTTTCGTTGTGCTGGATGCCTCAAAGTTTCACAGATGAGCATTTCAACAGGCTTCAGACTGTCGATATGAATTAATCCTGTCTTCTAATTCTCTTTTTCTGTGTTTCTCTCTGTTTACTCCACCTTCCATAACCCCTGTCCCTCTTTCCTCTGAGGACGCCGCAAAGTGGCTTCTCCACATCCCTGGAGACAGAAGTGTGTCAGCCCGTCTTCATGCTTGCGCTGAACTGTGTTTGTGTGTTGTCACAGTGATGTAAGGAACTGCTCGGCCTGATGAGACCCGAAAGAGCTGTGTGACTAACCACTGCTCCGACTCCTCGTACCTCCTCCTCCTCCTCCCCCTGCCTGCCCTGCAGTTCTGTCCATCTACACTACGGCTCCATTTCCATTCTTCCACCCTGCTCCTGGGTGTTGCCGATTCAACCGCACCGATACTGCAAACTAAGCCATTTCCCCTGCTTTCTAAGCACATCCTTTTCTTTTTCCTTGACACTTTCCTGACGGCCCTTGCAAAGGAATTAACTAAAAAGTAAAATTATGCATCATCAGTATTTTTATTTTTATTTTTTTAACATTTCTTGTGGGAATGTTTGACCAGGCTTTTGAAAACAAAATAAGAAAACACCCATCTAATAACACCAGTGCTGTTTTTGCACGTACAGTAAGCGCACACACACACGAACACGCAAACTCAGGACGGAGGGTTAGAGAGGGGAGACAGCAGGATGCACATTTGCTTCCTGTGACTCAAAAGGGAAAGGTTCCTTAGTAAATATTGATTTATGAAAGTCCCTGAGTGTGGGTGTGGGTCTGAGAAATTAACGGACAGATTGAGAGACAGTCCATACCAACACAGAAGCTCTTACTTAACCACTAGTATCATTTCACAACTAGAAAAAACTGACTGTATCGTAGAAGTTATTGGACAAATTGTCAAATTAGAAGCTTAGGTACATTAAGTAATGTTTAATAAGAGAAAAAAGTGTGAGGGAGATTAGACATTTGGGGATGGGGGATGGGGGGGGGGGGACCAAAAGAAAGAGAGAGAGAAGTTCGCTGTGCAGCCAGAGTGATGAAAACCATCTGCAGTTAGCACACTTGCTACTTTCGTCGAGACCTTAATTGAAACTCACACAGGCGGCACACACACACACACACATTAATTTTACCACTTTAACCAAAAACAAAACAAACCAAAAAAAAAGCGGGAACAATGCCCCTCCCTTTTACTGGTTTGACCTCAGCATTAAATCAGGCACAAACTTATGCACACGTACACACAGACAAACACAACCGCCCAGTTTGTTGGCATGTGGTGTGAATTACTCCTCAAACACCCTGTCTGCCCGAGAGCCAGTCTCTCTGTGTGTGTGTGTGTGTGTGTGTGTGTCTGAGTGAGTGTATGTTGGCAGCAGTTGAGTAGGCCTGTCTGGCAACAATAAGGGACAATTCCACCCAAATTACCACCCTGATTACCACTATATTAAAGAGCCATTTATGGCTTTCATAAACACTACAACCAAAGCAGAGGTGATGCCTGTCTCCTCTCCTGTGCTTGTATCAATGGATGTGTTTATGTATATATATCCCAAAGGCAAGAATGGGTAAAAAAAAAAATTAAATAAATAAAGAGGAGGAATGTGCTTCTACCTATTTCTTTAAAAGACGCCCATTGTGGTTTTCATAAAGTATGGTAAAGCTTAGCAACTAATTAGTCAAATTTCAGTGAGGAACGAGCAAGATGTTAATGTTCTGTTTCACAAGATAAACAAAAGAGAGAAAGAATTCGCAGGATGAAGGTTCAATTATGGCTGAAAAACTAGACTTTTCCAACTATTAGCTAAACAGCTAACAATGCTAACTTTATTCACAGCAGTTAACTGTCAGTAAACCGTAACTGTGTCCTAATACCACCAGGATAAGACATAAAGTGGCTAAATGAAATTCTATATTCTATATCATTAACTTTATAGTCCAATAATTTGACATTTTTCAAATGTATACATCCATAACTGGTTACATACAAAGTTTTTATGATAAATCACGTCATCCTGCTGCAGCATTTGTTACTTTTCTCGTAAGCTATGTCTTTGCTCAATTTGTCAGTAAATATAGCATTTATGTGAATATCAACATCATATGACCGATTTAAATCACTGGTAATGCATACAATTGGTAAACAGGCAGAAGCAATTATGGTGAGCGAGTGTTGAACAATAATGGGCTGGTTATACTCCCCAGCAGTGTTCGCTTGTAGCAGGTATGATGCAGATATTTTTGATTTATGCCCAATTTTGAAGCGTAGTCTGCGCTTTGTTATTCCACGCCACAACACAAGAGGGACAATCAGGAACCAGCTAGGATTGTGGGTGTCCATGTGTCGGTTTGACCAGCTTGTTCATCGTCTACAACCCCTCATCCAACGGTGGACGACACACAGTTCACCCATGAGTGTTCCCGAAAGTCTGTCCAGGGCACTGCGTGTTACAACTGGGATAGTGTTTTAGGGTGTCAGGCATTGTGGCAGCACTACAGCCAGAGTTTATGCCGTTAGATACTAAACAGGAAATATACATAGTGTAGAGTGGATGTAGAATTTAGTGTTGCACTGATACCGATACCAGTATCGAGCGGGGAACCAAAATGGTGGTATCGGTATCAGTGAGTACCAACAAATAGGGCACCGATGCAATTTTGAGATCCAAAAGTTTATTCAACTATTGTCACCCATTCCAGGTAGGCAATAAAAAGTTCTACTGGATTCACTTTGTATTAGTCTTTTTCCTGCTTCACAAAGGTAGGCAGCAGCTTGACAAAGCCACGATGGCAATTATTTTACATCCAAGTAGTATGCAGTTCTTCAAATATATACACACACATCAATTTCACAAAGATGGTATCGGTATCAGTCGATACTGCACAGCCAGGTATCGGGTATCAGTATCGGGGCCAAAAAATGGCATTGGCGCAACACTAGTAGAATTGACCAATCAACTGCCTCCTTTCTCTCCTACTTGCAACGCTATCTGCAGCACTGTCTGCGGTCACCTACAATTTTGGGGAGGTGGAGGAGTGCTCTCTCTGTGAAAGAAAAACTAAAACAAACAGAAATGTCCGTTATCAAGTGTAAAAAGGTGCAGGAAGAGAGGTTTGATTCCAAGAGAATATAATTCAAGTTGAGCTGGGAAAACGACATGACAGTTGGAGCAAACTAAAGCTAAAGCTCAGGGAGTGTTCTGGTGTCGCTGTTAAGTTGATAGACGTGAGTACATGTCCTTGCTACTGGTTACTGGTGTTAGCAATGTTCTTTAAGCTGTTGGTTTTCATTATGGCACGATCTGAACTTATTTAGTAGCTACATCAGTGTCCAGCATTTGCCTTTCTGGTACTTCAGCAATATATTTTCAGTACGATCAACCATTTTATTGAGATTGCTAAGGTAACGGTACAATCAGATAATTTTTGCTTTTCAATCTAAATACAATCCTAAAGCTCCATTATAAAAGGGCTTTTATGAATCCAGTAAGTTACATCTACCCCTAAATGATACCAAGTTAAGTGGTAGTTTTGTGATTTAAGGATGATTGTGGTTTATTTTATTGTGACATGTTTAACTGTTGATGTTTTCTTTGTTCATCTGTCAAAAAATCTGAACACCATGAAAAGTTTGAAAACCATTGGATTAGGTTGTCATAATAAGATAAAAACAGAAGCAATAACAATAAGTCTCTGATTCCTATAAGCTTATCACTTATGGTCTGTATTTAAACATTTTATTGCGAGGTCAGATAGGGAGTAGCTTTTTGTTTGCCCCGATGTTGACAGAGTTTGATAACAAAGACTGTCTTGAAAAACACTCAATTACAGCATCAATTAAGCTCTTTTTACCTTTAAATTGTTCAGAAACATAAACGTAACTAGATGAAAAAATAAAACAAAGTAGAATTGGGGACACAACTCATTTTTTTTTAAACACTGGACAGAAAACGCATCTGGCAAATGCATATCTTGTCAAAACTGCTCACCCAAGACCTCAACTGACACCTTTAGATTGCAAGTTGCATAAACGGCAACATTTGATGAGAGGTCAAATCTGGAATAAATTAGTGAGCTGGTAGTTTTGAGGCTAAAACCACAAAGCGGGGGGGGGATTGCAGTGTTTCTATGGCAGAGCCCACACACATTATCTTGTTTAAGCTAGTTTATTCATATGGGTTCGCAACAAGTGTTTGATTCAATTGTTAATAGCTAAATAAGACCTGTTTTTTAAAAGTATAAAAGCATAAAAAAAAGGTATAACGGTTTGATGTATACACCTATGATCTCATGAACATGCACGCACAAACACACACACACATACCACCAGCAAAGACATCCACTCATGTCTACTTTGTCAAGAAGCACTTCTCTTCTTTGACCTCTCTCCTTTATTTCTGCTCCTCGCATTCACTCCTTGGCTTTTCTCTGGAGAACATCCACCCACCCACACACTGCAACACACACCCACCCTCACACCAGCTCCTTAAAGACCCCCCCCCCCCCCAAAACTCCCCTTTACCCTTGTGGCATTCTTGGGGGCGCACTGCACCTTTAAAGAAAATATGAGGGAGGCCTAAGAGGGAGGCCCAACAACAGAGTCTTTGTGCTGCCGCCGTGCGCACACACACATATGCACCCATCAGCAGTGTCAGACAGGTTTTATTAGAGCGAGTGAGAGGGAGGCAAGGGGGAGGAGGAGGAAGGGGAAGGAGGGGTGAGGAGGTCACCGCTCAGCTTGGAGGCCCGAGCATAGTGTGAACGCGCCGGTGAGTGTGAGCGTTTCAGCTCGGTGTGTGAGTTCTTCTGACTTGTCATCGCGCCCCTCTGTAAATCATCGCCTCTGACACAGCCTTTAATAACAGTGCATTTTTTAATTCAGTAGGGTCAGACATGCACATACCTGCATATCCACACACACACACACTTACATATGTACTCACAGTTACGGCTACTTTCTCCCCTTAGCAGGAATCCTAAAAAAATAACCCAATGACTTTTTTTTCTTTCTTCCTTTGAAAGTAGAGAAGCCTGGCTGGTCGGCTTAGACGATCCAAAAAAAGAAAAAAACACGGCAGGAATTTTGTTTTACCAAACTTGTGCGATGATCTTAAAGCTTATGCGTCATCGTTTGGCCCATCCATCAGAGAAATCTCACTAATATGACTCCGATTTGTTGTAATAAGTTGAATCTCATGTATGAAAACGACCAAAAAAAAGTGCATTTTAGCGCGTACATGGCTCAGGTTGCCAAAGCAAACAGGTCTCCCTGTGTTTGTGATGAATCTGGCCTCTAATCCTCGCCGTGTATTCAGGTGACAGTGCAAAGAGAACATAGAAACAAGCAAAGAGATCCAAACGGGAGACCATGGAAGAGGGAGACAGAGAGACAGGTGGGTACCATATGTTGGAGTAATCCGTCAGCACTGACTGAGGTCCATTGTTGATGGGCGAAACGAAACAAACCCGTCTCCCCCTTTCTAACCCCCCAACCCCACCCCAAAGATAAACAGCCCTCAGGGCAGACAGTGGGCTGTCCTTGAGGCTTGAGGGAGAAGGAGGAAGAGGAGGGGAGGGAACTGGGAAGGCCAAGGGGGGAAGCAGGTGGTATCAAATTTCTCTGCTTTTAGGCTGAAAAGGAAAAGAAAAACAGGAGCATGTGAGAGGATGAGAGAGGAGCTGAGTGTTTCATCTGTCCGCAGAGGAGGAAAATCAGACTCTGAGGCCAAACAGATATCCCCCTGGCACACAGTCAACAGTTTAGTCTGGTGCAAGCTCGACAGGGAAAGAAGGGAGGCTTGAGAGTAGAGCTACCCTTCTCCGTCCCTCTCTCTGTTTTCTTCGACAGGAGGGAAAGAAAGACAGAGAGCGCTAAACAGACTCAGGGGAAAGATGCAGCAAAGAGCTCGTCACACCCAGCTGCTTCTCTACAGGTCTGCAAGCTTTTTGATTTTGGATCAGTGAGAGAGACCGGGTTCAGAAAGAAGCGGTGGATCTTCTTCTTTTTCTTCCTATATCCGTCTCCGTATATCTCAGTCCTGAAGTGTTGTCATTAAAGCTGAAAGCCGGGGATAAAGCTCTGGCATTGTTGCCGTCCCCATGGGTGATCCCAGTGATCTCTTGTATCCATTTGTACTGCTCCTGTCTACCTAAAAGACCCTTCCAGCTCCACAGATCCCTGTAACTACTTTAATGTATTTCCCTTTGCAGCTTCCTTCCTCAAGGATCAACAGGTTTTCTTAGCTCTAGGTATCCCTATCTTTGATTGATCCTTCTTATTTGGGTACTCATGATCACAAAGAAGATGAAAAGAACCTAAGACACAATGTAATCTAGTTTTCAATAAAGAAAGTAATGGAGAGCAAACTGAAGTGATAACCCACCTGTAGAGACAGCTATTCATGCCAACAAACACTTACAGTAAGGGTGAGCTCTACTACTCAGGTCTACCCTAATCTCTAGAGGTCAAGGGTCCCCTTGACCCCAATTGTAACACATGCAATGTTCAGTACACCTGTTCAAATCTTTGTTAACACACAGAGCAAGCCAATCAGTCGCACGGCATCTAGGAATCTTGTTGAAGTCCAAATTGAGCCTAATAACGGGGAAGAGTGGAAATCTAAGGGCCTTTGAAATGGCACTATTGTTTGGGACAGACTGACTAGTCCTGAACGACTTGGCTGCTCAGAAAAAGAATAAGCAACCTTCCAGGTTTCCAAAAGGTTTTCCAAAAATAGAAAAAAATATATATTTTGGATGTAAGGTCAGAGGTGAACAGACTAGTTTGGGATGCTAGGAAGGGAAAAGTATCTACTGTAAGTAGTTAATAAAACATTTGAAAACTTAAAAGAGATAGAGGACCATTCTTATTGCTATTCTTGTCAGCCGACAATGGGAAATTGACGCTACATTTCATCCCGCTTTAACAATACTGTAAAAATAAAGAATAAGATATATCTAAATAAATCAAAACCATCTCATCAGCGAATCAGACTTGCAGGTGGTGTATGGATGCTGGAGACATTTTCTTGGTACAATTGGCAGTGGGTAGGTAGGTTCAGTAGTAGTCATTAAAAAGTTTGCATTTTTGCTGCTCCTGCTGCTTGCTGTGTGGACGTAGCATCAGAATTGTGTGCAATCGGCCAGATGAACTGTCCCATTTGTGTCGCCTGTTACCAACAGCATTAAAAGACCCACAATTTGTATTACATTACAAAACCATAAACAAAGAGCAACCGAGATAGAGAATAGGTGCCACAAAGGGATCTCATGTAGGCTATCTATATCATTTTTGCCAGTCACATACAAATAATTGATTCTTCTTTGTTGACCCCATTTATATCACCTGTTGTTCTTTGCTCCTCTTTATATAATGCATTGCTCACAATAAATTTCTCACAAATCGCTCTGTCTTTCTTTTGCCCCAGCCACTCCCCTCTCATCTCTTAAAATCTGTTGCCCATACCCTCATTCGTCGCAGTAAATTCATGCAGCAGATACGGCTTCGACAGACACCCAAAATAGATTGTCCGGGCTTACAAATGGAAGCCAAGTCTAGTGAATGCAGCTGCTGGCCTTATGAGGAAAGCCTTTTTTTTTTTCTTTAATGGTCCCAAAAAGATTCCTGTGGCAAACCTCTACCTATCAGTACCTTAATAACAAGCTAATGATGAAGAGATCGACATCAGATAGGCATTGAAAGCATATTTTATATCAATGAATATAATTCTGAATCTTATTTCTTTGAATGATGTTGGGTTTATTGATGTAAACAAGATTTTCTTTCAGAAACGTCACCACGGCTAATTAAATCCTTGTTTATACCTTTCACTAGAAGAACAGCCAATAAAGCTGCAGTGCTTTTTTCATTCAGCTGTGTAATGATTTGTTGAAAGTTGATTCAACAGGGTGCAAAAAAAAAAAAAAAAAAGGGAAACGGCATGTACACTTACAGAAGTTCAGGAGTTTCCAAGAGGCACAGGGAATGGGGCAACTTGAACCACATCCTTTCTAAAGCCTGGCAATTTCATGGTGGGCTACAAATAAACTAGACTCTGCCATAACCCTATCCACTTTAGTTTAAATTCTCCCTCATGTAGAACTTCTCTTTCTCTTATGTTAGTCAGGTATTTTTGGCTTTCCTTAAACCAGCCCTCCTGTCATTTGTTTTCACCGGATGCAGTTGTCCACCAAAATAACTGACCTTAGAACGCACTAAATGTCTCAATCTGCCTAGGACGCCACAAGGCAGGAATAATCTCCGATACCTTGGAAACCCTCTACCGGCAGCGATCCCTTTCAGCTATTTAATGTAATGTTTCCGCTATATAAAAGCATCGTTTGAGACGCTGAGGTTTTAAAATGACTGCAGCAAACTGCTTTGGGCCCAGACTGACCATTAAAGAAAGGAAAGAGCGCCTTCAAGAGCCAATCCAATAAAAACTTGCAAAACTCCAAAAGAACTTCAAAATATGCTGTAATGTTTGAAAACCCTGGCTGGTTTTGGGATTTCTTTTCTTTTTTTTTTATTCATATGCTTTTTTTCACTAAAGGGGACCTGCTCTAACCTCCTGGGATGATGCCATTTTCCAGATGGTTCTCAGTTCAGAACTGTTTGGCGAAAAAAAAAAAAAAATCCTCCTGTACCTCCTGACACTGATCTAACGTTTCTATTGATTCACAGGGGTTTACTCGCGGTCGTAAAAAGGAGCTGACTGAATGCTCTGGGCTGCTTTATGTCATGACACAATTCATCATCATTATCATCATCTGCCCAGTTGGAAAAAAAAAAATCTACAGCCTCCTAAAGAGATTCCTGCAGCTTGTTTTTCTGACAAGTAAAGGCAGAGAGAGCATCAAGAAATAGACAATTAAAGGTAATGATGAGGTGAGCATGGTTAAAAAGAGAGAGGAAATCCCTTACTCCCTCTTTACTGTAGGCCTCATCTCAGTCCAGGCAGCTAATTGACGGCAAATAGCTCTACAGCAGTTTCCCTACACACACACACGCGTCATACATTACACACATATGCCGTTTCCCTGCGGTTTTCAACACAGCTCGTTTGGCAGGAGAGTAAGGTCCTACTCCAGACAGACCAAGCCCAAAGAGGAAAACACACACACACTTTCACAGACAGGCAGACGGAGCGTCTTGCAATATTTAGCGTAATCACATATAACGTAGGACAGCTAACTAGTTTTGGAAGGCCCCTTTTTAGGTGTTAGGCCTTGGTTTTGGTGCACCTCCAGAATTTAAGCTGCTGCTTCTGCTCGACCTAAGTGGACCAAGGGAGTCTTTTCAGGGCCAGTCTGTGATGAGGACGGCACTAGCCTGGCAACCAGGCCTCACATATGGAAACTGTTTAACTCTTATTATTAATAACCCACCAAAAAAAAAAAAAAGGAAAAAAAATATGGGGGTAAAAAGCCAACTAATAACACATGCTGCCAAGACTTGGCTTAGAGACATAAGGAAAACACATATATAGACAAACAGAGACTGTCTGCAATGTGCACATGTATATAAAGACAAATGTGGACACCCAGACACCTATTGGCTGGAAAGGAAGAGGAAAAAAAACAAAGCTAAGTGATTGGCTTTTAAACGTATTGGTCTGGCAGACCGCTTCAATGCAAATAAAACTCTTTCATGTTTCTTGGTTCAGAGAGTTTCTACACCTGGTTGTGGCTGAGGGGGGAATGGAGAGACACGCCCTCACACCCAGGACTCACCGCACACCCCAACACGCATACACAAACAACGGAAAAGGGCAGGCATAACAATAGCTTGTTGCTGTGCAAGAAGTTGAAAGATCTAAAAAAGTGATTTTCAACTTCCACAAAAAGAGAAAGAGAGGTGGAGCATTAAGTAAAGAGAAAAAAGGGAGGAAAACAGGAAGTGTATGCTGCTCTATGAGATTTTGTAAGAGGCTCTGTTCATTTAGATGTTTAGAGGAATTTGATGTTTAAAAATAATTCAAACCTGGGATACATTTATCTCCCCTTTTTTTCCAAATTAGTAAAGCTGAACTCAGTTTCATTTTTAGTCACCTGGTAGAAAGTAGAAGAGCTCAACAGTTCTGTTTGTTTTAATTTTAAATTCATTAAAAAATAATTAAACCCAACATTTAAAGAACAGAGATTTTTCTCATTAGTTAAAATGGTGTAAATTGTCTCATACCTTTCATCAAAAGTCTTCAAAACATTTTCTGTGTTAGATTTTGTTATCATTTGTAATTTTTTGCCTATTTTATGTTTAGTAAATTGAAACTAACAGTTAAAAGGAAATTAAAGTTCTTTTGACCAGGCAAAGAAAGGGGCGGCCATGCTCTGGTCCTGAGCTCAAGAAGAAGGCAAACAACAGAAAGAGAAGAGCTACATTCCTCTCCTCCTCCCCGTTGACTCTAATCTCTCCTTTAAAATGGCTGGCACAAAGGGCCAGCGAAGACTAGCTAATTAGCAACACTTTAGGCCTCTGCAGCTTTTGTATATTTGGTGTGTATATGTGCATGTTCATTGTGTGCATCCTGGGCCCTCAACTGTTTCCAGGGTAACTGCTTGCTTCGTGGGCCTCAGAGGCGTTGCACATTTTGTCTTTTTAGGATCCCCCCCCTCCATTTGCGTCCACCTTTTTTTATGAATCTGGAGTTGGGGAAACAAAGGATATGGGGCTTTTGGGAAAGAGAAATCACTCTCTTGCTGAAGAGTTTCAGTCACGTTTTCAGAGATCATCATTGTACCCAAACAGCATTGGTGAAACTCACTTAAGACATCCTCATAGTCTCAGATAACAGACTCATCCTGCAAGATCTCAGTGTCTTTTGTGACACACTTGGTAGCAATATTCTTCTGGAAGCTTGTAAATGCTGTAAAAATTGAACTTTATTGATCTGAAATTGGAGAAATTTACCTCTGCATTTAACTTATCCCCTTGGAGAGCGGCAGGCTGTTATTGTGCGGCGCCCTGGGGAGCAGCGTGGGGTTGAAGGCTGGTTAATGGTCAGAAACCAGTTACTGTAGGTGACTGCAGACAGTGCCGCAGACAGGAGGCCTCTGATTGGTCAAATCTACATCCGCTCTACACTATATGTATATCCTGTTTGGTACCTTACCAGCTTGTTTTGTTTGTATGATCACCATTGTGGAAAATGACGCGTGAAGATGGAACAGCTAGAAGAGCGAGGTGTGCGAGAACGCTGGAATCCTTTTTAAACCTGGATCCCTGCTCTTTTTGCCCCCACTTCCTCACCGCCTCGGCCGTATCTAGACCCACAGCTATTTCCTGATTGACCCTCTTGCGTTGCAGCGTGGAATAACATAGCACAGACTATGCTTCAAAATTGTGCATAAATCAAAAAGATTTGCGACAGGCTCACTGCGACACACTGCTGCGGGAGTATAACCAGCCCCTAAGGGTCTTGCTCAGGAAGCCAGAGTGGAGGCAATGTGGATCAAACAGGGTACTACAACCTTCTCAGAGCAAAAGCAAACTGCTCTCTATAGAGTAGGCATTTAAGGAACATCAGTCTATATCTGTCTGACAGATACCACTTGATGTCAATGACAGGTCTTGCTATCTTACTAGAGTCAATTATGAAGTGCCACAGGGTTCACAGCTTGGCCCTGATCTTTTTGTTTGGTGAAATTCTCTGAGAGAATTATTTTTTGTCATGGCAATAATACTCAGCTTGTGTTTGTTGACTGAGGCTTAAACTCCATCAGCAACTAAGTCTATTATGTCTGCAAAGAGATTCGTTTAGAAGTAAACAGAACTTTCATCTATGCATCACAGTATCTGAGGGAGAAAAGTACATTTGCCAAAATTAGATACATCATGTCTCAAGTGATGTGGAAAAATAAAGAACCTATTTATTTTTCACCTTTTTTCTCAAATTTTACATCTTTCTTTTTATAAAGATATTTTATATTTCACTTTTTTTCCTAATTTATTTTTCCCAATAGTGTTTCATCCCTCTTAAAATGCATTTTTAAGGAATCATTCTCTTCCTTTAAGTCCAATACAAACACACTTTTTTTTTTATATCCATGCAGACCAATAAAAACGTCTTTTCGTAAAAATTCAAAAAATATCCACTGGACTTGGTTTTCAAGATTTGAAGACGTTTCGCCACCTCTCCAGGAAGCTTTCTCAATTCAAATGTCTGGATCCGCAGTGAGTTTGAGTCTTATATAGACAACGCCTTGTATCGCTTGGAAACATGCAATGGTAACCGATGAATGGGTCGTTAGTTCCATGGAACTAACGACCCATTCATCGGTTACCATTGCATTACCATTGCATCGGTTACCATTGCATTACCATTGCATCAGTTACCATTGCATCGGTTACCATTGCATGTTTCCAAGCGATACAAGGCTTTGTCTATATAAGACTCAAACTCACTACGGATCCAGACATTTGAATTGAGAAAGCTTCCTGGAGAGGTTGCGAAACGTCTTCAGATCTTGAAAACCAAGTCCAGTGGATATTTTTTGAATTTTTACAGAATGACTTTGACCTGGATGACTGAGAACCTTCATCAGCAAAAACGTCTTTATTCCTTACTCTAAAGGAAAGCCCACCCATAGAATTGAAGATAACTGATCTGTAAAACACTTTTTGAAAAGAAGGCAATTCATGAATCTCAATCTGAAGAAAATATTATTTTGAAAATTTTAAATCTGTAAAACAGCAAAGTTATTCTTAAAATCTTTTTTTAAGCCATTTTCAAAGTTTTTATTTCCTTTTTTGTTTAAATTCAGTTTACACATTTTTTTCATCCTTTACAAAGCGTGTTATTTGCTTGCAACAATCTTTTATTTTAACCCAGGATGTATTTATTACCAGATCTGTGTGTCTTGTGTGTCGGTGACATTATCTGCATTATCAGTTTCTGAATTAAAGTACCAGTGCTTCTGTTGCTTTCACTCTTTGCAAATCCCAGTCAATGAAGGCAGAGGACAGCTTAGATGAAAGTTAAAAAGATTTCCTTTTTTTTTTAAAAATTTCCTTCATTATTGGTGTCCTTTTATGTAGTTGACTTTTGTGGGTCTTTTATTCTACACAAGAAGGAAATGGAGTCCTCTCTCCTAACTTTTTTCGAATAGTACACCTTTCTTCAACTGTCATTAAATGATTTACTAAACTTGACTTTGTGAAAATCACAGCTGAATGAGGAAAGCAGTAAAAATGATCTCCGGCTTCAGTCTCCGCCATGATGACCAAACATCAGTGAATCGAGTCAACGATTGAGCTGTTTTAACTGAATTTCTTTAAATAAAAGAAAATTTTTATTTAATCAGAAATGCCCGTTTTAGATCATGCGAGAATCACCTGTTTGGTATTCATCCAACATCTAAGCAGGCCCACCCAATGAAAGCACTTCCAAACATTCCCATGGTAACCAAACCCAATAACACTTCAGGTGCCAAGGTGTATGTAGTTAATCCAGTCTCCACTGCAGAAACAGGACAAACACGCACAGGTGGACTTAAAAGGCGAACTAGGAGGAGGCTCCCAACCATGACTGACTCCATGCTGGATGATCTGATCCACTGGAGCATTTGTTCCATCTCCAGGCTAGTAGCTCGACAACAACCTTCCCTCCAAAATCACTTTCGAAACCAATAAACCTGATTCTCCAGAAACTTCTGCAGGTTTTACTCAAGCTAACATAAAAAACTGAAAATCTGCTAAACTTCCAGATTTGTGTCAAACTGCAGCTTGCCTTTTTTTTTTTTTTTTTTTTTTGCAAATACATCCCATGAAGGTTATAGAGAAAAGACACACAAAAGCCAAGTACATGAAAAGGACCCAGATTGACAGGATATCTGCTCTTTAACTCTCGTTCAATGGGGTGGGTGAAAAAAAGTTGTAAAAATATTTTATGGGTTCTCATCAATGCAGTATTGCAAAATCACAGAATATGGCCTTAGAGAGTGAAAAAAAGAAAAAAAAACACTCCAATGAATGCAAAGTGTGCAGAAGATGGCAGCATGTGAAAAAACTATGGATATTTTCTTTTTTTTTTTGCAGGTGGTGCAGAGAGTGTGCCTGTTCGTGGTGCCGAAGGGCAAACAACTCTAAACTTGAGTAGGCAGAAAAAGACTAAACTTGTAATATTTCGTTTCATCATCTCCCTTTTTGAGTGATAGCTGAATGATCCATTTAGAAAACAGAAATCAAAGGTCATATCAGACAGATAACTGGAGCTGCTGGAGTCCTTCCGGAAACTGGTGTTCTATAGGTTTCTTTGTATCTCTTTTGGTCAGAGCAGTGGGTGTTCTTCGAAGCTAAGCAACCTCCACTGCCCCCGCCTCCTTCTCAGCACAACCTCCTGTGACCCGTGTACTACGCTGACCTCCCCCATGTAGAGGAAGAACTGGCCCAGACAGAAGGGAAAGCTTTTAAAAGGTGACAGGACTCAGAAAGGAGGCCTGGGACTAATTTACTGTCCAGAACAAGTGTCAAGCGGGTGGATGTATGAAAAGCTGCGTTTGGCTCACATTTTCTTCCACTAAATTGAGATAAAACTGATACTTTAGCTTTTGGCACAGACCCCAACATACGGAAACATACATCAGCATTTAAAATTTGACAACAGATCCTTCAGATAATGTTGTTTAATATTGGCGTCACTATTTCTTCACTTCTTACACTCATTTTTAAAACGGTTAACAAATTCCCCAACAATTAAAGACATTTTATTGTATTAATTTTGTTTTTATTGGTTTAAAGTGTCAGGTTCACCTAGTTTTATTGTTTCTAATGTGTTTCCATGACGGTCCTGTCTATTTTTATGATCTTTAAAGATTTTTGCGTTAAACTTTATTTTACAAAAACTCTACTACTAATAAATTTTGATTGATTAAGTGGTGAATATAAGCTCCTACAAAGATAAGCTACATTTCCTAAAAAGAATTCATTTTAAAAATTCAAGATATCAATAAATGAATAAATCTAAATTTAATTGATCTTATCGATCAACCAATTAATTATTCGTTTCCAAGCATCCATTTAAAACACAAAACAAGAAAACTTTCAAGAGTTTTTTACCATTATTCTAAGGATGTGATTTGTTTATATGCTGGTTTAAAAAACAGTAGTACATTGTTATATTTGAATAAACAAAGCTTCCTAATAAAAGACAGTTTAAAAAAAATTAGCTTCATAAAGTAAAAACTTATCTGAAATGTTGAATAGAAATAATGTTAGATGAGATATAAAGATGAAAAGATTAGGTTCACCATTTTGCAGCTAAGTTTTGTCTTTTGTCTTTAATTAATGCAATAATAAACACTTATGAATGATTTAAGTGTTAACAGATTAATGAATAGATTATATATAGCTGTCTATAAGGTAAGCCTTATTGTTAAGTATTACTTGTTTTTATTTTATTTTATTTTCACCTTCATGTCCTCTGCCTCCATGACCTTAAAGTGAACTCTGTGGCAAGCCGGGGGTCACAGAAGCCATAAGCGTCCCTTTTACCAGGGCTGAAAGATCTCACGCACACCCCCAAATCGTCCCCACCTCCATCCATACAGGCACCAATTATTGAGTCTAGGCATTCTAACAGGAAGCCATACGTTATCTGAATCATGCAGCATCCCTCAAAGTCTGTTAGCGCACACATACACACACCGACCACAAATCTGTCCGCAAAGCTCTCCGCAGAAACGTGCACACAGAGAGAGCAGCTATCTTTCATCAGTGTTTGTGTATATCTGAGATCTGTATCGGTTCCTCCTGATCTCCAGTCATCACTGCGGCTCCTTAATTACACCCTTCATTAACCCACATCAGTTCTCTGCATGTGTGTAACTGCCAGCCTGTGTGTGTGGGGCAGCGGGAGACAAAGATTGCTGCTTTGCGTGTGGACACACAGGAGAAGAAGTAAGGAAGAAGAAAAAAAAACTAGAACATGACAAATGGGAGTGGGGATCGAAGCTCCAAACCAATTTCTAAAACTGCCTTTTTTCTCAACCAATGTTCCTTTTAGGCCCCTGGAGGAAAAAGGGATACGGCTGCTAGAGTCTCCCGCTTACTTTCTGTTCAGATGGGAGAGTAAAATAAAAGCCTCTTCGGCTGGTTTAGTCCACCGATGAGTGGCACCCCCACCTCCCCCAAGAGGAAACGATGAACATCGCTGTCCTCTTCCCTGATACCCCCCAAAACACAGAGCTTTTTGTTCCCCACAACACCATCGGCCACCAGTTACAAACAGCAATTAATTGATGGTGAGGAAAAAGGAGACGGAGGGAAGTGGCTTCGTTTAAAGTCTCCAAAAAAAAAAAAAAACAGGTATAAGAGACTTGAACTCATGAGGAGAATTGAAGACACCTGGTTCTCGTCAGAGCGCCCTCAGCCCAGCCACACACACACATACGCTTTGAGGTCTGTTAGGATTTATCCTGCTTACATTTCTCCTCTGCTATGCATCATTTCACGTCCACACCCGGCACCTCAACAAAGTGCCCTGCGCTCTTTGCTGAACTCTCACTTTTCCACATCTTCCTACTCTACGGCTACTACTGCTCATAGTCCTCCCCCCCACCTCGATGATGGGGCAAACCCCCCCCTTCTGCTAACTTTCTTCCTTCCCTCTGTCTTCCTTCTCTCCTCCTGCTCTGTTCGTTGTGGAGAAGCAGACAGGCCACATTCCACAGGGAGGCCCAGGCGCCCTATTCTGACACGTCTCAGCTTTACACCCCTCCCTCATCCCTCTGCTTCTTCTTTCCAGCCCACAAATGCCCCTCTCCCCTAATCCCCACCCTCTCCCACCATGCTGCTTCTTAACTTGCCCTTTTTTACCTTCATTTCCTCTGACAAAAAACTCTTGTTATATTTTAGGACATCTTCCTGCCTTGATCTAAACCGCTCGGTTGTAAGGTTGTCATTTTGCTGGAGGGTGAACCACGACCCCATTTAGCAGGTGTTCTTTTACGAAGGACATCATTTTAGCTCTCCATTAACTTTCCCTTATTTCCCCACAGCATAATACTGCCACCACTGGTTCTCATGCATAGTCCCATCCGTCTGTCTCTCCATGTCGTAGGGAAGTGATGGCAGTGGATGGGAATATGGCTGTGATTTATTTCAGGTTCCCAAGGGCCCGGAGGTAAAGACGGCTCTGTCAGGAGTTCTTTGTGTCAGTTTGCGCTGAAGAGAGCGTGCTAGAGTGTCTTTTCTGCTCCAGTGCCCACCGGCACGGTGTTTAAGCACACACAGCAGTCTACACCGCACCTTTAGGTGAAAGACTCCAGAAGGGAGGGAAAAATAAAGCAAATATATCCAGGAGTGCTAAAATAGAACTTTTCGTTGTGGTAAAAAGCGGAAAGGGGAGATTTCTGGGATATTCCTGAAAAATTGGTTTGTGTTTTTAAAATAATTTCAAGAGCACCTGAGCAAAAGTTCCTTGCCTATCAGTGAGAGTTTACATGAATCATTCAGAGAGAAGCTGATAAGTAGTCTGTTGAGCTAAATGTGGATTGTTAGGTCCATAAGTCACCTTTTCACTGCTGAATGTTGTTCAACAAGAACAAAAAACCCAAACAGTGGATCTGTTATCTAATAAAATCCAGAAAAGCCTGATCAACTCAACCTAAAATAATCAAAGACGCATTAAAAAAAAAACAATACGTTTGGATACTTAAATAAATTATTTTTCCTTTTGTGATGAAAAACTTTTAGCACCTTTACAGAGACCTTGACAAACCCCTTGAAAACACTTTTTTTTCTGAGATAGGTTTTCACAAAGTTTCATTAATCTCTTTTTTATTAAAACAGAGACAGATTTTGTCATCTCTTCATGCAGATTCTGTGTTTTAATGTTTACCATTAAATTGAAAGTTTGACTCATTTGATAGCCTTCCAAAGAGTAAAAAAAAAATGAAAGATTAATTAAAAAGTCAGCCGGTTGTTCTCTAGAGCAATCCCTTAGCTAGCAGGGAATGAGACAGGATGACAGGGAAACCTGTAATAACCTAATACAATGGCACAGACAGCCAATTCCAACTGTTGGAGAAAGAAAAAAAAAACAAGAGTTGTTATGATATACATACAAATGAAATAAAAGGTTTGATATATATAAAATAATATGTTACATACAGAAATGAGGATTCAACACAAACTGACAAAATGGAGAGTGTTGGAATCTGGAGGAAAGGTTTTGCTTGTCTTTCGTGGTCCAAAAAAAAAAAAAAAGTAACATTAGAGAGGGGAAGAACTATTTAAAAAAAAAGATGGCGAGCCAAAAGGAGCGAGGCTTGTGGTTGGTAACGTGCTCAAAAGAGGAAATACCAGGTGCGCGCACACACAGGTGCAAAAACATAGAGAACGTAGACACATCCATGAGAATAAAGACCTGCTTTGTATCAGCTGAAGGTTTGGTGTTAATACTTGTGTGTTTGTGCATAAGTGTGTGTCCCGGAGCATGCTGAGAAAGCAGGGTGAGGATGCAGTCATGGGGAGAAAGAGGAGGGAGAAGAGGGACGGGAGTGAAGGGCTTCAAGTGTTCTTCACTCATCTAAGGCTCCAGCGTAATAATTAGTGGGAGTCATTTTAGCTGGGAGGAAACCTTACTCCCCCTTTTTACCCAAGACATTGCAGGCGGGTTTTAAACCAGCCCAGAACTCACACTGATTCTTTGAGACCAGAAGGACACTAAAAATGTGGCCACTGGTGATTTCTAAGAAAATATCAACTAAACTAATACTATGTGCCGAAATTGTGCTCATTTCTGCAATTATTTTTAGAGTATCAAAACTACGTTACACATGGCCTCTGTTTCTTTTTTCTATTAGTAAGTCTACCAACCACAATTACAGGGAAAAATGTATGCGCCATAAAGTGCTAATAAAAAAAACTACGGAGAAGAGATTAAAATCACAGAGAAAGCAACGAAAATTAAGTGTCTGGTTGTGATTCTGATGTTGAGCTTAGTACATGCCTGGAAGAGGAACAGCAATTCATTTTTCTAAATGTAAATATTAATAACTTTCTTTTTAAATGTCCAAGAAACATCATTTGAAAAGCAATGATTTCTTCATGTCTGCTACAAAATGACACATGGTCAAATAGTTTTTGACAAAAACAACCAACCTGGATCGTTCTGGGGCCCCATCCACACGAAGTCAAAACGAACACGAAACGCTGATATTTTCCAGAACGTTTGTCGTAAAGACGGAGACGTAAAATAAATGTGATCATCCACACGAATGCATGAAAACGCTGCAAAATGTATGCCAGGCCTGTAAGTGGCGCTGTGGTGCCAAAGCAAAAATAGGCGACGAAATGTTGGGCATGCGCACTAATATTTATACATTGTTGCCCTGCGGGTCCATTTTAGTGGTTCAGTCAAATTCAGGTGATGAACTATGTCGTCGATATTGCTCTGTTCTTCCTGGAGATATTCCAGAAGAAGAAGATTCTGTTGTAAGCCCGACAGCAGGGTGAGTAGCATGAGCAGCAACCATTCAACACAGTACGGCGCCATTGTTGTTGTGATACTGTGTCGCGCATGCGTGTTTAGAGGCGACGCTATGACACATGCGTGTAAGAACAAAATGTGGTTAGAGCTTAAAGATGGAAACGCGAAAACGGTGTTTCAAAATCTTCCCACTCTGAAGGCTTAATAAAAAAAAGATCGTTTACAGACCCCCGAAACGCCGGCTTCGTATGGATGAGAGGCTGGTTTGGTGAAAAATTTGTGCGTTTAGGCCAGGGTTTGGCTTCGTGTGGACGGGGCCTGGAACGTTACATATATGTTGTCAGCTCATTGGTCACAACGCAGGACAGGGAATAAGGCCCGGTCCACACGAAGTCAAAACGAACACGAAACGCTAATATTTTCCAGAACGTTTGTCGTAAAGACGGAGACGTAAAATAAATGTGATCGTCCACACGAATGCATGAAAACGCTGCAAAATGTATGCCAGGCCTGTAAGTGGTGCTGTCGTGCCAAAGCAAAAATAGGCGACGAAATGTTGGGCATGCGCACTAATATTTATACATGGTTGCCCTGCGGGTCCATTTTCGTGGTTTAGTCAAATTCAGGTGCTGAACTGTCGTCGATATTGCTCTGTTCTTCCTGGAGATATTCCAGAAGAAGAAGATTCTGTTGTAAGCCCGACAGCAGGGTGAGTAGCATGAGCAGCAACCATTCAACACAGTACGGCGCCATTGTTGTTGTGATACTGTGTCGCGCATGCGTGTTTAGAGGCGACGCTATGACGCATGCATGTAAAAAAAAAAATGCACTTAGAGCTTAAAGATGGAGACGCGAAAACGGTCGTTTCAAAATCTTCCCACTCTGAAGGCTGAATTAAAAAAAAGATCGTTTACAGACCCCCGAAACGCCGGCTTTGTATGGATGAGAGGCTGGTTTGGTGAAAAATTTGTGCGTTTAGGCCAGGGTTCGGCTTCGTGTGGACGGGGCATGAGTTTACCGTAAGTTTTGTATCTAACGTGCCCTTGTTCTTCATTTTCCATTAGCTTTTACAGACTATTTTTTCACTCCCACAGTAATACGGGACAAAGTGCGTTCCTTTTCCACTAAATACAGGACAGGTACTTTCACACTTTGGCTGGTTTTAGCTGAAGCAAAACACTAACACACGATTTTCAGGTGATTACAAACATACAAACCATGGTGTCTTAAGGCCAATTTATGTTTCTGACGCATAGCTCCTGCAACTGTCAAATCTGTCTCTGTGCGCGACCACGCCCCCCGCCCACACGCAGAGGTTCTGCAATGCGTCAAACAGTTGCAAACCCGCACAGACCTCAAACGGAAGTGTGCAGACAAAAAGCAGCTGTGATTGGTCCTTGGTATGGCTGTCTGTGTGGTCGTCCTTCGTGATTCGGTGCCGGAGCGCGCCATTTTTAAAAACCAAGGAACAACTATGATTGACAACTACGACAAAAGGTTAATCGAGGAGGTTTGGGAGTACAACCACTTGTACAATGCCTCAGACAAATTATAGATAGATGCCAAGGTCTCTGTCAAAACAAAGTTCTCGTGACAATCCGCTGAAGTTCTAGCGAGTTCTCGAATAAGCTCTCCATTGCGCTTTAGCTGTAAACTGCTGTGCGTCCCTAGAAATTCCAGAGAGACGGTGTAGAAGCATACCAGCAAAACTAGATCGCGACCAGACCCAAGCAACATTTGATGTGTGTGCTTTCAGAAGTCTAATCCGCCCTTTACTCTATATAAACACAAAGCAAGCAAAAATCAATTGCATCTTCAATTTCAGAATATAATTTATTTATTATTATTTTTATTGTAGTTATATTTCAAATGCCAATTATTTGTCCAGCTCTAAATTCTGTAGATGTAGCATTTGGGCTTCGTGCGTGGTTTGTACACCTTTTTGTAAAGGCCCAGGTCCTTCAGCAAAGCAGTCAGCAGAAAGTTATTTGTATTTTTAAAGAAGGAAGAAAAAAACAAGTGAAAAAATGTGTTCCAAGATGTTTCCAGGAAAGGTTTTGACACAATGGCCAAAGTGAGTCTGAATATTTGTGTAAGAGTTGGCCGTTCACACAAGAGAAAAAAAAACAGCATTAACCGCTGATGTTTCAAGCTGACGTGTCAAACACAAGCAAACACCACTTCATGAATCATTGGAAAAAAAGAAATTTGGTTAAAAAAGCTGCCTCCCAAATCTATGACAAAACAGTTCAAACTTCCTTATGCATCTGATTTGTCTTTGGAGTTTTGTCAGTCAGGTGATGATTTTAAGAGAGTTTCTTTCATTCTTTTCTGTTTTCAGGCAATAATATATCAACAGGAACCTCATGTGCACCATTTTATATGGTGAACCGGGTCCCAGTGGAGTTAGACGGGACATTATGAGTGGAGGACAATTAAAACATCAACGAACAAACCTGTCAAAGCTTTTCACTGCTCACAAAGGCAAGATTTATGATAACCAGAGCCTGTCACATCTGTACATTACATCAGAGCTTGGCGTGCTCTAGGCATATGCTCATTTTTTAATAACACAGTTTTTTTTTTTTAAATAAGTTAGATTTTTGTTTTATTTTCTTTACAGATAAATGTTGAACTATACCATCCCTGCAGTTTAAAGCCTTTAAAGCTATTAAATTGCCCCCCTCCCACATCTGTTGCTCGTCAGTCGAGGTTTCACTTTTTTTTGGTTAAAACTTCAAATATTTATTTTAAAAAAATGTTTGCATGAATTGTTGCTTCTTTCGAAGGTAGAGAACTACATTTTGATCGGTTCAAAAAGTCAAAGGAAATGAACTGATTTTTTACTCTTTTCTGTGACAATGCTGGCCAATACTTCATATTTTACAAAGTAAAGCATTTAGACAGAAGGTTAAACGCAGGACAGCAGGATCTACAAACATAAAATGGCATGCACAAGCTCCTTGTTTGCTACCCCACTGAATAAGGTCAGAACAGACACAAGGGTGTACCTAAGATTGCTAAACAATTAAAAAATCTCAGCTGACCATAATGCCTTTTTCAGCTGCCTTCACACACCTATAAGAAAATGAATGATTTCTTAACAAGCAGTTCCTATTTTAGAGCTTAGATTTAATAGAAAAATTAAAACCCAACTACAGATAAATAGCCACAATAAAATATATTACAACAGTAGCTGTTAAAGAGATTTCTGCTTTACAGTTTTTACCCAAAAGCAGTCCAGTAAAAAAAGATGCTTTAAAATGGTTGCGTAATTGTTTGATAAGACAGCCATGAAAAAGAGAAAAATGTTTTGAAGTTTGAAGGTTTTGCACAATGTGAGAATGACAAACACGCCCAGTCCTGTTGTGTACAAACTGTTCAGCACAATTTAGTGAACATAAGTATGTTGCACAAGTTGCAGATGTCGTAAAGCAACTCTTTCACTCAACATGTTGTCGGTTGCATTCATCCTAAGTGAACAGAAGCACACAAAGGGGCCCAAAGCATAAACAGTCCGTAGGCGTGCACACACACACACACGCACACACACACACCCCTACCTGTTGCTGCTGCAGGTGCAGTAAGTCAACCGGACTGATCTCTCCATTGGTGTCTCCATTGGACCCGCCTTCTCTGCCTCCCCCTCCGTCTGATTGGCTGCTAAGGCTACTGACTCCGTTTTGGTTGGACGGTGTTGTTCGAATGGTCTCAGAGGCTGATTCCACCATCATCACTGTCACCTGTATGGAAAAAAGAGAGGAGCAGCAAAAGATTAAACTAAAAAGACCAGAATGCATTGAATGAAATAGTTATCTGATCAGGAAAGCCTGCTAAGAAGGTAACAGCATGGCACTTAGTGTGTTTATATTTATATTCACTAAGAGCTTCGGTGATGAACTTTTCACACTTTAAGCAACACCTATAGCAGAAACTTTTTTTTTTTCGTACTCATGAATGCAGGTTGTGGCGCTTGTAGATAAGGATCAGACGAGCATCAAATCTAAACTGACAAGGCCCTTAATACTCCCCTATATAGTTAAATAACACACACATTTCTCCAATAATCAGATATGGCATGTGTGTACTGTGTGCAAGCTGGGATCAGGTTGGTCTTTGAGACGGATCTGTTTGATGCGCCTTCAGAGGGGCCTCCCTAATTAGAGCACGTTCCCTGCGCCAAAAAACCTGACAAAACGAGCCGTTCCTGGATGTGTTGTTGTTTTTTTTTGTTTTTTTTTGGAGAAACAACGCCTCGCAAACACACGGGAGCATTTGCCATCGTTAGGAAGCTGAAGCGTGGGAGAGCGTAGACGTACGCACGCGGAGCGCACGCACACACACTTGCAGCAAAACAAAACAAACCTTCACACAAGAACGCGAAGGCTGTGAACTCCTAATGATGGCCTCAATCTTGTCTTTCTGCCTCATCCAGTTTTAGAAATTAGCGCAGACAAGTGCACACTTTTAAAGGGAGAAAGTTCTGCTGCTTTTTATTCCAGCTACCCGGAGTGGGTACACAAAAACGCCATCGAGGCATTCAACCCCGCCTCCTGTGTTGCTACTGTGAGTGATTTTCAGAGGCGTACAAGCCATGCCTTCTGGGGAAACAATAAAAGCGGTTTCATGAGAGGATCTAACTTTTTCTTTTCCTCTGAGGCAAGAACAGGTGAACTGTTGGATGTTTATGTGTCTGCATTTTTTTTTTGTCTGTGAGACTGACAGCGGGTGAGGGTGGGAGAGATGGCTGGTGGCTTTGTTAATGGAATGCTGCCAGATGCTTGCAGACGGACAAGGACCTGAACGTTTAACTGACTGTGGGATAGTGAGCGTGTGCAGGCAGATGGGCTGCTGGGTGTGCTTGTTAACTGGGCTGCTCTTTTAAAGCACAAAAATACTTCTTTTTTTCTTGCTGAGGTTGCCTCCCGCTGAGATGATACGTTATTTATCTAAAGTTTTTTCCCATACCTGATCTGTCTGCTCTGCTGATGATTGAGGTGGTTAAAAAACTAATTGTAACGTTTTTTTTTTACTCTTAAAGCTCAATTTGAATTCTGCATCCCTGAAAGGAAAAACACTCTTGCTCTAAAGAATGATAAAAACACAACTTCTTTAAAAGAGAGTTGATTTTATTTAACATAATCAACAAAAAAGGATCTAAAGAATTAAACCCCAGAAGCCTCACAACTATATGTTGATTAAATATCTCTGGTAAAGCGGTACAGTTAGTGATTTTGCTACATTTATTTCATCTTTTTTTAAGTTGATTATAGTTTTTATCACCTCTGATGTGTTATTCTGTTAGTTTTTCTTTTTATAAACAGGATCTCAACACCTTAAACATGTTGATTCAACATCCCAAGTAGGGGGTCAAATCCCCAGATAGAAAAATATGAGCCATTCAATGTTGAAATATGGTTAGACCGAAATATTGGCTCCATGTTGAAGCCTGACATTTATATTATACCAAGAGCAGTCGGATAATAATAAGTTGAGTCAATGTGAGGTTTCCAACCATAACTGCTATTATGGTCATTCAAACCATCTTTTAAATCATCTACATGTAGATTTGTGTTGAATTAATACTGAATTAAAATTGATTTATGTACATTTGACCTAAAAAATAAAAATCTTATTTTCTAAAGCCATTGTGATTAGCAAGGTTTTTTTTTTTTTTTTTAGCTGATAGGTCTATATCGGAACATACCATTACCAGGTAGTTGAATTAGCACTGGTGTTAAACACGTGACGTTAGCATTTCAATCATTACATTTCAACCAACTTTAATTCAATGACATCCTTTAAGATTTAGTTAATGAGCTAGAAGTGGATGGTGGTTGATTCACCTTCAACCATTTTGACCATAGTTCAACATCAAATTTACATCTTTGTCACCTGGCTCCCCACCTTTAGGAACCAACGATTTAGGCTGAGCAAATAAAAGGAAAATGCTAAAAAATTAAAGCTGATATTAAGTTATTTAAAATGCGCAAAGCTGCCTGAGGAGGTTTTGGATCACCACCAAAACTTTAACAATAAGAGAATGAGTGAAGTCTGCTTAACTGAAGGTAAAGATCAGTTCCAGCCTTCTACTAGTAAATGTTTCAGCAGCAGCTGAAAGATTACTGAACTTGTGGGAAATCATAAAATTACTAATGGATATGTCTGATTCCTTTTATTGTTTTCAAGTCACTGGTTGTTAAAAGTCTTTCCTTTGCTGCTTCCTGCAAATTATTATTAATAATTATTATGATTTTCTATTTTATTTTTTTCTTATTATTTGTTTTTTTATTTCTTCATAGATTTTTTTTTATTCCGTTATTCAGATAGATTTTTGCAAATGGGATCTTTAAAATACAATTTGAAAAGAATGCAATTCGACAAACTCAATCTGAAAAACATAACAAACATAGAAAACTGAAAATCTGGAAAAATAAATACAACTGAAAATTTTTTTTAAAAGCAATGAAATTGGAAAAAACAAACAAAAAAATGTTACTCGCAAAATTTTATTTAGAATGAAGCACAATTTTTTCCCCGAATTGCTTTATTTTGTTTTGTTGTTTTCAAATTCCAATTCACAAAATCATGTCCTCTGCTTGCACCAACAATGGAACATAATTAACTCCATAGATGCATTTTAGCTAGCTGACTTAAACAACTTGAGATGCCTTGGCCCTTATAGAGAGCAAAAAGCTGTCCAAACTCTAAAGCCCATTTTACATAAGAGCATTAGATATGTAACTGGAAACCACCTATTATGGATCAGGTAGAGTCAAACAAAGTGATAAACTAAGTTCTCAAACCAAGCGAGTATTTAGAGAATGCAGCTGGTTTCAACATATAGCCTCCAACTCTAAGGTATTTCTCATTCACACTGTTCAAATCCATTCATTTAAATACAAGTAATGTTTGAAGCACCTATATGAGTGTCTTAATGTCTTCACAAGATTCTGCTCAACATTTTTCTCATTTAAAATGTCAGAAATAGCGTTGAGTTCAAGTCATTTACAATTAAAAAAGCCTTCTGGATGGGAAGCAAAAGGTCTTCAAACTTGCAAACAAAGTCCAGTGGATTGTTTTTAATTTTCTGTTTTTGAATGACTATGACCTGGAAGACTAAGAATCTTTACCGGCATACTCAGACAAGATGGATGCTGGAAGATGATAGCTTGGAACGCCAAACAGCAGCTGCTTGTTGTCTTTGGTTACAGGTTTAGTAATCCCTCCAGAATATAATCAGGGAGGTAATACTGGTGAGTCGGTTCTAACCAGAGGTTGGACCAAGTCATTGCTTTGCAAGGCCTCAAGTGGGTTTTAAATCTCTGTCCTCAAGTCCGGAATCAAGTCTCAAACAAAGACAGGAAACTCTTTGTGTAGTCCCAACTCTGAAACTTAAAATTTCAAACTTTTTTTGGAAAAGTTCCATAATATTCCAATAGTAAATAATTGAAATGTCTTATTTTATCTCAACATGTAATAAAACGAGTGCAAATAATCATTTCCTAATAAAAAAAAGTTAACTAAAGTGGGCCTTAGCATTAGAAAAGAAAAGTACATCCTTCATGCAACTTCAAATGTCAATCGAAGTGGAAATGATCAGTCTTTCAGCTTTGCGTGTAGCATTTTGTTTTGTGTCGAGTACTTTCAAGTTTATGTACCTGTAAAAAATTCACTCCTCAAGGGCATATTTGGATTCATTTTTTTTTTTTTATTATCCGGTTAATTTGATTTGTTGCACTGCAGCTCGGATAAATGAGGTGCAGATAGACAGAGACGGTGCGTGTTTGATGACTAAAATGAATTACTGGTGCACGCTTTTTAAATAACAGGTTCCTTCAACTTTAGATCATGGGTTAAATATCAACAGGTTCAAGTCATATCCAAGTCGCCAGTGATTGTTGTAAAAGTCTAAGTCAAGTCATGAGATTCAGAGCATTTTGAAAGTTATGTCTAAAGTAATAAAATCAATGACTGGAGTCTGATTTGAGTCCGAAACGCCTGGTATCAGTTGATTCTACTGTTTTTTTTTGTTGTTTTTTTTTTTTATTCAGCCATTTTCCTCTTGGAATCTACTCTTCAGAGAACTCAGGACTCAGAAGTAAAGCATTATTGCGACACGTAAGGTTAGTCACTTAATGCTGGACCTCACTCCTCCTGTCTTCCTGCGTCCCATCCACTTCCTCTTTCGTCCAGACCTCTCATGGGTCAAATTACTCCCCGAGGTAATATTATGAAACGAGGCATAGTGCTGAGTGATCAGCACATCTTGCCACACAGTCCACTGACTTTGCACTGCAGTAGAAACTCCTCACATCATCACACATTTCACCGAGCATGAATCACCAGCCTGCTATCTAGCCCACGCTAAACTGAGCGGTGCCGTAATGTACTGTACAACCATCTGCTTCTTACTCTTCCTCATTGACCTTATTAGCGGCCAAGGCGGAGGCAGATAAAGAGACGGAGCTCACAGGTGGACAAGGACCTAATGGGAGAGCGGGGTGTGTGCACAGCCTACACCCTGTTCAGTACCAAGTCAATGTGGAGCTACGCTCGTCTAAAGGGTGTGTGCTTTATCATATCCTGTAATGGGTGTATATAAGCTGGTGTAATGGAGGTCGGGAAAAAGGCAGGGGCATAAATCTACTCTGAAGTCTTTGATTAGGGTTATGATACTCACATAGACACACACAGAGAGACAGCTTTAAGTGTTTCTGGCAGTGAAGAGGAGCTACCCATGCAGAGGCCTGCCTCAACCCGCCGTCACTCTTTCTGCATGTCTTTTTCTCGCACTTTCTATCCCCCCCCCCCAATGCTAAAACCCATCTCTCTCTCGCTCTTTCTGTGGAGGTGAACCCCTGACCTGAGAGTGTGTGTGAAGAGACATTCCCACTACCCCGAGGGGACGGAGTGAGGGAGGGGCACAGATCAGAGAGATAAAGAATGTGTTTGGAAGAGAGGGGAAATAAAAAGCCTCCTTTGCCTTTTAATTGGGATAGTGAGGAGAAGAAGGAAAATGGGACTCAACATGTTTCTGATGACTCTGGCATATGTGTGTGTGTGTGTGTGTGTGTGTGTCCAGGAGGCTGACATCTACCTTTGTACTGTAATGGATTAGCTCACAGCAAGCGCCGCTGTGCATGTGTTTATATGTGCATCTGTTGTGATTGATGAGCGGGGAGAGGAATTAGGATGAGTCCTGTTAAGACACGCCGCTTGTTCAGAAGTTCCTGAAAATTTTTTAAGCACTATTAATAATCAGAAGCCATCGCTGCCTGCTTCTTTCCCACTGCCTGGGTGTTTGGAGTTGCTGAGCCGGAGGCCGTAGCGGACTCCAGGGCTTTGTCCGAGGGGTTTGGCCCTGTCAGATTCCTCGTGGTCACTGCTTGTCAGGTTCCTAAAGCCAGACCAGATTGAGTTTTTCTTTTTTTTCATTTTGTGTGTGTGTAAGTGTGTGCGTAAGAGGGGGAGTGGGTTGTATACAGAGAGTATTTATGTGTGCATCTGTGTTTACAGCAGCTTAGTGAGATAAAAAGTCTTTATCATGTTATGCCTCATGTGGGAATATTTCCAGCAGTCCCCGGACGCCTGTTCTGTTTCCTCCGCCTTGCATCAGCTCACAGGAACGCTGCTTATTAGGCAAAGAACTGAGAGGGAAAAAGACTGGGAGGGAGGGCACGCATAAGAGGGAGGAGGGTGGAAGGGTACAGGGGGGAAAAAAAGGTCTGTACCAGTATCTACACCCTATCATCCATCTACTTTAATCTGACTATTGAATTATCGCTCCTGCACTCTGTTTGCTGACTTTCTCCCCTCTGGTTATGGTAGCTGCTTCAACCCTGGAAAACATTAAAGCCTTCACCCTGAAATAGAATCCACATAGGTTCTTCCTATGATCTTTGATAGTTCAATCAATATTTGTGAACAAGAGGGAAACACTCTAATAGAGACAGAGTATCAGAGAAGCAGGAAGCGTAACTTGTTTAGTAATCAGAAAGCCGAATGTTGAGGAGCCGAACGTTGACTTGTGAATTTGTAAAGTTTTGAATCACACTTAGAGTGGTTTTCTCCAGCTATACAAGGAGCACTGCTGACCAGCATCTCTCTGCTGCACACTGCCAGACAGCTTTCTGAGCACAGAATCCTGCAGTTTAACATGGGGGCATGAAAATAAACTATACAGATTGTTTTTGGTCGGTCTAACCAAAATGTTTTTCCCATTTTTCTTATATATGATAAAAAACACACAATGGTTTAAAAAAAAAAAAGTAAAGCAAGTGAAACATTTACTGACAAATCAAACAAAAGATTAGCAAAGATAAGGAAACAGAAAGAGCGTTAATGCATGGCTCACGTCATCTCGAAGCATTGCTGCTGAATGCACTAATGAATCGTCGAAGGCGTGCACATAATGATCAATGTCCATACAAGAAAAAAGCCCCAATATTTGCAGAAAATATTGACCAGTCAACGTATCAGTCTATCTCTGCTTTTGTTAAAGTAGAGGCCATTTATATGGAGTCAAAATTCTACCAAAAGTGGACGTAAGCAATACATACTCATAGGAGCAGCTTTGTTTAAAACACAAAAACTATTTAACACATGCATACTGAACGTTTTATGAATTTAGGTTGCACACCATGAGGCCCCCAATATTTCAGCAGCATAAGTTCATGCTCCATATATGTCCTCTAGCATTTTATGCTCCTGTAGATTATCTCCTACTCCGGTATGGACCTGTTTCTGTGCCCCCATGTCAAATTTTGTCACTTTTAAGGTGGAACCAACCAAAGCGAGTAAACTGCCTGTGATTGGCTACATTAAAGCAAATCCCATCTCTTTAGATACATGTTTCTTCTCAACAGTAGTTCAATCTGAAAAACTCACATGCAGAGAAAAGACAATTAGAAGAAATTTATTGATAGAGAACAGCTATTAGTAGGGTTGCCAACTCCCTTAAAATAAAAAAGGACACTTCATGTGACCCGATTGCCTTTACTCCTCCTGGCGTGGGGATTTTTTTTAGCCCCCCTTTTGTGTGTGAAACGATTTTTTTTAACCATTTGACTCAAATCTGCATTGAATTCGATGCATATTTGTGAGTGACATGAATGTATGAAAGACAAATTATTATACATGAAATTAACCTTAATACAAAATAACAAACTCGGCTGAATAAAGTAAGTCCTCTTAAACATACGCCTGTCCTGCTTAACTTTTAACAATAACTAAAAGAATAAATAAATAGTGCACATTTTTGGTGCAACAGCAAACTTGTGCAAACTTGTAAAGATATTTGTCGAAGGTGCACCGCCCCCATAATGCTCTGTTCTGGATCCTGGATTGTTACATATATGTTGTCAGCTCTTTGGTCACAATGCAGCAAACGGATCTGGACCAAGTTTACCGTTCGTTTTGTATCTAACGTGCCCTTGTTCTTCATTTTCCATTGGCTTTTTGGGACAATTTTTTTGCTCTCACAGTAATACGGGACAAACTGCGTTCCTTTTCCACTAAATAGGTACTTTTATTTCTAAAAAACGATTCCGTTTTTCAAGGGATGGTTGGCTACCCTAGCTATTAGCCTAAAGATGTTTTGCGAACTTTGCTACCTCAAACTAGAAAGAAAACGGCACTATTTCCAAAGGTAGGATTTCATGAAAAGTAACCAATCACAGAGCGTTTACTTTCTCAGCTTGGTTTCAACCTTAAGGTGACAAAACGCAAGAGAGCAGACAATGAGTATGAATTCATGGTTGTGACATATTGGGGACGCTTATGGTGCTTAGTCTGTTCACATACAAATTGCCTATAAAGATCAGCAACAAACTAGTCTTTGAATCTTAAAAAAGGAGATTCAAACCTTGAAATTGCCCATTTTTTTTATCCTGTATATTTTCTTAATTAACAACAAATAGATACTAATCAACAAATAAAATAGATATCTTACAGATCACTATTTCAGAGCTGTAATACTCAGCACTGTCCCTCTCCTAATTGTCTGTCAGGTGGGTAAAAAAGGATATACTCCAGCATTGAGAGTGAGCGTGGAAACTAGCAGTGCAACTGGTTACATATTTTATGTGGAGGCTGTTTTTAAAATAGCATTTCATTTGCTTTGAGTGGAAAGTCTGTTAGGTAGTGAACTTGGGGTCGACTACCTGAGCTGATTGCTGCACAAATTTCTAACAAACATTGGTTTAATGTATCTCTGGTACCACATTAGCAACTGAAAAGCAAAAAAAAAGTATAGTATATTGCACAACAGGCACTATTACTGCTATATTGAATATGTGTTTGTTCTTTATTTTTATGAGATGACAACACTCCTTTGCAGCAGTTTTTTCTTTATATATAAGTGATTATATAGAGCATTTTTCCATAAAAAATTTATTTGTTACTGACAAAGACACAGTATCTTATAGTAAAATTATATTATCTGAATCTATAAAAATTTGTGAAATGCTTGGCGTGATGGGGATTTATTTCATTATGAATGGCATTCACACAATTAAAATAAATCCCTTCAGTTCCTGTCAGTGAGTCCAGAAAATCTCCCTATTTACTGTCAGTAAAGCAGCGCTGAGATTTTTAAGAAAGTGTCAGAGTCTTAGGGGTTCTGCATTTTATCTGTCCTCTTGACAGGGACATAAGCGCTGACATATAATGTCGACTTGTGATTCAGTAAACATGAGTTGCACGCCCATATTTTCACACTACAGCCCTTCAAATTTGGAAACGATCCCCGCAGAACATTAACCATGAAGTCAGCCCTGAGGGTGTATGAATAAACCTCAGAACCCAGAAAAAAAAAAAAAAACGACTTGATCTGAGCTCTTATGTCACCATTAATCTTGTTTCAAGTTTACATGTAAGACAGAGAAGAAAAACTGTGTAACATATATGTGTCTTGGACAATAACTTACTTTGAGACATAAAAAAAACACTACAAGTACAACTGGTAAAACCTCCATAGATTTTAAAGCAAGCTGACCATTTAAACTATTTAACTAATTATTGTGTTTTTTATATGCCAGTTTTAAAACAAAGCCTACAATTGTACCTTTTGATAAGCTAATAGTTAGAGTGGCTCAGGTCATCCTGAGCTATCGCTTTAGTTATACTGCTATAGCCTTAGGCTGCCGGAGGACATGGGGATTCTGCTTCATTCTATCTCTATTCTCCAATTCTACATTTTTTGTTTGCTCTGCCTTTTCTCTTCATAGTAGCTTCATCTCGTTTGGTTCTGCCTCTTTGAACCCCAAGTCAGCCTTGGCAGAAGGCAGCCTACACTGAGCCCGGTTCTGAAGGAGTTTCTTCCTATTGAGAGGGAATTTTTCCTCTCCTCTTCATAAATACTCGGTGTAAGGGATTGCTGTAGAGTCAACAGCAAAATGCAGGTCAATGTCTACTGTAAGCATGTCCTGAATAATCTGACTGTATGATCTGAATGAACCGTTTCTGTAAAGAGCATTGAGACTTGTTTAAAAATTTCTAATGAAAATCAATAGGGTGAGTCTCTGACACCACATTTTTATAAAGATGCCCTACATTGTGTGAGCCAGATATTAATGTGTTTGCTTGTTTTTTTATTTTCTTTATTTTTTGGCAAAACCACCATAAGCATTCAGTGCCTTTATTTACAGATACATTAGTTACTAGGAAATGTAAGACCAGAGAACAGCAAAACGTTCTCTCAACAAAAATACTCAATAATAAAACCAGAAAACTAGCCCACATGAGTCAGGTAGACACAGAGCTGAAGCCAGCAGCTAACAGCACCACCTCAGGCCTATTTGGCTGCGAGCCATCGCTAACAGGTTTTCTACCAGAATGGAGCTAATGCTAGCTGTCTGCGGCTGCCCTGGCCCGTCTCCAGCTCTAACAGGTGAACTCCATTAGACAGATGGCTAGAGGTGAGCCAGTATCTACAGCAGGCTGCCTGGTTAGACACAGAGGCCAATAGCAAACTTAGAGGAGAATTTAGCAGCATTGGCCTCCAGGTACGACCTCCTGTACACGGGAAAAAAATTGAAATCTGTAATAATAATAATTAATTTTTTCTTAAAATAAGTGCATTTGTTCTTGGAGTGAGGAGGCAAAAGATACATTTTGCCAATTGAACAAGACAATTTATATTAAAAATAACAAAAAACAATTGCATTTTCTTATTTAGAGAGCATGTTATCTAATTATCTTATTTTAAGAGTAAATATACTCATGCCATTGGCCAATCTATCTCATTTATCTACTCAACTAAAGGGTAAAAATATTTAACTTAAGACATTTTTACTTATTTGTAGATTGTTTTTCCAGTGTATGCTTAGCTGGTGGCTGAAAAGGTTTTCTATTGGGAGGTGGAGAGGACAGAAGTGGGGAATGTGATAAGCATTTTCTTGGATAAACATGTTTTTTGTTTCTTTTTCTTTTTTTTTTGTTTCCCTGTCTGCCATATGGCATTTGATTTGACTGGAGAAGGAACTTTTAACACTGAAATATGTGTTTTGACCTGCAAAATCAGGTTAAAGACTGCTAAAGACTTCAACAAGGGCAATAAAGAAACAAACTAACAGCTAAAAAAAAAAAAAAAAACTGCCTGTTTTTAGAGAGTTGTGTATAAACATGTAAATTAGAATTGGAGTAAAAGGAAAGTGTTGCAGAGAAAACTATATGGTCAAGGCTGCAACCTTGAAGGCGTAGTAAAAAGCAAAGGCCATTCAAGAGTTTAGGGAGGAGTGACAAAGCATATTGTTGGAGCCAGTGCTTCAACCTCACACCTACAGATCCAGACATGAGCCAGTGCAGTCACTTTACTCGTGCTTAACCAAAGCTCGGCCCTGTTGTCCAAGGTCCTCTTTACATATGAAAGTACATTTTTACTTTTCATTTTAAAATCAAGGCCTCAGAGTGTGCAGGGATAGAGAAAGTTGCCTTCGGTTCAGTGATGGTTTGGGGAGCCATGTCCATGGTAATTAACAGAGTCCTGCTTCAATCATCTATGCTGGATTAGCCATCAAATTTCCTTTACCAAAAGCAGACTCTATGACAGGGGTTAAGTGTTTTATACAGTCTATTATTTTCTGAGGTACTGCGAGCTGGGCTGTCATTCACACTGGAAAAAATCCAAGTCTAGAAAAGCCATATTTTTCTTAAAACAAGTGCATTTGTTCTTGGATTGAGGAGGTAAAAGTGACATTTTGCAAATGGAACAAGACAATTTACACTTAAAATAAGAAAACCCAATTGCATTGTCTTATTTCAAGTGCATTTTATCTAACTATCGTATTTTAAGAGTAAAAATACTCATTCCATTGTCAAACTATCACATTTACCTACTCAAATTAAGGGTAAATACACTTAATCTAAGAAATTGTTACTTATTTCTAGATTGTTTTTTCCAGTGCAGAGATTTACCTGAAATAATATCTTTAAATAGCTCATTTTTTAAGTTTCACTTTGAAAACTAAATGAATTCCTGAACCACATGAACATTTCTCTGACATTCTTCTTCTCACTGATGTACAGTACAATACCATATTTGTACCCTCTCCCCCTTTTTTCCTCCTAGGCGATCATCTCTGTTTGCGCTTGCATGTGTGAACTGTGAGTCTGCTTCAGCCGCCTGCAGCTCTTTGAAGACAAAGTCCCTGTTTACAGAGCCCATAAAGATTAGCCTCCCTCAGTCAGGTGGGTTCTGGAGCCATAGGTAAACACACAGCGCATTCCGCACCGGTGAGATCGCTCCACATGTGTGTGTGTGAGTGTGTATATGACCGGGGCAAACATACACTCCTGCCTTCACCCCGACCCTCGCTTTAGAGCGCAGTAAGTGATTTACCAGCTCGCAGACTGCTGTCTGTTCAAAAAATCCTGGAGACAGACACAAAGATATACACAAATATTTGTAGAGGGAGCGGACTTCACGCGCACCTCATTTATCTGCACCTGAAGTTGAGCGTTGTAAAGCAGACGTGTTAGCTTCTCACCTGAGCTGGAAATTAACCTGCGATCACAGAGGTGAAAAAAAGAAAAACCCAACATGATTTCACCTACATTTCTCAGGTAGTGGAGACCGAGGTCAGGTTACAACGTCAGATTCATCACTAAGGTTGTATCTAACATGGCGGCACAGAGGTGAGGAGGAATGCAGGGCAAGAAGCAGAAGGAGCTGTTTTAAAAAAGACGCCGTGCCTTTATTTGGATCTAAAACCAGCTAGAGCGCCGCAGAGCAATTAGCAGCTGAATCCTACGAGAGCTCTTTATTAGAATGACCTTCACAGCGAGGGGCGGTGGGGGCCAGGGAGTGGGGGAGAAACACTGAAACAGAGGACTGGAAATTTAGAGGGAAACACAAGAAAATGGTCGTTGGGGAAACATACATGACATGAAAGTACAACAGACAAAAAAACAAAGATGGATCACATGGAGATTTCAGTTTTGGATGAAACTGAAGAGCAAATATATAAAATCCTGTTTTTCTAATATCATGTTTTCACTTATTACATTATCTTTAAAGGCTTTACTACTAGGACGCCATGTTACCCTATACTATCCTAAATGGAAAAATAGATACTTCTGCTTACAGAAGTGCAATTAAACCATGTTATCGATTAATCACAAAATAAAAGTTTCGGAAAATCCCAATTTTTCCCAGCAATCCACTCCTTGGTTTTCCATCGCTCAGACTGACATATTTTCATCACCTTTTGTTTTTGGATATGTACCAATAACTGCTAAAGTAGATCACCGTGTGATACCACTAACTGTAGCTTGTTTGTTGTGAAACAGGATTATTTTAAATGTTTTTACAGCTTTAATTTAAATTACAGTCACCTCCCTGAGGTGATGGTTGAAAAGAAAAAGGCTAGTTTTAAAAGTAAGAAAGTAGTTTCTTATCTTTTATTATGAAATGTAGTTAAAAAAAAAACTATTAAATGATTTTGGTAAAAGAAGCATCGGAGATTAGATTTTTAAGCCATTTCGCTCGACTACTTGTAAATTATTACACTGTATTAATTCATAAAGACCTACCAATTCAGCTTTTTTAAAGGCCGATGTCGATACCAATTATTTTGATATCATCCACCAGTGAATCGGCAAAAACATGCGCGTATCGGTCGGTACCGATCCAAGAAAAAACGCAAATATCCACCACAACCGGGTAATGTATTGGTCTAGCTCTACTGATTCCTACTAAACTGAGCACTTCATTTCTTTTTGCTATTCTACTCTTCTCTTTATTATAATATAAGTAACAAGCTAAGATTTGCTGGTTAATTAGTCAGGGTATCTGCTCGGGTATCGCTATGCAACTTCTAAAGAATACTCCAGTTACTTTGTCACAGTGGTGCAAAAAGAAACATTTCAGAATGGTATCTTTAGCCTTCCTGTTATCTTTTGAAAATCTAACTCTAGTAATACAGCCGTCTCTAGCAATGTGAAGGAACCTATTTGTGAGTCTTTTTACCTCTGATAGGAGCAACAGAGCTGCATATCTCTGCAAAATAGTATTCCCTACTGCAAGTATTTTAACAAGGAGGTGATATATTACTAAATCAGATTTTACCTGTATTGTCATTGAGAACATCCCCCAGATATTAAATCTAATCAAATGGGACAACTTTGATTTTATTAAAAAGGCAAAACTGGGGAAGAAACAGGAATAAAAAAGAAAAGTGGTAAATGTGCCGGCGATTGCCTTTAGCAGAGAAATCATTTCATTTATGATCAAAATTTGCATTACAAGGCAGATAAAGTGATTTAATAACACCTGAAAAACGGCCAACAGTACGTTGTAATAAAAGAGGGACAATGGGTTTAAAAATAGTGCTTTAAAAAAATAAATAAATATCAAAGTGGACAAGATATAATTTTATACATCGGCTTTCAAGTCGGGCACTTTGCATTTCCTAGTTAATTAATAGATTGGATCAGAGAGAGTTTAATCAAATATAATTGAATAAGTCCACAGTAAAAAAAAAAAAAAGAAGAAAAACAGGCCAGACTTTAAAGGAGACATGCAGAGAGAATGATAGCATGTCCAGTTCTCAAATTAATTGAATTTTAGTACTTTTGAACTTGGTCCAAGCTGCTGTAGAGGTAATTAATTCGTGTCCTATCCAAAAGTGCTAAAACAAGTTGATATCCCTTGGCGTTACATAGGGATGAATGTTATACAGACTGAAACAAAGTTTTTTTTCCTCTTTTTTCATTTGGGAAATTTGATAAAAATAAACTCTGCTGTCTGGCAATGACAGACCATCTAATATATTCTACATTGTTGTTAGTTTTCTTTTCTTTTTTTGTACTTTTTCTCCTTTTGTCTTACAGGCCACAGCTAAAATATTAATACTTTCTCAGGCAGTTCTCATTGTATTAAAAAATGTCTCCCATATAATTTATCAGAGAAAGAAAAATCTTTGTTGTAGTGACAAGCGGGCAAATTAATAGAAGTAGAAGGAACATTGAGAGAGTTCATACTAATTTGGAACATGCTAATATTAATAGAATAATTTATGGTGTAGTATAAATAAATTACTAGGGTAATGCGTTTGAAAAAGGGATGTCTTCAGTTCGATTTAGGAGAAAAGAGTGAAAAAAAAAATTTGTCTGGCTCTTCGACAGGAGCATTAATAACCGAGCTATTTCACTAGAGCAGAAAAAGGAAGAGACAAACTAAACATGCTCTGTTCACTTTTAAAATGCATCAATATTTTAGTCTTTTAATGAAAATTAGATGAGCAACACTTGTATTTCCCCTGCCTTGTTATTTTCATTTGGAGTCTAAGGACTTGTTTAGTGGAGAATTTGCGCAGAATCTGCAAAACAGTGCTGCATATTAGATTATTTTTTTACAATAGAAGCTATTCTCTTTGACTTTATGTAAACTAAAAGCTGTGTGCCAGCCAGTGGGTAAGACAGAGGAAAAAAAAAAAAGGGTTTAGAGAAGTGGACTGGGTCATTACTGTCCTTATTACTCCTCATTAAAACACAACCATCACATAGACGTCTTCAGCGCACATGTGTCCGCATGGCGTGCACGTCCCCGGCGCCCCCTGATGCACACGTGTGCGTCCCCGTGCAGAAGAAGTGACAAAAAAAGAACAATATAATTGGAGAAATGTACGCAGTAATAATAGGTATTCACAAAAAGATAATTCATATTAAACAGAGTGCACAAAGTCAGCCTCATTTGCATGTTTTAGATTATATGCATTTCAAAAGTAATTTCCGCAGGGCATATGAATGACATTAATTCCCGAGCGGGTTCTGCTATAGACCTCAAACTATCAAACACTCAAACATTTAACAGATGAAAAAAAAAGAGGGAGCTGGTGCTTTGGCAAGGGGAGATTTCAAGGTTAAAGTATCTGAATGTTAATTTTAAACTTCTGTCTTGTTTTGTTTAAAGTTGCTCCACAGCCAAACTAAGAGTTTCATTACTCAAAGAGTTATTTCTTATTCTTCTGATTATTGTTCAGCTATAAAAGTGTACGTGTTTCCCGTACCAGTTGGGGAAGGACACCTTTCCTACCAATCAACCTCCATTTCAGCAGTTACATAGCACCCAGATTTATCTTAAACACACATACACACACGGTGAGTCATGTGCTCGTTCCGCTACAGCAGGAGACTGGCCCAGTCCGACAGAGAGAGACGGAGAAGAACACAAGTCCACGTTAGATAACACTGGCTGATGGGACAGAGAGAGGGGGATGAAGTGATGTGAAAAAGAATGTATGGAGGGATCCCTCTCCTCCTCGGTTTTGTTCCAAGGAAAGAAATGCAGGAAACTCTCTTGATGAGGGTTTGATTCCAATGGAAAACTTGAACTTCATGAACAACATTCCTTCCTCATTAGGGAATCTGGTTTGCAGACGCTTTCTTGTGTATCAGACAGATGCAAGTGTGCTGTTATCCACCTGTTATCCTGACAAGGATTTGGCGAAGGAGCAGGAACGCGTAGGAAGAGAAAGAGAGGGAAAGAAAGTGCAGAAGAAAGGGGACTCTGCGTGTCTGCGTCTTGTTTGTGGTTTGTCTTCATCTGTAAACAGGGCTGCCGCCGCTGTGAGCGTGTTAACATGTCATTATCTCATTACGAATTGATAGCTTCGGCGCGGAGGATTCAAGCTGTTTTGTTTGCGAGCGCTCAGCGATTGATGCTGAACAAACACAACAACCACAATAAAACATACATGGAAAGATGAGAGGAGAAATCCAGCAGACATACATATACACACAGAATGCTTAACAGCAACTCCCTGAAAAAATATCTTATATTTAAAGACACAGCTGAACCAGATTTAATGTCTGCTGTACTGTGTAGGTTCGCTTTGTTCAGTACTTGAAAATACTATGAAAATGAAGGCAGAAAATATGTTTTTCTAGATTTCCACTGAGGTAATTGGTACTGGATAATTTTTTTCCTTCTTTGGCCTTGGCAAGCGAGTAGTTTAAAACTCAAATATCCACTCCTTTTCGGGCATGTGTCAGGTTATGCTAACGATAACGCTCTATAGTTCAGACACTGATACTGAAGGAAGAAGCCTGAAAATGAGTTATTTCAATATCACTGAGGTGTTAAGAACAAACCGAATCATAACAAAGATAATGTGTTTTCTATATATATATAGAGAGAGAGCAAGACTTTCAGCAAGTAACAAGGAGGCTGATGAGAGTATAACAGATAATCTGTATTCTATAGTGAAAACTTTAACAGAATGTATTTAAAATCATAGCCTCTATGAATGGTAATGTATGAAGGTGACGTCAGTTTAAAATTTCAAATCATAGATGACTTTGTCTAAGATGGAAAAACTGTGTTTCAAAGCAGCTGCTGTCTAACACAACCGGGAAACAGGTGTGGCTAAAAAGACCAGTAGTTCAGAAATCTGCCACTAAATTCTACATTTGAGGCGCGGTGGGATTTCAAAAAACTTTGTTTTTCTGAGATCTGGGGAAACATGTCTGTTTCTCTCACACGTTAATTCTCAAGCCTTTTTGTTTCTTTCCCACCAAGTCAAAGCAGATCTGTTCATCCAAGAAGGATGACAGGCAAAAGCAAAGAGGATTAAATTCTAAAGACACACAGAGACACGGACTAATTTACTGTGCCGTAGGACAGCTGTGGGCCACGGCTATTGAACAAGGGCTGTCTGTCTTAACTAAATGACCATCAGGGTGCAGCGCTCTCCGCTGGTCCACTTTGCCTTATCAATACTCCACTGCTTGGTCCATTCAGGGGCAAAGAGCCTTCCTACGGCTTCAGCTCAGCTCTGGATCAATGTCAAAAGGAAATGCAGACAAACTGCTGCTAAACAGACTGGCCCCTGCCTCGAAGACCCGCATTGCATCCAGCTTCCTCTGGTTTAGATCGTTCCTCTAATGGAGGCCCCCGAGGGCCCCCCCAACCACCAAAAACAGGCCCCGAAGGATTCCCTCCCTCTTCCTTTTTTTTGTTTTGTTATCTCCTTATCCCTCAATCATTTTCCATCCATGAGGAGATATCGATCTCCTCCCCTTTAATCAGAAGTGCTGACTCGTGCTCGTGTGCCCAGAGCAGAATCTGTGCATTTTAGCCACTTACTGCAAAAGTCAGCGTGACAGTTTGGGTTAACCAAAAAAAAAAAAAAAAAAGGCAGAAGGGGGATGGAAAAATCCCTGTCTTTCTTAATCCCAATGAACACTGCTGGGATCCCTCATTACACGGATCTTGACTAATCACTCTGCTGCATTAGTCTTCTGTAATAATTTTGAAAATGGAAAGAGGGAGAAAAAAAGGGAGCAATGGAAAGAACCTGCATATTTGTCATTTCCAATTGTTTACTTTTTTCACGGTGAATTGATTTTTACGTCTCCTGTTACTGGAAGCTCAGCGGGCTCGACTGCCAGGCCTGTCTGACTCTTGCCTTGGCTGCCAAACCCATCCAATGGGCTTTATGACCCGGCTCTCTGGAGGACTTTTAAGGCTTTAAACTCACAACTCATTTCAGTGATACAATACTGCTTTTGTCCTCACCACCTTTGTTGTTTTCTTTCTCTCCCTCTCTGCTGACACCCACTCCTTTTTTTTTCTTTCATTTCCCTCACTTTTCATCTCCTCATTGCCAATACTTTTCCCACAAGCTCAGGTTTGGTCACACTACTTCTTGTCTTTGCCCATTTGGTTTTTCAAAGCTGGATTTGTTGCATTACAAGGTTAAATCTCCATCTAAAAACCCAGAATGAAGGAAATTCAACAAAGAAGCCCTCTGGATGACATTTGAGGGCAGCTGTGGAGTGAGCCCAGCTGAAGCTGCTAAGGGTCACTGTGGTGGCTGGGTGGTGCACTGTGGTCGGGATCTTCCTGGACTCTGGCTGGGCTGAGGTTTGCCTGTAGGGACCTCCAGTGAGCCAGGCAGCAGGCCTGAGCTAAACTGAGGCCAGAGCCAAGAATAGTCTCGAGTACAGAGGGCAGATCTAGCGGTGTGTTTGCTCAGGAAAACCCAAACAAACAACCTGAATTGAAGGCCTTGAGCGAGGTTCAGGCCAGATGCTACAGAACAGGAGAAATCCACACAAACATACTCAAACAGGGCTCTACGATACAGCAGTTGCTAAAATAGACTTGCGGCGGCCGATCTGCACCTTGTACATCCACAACTGAGTCATGATGCCACCAGCCTCGGGAAAGTGCACATTTGTGGACCTCTGCCCAGCGCAGGGGCCTCTGTTTGGTGTGTGCGCTGCTCATGCTATCCGAGGTTCCTTGAGATCCCTTCCATATTCACACTAATGAGAGAAAACGGCCAGAAAAACTCTGCTGTAATTACTCCCTAAGGAGAAAGGGCTTCAGCGTGGCCATGGTGCATGAATAAATACACACACTGCATACACACCAAATACCCGCACCAAAAATATACAGCGTGATGAAACATCCGAAACAGCGTGAGGCTGACATTTAAGTGTGTTTGTATAGTGTGTACAGAACATGTGTGTATATTACCAGGAATGAGATCATGTCATTATAGGAAATTTAGGGGCATCTGCTAATTAGGACTGGGTCAAATAGGTAATTGAGTGTATGTTAAAAAAAACAAAGGGACCTAAACAAATATCAACAACCTTCTGCTCACCATTAGGCAATGTAGAAAATCTCTTTAGACTGAAAGATTTTTACATCTAATGCAAAATATATATCTGAATAAAACTTTATTAGACAAAAGAGCAGGGTACACCATTAATTGCTCATAATGCTGTTTTCTTTATACTTATCCAGTTCTGCGTTTTAAGAAAACAACTAAAAAACGTTTTTTTTAAAAGCTGAAAAGCATTTTTTTTATATATATTTTTTAAACGTGCATTTTTAAATATAAGGACAATAGTTGAACAAAGTAGTTGTAATCTTTAACCTTATTGACATTTCAGTACTGATGCCTTTGGTTCAAGTTTTTTCAATGGATGAAAGATCAGACAACTTTGGTATAAAGTGAGAATTCTGCAGACTATGAATAAGTACTTATACAAGACGTTTTACATCAAACACATGCAGGTAAACTTCTCCCCTCATGCAACAGCTTTAGCATACAGATTTAAGACCATGACAGGGTTTATACAGGAATGAGGAACTTTTAATTTAATGCTTTTTAATGCTTTTTTAATGCTCTTAGAAATAAGTTTGCCAACATAAACAAGTATACATTTTAGATTTTCAAGTTAAGTAAGTTACATAAGTTACAAGTACACATTTACATTTTCCCATTCTCTACCTTTTTCTCCGGCTCAAGCTTTTTTTCCAAACATACAGCTGAAACAGTTATATCTGATATAATATATCTGACAAAATTGTTTTCAAAACCTTTTTTTTTTTATCAAAGTATTTTAAATGCCAAGATAATCACATTTAATGAATGATAATGCCAATTAAGGCCTTAATTTAAAAAATAATAATTTAATGACTTTTAATGATTTTTAATGACCCGTGGAAACCCTGCATGAGGCCCTCAATATATCACAACCAGAAGTTCATGCTCCTTCTCTGCTTTCTTCTTTTTATCCTCCTGTAGATTCTCTCCTACTGTTTATGTGCCCTCATGTCACTTTTGTCACTTTAACGGTGAAGCAACCAGTAAAAATAAACGTAGCTACTTCTCAGAAAAGATTTTTGCTTTTATGTCCATCATCTTATAACATCAGTTGATGGCTGTTGGATACTAAATCAGAATTCTGCTATTTACCCTAAAGATGCTTTGCTAACATTACCAAGAAGATGACAGGACTGTTTCAAGAGGTGGGATTTTGTGAAAGCTAGCCAATCACAGGTAGCTACTTTCTCAGGTTGGTTCCACTCTCAGAGTAAAAAAAGTTGACACAGAAACAGGTCCACATGTGAGTAGGAGAGGATCTACAGGAGCATAAAAAGCTAGAGAGCAGAGAAGGAGCATGAAGTCATCCTGGTGACATATTGGGGCCTCATGGCATTGAATTTGTACACATATAAAACATTTAAAATGTGTGTGGAGAGATGTTTACATGTGTGTTTTAAACAAAAACGTAATTTCCGCAACAAGAAAATTGCTGCTAAGGAGATGTTGCCAAATGACCTAACATTGTACTCTCTGTATAATGACAGTAAAGCCTCATATTAATGTTTCTTTAGGTCTTTAGTTGTTCAGTTAGAAGTGGACACAGTTTGTAACAGGTGGTGGCCCAGTAGTTAGAGATATTAGCTAATTAGTGCGGAGGTCTTTAACGGGAGGTCTGGGACCCCTAGGGGGTCCACAGAGGTACTGTATGGGGGTTGCGAAAGTTTTGGTTGATAAGACTTTTTTATATATTCCCTCCTGTAATTTTTTCCACTACATGAAATGTCTTTAAATCCACATAACATGAATTCAACACACTGTAGTAAACAGATAAATGGAGGAAGAAGATGTCTTTCAGTCATCAATGCACACATTCAGCAACACACAGGAGCTCTTTCAAGCTGGGCACCGTTTCATTCACAACACCTGTCCCATCAACCAGGAATCAGAATCAGAAATACTTTAATAATCCCAGGGAGGAATTACTTTAGTTACATTACTCCATCTGTAATAGAGGGACTATAGGACCAGTTTGATAGAACACTATTTCATATAATATATAATTAGGAGGTCCCCGCTCCATTCGCCATCAGTTTGGGGGTCCCTGGCCTGGAAAACATTGAAGACCCCTGTCTTAGAGGGACCAGAAAGGTTGAGGGCTCAAAACTCCAACTATTGCTACTATTACATGTCTCACCAGTCACCACTTTTACATTAATTGGAAGAACCTAGGTTCCCAAGTTAAAATAATCTAAAAGTTTGGAGAACTCACAAGCAAAATGTAAATGGTTGAGTTGAAATCCTAAACCCAACAGTTTAGTTTGTTGACTACAATTTTTATTTCTTTTTAACGTCTTTTTTTTTTCATGATGTGGAAAACATTCAAATCAAGTTTAATACTTTGTAGATTTATAGCAAGCTTATAAAAAATTACGACATGATTGCCTGTGATTCAATACAAAATCCCAAGGTGACTAAGATGTTCAACAAACAATTTTTTGCCATTACCAAAGAAGCCGAATCCTGCTTCTTGATTTTCCCTTAAAGCTGTAGCAGCTACATAGTTCTGTTTAAAAGCTAAACCGTCATTTACGCCACGTATTTGCTTAGAGTCACGCACCGTAGCGATGACACACACCAAAAGCAAGCAATCCCTTTGGCCGTCTATGAGCGAATTGTTCAGGAAGTCTTGGACTTACACACACACACACACACACACACATGGAGACACAGACACACAACCCTGCCCTGTGTTTGTGGTGGCGAAGCACAGCTGGTAACATCTGGATGTGTTTTAGCAGTGTTTATATTTCCAAAATGCTGAAAAACTAAAAACGAGAGACTGAACTCTGAAAAACACTGCAGGTGCCAGAGGAGTCATAAAAAACAGACTAAGTCCAGAAATGAAGATTGTTTAAAATCTATCAGTGGAGTTAGATTGCTGACATACAAACCCACACACACACAAACGCACGCATATGCTTATTAGAGTCGGCCAACTGCAGTTATTGCCATAATCCGAGTCCAACAATAACTGACATCTGGTTTACTAACTGGCAGACTTGCAGCCGCTCCATCTCAGTTTTGTCCCTTTGAGCTCTCCTTACTGGAGTTCCTCAAATTAAAACTAGCGTTCACCAGCTGACAACCAGTCTTACGCACTCACCGCCACACCGCAAAGCAATTTCCTCTGACACACAAACACACACGCATACACACACAAACACACAATCCAAACAGCTGCATTTCCATTTTGCTTCCCCTAAATGACGAAAAACACCAAAATAGTTGGACTTCATTCAGTCTAATCAAAGCTGACATCGGGAACAGCGCTGGGAGATGACGTCAACAATTAGCTTCCACGCACACACCGACAGGGTGAGAGTGAAGTGGGAGAGTCTATAGGATGTAATTGCAGTGATTGGGTGTAATTTACCGCCGCTAGTTGAAACCTGCCATGATCCCTGCCACAATAGGCTACCAAACATGCACAGGAACCCGCTCAAGGTATGACGATTCACTGAAAAAAATAATGCAACTGTTTTTGGCATTTACTTAATCATATTTAGTTACTTTAACACAATTGTTTCATGTTGGCAGGGTAGGACATAAAACAACTGTGTTAAAGTAACTAAATATGATAAGGGAAATGCTAAAAGCGGTTGCCTTATTTTTTTAGTGTTCATTAGAAATGTGAGGTTTCGTGATGTTGAATTAGTTCCCACCCTTTTTGTGTGATCTATAAGAACAAACAAATGGAAATCTTACAGAGTTTAACATAAACTAAAATAAAGCAGCTTCCACTTATGATCTATCTGTTTTAACTCTCTCTACCTTTCATGCAGCCTCCACCATGCCTCACAGTGGGTATACATGTATATTGGTTGCTTGCTGTTTTTTTTTTTTTTGCATCCGTTTTGAAATTATGGCCAAAATGTTCAGTTTTATTCCTTTCTTCAATGCCCTGCCATCCAGACATATTATGGAAATCAGAGCATCGCCGTCCCGCATAGCTCGATCACTGACCAGTTTTGCTCTTCATCAAGTATTTTTTGCTGTTGTCCTGTTTACGATGGCCATCTTCACTGGGTTTCTTCGTATATCAAACAGTTTGGAAATACATTAAGTTTTTTTTCCACTACTCTTTCTGACGCCATGCTAGCTATGTGTGGACTGTTTCCTTTGCTATGAGATATCAGGAACAGGACATCAGAACTTTATATCGCGTTAATCGGAGGTTTGGTATGAGGGCACACCTAAGTAACCACAATGGGGAGTGGTGGCCTAGTGGTTAGGGTATAGAGCTTGGAATCCAGAGGTTGTGAGTTTGAAACCCACTCTGACAGACTGCCACTCTGGGTCCCTAAGTAAAGACACTAAAGCCCACACTGTCCCCCAGGTGCCAAACACAGCAGTCCACTGCTCCCAAATGGGATGGGTTAAATGCAGGGTGTTAAGAAAAAAAAAACAATACTTTCCCTTTATCTTGCTAAAAAGCTTTAGTTTTGTTTGAGGATTTTGTTAAATTCTGGATATTGATGAAGAGTGTGTCCACTTCTTATAGAGACTTTATCTGAAAAGTTGTGACTTTGTTCTTAATGGTAAAAAAAGGCCTGTGAAGCGTGAGATGTCACAAAACAGCAATGTGCTCGAATTTATGAGAAATCCAAACGCGTCCCACGGAAAAATTGTCCATGGGATCATTCTAATCCACATAGGTATGCTCCTTTCCCACGGCCCACCATAACCCCACCTCACACACACATGCAAACGGAGGGGCTTATTAAAGCAACCTCGTGGCACACGGAGTTTTCTGATGGATTTAACATCAAGAGTGATTGTTAACTTTTAGGACTATAAAGACTTGGAGAGAGTGCTGAGAAAAACAGAGCTCCAAGCCAGACGTTGGGATCACATGACAACTGGGCCACCGCCGCCACTGCTGCTGCAGCAGCAGAGGCAACCAAGAATCTTTGGGGGAAGAAAAAAGAAAAAAGAGGCACAGCGCCATCGCTTAGATCACAGAGAACGACCGCCAAGCTGCAATGACGCTCTGCAGATATATCATATTTAGGTATGAGTACACCATTCATGTGCAGAAGTGGAATTTGCTTTGAATATGCACATCAGAGTCAAGTGTTAAAGGAGGAGAGGAGGAAAAAAAAGAGATAATCACCGTGAAATAAATTAAACCTATTAAGAGGAACGTATGCTCAAGGTGACAGAAGAAATTAATTTGGCTCAACTATTGAGACCCATACCTCCACCCTACTATAGGATTTCTACCCAACTAATTACCACGCTCTACTTTCAGAAATAATAAGGAAAGTACTTAATAGGTTAGGATTCACCCCTGCATTCATATGTCCATTTAACATCCCTGCTTTTATGCCCACACACTCCTGCTTTAATGCTTTTTCACATTCGCCTGTTTAAAATAGAGGAAAGAATTATATTTCAAGAGGCATCGGGATTAGAACGTGCAAAGCAGCGATATTAAAACCCTGGCCGGTTTTCCTTCTGTGCGTGTGTGCCAAAGCTTTCCGAGCAACTAAACCTGAGGTAGAGATGTTAAATGTTCCAAAACAGCCGTCGATCTCTTATTAGTCTCCCTCTCCTTGTATCTTGAAGGGTTTTTTTCTCTCCCTCCTCCTCTGTTTAAGGCTCGTTAGAAGTTAAATTTTTAAACAGAACGCGGATAGAAAAAGACCCCCAAGTGTGTATGCAGTCAGCAGTTCACTCCAATTATAACGACTTCCTAATGCAACTATTGTTTCATCTCAAACATTTTTAAAAATTTAAATGACCCTTTTTTTTCTTCATGTTTTTATCCTCACTATCTTAGCATGGAATTAGCATTTTTACCTGCCATCCTAAGGCTATGCAGACAGCAGAAAAAAACTAGATAAAAAACTATTTTATTCATTAGCAACACAGCAAAAGTAATGAAAAAAGCAAAAAAATAAATAAATAACTCGAACAAGCTGCTTCAAAGGTTCTATTAAGAGTATGTTTTTACATGAATTTGAATGCAATTAACTTAATGTTTTGCGTTTTCTAAAATGATCTAAATCAAGTTCTGTATTTTCCTTTATTAAAACGCTCTTACTTCCTTTGATGGGCTCTGTGTCATATTACTGTGTCCCTGTTATTTTATTGCCATTTAAAATCCAACAGTGAGTGAAAAAGGAGTCAATATCCCACTGAGGCCTGAAGGGATTACTGCTCTGTATGTCATTACTTCAGAGTACGACGCATATCACAATAATCTTAGAGTGAAAACCACAAATGTCAAGGTGCAACAGATGATCTATCTATCTATCTATCTATCTATCTATCTATCTATCTATCTATCTATCTATCTATCTATCTATCTATCTATCTATCTATCTATCTATCTATCATATATCTATCTATTTATATCTATCAATCATATATCTATCTATCTATCTATCTATCTATCTATCTATCATATATCTATCTATTTATATCTATCAATCATATATCTATCTATCTATCTATCTATCTATCTATCTATCTATCATATATCTATCTATTTATATCTATCAATCATATATCTATCTATCTATCTATCTGTCTATCATCTATCTATTTATATCTATCTATTTATTTATATCTATCAATCATATATCTATCTATCTATTATATCCATCAATCATATATCTATCTATCTATCAATCATATATCTATCTATCTATTTATATCTATCAATCATATATCTATCTATCTATCTATCATCTATCTATTTATATCTATCTATTTATTTATATCCATCAATCATATATCTATCTATCTATCTATCTATCTATCTATCTATCTATCTATCAATCATATATCTATCTATCTATTTATATCTATCAATCATATATCTATCTATCTATCTATTTATCTGTCTATCATCTATCTATCTATTTATATCTATCAATCATATATCTATCTTTCTATCATCTATCTATCTATTTATATCTATCTATTTATTTATATCTATCAATCATATATCTATCTATCTATTATATCTATCAATCATATATCTATCTATCAATCATATATCTATCTATCTATCTATTAATCATCTATCTATCTATCTATCTATTTATCAATCATATATCTATCTATCAATCATATATCTATCTATCTATCTATCTATCTATCTATCTATCTATTATATCTATCAATCAAATATCTATCTATCTATCAATCATATATCTATCTATCTATCTATCTATCTATCTATCTATTTATATCTATCTATCTATCTATCTATCTATCTATCAATCATATATCTATCTATCTATTTATCTATTTATATCTATCAATCATATATCTATCTATCTATTTATCTATTTATATCTATCAATCATATATCTATCTATCTATCAATCATTTATCTATCTATTTCTATCTATCTATCTATCTATCTATCTATATATAGGTTTACCTCTGATAAAATAAGTATTTCTCAGGGAAAATGACATATTCCTTAATTTAAAGGTTAGAAAAAGCATTTTATTTGACTGATAAAGTGTCTCATAAATATCATTTATGACCATTTAATCCTATTAAATAATAAATATTTATCAAAGGATTTTGTAATACAAAAATAAACATAAAAAGCAGGTTTCATTTAAAGCATTTTAAAACTATAAAACAATTTAAAGGAATGTTTTTTTTATTAATATTGCAGCATACATATTCCATATATTGACACAATTTTTTACTACAAGACTAAATATCGTAATACTGCGTAAAATGAGTTCAAAATATTATTATAATAAAGATGTAATAATATTGAAGTTTAACTCATGAGACAAAGAAGTTGTTTTAATAAGACAAAAATTTCAGTTATCAACCAATATCACCCAAACTACAGCCTGATTTTAACAATAAAAAGGCTACTTCTATAAAATAAAAATATTTTGTCATAATCCTTGTATTTTTATGAGTTTAATCCCGTTTACATTACTTTTGTATTCTTATAGTTAGTATTAGGACCTTAATTTCCTCATTTGCAACTTTAGTCTCTAATATTATAACTTTATTCTCATAATGTTGAGAATTTATTCTAGTAAAATAACAACTTTAATCTCATCATCATTTTATCTTCTTAGATGTAGGGTTTTAACTTTAAGTTGATAATATAACAACTTTAATCTCATGGACCTAATATTATGACTTTAAACGCATAAATGAACAATATAATCTAATATTATCACCACTTTGATGCTTTCATGAATTTAATCTTGTAATATTATGACTTTAATTTCATAATGTTACAACTTTATTACCGCAAAGTTACCATTTTATTCTGTAATATTACGACTTCTGTAATAATACTAATAATATATGTCCTAATATTATGGCTTTATTCACAGATTACGACTTTATTCTATTATTAAATTGACTTTAATATGGCAACATTGTAACTTTGATCTCATAGCGTTACAATTTTATTCTTGCAGGCTTAATATTATGGCTTATTTTTCATGATCTATGAAAAATAAGCCATACGACTTTGATCTTGTATAGGAAATATTATAACTGTATTTTTATAATAATATGACTTTATTTTTGTTTGGCTCTTATAATCTGCTGTAGCTTATTCATTATTGCTGTTTAGTTTAAGTTCTGAAAATAATTGAAAATTTGTTATTGATTTGTGTCCCCTATTAGCTTCTGCCTGCATTTATAACAAAAAAAAACAGATGAGACAGATACAAAGTTTTTGTTTTGTCCTATTTTTTAACAGAAAACACCATATAATCATTACCAGGCCTCAATGCTCTTTGAGAAAAGCAGGCTCAGTAAAAACAAAGAGGAAAGGCTGTAAGGCCTAATGCCAGAGAATATCTTTCATTCATTTGCCGCTCATTTGCTCCCTCAATGGTCAGTTCTTCCACTGCTTAGTACAAACAGATGGGGCCTTCCCCTGCTCTTTTTTCCCCAGTTTCTGTCTTTTTTACAGTGGCTTCTTGGCCTCTGCAGCAACATCAGCATCGGCAACTATCAAAACAGCATGTGGCCTGCATTGCAGACACACACACACACAAAAGACAGCTGTACTGTTCGCTGAACTTTTAACCTTTCCTAACAAAGTAAAATCTAGAGCATCGAGGAATGAAAGAAAATGCTACATAAAAGTTAGTAGAAGATAACAGCATTAAACTATGTCATCTATCTCTGCTTCTTTAGGATATTAGTGATCAGGGAAACAATAAACCAGGCCACAGGGTGGGTTGGAAGATCCTGCTCTAATAATTCAAAGGAAATTTTCTCCAATATATATGACTGAATTAGATATGCACGCTTGGACAGAGCCTGTGGCCCACACAGCACCTTAGCAGTGACTTTTAATATGCTTAGATATTCATCACTTAGATTTAACCCTGATTTCTGCCCACACACACACATCCACACACACGTCGAAACTCTCTCGCAAAACAGCGCCGCTTTACAAAAAACACGCTGTCACTCGGTGATCTGTATCTGGACAAGTCAGACTGCGATAAAGTCACTCTACAACTACGGCAATCGATGGAAGTAATTTATTTACCTCGCCAGGCAATTTCTGCTCTGTCTTTGCTGAGGAAAGGGGGGAGAGAGAGAGGAGGAAGGAGGAAGGAAGATTTGGCACGCATGTGTGAGTGGTGTGTAAATTAATTTAGCAGCAGCGCGATCCAGAGCCATGTATAAGTCTATAAAACAAGGGGAGGTTAAAGCAGCTCACATCATGCTCACACACATCAGGCAAAGGTCCAACGCCAAAACCACTTCTTCCACACAGAGAGACAAGATGCGAGACGTCATCTCGGCTCCATTAATGTGATGTGTGCTCCCCGGATGCCACTAAAAAAAGGGGGAAAAAAGAGCATATTGAGAGTTCCTCTCTCTTTTCTCCCCCCTTTCTTTGCTTTCTGTCCCATTCAAAAGCAGCACAGTCGCCAGAGAGCGGCCAATCCACGGTCCTTGACTCCAACTCAATGAAATAAAAAGCACTTAAATAAGCCTCAGTGATCGATACGAACTCTGCTGCAGGCCTGATTCCACACGCACACTTATCCCACCTCCTCAGATGTTCATGCATATGCATGTCCATTGTGATTTATGCATCCTGGTGGGGGGGCTGTGAGCCTATCTCAGAGCAAGGCCAACACACAGGTCAGCTCATTTGTAAATCAGTTGCCCATTTATGGATTTATACACGTGAGTGTTTGTGTGTGTTTATCCACCTGTCTGTGGTTGTTTGTGACACTAAATCAGTGTCCATGCACCTGCTGGCTGAGGTCGTTGTCGACAATGGGTTCATTATCACTGCAGCGTCTTCGCTGGGTGTGTTTATCGGAAGCAGCTTTTAGCCTCAATGCTTTTAAATCACGCAAACTCTCATTTGTAATGTTAAGGTATTCATACGCTTTTTTCCCCCCATTTTGGGGGGAAGTAGAGGCTAAAAAATGTTGTCCATCCTCTTTGGGAAACAGATTAGTCCAAAGATCTAACAATGCAGATTATATCTCAACCGATCCTCAATATCTCCTCCCTATTTTTCTACTTATTCTTCAGGCTGATATTATTCTGCAGTTACATGCTAAAAATGAAAAAAAAAATACAAATTCAATACAAACAAAAAGAGCAATTTGTGAAAAAATCAAACAAAACATCACCAAGGATAGCATATACGGGGATGCACGCCCTTCACCGGATTTCAAGGCATGGCTGCTGAAGGCACTAATGAAACAATATAAGAAAAAATAATCCCTATAATCGACTGGAAATATCAAATTTAGCTCAAGCTCATTCAGATTAGAAGGAAAGCATCTGAAGTATTTTCAGGTTTTTCCTAAAAATGTGTAGGTTGGTCCTCCCCACCCCAGCATTATGCCATCTTTTGCTGGGAACTCCCAAACAGTCAACTTATTTAGTCAACCTATTTTTAGCTTCTCCTTCATAATGTTTGCTGTGCCTTCTAAATTGCATGTGGTAGACTACAAAACTCCCCCCCGCCTCCAAATCTCCTCCAGATTAACCGCTCGCCCACCGCCCCCAATACCTGGACCGTCAGTTGAGGTTGACAGCCATGTCTCGGTGCACTGCGGATGTGACATCATCTATCCATTTCTTTAGAACACATTAAACAACACTCTTTGAGCTTTAAACCTCTCCACTACTTTATTAGACCACTGTTTCCGTCAGTCTTTTTGATGCATTCTGTTCACTCATGTTCTCTGTTGGCATTAAACTAGCCGATTTCAAAGTTGTTTTTTTCTCCACTGGATTTAATCTACAGCAGGGGTCTTGAAAGTTTTGAAGCTCAAGGACCCCAAAACAGATCGTGAGTTGGAGCGGGGACCCTCTGAGGCCCCGTCCACACGAAGCCAAATTTTTCACCAAACCAGCCTCTCATCCATACGAAGCCGGCGTTTCGGGGTCTGTAAACGATCTTTTTTTTATTACGCCCTCAGAGTGGGAAGATTTTGAAACGCCGTTTTCGCGTTTCCATCTTTACACTTTAACCGTATTTTTTTTCTTATACGCATGCGTCATAGCGTCGCCTCTAAACACGCATGCGCAACACAGTATCACAACAACAATGGCGCCGTACTGTGTTGAATGGTTGCTGCTCATGCTACTCACCCTGCTGTCGGGCTTACAACAGAATCTTCTTCTTCTGGAATATCTCCAGGAAGAACAGAGCAATTTCGACGACATAGTTCAGCACCTGAATTTGACTGAACCACGAAAATGGACCCGCGGGGCAACCATGTATAAATATTAGTGCGCATGCCCAACATTTCGTCGCTTATTTTTGCTTTGGCACCACAGCGCCACTTACAGGCCTGGCATACATTTGCAGCGTTTTCATGCATTCGTGTGGACGATCACATTTATTTTACGTCTCCGTCTTTACGACAAACGTTCTGGAAAATATTAGCGTTTCGTGTTCGTTTTGACTTCGTGTGGACGGGGCCTCATTATATACACTATATTGCCAAAAGTATTTGCTCACCTGCCTTGACTCACATATGAGCTTAAGTGACATCCCGTTCCTAATCCATAGGGTTCAATATGACGTCGGTCCACCCTTTGCAGCTAGAACAGCTTCAACTCTTCTGGGAAGGCTGTCCACAAGGTTTAGGAGTGTGTTTATGGGAATTTTTGACCATTCTTCCAGAAGCGCATTTGTGAGGTCGCACACTGATGTTGGACGAGAAGGCCTGGCTCTCAGTCTCCGCTCTAATTCATCCCAAAGGTGTTCTATCGGGTTGAGGTCAGGACTCTGTGCAGGCCAGTCAAGTTCATCCACACCAGACTCTGTCATCCATGTCTTTATGGACCTTGCTTTGTGCACTGGTGCACAGTCATGTTGGAAGAGGAAGGGGCCAGCTCCAAACTGTTCCCACAAAGTTGGGAGCATGGAATTGTCCAAAATGTCTTGGTATGCTGAAGCATTCAGAGTTCCTTTCACTGGAACTAAGGGGCCAAGCCCAGCTCCTGAAAAACAACCTCACACCATAATCCCCCCTCCACCAAACTTTACACTTGGCACAATGCAGTCAGACAAGTACCGTTCTCCTGGCAACCGCCAAACCCAGACCCGTCCATCAGATTGCCAGATGGAGAAGCGCGATTCGTCACTCCAGAGAACGCGTCTCCACTGCTCTAGAGTCCAGTGGCGGCGTGCTTTACACCACCGCATCCGACGCTTTGCATTGCACTTGGTGATGTATGGCTTGGATGCAGCTGCTCGACCATGGAAACCCATTCCATGAAGCTCTCTGCGCACTGTTCTTGAGCTAATCTGAAGGCCACATGAAGTTTGGAGGTCTGTAGTGATTGACTCTGCAGAAAGTTGGCGACCTCTTCGCACTATGCGCGTCAGCATCCGCTGACCCCGCTCCGTCAGTTTACGTGGCCTACCACTTCGTGGCTGAGTTGCTGTCGTTCCCAAACACTTCCATTTTCTTATAATACAGCTGACAGTTGACTGTGGAATATTTAGGAGCGAGGAAATTTCACGACTGGATTTGTTGCACAGGTGGCATCCTATCACAGTTCCACGCTGGAATTCACTGAGCTCCTGAGAGCGACCCATTCTTTCACAAATGTTTGTAAAAACAGTCTGCATGCCTAGGTGCTTGAATTTATACACCTGTGGCCATGGAAGTGATTGGAACACCTGATTCCAATAATTTGGATGGGTGAGCAAATACTTTTGGCAATATAGTGTATATTGTATGAAATTGTGTTCTATCAAACTGGTCCTATAGTCACTCTATTATAGATGGAGTCATGTAATGAAAGTAATTTCCTTCCTGATTATTAAAGTATTTCTGATTCTGATTCCTGGTTGATGGGACAGGTGTTGTGAATGAAACGGTGCCCAGCTTGAAAGAGCTCCTGTGTGTCGCTAAATTTGTGCATTGATGACTGAAAGACATTTGAATTAGTGGAAAAATTGCAGGGAGGAATATAAAATAACAGTTTAATCAACCAAAACTTTTGTGACCCCCATGCAGTACCTTCCCGGACCCCCTAGGGGTTGCGGACCCCTGTTGCAGACCTCCGCTCTAAGGGTATCAGATTTGAAGAGGCTGAATAGAAATTAACTCCTCACATTCCTCTTATCTCTGATATGTTTTATTGTGGATTTTAGTGTGTAGGTCTGGGTGCATTCCCAGTCATGCTTACTACTGAGTTTGACCATTTCTACTGGCTCGCCCCCTGATCTCGCCGTTATGCTGCAGGAATTCGCCCAGGTTGGTGACCTCCCAGAGAATAGCAAAGACGTCAGGAAAAAACTCCCTCCATCAGAGAGGTTGTCTCTAAATGAGGTCCCTGTGCTGCCCTCTGTCCCATATGTCTAGAGCTATGGGCGAAAATGGAATAAGATCTACACCTGAAGGGGTGAGGGGGGGTTAAACATGATTTAGGTTGTGTCATAAGAAGAACGTAGCCCTCTGTGCACAAAGGGTGGAGGAAAATAAGTGTGCACACTCTTTTGTGAATAATCAGTGGTTTTGCTCCACCCTCCTCCCCACCTCCTCTGAACAACAGATTTTGGACTAATAGGGCAGCTGCTTGTCCCTCCTCCTCTTAAACCCCGTCTCCCTAAAAAAAAAAAAACAATCTGAAGAAAGCCTGTTGTTTTTGACTTGTTTTGCAAATAAGCACTGATGGAAAAGGTAAAGCTCTTGGGATTCTCACCACAAAATAAACCACATTTGTTATTTTTAATACTTTCATTGATTGCTGGACATGATCTAATTTAAAAGTAAACACATAAAGGAGGGAATAAGCAGGACTGGGGTTTGTTTATCCACCTTTCTTTATATTGGGTCATCCTGTCCAATATTGTCAACACAGCCGACCTGCAGGGGTCCCTCAAGAAACATTTTCCCTTAAACATAAAACCATAATAGAATTTTAGAAGTGTTTTTATATGTAACTGTATATCAGAGACTGGGTATGGTCCTTCAAAGTGCGGCTCCTTATAGGCCAAAAAATAATAAGCATTTCGTCCCCTCAGCATTTTGTAGCTTTCACATCTGAAACAGATCTTTTCTTTACTGAAAATGTGTGAACTTGTACAGTTCAGGGACATATTTCCTACTAACTTTTAATTATTTAAACCAATGTCTTGCCATCTACTCACAGCAGAGTGGAGTTATACAATTTAAGGACACTAATCTAAAATAATATGTAGTAGCAGGAAGTTGTTAAGCAGATTAAGAGCTCTGATCAAACTTTAATTTGATTAAAAGGTCTTAATCTGTCCAATTACAAGTTTGAAGAAGTTTTAAAAAGGTTAACTTTTGTAAAAAATATATATTTGACATAAGATGCATAAAAACAACGCTTTTTATGACTCTTCATCGCCATAAATCAAGGCGCTGAATCAGTTAGCCCCTTAAATTGTAAAATAAAAACTTTCATAACTATGCGTTGCAATCTCATCGCTTTATGCCTACAAAAAAAAACAAATCTGTCTTTTAATCAATTGTAAGAACACAGTGTTCGGAAAAAAAATCATCAAATCTTAGTGATATTTCATATAACCATTAATTTTAGCAAGAAAATTTTCTGTTCTGAAATTTTGTATTAGGATCCAATAAATTCAGCTGAAATATGAAAGATTGTGACCACAAAGAAAATCCAACTAACTCTCAGCAACTTCCTGCTGGTTTGAGTAATTTTCCTCACAAAAGAATAGGAGGAGATTATAGTGAAGGAAAAGTAATTAACAAATGTTTATAAAGGTTTGTAAATGGTTTAGCAACAGGTAAAAGAGAAAACAGAACCAAACCAAAAGAGTCTGAACAAATACTCAATGACAGAATAACAGTTGTCAATCTATTTGAATCTCATATTCATTGAGAAATATCCAAAAAGATGATGATAATAATAATAAAATAATAAAAATCCTTTAAAATCTCTGCCAAAAAAAACCACCCAGTTCGATTATAAAAGAATTCTGTGAAAATCGCAATAGAAACCAAAAAGAAACAGGAAACGCACAAAAAAAGAAACATTTCCCATGATTGCAACATAGCAAGACAAAAAAAAAAAAGCTAAAGTAAAACCCCTCCAACACACACAGACCATCCCTTGTGGCGCGCTTAAGCGACATTTGAGTGGCTTGTAAACCTTGCATGTGTCCAATCACGTGAGACGGCGGGGGATGACCTCGCTGTGTGTTTGAATGTGCCGCTTTGTGCGTTTGTGTGCGACACGTGCAACCTGAGCCAAACTGTAAGCCATATGCCACTTTGGTGCTGGTGCCAGCTAACACCCCCCCCTCCACACACACACACACACACACACACTCACACATACACACCCTCTCATAAACACGCTTGGATGTACCCGCACAAGCGTCGCCGTATAAAAAAGCAAGCCCCTCCACTTCATTAGGAAAGTAAACACAAGTGCTGTCTGAAGTGGCTAATTAGAGACTAATTACTCCCTGCTCGTTACTAATGCAAATTAGATTATGCTGCTTAACTTCCTCGTGTCCAAAACGCTGCTGTTAATTGAGGCCTTTTGAAATTAAATTACCCACTAATTAGCATATCAAAACCATTAATTCTGAGCAAGGAGGGGGGGGAGAGAAAAACAACAACAAATGCCAAGTTTTGCTAATGAGTTTTGCTAATTGAATATGTGTGGGGTTGGGGCCAGGAATACCTATTCAGCTGATCAGAAAGGCTTGTGCTTGCGTGCACAAACACACACACACACACACGTATGTAGGGGTCTGCCAGAGAAGAAAACCCATGCATCATAAGAGCAGCATATAATTAAAGGAACCGTTTCCATCTCTCCAAATGCTTTGTCAATATTTCCCTCTGAAGGCCTGACTCCACTGATGTTCGGCACGCAGGGAGCAGGGGATACGGCGAGAGAGGATGGATATTCATCTCATGAGAGAGAGCCACTGGATCTGGAGTGTGTGTATGCGTTCTTGTAGCATGTGAGCATCGGTTAGCGTTCGTCCAGGCTGTAAGCTGCCTTTTGAAGTAGAGAACCCTATCTCCAGCAGGCTCTGTCTCCATACACCCCCCCTTTTCACTGTCTCTTCAACTCTCACCTCCGATGCAATCCCCGTCCAATTAAAGAAGCAATGTGTCCACCATGTGAACAACCAAATAACCCCTAAAAAAAAGGTGATTTTTTTTAGATTAAGACATTCGAGCATTTTTAGAGTTAAATGTACAAGCTCACTGAAAAACATAAGAACAGAAATGATTTGGTTCTTTAATCTGTTACCATCTCAGCCAACCGCTTCATGTAAAACCAACTACAAACATTTTTCCTTAAGCATCCATCCAAACGTAGCATGTGAAGCAGCCACATTCAGGCTACTTCCTACACAAATCTCATCATCTTACAGTCTGCAACTGCTCATTTCATTATCTCTATAAAAGCAGACGGGTAAAAAAAAAGGGGGGGAGAAATGGTAAAATTGAGAAGTAGCCATACAAAAAAAAAAAAAATGAAATCACCATGATAATTAGATGTAAAGATATTCTAATTCCTTTAACGGGATGCATAGAAAACTGCTGCTTGACAGTATTTGCCCTAATTGCTGGAATTATCATATTAACTAGTTACCATTTGGGTAAGTTGATTAAAAAAATTGATTATTCGTCTATTTCTTTTAGGAGTTTCTTAATCAAAATCTAACATCCTTGAAAAATTAATTTGAAGCTGTTTCTTATCAGTTAATTAAATCGGGTGGGAAGTCTTTATTTTTTTTTTTTCGTTTTTTCAGCGCGCCATGATTAGAACGGTTCTGTTCTTTTCTGTTCAGACACCATGACGTTAGAGGGGCAACTTTTCACTGTCTCATCAAACATTCACCACCACAAGAATAGGACTTCTTTGAAGGGGCCTGCTGCCTTTTTTTATATTCTTCTTTTTTTTGTCTAAACCTCAGCCTTTCTGATAAATTGTGCTACACCCAATAGATCTTTCTTTCTCGTTAACACATTCTCATTAACGTACAGAGAAAGCACCCAGAGGAAGGGGGGGAGTGGGGAGTCTGGTTGTGGTGGGGGGGCAGCACCAGACAGAGAGAGAGAGAGAGAGAGAGAGAGAGAGAGAGAAAAATGGGGAAAAACTGAATCAATGGCAAAGATAAAGTCAAACAGAGAACTGAATACATGGGCAAATTTTAGTATGAAAACTAAATAATAGGCAGAAAACACAACCGTGTGCTTACCATGTTGCCTGGGTGACAGCCTTGGGCCGGCCTGAGCTAAGACTAAACAAAAAACAAGCCAGGAGCCTTAACAAGACCTGCCGTTTCTACAGGAAACGAATATCTGAGCAAGTATTTTCTCTTTTTTTGGTCATTTATTTATACAATTAAGCATTTTGTGAAACTTTCACAACCAAATATGTGGTAAAAACAAGACAGCGGTATTTAAGGTTGTAAGAAATGAATCAATTATCTCAAATTTTGCGAAATTTCATAAGACGATATTTGTATTGATTTAAAATATCAACATTGAGATCTATTTTTTTAGATGATATCGGTCAAGTTTTACAAAAATGGCCACATAGGGCTTGCTTTGGTGGAGCAGTGGTTAGCGCTGACCCGGGTTCGAGTCCTTCGCCGCATGTCTCCCCCCTCTCTCATACCACCTTTCCTGTCAGCCTACTGAAAAAAAAAAAAAAAGGGCAACTAGTGCCGGAAAGAACCCCCCCCCCCCAAAAAAAATCACCATATATCGTCTTTAAGTATCGGCATACATCGCGATAAATCACATTGTTACATGCGTATCGTGATAACTACCATTATTTAAGGCAATCCCTTATTGCTTGGCAGCAGGTGTGCTGTTGCTAGTAGTACGAAGTACAGAGCAATCGATAAGTGGGCAATGGTAGTTACTAAAGGCCGATATCCTACAAATTTTAGATGAACACTTGCTCCAACACACCTGAATAAAGTAATTAGATGATTAAGAGAAGAAACTGACTCTATTTTAAGGTGGTTATTCAACCTTTTGTTTCAGATGTGTTGGACTGAGGGAAAAATCCATAAGTTGCAGGATAACGAATGTTAGAAGCTGGAGTTGCTCATCCTTGGAGTAAAGCAATGCTGTGCGCTTCTGATCAGCTGTTTAATAGAACGCCGCTACAGTATCACCAGAATAAAATGGGCTACAATAGAACCTATAAAGACAGGGTTCCTACAGCATAAGGCAAGTTAAATTCAAGACTTTTTAAGACTTTTTAATGCCACTTGAAATAAAAATTTAAGACCAAGTTCACAAGAAACACAAGAAAAACCCACTTGCGACAACTTAACCCAGGGTTTATTTTAACATAAACCACCGCACTAATGTTTCAAATTTTGAAAAGCTTCGCATACAGGAAGAAACTGAGAAATACCGGCTGTTTCTTTGTAACTCGATTTTGACGCTTTGTGTTTCGTGCTTCGCATGTGCGACTCCACTGCCTTAATTCCCATCGTTCTGAGCTTGAATCGCTTCTTGCACAAAATACACTGTTCCTCATGTATGTTCCCTGGTTTTAGCCATGGAGAAAACTCTTGGCTGGATCGCCAATTTTCGTTACATGAACACTTGCACATATTTTCCAAACAAAAAGTTAATGGTGCATCTCCCAAATATCCCGGCTGCAACAAAGCTATTATTGGTTCCGCTATCGGGACGGAACCAATAATGGCGAGCCGTTATTTTTTTTTATGAAAAAAAATATATATATTGTCAATTTTAAGGTTTTATTTAATTACAATAATAAATCGGAATAAAAACAATCCTATTTATGATGTTTTAAAAATTAAGACCTATGAAAGAGTGATTTAAGACATTTTATTAGTTTTATTTTTAAGAATTCAATGCCTTTTAAGACTTTTTAATGACCTGATTGAACCCTGAAAGAACAGAACGCTAAAAAGTTGTAATATTCACACAAGGATAGACCTTCATTAGAGTTTTTTTTTTGGTTTTAGAAAGTTTTTGCAAAGCTTTTAATAAAGATAATAAATAGGTTGTAAAGATGACATTATTTCAGCTAATTCAATTCAAAAAGTATTAGATTAGCAGCTGGTCGAGTCGTTCTGTTTTTTCATTTGAGAACTACTGCTAAAGTTTAAGTTGAAGGAGTCCAGCCAAAGGGTCTTAATAGCTTCTTTGTATTTTTTTTATTAAAATTTGAATTAAAATATACTTTTTTTTATTACTCAAATTGTCTTTTATCTTTTGAGAAATGCCTCCCTTTTTTTCTTTAAAAGACAAAATAAATTTAAATCCACATCTGCCAGGGGTATGAATCGTTTTAGGCTTAACTGTACACTCTGGTTTTAACACAAACGCTAGATTTACTGTGAAACTGTCACAGAGAAAGACACCATTCCTGGTGATGTCACAAAAATCTCTGTAGAGAAACTAGTTTTCTATTTCTGGAAAGAGACTAATTACGTAGCTCTGCCTCCGGGAAAGAGAAGCCCCTCCTGAAGTAGAGAGAGAGAGAGAGAGAAAATTTGAGGCGTAGCGTCCAGTCACGGCCGGCCGTGGTGGAATATAAGTCTATGTCTCTGCTTCAGCACGCAGCGGAGCAGAACCGAACTGATACGGCGCACTCCGCTCATCTGTCCATCCACAGACTCCTTGGGGAGCTATGGGAGGATTGGAAGGAGATGTGGGTGGGAGGGGTGTGGGGGGGGGGGGGTCAAAGAGAAAGAGTGAGTGAGGAAAAAGAGTCTCACTGATTGGATAATGAATTGAATGATTATCAGCCTGGCTTGTAAAGTTGGGCAGAAATCTCAGTTCATCAGCCAACCCACCCTGCTCCCCCATCAGCCAATCAAACCCCCCAGCTGGGTGGCGGTGGTGGTGGGGGCTCCTTTAGAGTTTAAAAAATTGTTCACACTCATATTTTTCCTTTCGTATTTTTCTCTTACGGCGGGCTGCTCTGCGCCGCCGCGGCCCTCGTCTCTCTGTGAGAGACAGAGAATTCTCAAAGCCACAATTACCGCACAGAACTATCAATTTCCCCTTCAATTAACCCTGTGGGAAGGGGGGTGTGGGGAGCTGCAGAGGAAGGAAGAAAGAATTTTGACTTTGCATTAAATAGATCCGACCTGAGAACCTGCTTTCTCTGTCACGCCGGGGGTACAGTGGTGTTTCAGCTGAGAGGGGAGGGGATTACAACCTCTTCAGGACGAACTTGACCCACAGCCAGAGGTCAAACAAGTTACTATACAGTTACTATACAGACCCCCCACCCGACACCCCCCCTTTTCTCTCTACCTGTAAATAGGCTGTTCCTTTAATGCCCTACTGTAGGTCAACAGGAAGGAACGAAACCAAAGGCAGAGAAAGAAGCAAAGGAAGGGAAGAAAACAGGGCAAAGAGAAAATATAGTGACTTTGGCCGGGAGCTGTTTGTTAGTGCCCCGTTACCACAGACAGCTGTGGTGACATGATCTGCTTTCTTTTGCTTTTCTTCTTTTCTTTTGCATTCTAACTTCCCTCCTCCACCCACTCCCTGTGCAAACCCCCCCCCACCCCGGGGGAGCCGCTCACTACCAGACCCAGCCAGCCTTCAGCAAAGTTTTTGCAGGCAATCTTTGCACAAACATCCCCAGAAGCCGTGCGCATGCCTGACACCACAAAGCATGGAGGGGTGGGGGGCTCCATGCCACTCACCCTCCCTTCTCGTCCTCTTTTCTTTTTTTGTACTTTAGTCCTTGGTTTTTCCCCCGATCCCTTCCCTCGTTTATGCTAACAACTTTCCGAGGCTAATGCACGGCCTGACCTTTAGACGACGGAAACCTGCCGCAGCAGAAGTTACCGATTAGAGCTACAGGTTGAACACAGCAGCTCTGACCTTCAGTCAGCAAATGAGCATTTTTGGTTTCTCCTTATCTAATAACTCAGGAGCCACTGTTAAAAAGCAGCAGATTGGGTCTTTTAGAGGAAATTTCTATTCTTATTAAATTGACTATATTGCAGGTCATCACATCGTTCATATATATCATATAGAAAACATTTTCTCCTATTTAGAATTTAAGCTTTAATTTAAACTTTTGCTTTAACGGTGAAAAAAAAGGATGAAAAAAGAAAGACGTTGATAGATAAAAAAGTCTTTATATCTTCAGCGGTAAATTTGATTAACTGAAAAGAGAGATTTTCAATTCTACAATTTCTGCATTTGAAACTCTAAATTCAGATTTTATGAAAATTGTCAGAACATCCCCCCTCCCCACCTGTTATCACCAAAGCCTCTACTTTTTTTTTTTTATTTCAGTCTTTTTTTAAAAGACCTACAATATTTAGAAAATTGCTAAAAATTAAAGTACAGCACTTTTAAATACAGTTTCTTTATAGTAGATACGATTCAAAATATTTATCTAAAGAATTCAATGTAAATATAAATGCTTGATTTTTTTTTTACTTTTGTATCTATAAAGCTTTTATCAGCCCCACACACCTTAATTAACTCAGTTTCATTCTAGTCAGTCTACTATTTAATCAGAGGAAGCAACTGTTGAAGGCCGAAATTACAAACGTGAACTTCCCAGAAAAAGGTGAGAGAGATGGTGGTGAAAAAAGGAACAAGAAGGCCGGGATTAGGGGTTGGTGGATGGTTAAAAAGTGCAACACAATGAGAAGTGAGGGAGAGAAAAGAGGAGCAGTAAGTGTGGAGTCCTTCACACTGAGTGACTATTGGAACTCCAACAGGGAAAAAGGAGACTTTTCCGTTCAGCTCCTGAACTGCACACAAGGAAGCTGATAAAAGGCAGGCGGTGTCTGTATAAAACGGAACAAACATTTATCTCAACATTCTTAAAAGGAAGCAAAACAACAAGCAAATGTAATTTTTAGTTAAAAATGTGTGTAAATTAGTTAAATTTTTCCATGAAATAAGCAAAAATTCTCTCTGTCAGGTGGAACCTGGGAAGGGAGGTCAGAGGATTTTGTTTCACTCATTGTTTGCATTCATGTAGTTTTAGTTTAAAACAATAACGTTTGGTTAAAAAAACGTCGGTAAACCAACATGGTACCCCTTTTCGTTTTTTTATCTCATCTCTTGTCTCTCTTTGCTTTTTACTCTGCCAGCAAACAGTTAACTTTGCTTCACAGGCCAGCAGTCAGGCCAGCACAAACACACCCACCTCCTCGCTCGCCCCCTTCTCCTTCCCCGGGAACATGAGAGCTGGCTCTAATTCACAGGCTGGTAATGCTGTGGTGGACAGCAGTCTTGATCTGCCAGGATTAGGCTACTTTTATTTCCCCGAGAGCCACAGGGGTGGGAGGGGGGCGGCGGGGGGCGGTGGAAGGAGGCACTCAAATCCTTCTACAAATGTCAGACAACGACCGGTGACCGGGGGGCTGCGGAGGTACATGCACTCTTTGCACGCACACCCAAAGCTTACACACTCATGAAGAAGAGAGACGGGGGGGGAAAAAGGGGAAGGAGGGCATCCAAAGAAGAGACCCATCACTCTCCGTCTCATCAGGTGGTGGAAGCAATGACGTGGAGGTGGGGGGGCAATGAAGGGAGCGAGCAAAGGAGGGAGGGAGGAGTCCTGGGTGGGGGATACACAATTATTCAGATAACAGCTGGGAATAATCTAGTGGCAGATGTCTCTTGGTCAACAATGCCCACCGCACACAGCCGTGCGTGCCTGTGTGCGTGCGTGCACACTCTGAGTCTGGATGGTCGCGTACGCAAACGCCAGGAGCTGCTATAACCACTCCGCTTCCCTCAACCTGTCTGGAAAACTTTATTCTTTGAAATGAATTTATGGGATGGGATTTGTGTGAAACGAAAAGCAATGAAGGATGGTTAACAGCTGCTGGATGGAAGACACGGGTTGGTTACCGCCATCCAGGATTTTATATCAGCTCAGATATTCAGCTGATTCTGAAAGGGAGAGGATATCTGTGTAGCTCTTCTCTTTGATTCCATTTTTCAATTCAGACGATTTCTATAGCGCCGATTCACAACACGTCATCTCAAGGCACCTTAGAGACAATTTAATCAGATCATACAGTCAGATAAAAGGTAAAAAGTTTCCACGTTACGGAAACAGAAAGTTACAAAAATGGGACAGAAGCATATTTTTTTTAAAACAGTAAAAAGTGTCTCATAACTAGAGATAGACAATTTATTTTTTTTCTTGTAAATTCATCAGTATGGTAAATCCGTAACTGGGGGCCATCCAATGTTTGTTTGAGAGTCTTTATATTTATTTATTCATTCACAGTAATGTTTAATTCTGTTGCACAGTAGAATAAACAGCTAAACTTAGACACAATTGCCCTTCAAAGCTGTTAGTTTGACTGATTTAAAGTGTATTGAGTTTATTTTAATGCATTTTTCAACTCACTACTGTGGACTTTTCTTTAATTTGTTCAACTTTTTAAAAAACTGAAGCGAGGTTAGTGATTGAAGGGGTGGAAAAACGTTTTCGTAATCAAAAAGGTAAACTTTGGAAACCTCTGTTTTAGGCATTCATGCAGCTCCTTGCATCTGCTATTTATTGGTAATTTTTAGTTAAATTTGAAATTAAATGTTTGGTTTGTTTCAATTAAGACTTTTTTTTTTTATCAGTTTGTTAATAAAATGGAATCAGGCCCAAAATATCTGCAACACATATCAGTGTATATGAAACTACTATCTTTATATCAATCTGAAAATAATGGAAAAACATACTAAAGACATTGTTTTATCTTCACAATCAATTTGATTACGTTTTAGCAGCAGATTGAGCAGCTTTCATTTAAAGTATCAACGGCATCATCATCACAGTTAAATCTCATACCTGCAACAACCTGCCCATGCAAGAAGCCTATGGGAACATTAAAGGAGTGCATACCTAATAAGCAATAGTACCCACTAGGATCCAAACAATATTGATTTATTGTAATTAACCAATTATTAATATAATTTATTAATCAAATAATGGTCAACTGGACTATAAAACGTGCCATTTACTGAAAGAACAACCCACTCATGGTAGTTGACCCCAAAATGTATGCATTTTGATCAAAGATTAAAAACCCTCTTTTTCTATAAATAGGTTCCATTTACAGTATAACTCCTCGAGTGGCTTTTCTAAGCATTGGTTTTAATTTTTAAATGTTTTATTTGTAATTTAAAATGACATTTAGATGTGCAACAAATGTTCAGACACCCATTAATCTAAACAACAACTCTGTTTGGATTAATTCAATGAAAATCCCTAGTTATGTCGATGATGTTTTAGTAATCGATTACTAAAGCAATCTACAGCTGCAGGCCTAAACAAAGGGGGCAAAGTCCACTGCTGTTTGCTTTATCATTCACACCAAAGTTACTTCCTCCTGAAGTTTTAAGAAAGTATTCCCCCCCATCTCAGCTCTGCTCCTGTCATAACTGAATAAATCTTTAAGATGTAATGTAGCTGTGGAAGGAAGGAAGGAAGGAAGGAAGGAAGGAAGGAAGGAAGGAAGGAAGGAAGGAAGGAAGGAAGGAAGGAAGGAAGGAAGGAAGGAAGGAAGGAAGGAAGGAAGGAAGGAAGGAAGGAAGGAAGGAAGGAAGGAAGGAAGGAAGGAAGGAAGGAAGGGGGCGGCCCAGACGAGTGGAGCTCTGTCAATCCGTCAACCCCGGCAGCCCATTGTGATATGGTTTAACACTGGCTAACAGCTCGTCCTGTCAGGGGGATGGATCATCCCGCGGCGCCTCACATGCTAATAGCTTAAGTAGGCATCCCATGTCCCCTGGAACTAATACCACAAATACTAATACCATAAAAGAGCAGTGCTGCAGCCTCACTTTCGCCTGTGTTAGCCAGCATTTTGATACTTTGCGGATTAGAAAACATAATGAGATGCATTTAAATGGTTATTACCTCCTCAGTACAGGAAGAGAAGACACACGGCTAATTTCCTATCATCATATGTTAATCTACGCTCAACCCAGTGGAAGGGAATGCAAATATTTCGGGATGATATCCAAGAATACCCAAATGAAATCTGCTTAACTTTTTTGGGGAGTTAAACTTCAGGACTGATAAGGGGCGGGGGGGGGATTAGAGATTCCCTCATGGGTGAATCTCTAATTTTCCCCTCTCTCTTGTCCACTCAGGAGCTGCGCAGTGCTTCTCCACATAAGTCAGGCGGTTTGTGAGGTCTGCAAAACGATTCGGGGTCCCGCGCCTCACAGCTGTCACCGAAACCCTTCCTCTGCAGCCGTCCCCTCAACGGACACTAAACGCAGAGCTGCAGAAAGTTTGGGGCGCATTGTTGTTCAGAGGGGAGGCTCATCGTCGCTGCGCTCGATTGACGGCTGCCCTGTCAGTTTGTCGCGGGGCTTTAGAAAACACCAACGGCTCTCTGATGAAGTGCTTACAAAAGGTCAGAGGGTGGAGGGAGGTAGGGGGGGAGGAAAAGAAGACAGGACAGACTGAAGGAAAATCCATAACACAAATATAGCTGTCAGAAGCGATGCAGAGTTAAGGCGGAGGCACAATGAACCATGGGAGCTTTTTTTTCATGAAGATGCTCGGTTCGAACACAACAGGCGTCCTTTCTCTGCTCTCCAGCACACATTGACCATCTTGAGTGCTCTACCCGATCTGCAGCAATGACCTCTTGATCCGCCACGACTCTGAAATTAAACTGCGCTCCGACCTCACTTCAAGCTCTCAGTCCTCCAGACTCCACAGTCCCCCCCAAGCCCCCCACCGCCTCCTTTTTCCCTTCCAGCTCTCAGGTGCCAAGCGCCACTCTGGAGAAGCTGATCTAATGCTTCCTCGGCTTCGACAACCCAGGCGAGGAGCTCTCACACAGTTGTTTTCCCCCGCCAACACCTTCTATATGTTTTCTATCTCTGCATGAAACCCCAAGCCAACCCCTCCACACCCATAGGAAACTGTCTCTTCCGTTTTGGGCTGTTGGGTCACTTCTTCCCACATCCATCAGCATGTAATGGGACTGAGCTCTGATAGACTCCGTGAAAAAACAAAAAGACTTTCGGAAACGTCTCATCTTTGTGGAGACGTTAACACCGAGTCACACATCGAGGAGGAAAAACGAATACGAGATAAATAATCTGCAAGTTTCAATAGCAAACAACAATAGTTAAATCTTTTTCTGGACGATACTGACTTCCTTTTTTTTTGCTAAGGAATGTTTAACACTAAGGGACTGATGTGCTGCAGGTTAAGTGACTTAACTTAGCTCTGAGTCCAGCAGGAAAATGATCCATTTTAAACCAGATTTTTATCATAGGTTACACTTTTAGTTTATGTGCTTGGAAAACAAAAAACGGCTATTTTGTAGTGCAGATGTATTAAATAAACAAGTAAAAAACATTAAATCAAGGGAAAAAATTGGCCTTTACGATTTCTGATTAAAACCCATTTAGGGAAAAATTGGTCGATTTCGATTATTTACGAATTGATTGTTGAAATTTTCCACCAAATCAGTGAAAGAAAAAAAAAAAAAAACATTCCCCCCATCTGCTGCACAGCAACTTTATGATACGGCACCGCCGCCTGACCCGCTGTGAGAAAACACATCTAATCTTGGAAAAAAAAAAAGAGAAGAAAAAAAAAGACGTGTGGCATTTATTATGAGACAGACGCACACGTTTTTGCACAAGCGTTCGGCCCCTCAGCTTCTCCCAAATAGCAGGTTCAATTAGAACCACATGTATAATCAGGCCTCAGTCTGAAGCAGAGCAGCGGCAGTCAATCACTACAACTTCATAACAATCTCTCAATTTTTATCCCCAATTAGTGAAAAGAAAAATCTCATTTCATATTTGTTACATTTCATATGATTTATTTCAACCAAAGTTGAAAAACAAAACATTTTTCTATTATAGTTCATTAGCTTCAAACCCAACATTTGAAATTACTCGTCCAGGAAGAATTTTTCTGCTTTCTTTTTTTCCCCAAAACCAAAGCATATTAAGAATGAAACCATTTCAGCTATTAAACACACGAGTGCTCCAACAGTAGATCGAACACAGGTCAAAGCCAGCATGTATAGCTGCTGCTGTATATTCCTGCTCTTCAACATCACTTAGGAACAAAAAGCCCACTCAGACTTGTGGGTTTTGGGATGAAGGGAGAGGGTTTTAATGAAGAGAGCATCAGAGATGTGGAGACAGACGGCAGCGAGTCGTCGATAGGCTTCCAACGCGCAGGACATTTAAAAACCTCAAAACGTTGTCCATTTTCACTCAAGCAGGACAGGTGAATTGAGGAGCACTACACACACGCTCGGATGCATACACTGTTCCACATGTACCTTCACATGTACTCATGATGGAGGTAAGGACTCTTTGAGTGAGTTATGGAATAATACAATCACATCGGTGGCTTTTAATCCCATTGAAGGGGTTTTTAGAGCGCGTGAGATTCATTATTATCGCCTGTCTCTCTAGACGGGTTTCCTACACGGCTCCCAGTCACGCCCCGCCGTGCACGCACTACTCCACATATTCCAGGACCATTGGGGGGAAAAAAGAAAAATCGTCATTTAAGCATTGTGCAAGCACAGAAACAACTGCCTGAAACTGATAGGAATTTAGGAAACAGGAGAAAAGGAAACATGGGATGATATAAAACAGAACACGTAAGCTTTAAAAACGGGGGGAAGAAAGAAAATAAGGCAGAGAGGAAAGTGTTGAGGCAAGTCAGATGGAAAAAAAGGTTGCAAATAAAGACAACAGCCGGGAAGCAGGCAGGGAGAGTCTCAGACACCTTCAGCCTTCTTTCACGTTCAGCTTCTTTTTCTTCCAAAAAAAAAAAAAATGAAAACTACTTTTTGGGTCCTAATTTCTAACATTCCTCTAAAAAAGCAGCATCTCACCGTTACTGCAGCAGAGGGACTTTATCCTGCTTTGTATACTGGAAAGTGGAAATCACAATGATCACTCAGCCTGATGCAAACATAAATATAAAAAATAAAGTTTTTTTTTTATAAAAAGAAAAATATATCAAATTTAAATCTTAAGACAACAAAAAGCAGCAGTTTAAAATCATCCAAAAAAATGAAGTTGGGAAAGTTTTTTATGCTCTATTTTCACAGGACCTGCTTCAAATGATTAAAATCCTCATTTCTAATACTAATATAAATTATTACCAAACACTGCTGACAGTCATATATTAATTTGTGATTCTTTGTTTCATGAGTGAAATTAAGTGGTAAGAAAATAGGCCAAAAGTTTAAAAGAAAACAACTATGCGCAGATTTTTCAAAAAACAGGAATAAAAGGTTAAACTCTATAACTAATGGTTATTGACGCATCCATTGACGCACCTGGAGCTGTGCGCCTTATTAAAACTAAACCGGAACAAAACGCCTTCCAAAATGTGGCAAGGTCATGAAATATGATTTAGAGCTTCTTCTTTTTTTATTATTATTATTATTCCCGCTGGATCTTCTATTAAAGCGCAATTAAAAGTGTGTCATCACGCCGAGAAAATGCCGCAACAGACACATGGAGGTATAGCTGCTGGTGGGGGGAGAGAGGGGGGAGGGGGGTGATGAGGGGGGGACAACAGTGCAGAAAGGACACAGTAAATAAAATTAATTATGCCAAATGCCCCCGCGCCCATCAATCACAGGGCAATAATGCCCGTGTCAGAGTGTTGCACCCACACGGCCTGTATGCTTGTGTCCGACTGACAGACAACTAACAGCAATTAATTGTCATTTCATTCCGCAGCCATTTTTATGCGCAGCTGACACGCAGGAATCCGCTGGTTGATTTTATTTCAGAATCTACATATTAGATAAAAAAAAAAAAAAAAAAAAAAACTTTCTTTTTTTTATGCGTAAAGTTGCTGCGTTTTGTTTCCAATCCTTGCGCAGAAAACGTCTCCTTTTTTTTGTTCCTTTTGGAGAAATTAGGATTTTCTTCAGTGTTTAAGGCCTATTTCCTATTTTAAGCAGAAACATGCTTTAGTTTCTACATAGGCCGGCATGAAATCTAACAATGCATCATTTTATTATAAATAAGCCGTGTATGTTTTTTTATATTGAAGTATAATTAATAATATTGTTATCAGCGTTAAGTGTCAATGTTTTACACAACTAAAATGAATCCATGCTGCAGACGCGCACTTTTAGGATTCACATTAATATGGTTCACAACTTTTCTCGCGTCATAAAAGCAAAAGAATAAGATTTAAAGTGTGTTTTTAAATTACTGTAATGCAAATGAAACTTTAAAAGCAGGACAGAAATGAAGGAAGCAGCATCAACCCTCGGTGAGGTCTCACAGAGCGACTCTGGTTTCAAAAGTCAGAATCTTTTGAAAAGAAAGTATTGTTCCCCCAAACCTATTGACCATGTCAGCTCAATAAGCCCCCCCATCCCTCCTCAAGACAAGAGCGCTTTTATCTCCAGCAGGCAGATAATCTAAGTCATTTTCTATCATTTTAATCACCATAGTTTAATCATTAGTAGCTTAATAAATGTTTGAAATATTCAATTAAGAAGCGTTTATGGCGTTAAATAAAATAAAACATTACAACTCCTCATACATTTATCATAAACCTTTTTAGTTTAAGTTTTATTTTTATTTTTTTCGGACCTGGGCTCCCGACATTTCAGTTGCTTTTATAACAACAACAACCAAGAAAAAGTTTTTTTGTTTTCTTTAAAGAGGAAAAACATTCCGCCACGCGGTTATTAACGTTTAATAACGCGAAATATCGCGTTAATAAGTGGGATTCGTAAAGGAGATTTTGAAACAAAATATAACTTTTTTTTTCTTACTAAAACAAAAGTAAGAAGAGAGAAAATCATCACTTTTTACAAACAAATCACATGTGGCTCTTTTTTTTTAAAGTTTCGGGTTAGAAATAGTCAAAGTTGAAAAGAAGCAGCGACAGAAAAAGAAACATGATTGTTTGCTTTACTTCAATAAACTGATAATATTATAAATCTTTATAAACAATAAGTGGGAAGGAAAAAAAGAAAGTTATGCATCAGAGAGTTTCAATGGAAGCGCGGAAAGAGAGGAAGGAAGAGTTTAGAAAGTAATGGTGCAGAGATAATGCATCAACCTGTTCTCTCGGTTTCTGAAGAAGTCAACTTTCACGCCAGCGGTTGGAGCATGTGGACAGCCCCGCTTCTGCTCCTCGCACCCCGGCGCTTCCACTCTCTCTTCACGGCGACAAACAAGAGGGGCGCACCACCAGACGGGACGCGAAAAAAAATGGAAGAAAAAAAAAAACAATAGAGAGGAAAAGAGAGCAAAAGAGACAGAGAAATCTATGGTCTTAAGACCATTACTTCTTTTTAAGCGGCGAAAAAAGCCTGGTCGTTAAGTCCCTTTTCCTTTCCCCCCCTTTTGTGTGCGTCCTCTCTCCTCAGAGTGGCCCCTCTAGAGTGAAGTCGGAACAATACTGCCGCTAAAAACTCTGGCAATGAGCGCAACTTGCAGCGGGGGAGAAACAACGCGCCTTTCTTTTCTTCACTTGCTGCTCCTGCTTCCAAAGGCTTTCTCCTCAAAGAAGCCAAACCGGCGCGTAAAAACCTCCCGGCCGGACTGCACTTTTGGGCATCCTGTCTTGTTGCTCGCTTGGAAATCAGGGTTGAATCACTTCGGCTGAGCGCGTGTGAGTGTGTGTGTTTGAAGGGAGTGTGTGTGTGTGTGTGTGTGGCTCGGGGGGAGAGTTTGCTGCGCTTTACCGTATTTCCTCTAAAGCAGGTGCGCAAAGTAGTGGCGCACTGCATTTGAAGGGAGCTGTCTCTATGTCGCTCTCCAGGCGTGTGTGTGTGTGTGTGTGTGTGGATTGAGGGGAAGGCACTGATCTTTTGACCCGCTTTGCATCCTTGCTGAGTTGTGCTATTGTGGAGGCAGAGAGCAACAGATGTTGGGCTGCACAAAGTTTGAGCCCAGAAACCGCCAGAAACAAAGCACAATCAGGACAAACAGCTTTTTTCCCTACCTTTTAAGAGAATCAATATATATTTATATTTCTGAAATAATAAAATATAAATACGCATAAAACCTGATGACCTATATCATCACCTTTTATATATTTTTTAATCATTCTAAAAGTCAAATAATGGGCCCAGGTTTAGATGGTACAATTTGTTTTAGATATAGTTCCCAAAGGGCCAGATTTGTGAGATTGGATCATTACTTGTATTTAATTATTTTATAATACATTTTATAAAACAGATTTATTTCAGATGACAACTTTTATTGTCATTTCTTATACACAGAGTGTATATAAAATAAAATTTCGTTTTTTACAGCTTTCATGACATTTCCTTGGCCTAAACAGTGACAGCATTGCAAAAAAAAATAATAAATTTCAACTGATAGGAAAACCTTTTTCAGGTTAGCATTAAACCCTGTGCCTTACTGAAAAGTAAAGTTTGTAGCTGAATTTGTCGATATGGTGTGATTGTCCTGGATCGATCTGAATAAATAGTTCTTGATAAAGAATCTCTTATTTTTTGCTCCTTTAGAGCCTTGAAATATTTTTAACTTAATTTTTTTTTGGGAGGGGGGGTGACTGATGCTACCTGAATAAACTGAGTGGAAGTTGAATTAAACTAAAATGCAACCTAGCATGCTGACCAGAACCTTTTACCTTTAAGGATTGCAAAAACACAAATTCAGTTATGGAACAAACTGTAAAAATAAGTTTAGAAATGAAACATTTAAAAATGCGCTAACTGTTGTATTTCACTGGCTGTTTAGTCCAGTAAGGTTAATTCAAACCTTAAACCCTCACAACAGCTGTTTGCTCTTTACAATAATTTCACTTCTGTTAATAGAAGGTACAGTATGATATACAGTTGTATCATTATAATACACTGAATTATAAATGTGGCCTTTAGCATCTTTGCTCACTGTTTCCACCTCCTCTGTAAGGAAAGCAGTTCAGGTCTCCCAAATGTCACCTTTTACTTAATAAATTTTTTTTGTCAAATTCTATGAACATTGTAGAAACGAGAAAAATAAAGAAGGAAAACTGTTTTATGTCACAATTCCTACCTCTCATACTTCCTTTATCTCGACCTCTTTCAGTTCATGTTTACCATGAACTGAAAGAGGCCGGTATATCTTTTTTTAGAGCTTTTTTTTAAAGCATCGTTATTATTTATTATGAGCTAAGGCAAGGGAAGTTTTTCTGTAGAGTAAAACATTTTTTTTTTCTGTTCAAAAAGTAGTTGAGCTTAGTAAGTTTGAGAACATGTGTTTTGTCTACATATCAGATGTAGAGGGTAATATCTGATTGATGCAATTTTTTATTTTTTTTTAATGAGACCGTAGTATATTGAGACTTGTTAAAAACAACAATAAAAGCCGGGCGTACGCTGTGTGATTTGTTGCCCTTTTCGGGGCGACTTTCCAGTCGTGCGAGAATTTTCCGATCGGGCCGACTTTCAGCCTGATCGTGCGTGGTGTAGTGTACAGGGGGTAACGTGGGACAATCAGCCTCTCACAACCAAATCAAACGTGTGAAATTCAGTCGTCCATGGTGGGCAAATCACTCAGTGTGCATGTGCAAACAAGGATTCTTCTTCTTCAGATGAAAGCACAGAAGCATGGCGGGGTGCGAGTGAAATGGAGTTCTTGCTGTAAAATTGACAGACCGTAATAGCCACGTTTGCTCGGCCATGTCTTTGTCCAACTATGTCGCTGCCTTGTTTTTTTTAGGGCTTTCAGCACAAAATTGGACAAATTGCCAAGGCAGCGTGTTTCACTCTAGTGAGCTTCGGATAGACGAGTCCGAGTAGTGCCATCTCACTGCGGAGCTGAGTCCGATGTGGTTTTTGGACGTACAGTGTGAGCAGGTAAATCTAGAGTGACCAAAGGGGGACGGAGCGACCGAACCCGATGCGGTGACGGTATGCTTGCACGGTAAGGCAGATGGGGGGAAGCACGGGGCTGCCGTTGTCCAGGCTACCCTGCGGTTTCATCGTACAGTGTGAGCTGTAGCTGTGTCCAATGACTGAAAAAAATTGCACAGTGTATGCCATCGACAAACACATTAATGCTGGGTGCAACTAGTGCAATAGAACTTTATTGTCCTGTACCTATAAACCAGTCTTCAGTCAGAGGACTTGACCAAAGTGATTTGCACTACATTCAGTCATTCACTCATTCACACACACACTGATGGTGGTAAGCTACGTTGTAGCCACAGCTACACTATTTGACAGAAGCGAGCTGCCGTACACTGGCGCCACCCTCAGACCACCATCAGTAGGCCTTGCAGGTGAAATGACTTGCCCGAAGACACCACGACACCAGAGATGGGAAGTAACGAAGTACAAATACTTCGTTACTGTACTCAAGTAGATTTTTCTGATATTTTTAGTTTACTTTACTACTTATTTTTATGGCGACTTTTTACTTCTACTCCTTACATTTTTACACAAATATCCGTACTTTCTACTCCTTACATTTTAAAAAATTGGCTCGTTACTTTAGTTTTGAATCATTTCAATGGAGTTACCGTTATTATTTTTCACGTCATCAATACCAAATTCAATCTAATTGGATGGGAATCTACGTTGCATTTGACGCACCACTACAAGATGAATCGACAGATTTGGCGGTATTCATTCGCAGCAAATCATTGCAGCTTGGTGGCGGTGGCGTTAGCATAGTAGTATGGACGACGAGATGATTGAAAATGAACACAGCGGAGATCTAGTCCTATTGGCAGACATCCATTTAAAATGTAGGCAACGGCATGAAAAAAGTGGTTTCTACTTTTACTTTTATACTTTAAGTAAATTTACAAGCCTGTACTTTGTTACTTTTACTTGAGTAAAGAAGTTTAATCAGTACTTCCACTTTTACCAGAGTATTTTTTAACACAAGTATCTGTACTTTTACTCGAGTACGGAAAGTGAGTACTTTTGCTTGAACCCACAACCCTTCAGTTGCAGGGCAAGATGCCACTGTAACCCCACTTAAACTAACATGCTGGGAAAAAAATTTAATATCAGTGATGAAAGTTATCAATTCATGAATTAATCTCTTATATGTCGACTATTAATTGATAAGCCTCAATTTTGTTTAAAACTTTAGTTTTCTCTTGTATCAAGAGGATCTTTCCATAATATGAAGGGCTGCATATTTTTTTATAACATGGTGAGTTATAAAAAAAGAAGGAGCTGTATTAAATACTAACCAAATAAACAAAAAATGTTTTATAGAAGAAAGAGGAACCTATTACTCACTGATAAAAGAATAAATCATAGATGTGAAATCAAAACATTTCTAATGCACAGAGATATAAAACTATCATTAACAGACAGGGTATGTTGCTCTGACATGCTATTAGTCTTTTTTCCACTTTGTTTCAGTGAAGTGGATGATAGCTATGATGTAGCTCTTTGTGCTGTTAGCAGCACTTTTAACAGGGTAGTTCTGATTGTTAAGTGCATTAACTCACTAAAGCATTCTTTATGTACCCGGCTTATTGCTAGCGTGGCTTCTTCTATCGTTTTACGATGCCCCTCACATTTCTATCATCACATCCCTGCATATGAACACAGCAGAGGAGTCAATGCCATTTCAACATGGCTAAAAGGGCGCTAAATAGGTTATACCTTAAGGCGTTTATGCAGAGTCTATGTTTACAAATAGAAAAGTCTAAAAGGTGTTCTGCATCCTTGGAGCCATAAAAAAATGAAAACAATCAATAACCATTTCTGGACCGATTCATGGGCCGTTTCGCAATTCTCAAGAGCACAAGTATGGACTTAAAAGTATAATGTTCTCGCCTCAAACGTACATTGATTGAACGGCAACAGAAAAGAGAACTTAAACCTAATACTCTGAGCTCTGTGAGCGCTTCATTGAAAGCTGCTGCTGCCGCAGTGCATGCTGGGATTTCTGTCAATCTCAAGAACGGTATAAAGGGAGGGGCGACAACAACATGCGGGGACTTTGTCCGTTGACGGTCTGTTGTTCTCGTGAATTGGATCAGTACAAGGACTGAGGCTGATGATATTTCACGAGTACACGAGCACATGAGAAAGCACAAGTACACATATTGAGAAATGGCCATGGTACTGTTCTAGTATGCTTCCGCTCTGAGAATGAACAATTTCCCCTCCACTGGACGGAGGTAACATTACAACATTGAAGAAAATTCAAATGGGGTTGTTATCAGTTAAATGAATTGAACAGATTTTTATCTAATAAAGCAATAACTCCAATTGTAATCATGATTTGGTTATTTGTTCATATCCCTTACTGAAATGCAAAGTATGTATTCATGACTATTTGAAATAACAGATATTATATACCAGCTGTTGTTTGCAACATCTTTAATCCACACGGTAATTGAAGTCCATGTTTCGTTAAATGTTACTTTCTAACTCAATGTCTCTTTTTAGCACAAGATAGCTGCAGGAGCCTTTTAAACAAAAGCCACTTTTCAACATGTAAGCAGATTTTTTTTAGATTTGCCTGCAAAATGAATACCTAATGCATGGTCATGTTTGATTTTCTACCAACCACCGCTGGCTCACCGAGCGAATGTAAAGTGCTGGATCTGGCTCAGTGGCCATAAAATGTCCTGGCCTGAGTTAAGCCCACTAGCAGCCACAGCATTACTGACCACTTTTCTGTATTGATAATTTTTTCCTTATTCATTTAATACCAAATCCTTCACTTTGGATTATTTATCAAAATACAAGGAAGACGCGGCCACCTTTTAAAATAATCATGTTTCTACCAGCCTTATTCATTTACTCCTTAATGCCAACTAAGTGGTTAAAAAAAACGCTGATCTGCTTGGTAAAAACCATAAAAGAAGAAAAGTTGGACCAAAGGACCTGGCAACAGAATGGTGGGGCTCTGCTGGTTGGAAAAAGACATCTGATGTTTTCCAAGATCTCCTTGCTCAGACACAAGCAACAAAAATCTTTACTCTGGTAATAAACAATAGATCTCAGAAGAGGAAACAGACTGTTCTTTTTTTAATCCAAACAGAAAGAAAACAAAGCTGTTAAAGGGCTAGTATCAAGAAAAAATATATTTTAACTATGTTCTAATGCTATTCTTTTATTAAAATGGTATCTTGCTTGAAGTATGCATCTCGAAGTACAGTAGCCGCCATTCAAAATGACCTTTCCCAGTCAAATGCCAGCCGAATGGCAGCCCACTTCCCTCCAACTCCCAGCAAAATCCCCTCCAACTTCCAGCCACTGAAGTGACCCCCTCTTGAATATTTTTTTCCTCTGATTCCACCCTTTCACTGAATTACAGGGTCTGAGCAGGAGATGACGCTTCTCTTTAGATATTAATGTCCACAAATCATGACAGAATATTTTAGTACAAAGTTTGATGTTAAAAATGAATTACAGCGGACCAGCCAAGGACCAGACAAGGACAAGACAAGGGCGCATCAAGGTAAGTGGGGAAGATTTGAACAGCTACTACTGTAATCCTCACTAGTTCTGCTGCCTGAGCAGCAGCCCCTCCCTGTCCTGTGAGAACGAGTGGATGGAGAATATCTACATAAAAATGGCCCCCAACAGGAAGCACCTACCTCAACGGTATTGTGGAGGATTTTTTAAAAGACCCGCCCTCTCCACACAAAAGAAAAAAATGCGTGTGCGAGGGCGTGCACGAGCCCATTTCTCCTCGTTCACGCTCTGTTTAAAAGTTGCTGTTTTCATAGCTCAAACAGGCTTACTGTGTCTGAACGTCCGCCCTAAATCCCTCAATCACTATATAGAACAGGGACTATATAGTGAACTCAGTAAACTTACTGTTCGGACAGATTATGACTTTCCCGACCGTGTGGTGCCTGCACCATCTTTGTTATTAATCACAGCTGTTGGGTAGTGACAGCCTAACCCCCGGCTCACACCGACTCAAGGCTTACCGTTGCGGTGCGGTGGGTGCGGCGCCGCAGTGATTCCAAGTCATTAAAAAGACGTAAACCTCTCTCACCGGCTGCTGAGCTGTCCGGCTGCGGTTACCGAGACACTCCGGCGTTGCAGAAAATTCTGCAAGAAAGCTATCCTTGCGGCGTGCCGGAACCCTCCGCAACAAGCTCTCGCAAATATCCTTATTTGGGCCGTTTTATTGTGTGAAGTTACGTGAACTCAAGTGAACTTCTGTTAAATCTCCGGACCTGTTGCCGGAGCCGCAGAGCCGCACCGCACTGTAGTCAAAAGGGCGGTGTGAGAGGGGGTGTGCGGGAGTTGCGGTCTCCGTCGGCTCGGTAACCGCACCGGAGCCAGTGTGAGCAAGGGGTAAGGCGACAGTGGGCTGCTCTGACAGCAAATCCCATAAGGCGGAGAGCTCTCCGCACAAAGCCTTATGGGATATATCTGCCTCTTCTGAGGCATTTCTTTTCATCTCATTCACTTTGTAGACACTTTTTCTCTTACTGCCCTCAGCCATTTTAAAATAACCATGGTGAGAAAGGTGAGCTTCAATGTCTGAAGCTGTAGCTCACCACGCATATGCGCCTGAAAGTGCACATGTGCAGAAAAAGATAGCTAACTGGACGAGCATGTGGGATGGCCTTATGTAAAGATATCAGCAGAATGATTGACAATTTTGGAGGACCACTTATTTAGATGATCCACTCGGAAATAAAACATTGTCCTCTATACCTTTAACTTTGCTTTAACTGTGCTGCTTAAACACAAATGCCCACTTTCAGCATCAGGGAGTACAGATGTGAGGCAGAGCGCCATGATTCTGGCTCAAAGTTGAGTCAAAGTGGTTCTTTTAGCAGCTCATCTGCACAGGACAGCAACTCTTCTACAGTACTTAAGCTAATGAAAATCTGTTTACTGGCCCCTAGGGGTCTTGGACTTTGTTCAGCATTCAGAAAGCTTGAGATATGGTGACGTGGTGAAAGGTAGCTTCATTAGTCTAACTTGGCTTTAGAATGTTTAAATAAGTAGAATATTGGAACTTTATGAGGAAAATAGAGGAATAGAAAAGGGAACATCCTTAAACTATGTTTTATTAGAAGTAACTGGTTATATCGCATTTAGTTACTGTACTTGAGTAACTTTTTGACAAAAATATACTTATGGAAGTAGCTTTACTGTACTATACTTTTTACATTTACATCAGTAATATTTCAATAAAATATATTAATACCCTTACTTGATTAAAAGATGCTCGATCTATTTGAACACAAACTTACTTGAACCTACAATGACATTTGTAGACTTAGATTTTATTTAGTCATTTTGTACACACAAGTGTAAACAAAAATAAATTTCGTTAAGTACTGCTCTCTAGACTATTCAATTTTTTAAAGTGTAGGTAAGCAGCAGTGATAAAAACATTGTGATGAAAAAAAAGGGATGTAAACATATGACTGTATAGTTACAGTTTTATGTTGTATGGCTAGCTGATAAGGATTAAACATCATTGGAGGTGCTGGTTTCATAAGTCTTATATTAAAAAGAAAATCTTTTTGGAAAAAAGTTTCTTCTGCCTGTTATATATTAGTATTCAAATACATACATTTTTGTTTTTATTATTTTTTTATACACTTTAAAACAACAGAATTTGCACATAACTGTATATACTGTCTTTTATTATATAGTTTTGAATATCAAATGGTATGATGAGTTACTCAGTATTAGAGTAGCTATTCAAATACTCTTTTACCCTTAGTTGCATAAAAATATAATCTTATATATATGAATATAATATTATCTTAAATTCTGAAAAAAAAAATATTATTATAGAAAAATGTATATCAGGATAAGAAACGTCATCCTGAACAAATAAAATGTAAAATGTAAGTGGATCTTTTTTATTTTTGTGATACACCTGCTGTGGGTTTGGACAGTGATATAGTGATTAGATAAAAATTTTACCGTCTTCCTGCCTCTGTGTGTCTTTTATGTACTTTGGAAGGTGGTCAACAGCTTTTTGTAAATTATCGCAGCTTTTTTTTCTTCCCTCCACATTAATTTACTAATTGACACCACATCAGTGTGGAGATTACTGATGAAGTTTGGAAATTACATCATACCTGTCGCTGCAAGATAGAAGGAAAAAGGGAGCCATAACTCTGAAGAAGATCTAGGAATATATATATATATATATATATATATATATATATATATATATATAAGTATATATATTTGCACAGGCCATTAAATGGGAATTTGCCCTTCTGCCTTTCCTCTATTTAAGCTTTTAGTTTTGGAAGATGATGGCAGTCCATCACAGTGGCACCCAACAATGAGCAGCGGCTGCAGTAAATCACAACACATTCATTAGCGCGATCAATACCGTTAGAAAAAAAAAGAAAGAAAAAAGAGTGTGTGCCTGTGTGTATATCTGTGAGCGCCTGGAAGCTCTTTTACTTCTTTCTTACTTACTTACTTTCTGTCTTCTCCCTGTGAGCCTGACAGATTTTGCCGGGGGGTGACTCTGTTGTACGTCTCTGGTGAGTCTCTGGAGAATTGATGGGTACTAATGTGGGAAACTAGATGGGTGAGGAGGCGACGCTTTTCAAAGTGGTTTCCTCAGAATGGACCACTTTTAACTGTAATCTGCAAAAAAGCAAACCGCATAGTAAAAACGTTTGTTAGAGGTTTGTGAAAAACCTGGAAAAACATGGAATGTGATTTTAGTATTTTCCAGGTCTGGTTATCTATGGAATAGGGAAGATATTTGTTCCTTTCCACAGTGTCTAAATACTGCGTCCTTCCTTCCTAGGTCTGTGATTCCCCTCCTTCTTTCTGATTCATCCTTGATTGTTCCTTCACTTCTCTCCTACTTTGTGTCCTTCCTTCCTTTTATCCCTGTGTCCTTGCCGACATTGTGTCCTTCTAACCTTTCCTTCCTCTGTTTGTTGTTCCTTCCTCCATTGTGTCCTTCATTCCTATTGTTATGCTTTTTTCCATCCTTTTTTGTCTGATTCATGTTTTCATTCATCCCTCTCTTCCTTCATTCATCATTCCTTTCTTCCTGTCCTGTCTCTTACTGACCTCATCATTTTTTTTCTCAATTTTTCTGACCTTTCATTCTTTGTCTCCCTCCTGTCTAGGCTTATATTTTTTATTTCTTTCCTTTTTTTTCCCTTTGTCCTGCCACCTTTCTTAGCATATTCTGCCTTCCTTCCTTCCTTCCTTCCTTCCTTCCTTCCTTCCTTCCTTCCTTCCTTCCTTCCTTCCTTCCTTCCTTCCTTCCTTCCTTCCTTCCTTCCTTCCTTCCTTCCTTCCTTCCTTCCTTCCTTCCTTCCTTCCTTCTTTTTGGCTTCTTTCATTTCTTTTTATGGTTCTTTGCATCCTGCCTCTTTTTATTTCACACTCCCATTTCCTCCCCAATGTGTGTTTTTCTGAATTTTTCCTCTCTTCCTTATATCCTTTTTTCATTTCTATGAACTATAGTTTCTTTTTTCATTTTCTGCCTCTTTCTGTCTCTTCCTAGGATCCTACTTTCCTTAATTTTTAGCTTTTCATATTCCAGGTTCCATTTTTTCCAAATCTGCCCAGTTTTTAAATATCTCTTATAAATTGATGGTGAACACATGTTTTTATATTTTACAGTGACTGTAAAAGTCAAGGAAGTCGTCAGCGTTTAGTCTGAAAAATCTGAACCCTGTAGCTTATTAGCCTGTAATGGTGCAACTAAATAACTCCTGTGGTCATTGTTGTGTGACATTATAAATCATTAATGTGCGCTCTCAGACCCAAAACTTGCTCATGTTGGGTGGATGTTTTTCCAGTCATAGTTGTTAAATGACGGTATAATAGTGTTCTGCAGTCCGAAATCCCCAGAAAGGCCTGGATGAAAGACTGTTGTAAAACCGAGCGGACAGCTGGAATTAAATGCCCTCCTTGTTCTTTTCTGGTGAACGAAGGAGAACACAGCGTGGCCCCCTAACCTATCCTCCATCCCATTTAGGAACCCTTCCTTCTCTGTTAATCAGGGGGAATAATTATCAAAGTGGACAGGTAATTAAATTAAAACATAAGTGGCTACATGAGCTGGGTTGGCTGTACTACAAGGTTTTTCCAGGCTTAATTAAAGAGAAATATGGGAGTGCTCGCCCACAGTGTCACAGAGCTGGTATAAATGAGGAAAAAAAACCTCCCCGTCACCAACTCTAATAACTTATTTCTGATCTGCTCAACAAAGGAATGAACAGCCAGTGAGAGTTGCTGGTTCAGTCCAGACCTGAAACACTTGTTTGTTTTCAAAAGAAAGCAAAAGAGTATATAGCAGAGAAGGGGAAAAAATGGCCCAGAGCTTCACAGCCATCTGGGAATAATGTTGTAAAATAAAGCTACAGTAAAAATAAAATTTACAGCTGTTGATGTTTACAAACAAGGTCCACAAAATCCCCACAGTGCCTCAAGAGACAAACCCAACACACACAAACACACCCCGACACACAAAGTCAGTGTAGGAATGCAGCACACAGCAGAAATTATCCAAACATCAACAAACACAGTCAGATGTGGCCACACCCACTGAGCTGCACGTATGAGTGAGCATATTTACAAATAAAAGACAAAGTGAGAAGATGGTCTATACTTTAATACAGAGGGATATCACCGTCTCCTCTGTGTTGGTGTGAAGAAAGTGAACAGCACTCACTGATTCTGTAATATATACAAACAACAAAACCTGGTGTTAAGAAAACTTGCAGGGAAAGTTATGGGGCTTTGCAAAGTCTACATCATTTGTTGTGCTACAAATGCTGAATTGGAATTTGGATTTGAGTCTTTTTTAGGGGTCTAAAGGCCAATTTATGCTTCTGATGCATAGCCTCTGCAACCGTCAAATCTGTTTCTGTGTGCGACCACGCCTCCTGCGCAGAGGTTCTGCAACCGTTGTCGCGCACCTAAAAAAAATCCTGACTACGCATCCAACAGTCGCAAATCCGCGCAGATCTCAAGCGGAAGTGCACAGACAAAAAGCAGCTGTGATTGGTCCTTGGTATGCCTTTCCGGCTGTCTGTTTGGTTTTCCTTCTCGATTCGGTGCCGGGGCACGCCATTTTTAAAAGCCGAGGAACAACTACAATGGACAACTACGACGAAAGGTTAATCGGCCTTTTTGCCAATTCCATTAACAAAAACTGTCCCTCTTTGATGTCTAACAACTCTAGATCCATGTCTGTGACCGTGATATCTTACAGACGCGCCATTGTTGTTTTAGAAGATGAACACTCCCGCTGGTGCCGCCAAAGTTCTCGTGACCATCTGCCGAAGTTCTCGCGAGTTCTCCAATAGGCTCCCCCTTGCACTTTGGCAGGAAACTGCTGTGCGTTCCTAGAAATTCCAGACCGACGGTGCAGAAGCTTACCAGCAATACTGGTTCGCGACCAGACGCAAGCGACATTTGATGTGTGCGGTTGCAGAAGTATAATCTGGACTTCTTACATTAATTATGAATCTGGTTATTTGGTTTTGCTTAAGTTTTATCTTTGAGTTTTCATTGGTTTTATTTCCATTGTGTGTTTTTCTAGTCATATTTGATTATATTTGAGCTCTAAGGTATTTCTTTTTTACCCTCTATTGCCCTCTTGTGTCAGTCTCCTTTCCCTTGGCTCCCTTCTAGACTTCTCTGTCCACAACTGCTCCCAATCTGCTGATAAACCTGGTCTTTGCTTTTCTCTCCCTTTATCAGTCACTGCTGCTGGTTTGTTGTAATTTCTTCCCCTTCAAGTGATTTTTCTGTATTTTTGTGGATCCTGATGATTTATATTTTTGGATTTTTGCTTCTGATGCAGTTTTTGGATAAATACATCTGCAAGAAACCACCATCAGCTTCAGTCTCTGCATTTGGGTCCTCCTTAAAATCTCCACCCAACCTGACATTTAGAGCGTATTGTCTCTAAGTGGACAACACTGCGATTTACATGACTTTCTATTTCAGGAACAGCAAATATTCTGCTGGTACAAAGTTACTTTGTTTGACAGCATCTCTTAGCAGTAATTTGGATTGTTATAACTGAACATTAGTGGTGCACTGAGCCTCTAACTCAAAAGCCAATGCAGAAGCTGTTTTTTTCAAAACAAAAACTTAAAAGTTAACTTTCACCTGTTAAAATAACCTACAGTGTTAGGTACTTACAACTTACTCAATATTTTTAAAGATTACAACATTGCTGTTTTTTTTTAACTGACTTAAATCATTGCATCTATATTTTACACTTAGTTTTTCAGGTTTTCACAACTGAAAAAAAAAAAAATGTTCAGCCCAGTAAAGTAAATTACCTTTCAGTCCAATGCATGTCACCTCCATGAAGGTCTCAAACATTTTCCTTTTACTCGCAGTTTTCTCTTTGCATTCAACTCTGGAATTGGCTCTATCTTTACCATCACTTTCTTTGTTTCTACATCCCGACATGATGCTGCCACCACCATGTTTCACAGTGGGTAGGGTGAGTTAAGTAAATTTCAACTATGTCGGTCAAAACCTTTTTTTTAGACTGTTGAATCTACATGCATAGGACGTCTAAAATGTGTGTATAGAGTAATTTCTTTTTTGTGTTATAAATAAACAGCTCGTATCAGTATTTAATAAGTGCATGCACTTTTGGCATAACTGACTTCACATCTTTTCAGTATCTACGGTGTTCATTATGAGAATAACAACAGTATAATTGTCTAAATCAGTACTACTGGCATTCTAGCAGCCAATCAGCACCTGCTTTCTATTAGGCTCTCATAAACATGTTTACTGTCTCAGCTGCTCCGCAACATGAAACCACTCACACTGAAGTGGAAACAGAAGTGAAGATACACAGAAAATGTGTTTATCAGGACTCAATGTGGCCAAAGCAGTGATCTACAGCTTAACACGTGTTTTAACAAACACTTCTTCCCCATGTTCTTCCTTCTGCTCTGTCCCTCGAGGAATCACTACAGGCATACGTAGAACATGAACATGTTAAGGTGATTTTCCTCCAGCGGTTTGGTCTGTCTTATAACAGAAATCCACTTCGGACTGGAATATGCCTAATAAACACGAGGTGAAGGTATAAAAGAAAGTTTTTTTTTCAAACATGATTAAAAGTCATCTCTTTGAAACTAAATTATCAGAAAGATAGAGTCTCTACTTTTATATAAAAAAATAAAAGGAAAATAAGAGCGTGTTCATGGCTGAAGGATTAACCGTCCAAGTGGCTGTTGACTCAAAGATGAAAAAAGGATTATGACTGTAATTTCTTTTAACTTTCTGCCTGAAAGCCCATTTTTTTTCATACTGCTATTTTGAGTTTTTAAGCACAAGGCAGAACTGTCGTTCATAATTTATCACGATTTTCTTGTACTCATTTTTGTTTTTTTTTAAACCTTCCTTTTGTTAGGAGTTCACTTTGGAGATTTATTACACTATAGAAGTGAGGAAAAGTGAAGGGAACAAAAGAACAAAGGAAGTTTACATCTGCTTTACATCTGTTTGGAGGGAGAAAAAATGTCATCCTTCCTTACCTGCTTTTTCATGTACAAAGGATTCATACGTCCAAAGGGAGTTAGATTTTACCTTTTTCTTTCAGGCTTGGAAAACACAGAGAGTAGGAAAAAGTTTTTGTATTTCCAGAGTTTATTCTCTCTCTGTGTCCCTCTGTCAACATGAGGGGTGAGGTTGGTTAAGGACCCAAATGCTGAGATGAGGGAGGCAGATATGTGTTCTTGTAGGTTTTATGAAGTAACTGAGGCAAACATCCTAAAATACTGAACCAAAAAACAGAAAATGTCACAGCAAACTCCCATGGGGAGCCAGAGATAATGAAGCAAGTAAACAACAAGGAACCAGCACTGAAGAACTGCACAGGGAGCGTATATATGTGAGACAGAACAAAGACTCGGGTAATCAACTGATATAGAGCAGGTGTGGATGAAAGAGACTAGAAGGGAGCTAGAGAAAAAGGAGACAGGTACAAGGAGGTAACAGAGAGTAACTTAAGACTGCTTAAATATAACACAAAATGGAAAATAAACCAAAGATCAACAAAGCAGTATTACTGATAACTGAAAACCAGTGGTTTCAAAAGTACACACATTTGTTACTTAAGCAGAAGTATATATACTGCAGTTTAAAAACACTCTGGTAAAAGTTGAAGTATCAAATTGTCTTCTTTACTCACGTAAAAGTGAAAAAGTATGTGCTCCAAAAACTACTTAAATTATAAAAATATAAAGTAACCTTTAAAGAAACAGCCAGATGCCACTATATGAATTGAAAGCTCAATTGTTCAACTTTTTGGAAACCTCTTTCAGATAGGGTCAAGGATGAGGGAGGTCCGACCTTTCAGACATTTCAACATCATTTCAAGTACAGATACTTGTTTGAAAATGTAATGAGTAGAAGTCAGAAGAAGGAAGAAAAATAAGTAATGGAGTAAAGTATAGATACCTAAAAATTGTACTTAAGTACGAAGTATTTGCACTTCGTTACTTGACACCTCTGCAGAAAACTAAAAACTCAAAGTCCCAAAAGAGGATAACTGTAACACCCTCTGTTTTTGCCCCTACTCTGTTCCTTGTGTCCTTCATTCTTCTTCTTCCTATCTGCCCTTCTTCCCATCATTTCATTAGTTTATTTTATGTCTGATTACAATTTACAGCCTTACCTTTCTAGAAATACTATTTGCATTATATTTTAGGATGTTTCATTTTGAGCCGAAATCACAGGGACAGGAATTGTCTTCATATCCACAGCGTTGTGTGCAGGTTGCTGTGTGTCTCCCTTCTAACTCCCGGGGAGTGTTTCTTTAGGCTTCAGCTGATCTTAGTCTGTCAGGAGGAGCTTAAAGAACAGCAGGTTCCTTAGGCAGATGCCAGATTGTCATGCATACATTGGTTGTTATCAAGCTCTCTTCTTCTTGAGCCCATAAAGTCCTAACTTTTAGTTATTGATTTCACACTCACCTTTGCTGTTCCTGGACTCAAGTGGTCTGCTTCCTCTTTTCTTTTTTTTTGAGAGATCTTCTCCAGTCTCTCACTGTGAATTTTCTCATCGCTCCTCTGCCTCCCTCCTTAAGCCACACACCTGGATTTCCCGTTACTCACCTGTCTACCTTCATTTTTCACCAGAACTCCAAACAAAAAAAAGGGCAAAGATTCAGTCAGCAAAAAAACCCCCACCCATGATTCCCCTGCCAACCTCAGCAGATATACTGTCCTCCCTCTGGAAAACCATCAGAGGTAAAAAAAAAAGTACTTGAAGGAAGAGTCCAGTCAGCAAATAATAATAGATGGATCATTATCTATACCTAAAACAAATACGTTCGCGGTGATTTAATGAATTTAGCGTTAATTAGTAAAAAATATAAATATTGTTGGGCCATAAAAATATATATATTTGGGCCATTGTTGCCCAAATATAGTAACACCTCCTTCCTGCCATCGTCAGCAGTGACGTCACGGTGTGGTAAGCCTAGCGCCATTCTCCTTCAATGGGAACTACTAGACACATCTGCAATCAACAACAATTATTGAACGTTTCCAGAGGACTTCATCATTGAAATTCACCAGAGCTATAGTGAAACTGACAATGCCTACGTGCATGGCAGTTGGATATTGTGGTACATTGGGTAAAATTTAAAAAAGAATTGTTATTTCACCTTTCCAATTCCTGATCCTCCACGGATGGGTTCGTCGTTGGATTGCCAACTTGAAGAGGGAGGATTTGCCATCAAACTTCTGGCCAGAGAAAAAACCCGTAATATGTAGCCAACATTTGGAAGAAGAATGTTTTAAAAATTTTCTTGGATAATAGCGCGATGTGACAAACACCAGATACAGCACTGGGACTTGATCAACAGCCGATACCGCACTGTGACGTCACAAACCAGTAGGTGGCAGTAGTGTTCGTTGACAAACATGGATGCCTCCAGTAAAGCACATTCAAATGAAAATTACTCTTAGTTAAAAGCACTTATCATTTATTGAACAGTATGTAATAATTAAATATTTAAAGTACTTTTACAAGTTTGAATTCTGAATATGACTGGACTTTTCTAAGTAAAATTACCATTGCAGGAAATTATTTTAGTAAAAGTGAAAGTCACCGATAAGAAAAATACTGAAATAAAAGACACAAAATGGTTCACTATGATTGGGAAAGTAAAAGTAACAAAATTTTTGTTGATGAAAATAATCAAGACATTTTTTGCTAGTTCCTTTACATCACTAAGGTAAAAATGGTGGATATAGAATTAGTTGAAAAAATCTTCTTTAGCTCTAAGAAAACACAGTATTCAAACGGTCTGTCCAGTTAAATGACACACATCCATAGTACAGTAACAAAGATACAGATTTTAAAACAATTACAAGTGCAAAATATTACTCAAATTAAAACAAAAAGATATCAGAGCAAAGTTTTCACACAAAGTAATTTTACTCAGCTACTTAGTTACCTATTTATAAGCAGAAAAAATCTTTCTGGTTTATTTTAAGAAGGAAAACATAATAAATTTGCCCTTAACTGTGAAATCAATAACAAAAAATTATAATAGATAGTAGGGGAAATAAAAACAAAATCCCAAAACATTAAACTTTTACAGCAATAATTATGTCTTAAAATGGATAAACAGGCGTCTTCACCTATTAATTCACATGCTTACATAAGCCAAGTTCTTTTTTTTATTTTTTATTTTATTTTGTTACATTGTTTATAAAGGACAAATTACAAACACACCCTTTGTGCCTAACATGTACTTGAATATATATAACATGTATATATCAACTATTTAAAACCATTCTTCAGTCTATACAAAAAGCTCTAGCTCTAAGTTGGCATCATAAAACATATATTAAGCTCTCTAATAAAGGTGAGTCAGCAGAGATAAGAAGAAATGTATTATTTGTCTTTTTATTCTGTCTAAAATCAGTATTAGAGACAAAATTTTTTTAATTAAACATATATTTGAACTTATCTTTATGCGACGTGTTTAAGACACCCTGAGTAACTGGCTATAAAACTATGGGACAGGATAACCACCAATAGAATGGTTGATGTAAGCCAATAAACGTTAATAAATTTAGGATTTGAATAATACAAGTTTAGATGTTGCAAATTTGCTAAAATATAAGGGTGAATCCCAACTTCATAACTATGAAACACGAATTGAGGCAAAGCAAAGCAAGGCAAGGCAAGTTTATTTGTATAGCGCAATTGAGAACACAGACAATTCAAAGTGCTTTAAATGAATTAGACAATAAAATAGAAGGAATTAGAAGACCAAAGTGGTCTGGGATGTTGACACACTGACAACAGATCTGTCATGTATTGAAGTGCTGAACCATTCAGTGATTTCTAGACTATCAGAAGGATTTTAAAGTCTATTCTCTGAGCTACAGGAAGCCAGTGGAAGGACTTCAAAACCGGGCTGATGTGTTCTACTTTCTCAGTTCTTGTGAGAACATGAGCAGCAGGGTTTTGGATCAGCTGCAGGTGTCTGATGGAATCTTTTGGCAAACCTATGAAGACATTGTTGCAGTGATCAATTCTACTAAAGATACATGCATGAATGATTGGAAGACACCACAGCAGCCTGTGATTGAAGGCATTTAACTGTTGAAACACATTTTTTTCAATATTCTTACTGATGAAAGGGGGGTTGAAAGTCTGTAGTTCTGAAAGACCCATTTTCCAAGTTTCTCTTTTTCAACAGTGGTTTCATTAGGGATGCACGATATAATCGGCCCCCTATCGGTATCGGCCTGTATCGGCCTTAAAACTGAATATCGGACATCGGCCACCCCACCGATGTTTAACCCGATATTTGATCAGCTTCTGAGTCTAAAAAAATATATATATATATATACTACTTCTTCTTCTTCCTCAAAAACTTCTTTTTTACAGACTTAAAAACTTCTAAAGACGAGGGAAAAAATATTGATACATTAAAATATCACAATATCTTCATATGCTGATATATTGCCATTTAAAAACACCATATCAATCTCTTTTACTAATGAAATATTGCTATATGTCACCATTATGCTACGAAATCCCCCGAAAATTCACGAAATTTTGCCATATTTTTATATGTTGATATATTGAAGCGGTATCAATCTATTTTACATCTAATTTAACATCTAATCTAATTTATTAACAAAATCTCACAAGAATTTGCAAAATATCACAAGAGTTTGTAACAGAACAATGAAATTTAAGTAAAATAGATCGATACCGCGTTTTTAAAAATCTATTTGATATCAGCATATGAAAATATATTTGAGTATATTATTTTTCAAAGTGTCAGAAATGGATAACAAAACTGCTATTTTCAATGACTACTTATTTTTGTCCAGCTTTAACATCAGTATCGATATCGATTATCGGCTATAATTAGTTTTAAAATATCGGCATATCGGATATCGGCCAAAATCCCAATATCGTGCATCCCTAGGTTTTATAATTGCTGTTTTTAAGGCTCGGTGGAAAACACCTGACATAAGGGATGAGTTTATGATTTGATCAAATAGTAGGTAAAACATTAATAATAAAGCCTGTGGGTAAAACGTCAAGACAGCAGGAGGAGGAGCTTAGCTGCTGAACAGTTTCTTCTGGACTTTTGCATTTTATCGGGCAGAATTGGGACATTTTAACAGAGTTTATTGTATTTGAAGATTGTGTTGGTAGTGGAGTTTACAGAAGAGGATTAGGGCCACTGGAATAAAAAAAGTTAACTGATTTTAAAATATTATTTCAGTTTAATATGGAAAAAAATCTGAAAATTCTGACTTTGTTCTCAGAATTCTGACTTTGATCTCAGAATTTTGGATCTTAATGTAGATGGGAACAATGAAGGAAGAGATGTGGGAGCACTCAGCATCACTGACAAAGTTGTGAGTTGTTTGGGAGGGCCAGGAACGTATTGGCGGAAAAAGAAAGAATTAGGCAATTTTTTACATGTCCGAAGGGTCCCCGGTGGTGCTATTTCATTAATGGAAGAGCAAAACATGATTAAAACAAGAGAGCTAGTCTCTAAAACAGTCATGGGTACAGCTTAATTCTAACATGTTTGTTAGCTGTCAGAATTGAGTTAGACTTCTGAGATCAGGGTCAAAATTCTGAGATTAAAGTCAGAATTCTGACATTTTTCTCATATTACACTGAAATAAAATTTTAAAATCGTTTTTTATTTTTTCGGTTGCCCTAATCCTCTTGAATAGGAGTTGGCATTAATGTGCAGACTGTTTTTCTTCTACTTTATATTGTCTCAGTCAAAAAACTTTGCAAAGTCATTGCAGGTTTTTTTTAGATCGGCGTTCATCGGCCACAGAGATAGGAGGGTTTGTTAACCTGTCAAATGTTGCAAATAAGGCACAAGCATTGTTGATGTGTTTGTTGATAATCTCAGAGAAGAAGGATTCTATTGCATCTTTTAGTTGTAGATTATATCTGCAAAGTTTCTCTTTATAGATTTCATAGAGGACTTGGAGTCCATTCTTTCGCAACCTTCACTCCGTCTTTTCTTTCTTCATCTCTCCATTGAGATTTCATCCACACAGAGCAACTGGAGCAATGGCATGAATGATGTCTGCAACTTTAGAATAGATATTCTCAATCCCGCCCATCTACTGAGCTACTGACCAATTAGGTCAGTAAAATAGTACCTAGTATAAATCTACAACTCCTGCCAAATTCGAACTTAGACAATTTTTAATTTGTACATATACATTTTTGATTCATTCTTGTAAATTTGTGAATCTAAAATGTAAACTTGTGACTATATAAATTTGCAAATCATACTTTTAAGATTGTGGTTTGTAGGTGTAAATTCGTGAATAATACTCATCAATTTGTAAAGTCGGAATGCTTTGCAAGCAGAGCTCTCCGCGCAAAGCATTCTGGGATATATCTGTCTCTTCTGAGGCCTTTCTTTTCTTCTCATTCACTTCAGAGACACTTTTTCTCTTACGACCCTCAGCCATTTTCAAAGAACCGCGGTGAGAAACCGCAGCTCATCACAGAAATACACCTGAAATTGCGCATGTGCAGAAAATGATAGCTAACGGGACGAGCATGTTGGACTGCCTTATGTAAAGATATCAGCAGAATAATTGACAATTAGGAGGACCAATTATGTGGATGATCCACCCCGAAATTAAAGATCATCCGCTGTACCTTTAACATCAAGGAAGACATCCAAATCTTACCTTTAGTGACTTAAATTTTTAAAAAATCAGCCACCTACTCATACAATCTTTATTGACAGTTATGTTACCCATATAAAGAATATAAATCCAGTAGTTTATAATGCAGGGCCTTCATGTATCTTCATTAGGCTTTGGGAACCATTAAACTGAACCTGACATAACTGAAGCAGTATTAAGATAAATCTGCTTATGTGTTAATTAATTAAGAAAGGTTTTGAAGGAAAATCCCCCCAAATCCTGCGCTTTTCTCCCCTCACCTGCCTGACATACAGACCCACTGTCAAACGGAAGCACACAGATCCACACAAGCTCACACACACATTTGCATAGACTTCCATCCACTCCCTCTTGCGATCTTGTATCAAAGCAAACAAATGACATGCTGTCTTCTCCTCTTTCTCCCCCCACTGTCTTTTTTGATGTGCGGTTGTGTAAAATGACACGCCATATCTCTCCAGCTGACATTATCACTCGCCAGCGCGCTCACATCTTCCGGCCGCACGCCTTTCCCACAGGACTCGCTACAGCAGGGGTCTTTGTCTCTGAAAGCCTCACACACACAGAGACACACACGAAAGAAAAAAGATGTGGAAAAGCCTCCATGGTTTTACCTTCGCATTGTGTGCTGTCAGGACTGGTTTGAACGATGACAAAGAAAGCGATGTATGGAGAGATGCAAGGGAAGGATAGCAAAGACTTTTGGGGGGGCGGTTTCTAACGATGTGATGTGCAGCTGCCCATATTTCTAATGCAACTCAGAGAGTCCTATCCTATTAGTGTGGCTGTCAGTGTGCAGTTGACAAACTCAACAAGCCAAATGCAACATTAGTAATAAAGGAGATGCAAAAATATTCACCTAACCTGAACTTATTTACACACTTTGTCTCATAAAACCTTCACAAATCTGAAAAGTGTGCCTTGCATTTATATATGCAACATTCCTGTGATAAATATTGAGTATAAATATTCAGTTTCACCTGAAGATAATCAGGAACCACTGTATGTTCTTGATTCTCAGTTTTGTACCTGCATTGATTTTAATTACGATACGTTCGGGTCTCGGATGCTCTGGATGTTATGGATGCTTGACACTCTGAGCATTAAGCTGCTTTTTTCACACAATGGAGATTGGTTTAACTTTATTTGTTTTGATGCGTTGGAAAAAAGTAGTTTTAAATCAATTTCTAGCCAATGCAGGAATTTATAACATGTATTTTCCCCCACAGATCAGTAAGCAAATGTTTTAGCAGAGTAATAATAACCAGAGCCCTCTTTTGGTTTTGCCCCCAATTGTTTAGGAGATGAACTCAAAGATCTAAAACTTTTCACACATACACAATATCACTATTTCTATCAAATATTGTTAACAAACTGATCTAAATCTGTGACAGTGAGCACTTATCCCTCACTGATATAATCCATCCCACCTCACAGGTGTGCCATATCTAGATGCTGATTAGACACCATGATTAGTGCACAGGTGTACCTTAGACTGCAAACAATAAAAGGCCACTCCAAAAGATATAGTTTTATCGCACAGCACAATGCCACAGATGTCGTACGATTTGAGGGAGCGTGCAATTGGCATGCAGGAATGTCAACCAGAGCTGTTGTTTGTGTATGAAATGTTAATTTCTCTACCACAACACGTCTCAAAAGGCGTTTCAGAGAATTTGGCAATACATACAACCAGCCTCACAACTGCAGACCACGTGTTACCACACCAGCCCAGGACCTCCATTTGCATAACCAAATAATTTCTGCACAAACTGTCAGAAACTGTCTCAGGGAAGCTCATCTGACTCCAGTTCATCATCGTAAAGGACTTGAGTGAGCAAATGCTTACATCTGGCATTTGGCACGTTGGAGAGGTGTTCTCTTCATGGATGAATCACGGTTAAAACTGTTCAGGGCAGATGGCAGACAGCATGTGAGTCAGCAGTTTTGTGATGTCAGTGCTGTGGATCGAGTAGCACATGGTGGTGGTGGGGTTAAGGTATGGCGTACTATGGTATTTATTATAATTGAGTAAGATGGCACACTTTCTCATGTAAATTTTATTGAGTTTTGTTCATTCATAATAAGGAGGAGGGTTCTTTTTCATCCAGTATCTTAACAGGATCCTTTTTGCTGTGGTCAGAGCCAGAACCAGCCACCTCTTGTCAAAAAGTGAGAAATATGAGTCCGGGAGTTCTGCTGTGGAGCCTAAAACTGCAAGCTTGGCAGTGATATTAAACCTTCTTTCCAGTACTTCAAAAATTTCTTCCATAATATTTTTCCACCAATCTTGAAGAGCAGGGCAGGTCCAAAGAATATGTAGAATAGATGCTCCCTCCTTGTTGCACCTCCAGCAGGTGTCTTTGGGAATAAGGCATGGGCGTAGGTTTGCATAGGGACCATAGGGACATGTCCCTACCAAAATGTTGAACCGACCTAATTGTCCCTACCAATAATTGGATGTGAGCAACATGTTTATAATTTACAGCAGTAGTTGTTGCAGCAGTGGCTTCTTTTCCTCTCGCAGCTCCTCTGCCTGGTCTCTCCTGTCCCTTTCACGTAGCAGCGCATGGAACTGTGCTGGGCTGTTTAACTCCACTCTCATTGGTTGTTCTGCCTTAAGTCCCGCCTTCTCTCTCCTTGATAGGCTGTTTTCTAGTCCGTCCGTGCTTGGAGCACAAAATTGAAAATGTATTCACACTAGAATGCCGCGGTTACTGCAATTAATATTAGGCTGCCGAACTAGTCCCAAAAAAAAATATATATATATACATATATAATGTGAATATCATGTGCACTAAAAAACAAAAATCCTTTTTTTTTGTTTTTTAAAACGAAATATTCTGAGTCAGCCAGGTGTTCTGAAGACTGCTGGAAAAATGGGCAAATAAAGGCTGTAAGCCATCAACATTTCTGATTCTTAGCCACAGCCAATTAAGAAAGAAAATGTGAGGGTTTCCTTTTTACCAATATTTAGTTGCTATTACTGTTTTCATTTTTTGATGACTCTTTCAGGTATAATTATTAGCAGGTGTTATTTCTTTTATAGAGTAGCCTACAACAACAAGAAATGGTGGCTAAACATCTGCTGTTTTTCGTTTAAAAAGCATAATTAGGGTTCCACATAATAACAATAATTTAATTGACTATTTATACTTCTAGAAATAGGATAAATACAAGAACAAACAGAGGAAGAATATTAACATTGATTTGATCTTACATAGATTTCCACACAGTATTTAAGTAAATTAGTACAAACATTAATGTCTGGTAAAAATGCTTGAATCTGACTGTTTATTTTGGATATTATTAAATTACAGATAAAATAGTGTTATATTTTCTTTTATAATTGTTAAAAGGGATTTTATAATTCTATAAACTTACGCTCATGCTTAGTGTTGTGTTTGTAGATGATGCCACTAAAAAAGAAAATAGACATAAGGAGCTATTTAAACAGTCAGACAGTAGCAATATAGGACAATGATAAGAGGTTGTGTTACATTTAATCCTTTACTATTAAAAATGCACTTATACATTATATGATTATAGGAAAGACAGATATCCAGTAATAATGATGCAAGGCAGCTTGTAGGTGAAGCAGCTGGCCCTTCAGTGCTTCAGGTGATGTCTAAATAAAACAGGTGATACTAAAATATTTCCTCTTGATGAGTTCTGGATGGAGAATATTGACAGACAAAAACATTTTTTTAATCTTATATATTATATATATATATATATGTTGTATTTTAAAAATGTTGGTATAATTACTGATCTAAGTGGGTTGCTCTGTCGGAGAAAGGCATATTTTACATTTTTATTATGTCTTAGAGTCTCTATTCTACAGTTAATGATGAATCACTCACTAAATTAGTTGACGGTTATTGAAATAAGCAATTAATACGATTCATTTTTTCAGCCCCAGATAAAATACATGAAATGTTCTACACAGAGTAACTACAGCCCAGATGTTCAACTTTTATAGTGAACTTAATATTTTAATGAATGTATTATTTCGCTTGATACAGAGAGAGCATAGTAGGAAAAATATAAGAGTGTGGTTTAACTGTGCACAATTCTATATCTTCAGAAGAAAATACTGTATTTACCTTCTCTCTTAGTCGTTCAAATGAAACCATTTTCAAAGTGGAAAACAGTCCTAATTCCACATTCTTCAGAGCCGGTGATACTTCAAACATTCATAAACAGCATCTAATGAGTGTAGTGCTTATACAATTTTTATTAATGTAGCAAAATGCTGCTTTTCTCTTTTAACAATGAATTCCTCTTATCAGTACGGATCCTCACACCGTGCATAAAAAAGGACATGCATATTGCATAGCACCAATGACAACCGACTGATAGTGTCCCTACCAAAGTTCAAATCAAACCTACGCCCTTGGAATCAGGTTCCATTTATGAAGTTGCTGAGGGGTTCTGTGCCATCTGTGAATTATTTTTAATTGAATCAACTTGTTACTCATTTCTTTATACATTGTGTTTACATTTTGTAAACATGAGTGCTAATCATCCTCAGACAAGATGGCACACTTTCAATATTTTTATTATATTTTATTCATTTTTTTTTTTTTACATATTGTGCTTAGTTTGACTGTTCTAGTTAAACAGTTCAACTGAAACATCATTAGTTCAACTTTTTTTTATTTTCTTTCGTCCAACTGTTCTTTTTTGTTTCTGCATTTTTTATTTTATTTATTCTTTTTCATACTTGCTTTGATTCTGTTTTATTTTCCCATATTTTAGTAATGTAAAGCACTTTGCATTGTCTTTGTACTGAATTGTGCTATACAAATACATTTGACTTGCCTTGCCTAGCCTTGAATTAATGCAATAAATTTAAATTACAAACAGAGACATATGTGGCTGTTATATTACAACTTGAGTAGATAAGACTAGCAAAGGTATAAGGGAACAAGTAATTTTGTGAAGCAAAATGCATAATAAAGTTACTTTTTAAGCTAAACTTTTAAGTGATATATATACATTTACCTGTGAAAACTTCAAATAATGAAACATCTTAATGTTGTAAAGCCAATGAAGAATCCAAAGGGTTTCATATCAAACTTAAATCAGCCTATTGAAGATTGATTCATCAACAGCTTAGGTGTTTTTTTGTTTAACAATATAAGAACAGATGTTTTCCTTAATATATACCAAATATGCCACCTTTTCTATCACACACAACCATTCAGAAAGATCTATTTTTTGTTGTTGTTGTTATCTGCAAAATCCCTTTTTATTTGAGGTCATTGATTTGGGCTGAATAATAATGAAGGGAAAAAAAACAAAAACAGATTTTATCCCTTGTATATTTACAACCTTGGAGATTTAACAGCATTGAGGCCGCATGTGTTTTTTTTCTTATAGGTTTTGATGTGGAATTCATTTTAACTGGTTATTGACATTAATGTTTTCTGTTTGTATATAAGAGCTGCGTCCGTGGCGGGTTTAATGATTTGTTTTGACCTCAACATCTTAGCTTCCAAGACTATTCATGTGCTTTTCTTTAGCTTCACTCGCCTGCTTAATGCTGGCAGCTCAACCAACAACTGCGGCGAATGAAGATAGAGGGGGAAATAAACTCTTTTAGAGGAATGTCCTTGTTACAAGCTTTTTGTAGACATAGAAAAAATAAAAATAAATAAGTGCAGCAAATAAACTTGTTCTTTATGCCTGTATACTTTGTGGGGGAGAAGAGGCGGGCTGACAGGAGTCAGTGAACATTAGAGAGGGCACAATCTGGGTAGACTGACGATGATGGGGGAATCGATGCTCACAAACAGTCAGTAATACACCACTGACCACATTTATGGGAACCTCTGGTAAAGACGTACAAAACAAGCTTAAAAGAAAATCATATTCTGATACTTTAACATTTAAAGTCATAGGGAATGCATTTTTAAATGTCAAATAGTTCTGGCTTAAACACGTATATAAATGTACTCTTTATCAGACGATAATCTTCCAAAATTTAGAAAATTTTAATAAAAAAAGAATTCTATCTTAAAATCTGTGGGGTTTTTTCATTATTTTATCCAGGCCAGTTAGTTATACGTCAGCCTGAACACCTAAATTTGGCCAATCATTTATCAACAGTCATCCGTAAATCAAATTTTTTCGGTCATAGCATCTTGATTCATATGTCGCAGCTAATATACGCAAAGGTTGAAATAAGAAATAAGAATAATTTCCTTTCCCATTGAGTTCTGTCCCAGTGTTCACAGGGATGGACGTCTGTGTCTTCAGCAGGCGTAGAGCTAACAGAACTGGCAGCGTTGCGAGGCAAGGGCTCAAACATGTACGGCTGTAAGCCTTCTACACCAAACCAAGCTTCAGTCGCCCTGGCGTCCTCTTCCACAACATCTTCGTCCCCGCTTTCCTCTTCTAAATAAAACATGGATGAGGGAGGAGACTCATCCACAATCTCCGACACAAAACTCTCCTCCTTTTGCATGTCTCTGCTGTCCATAGCGTTCCTTGACAGTGTCGTTGCTCAGTGCTCCTTGGTCCCAATGTAATTTCCCATTGGGAACCTACTAGCACTAAGTTGCTAACTCGTTAGCAAGATGCTTCCGAGAAACTGGCCACAATCAAACTTGCTTGCGAACCTTCCTCCACAACAATCCCACCCTCTTGATAAATGACCAGTCACACTGACTTTATTCACTCACTAGTTTATTGGTGTATTTCCATTTTGTGGTGTTCTGGTTATTTTTGATTGTATTTGAGTGCTTAGGTATTGTTTGCCCTCTGTTGCCCTCTTGTGTCAGTCTTTTTCCCTAGCTCCCTTCTAGGCTCCTCTGTCCACACCTGCTCCCAATCTGCTGATTAACCTGGTCTTTGTTTCTCTCTCCCATTTATGCACCTCATGTTCATGTTCACTAATTGCTCGTTCTTTGTTGTTATTATTTTTTTGCTCCGTTGTCTCCTTGCTCCCAATGTACTGTATTTTAGATTTTTGCCTCTGTTGCATTGGACATGTAATTAAATCTACAAAACTCACCTCTGCTTCCTAACATCTTCATTTGGGTCCTCAAAAACCACGTAACCTCGACATTTTCTACCTTAAATTCAATTCAGAATGACTTTACTAATTCTAAAGAGAAATCACTGTCTTACTTATATATATATATATTTTTTTTTCCCCCAATAAGTTGTTGCAGATTTTAAAAGCTATAGTTGGAAGGGATCCTGCTCTCTACAATAGACTTAAAAAAAGCAGGATCTTGAAGGACCTCCAGAGGTAGAGTCTGCTCTGTCTCTTCCTGTAGACGGCTTCACAGTCGTCTGTTGTCCAGGTGAAAACCAAGGTAATTGAAGTCCTCAATCACTTCGAAAGTTCTCCAACAATGAATACATGTTTGTAGAACTGTGTTACTATTGACATGTTGATTTAATTTGGAGTTTTTGCAGAAGTTTTCCCTCTCTGGTTGCATTGATACCAATGTTGCACATGGGAGAAGAGGAAAAGCATCTGTTATTTCATAAATCTTTGTTTAGGGGAGTAAGTTCTTCTAAGGTATGAGAAAAGAGAGTTAGGGTGAGAACGCTCAGAGAATATGCCCAGGATCACTGTTTCATGGATTGAGTAAGAGCTGAATAGAGGCACCTGTAGGAAATAAAGGAAAGCTAATTTTTTAAGGGCATCTATGGGAAAGAAAAACAACCCTACAATTCTTAACTTTTAAACTTCCACCACGTTTATTAGCTCCTGAGTTGAAAAGTCAATGAGTGAGTCCATCTGTGTTTTGGTTTAAATCTTTCACATGGTGACTTTGGTTCAAATCCTGGTTGCTTCAGGATGAGCATCTGGAATAAAAACAGGTCTGCAAATGGAGCTGTAGAGACTCATTAAACAAGGAGGCAACTGAAAGGACTCATCAGATTAAGGCTGTAAGATTTTTGTGGTAATTGAATGATGGCTTTATTAAGGTGGGAATCGGGCTGAGGTTTGGTGTCAAAGCTGAAACTATTTTGAACCAGCACAGTTCCACCAGTGGGTCCACAACTGGCCCGAGTGTGGCCGAGATAAAGGACAGCTAGGCATTTATAAGAATAAGAAGAGACAGTTTTTTTCCGCGGAACGTGTTTCTTGTTGCTGAATTTTATTTTATTTTTTTTAAATGTACTTTATATTTTGTATTAGAATCTAATTGTTTTTTTATAACAAAAAGAAAAAAAAACTCACACTTGGTATTTTTTTTCTCCTTTTAGTAAAAAAATGTTAAGTTCATTTTTCAAAATAAAAGAGAAATTGATTCTAAGGTGTTCAGCAAAGAAATGTTTAAAAACTCCATCCCAAATATACCTAAATGGTCATTTGAGCATAAGCTTGTTCAAAAAATGCAGAAAAACAGACATTCCTTTTTGAAGAGGATTCTAGTATTAGCAAAAAATATTAATAAATAACTAAAACACTTTTGTATGTAATGAAAATCTGTTTCTCATAAGTTTATATTGTTCTTTAAAAGAAGCAACAAAGAAGATCTCCAAGTTATATTTTCATAGCGGAGGAAATCAGTGAGGACTGCCAGAGGTCATTCGATTCCTCCGTTGTGTCTTGTCCTGTCAAATGCTCCTGTGAGCCCATTTTGAGCGAATTTCAATAATCATCCTGAAGGACTTTTCATCTTGGGCCACATTTTTCTAAATGTATCTTTCTTCTTCTAATTCCCCTTCACAATACATCTGGCTCACACTCCCCATCATGTCATGAGTCCCTTTTCTATTTCCCCTGTGTTTGATTCTGACAAATACGCGGATTATCGGCCAGGGGGATTTTTAAAAATATGGCTAATGTGAGCTTTCATGCCTGCGCTTTAATCTGCTGAGTATTTAAAACCAATCTTAAGGACGGGGGGAAAAAACGCAGAGGTCAGGACTTTTTTTTCTCAGCGAGAGGGAGCCTGAGATGGAGGGCGGGAGAAAGAGCACAAATGGAAGTGAAGGCAGAGAAGTGAGAAAAAGACAATGATTTCTCTGCTATTTGAATTCTAACAAGGATTAACTGTGAAATCGCAGGTATCAAACCTCATCTGGCAGCACAGCTAAAGAGAAGTCCTTCAAAGAAAGAAAAAAGTTGGTCTCCTTACTGAGGTTGTGTGAGCATGTCAAAGAAAGACTCCGCTTTCTCTGCTTTTTCACTTTTTAGAAAAATTGGACTCAGGGTGGGAAAAAATTTTCCTTTTCTTGCTTTTTAACAAGACAATGGCACATTACGACGAGGGATGAAAGTCCCGTCATGCGTCCATGTCTGTCCTCTGCTGTCAAAAATCTGTCTTTTCATTTTCAATTCAGACACATTCACCTCCTTATTACTCCTTCTTCTTCTCTTTCATCTTTTTTCGTTTTCTACACCTTTCTTGTCCAAAAGCACACGTCTCCTGTGCTCTCAACTGCTTCTGCTCTCAATCTTGTCATTTCATGTGTGTGTTAGCCAGACATGGCCTTTGGCAGTTAAAGGGGCCCTGTGCGTATCTGGCGTAGCAGGCTAAAGAGGGCCGCATTACCTCTAGAGCTTTAAACTGCATCAAGCAGTGCTCAGACCTTCATTTTATGGCTGTAATATGAGGTACTTAACATATTGCAGCCATAAAATGCAACAGATGCAGGGTCAAAGAACTTGAACATGCGGGCAGGCCTGCATATACTGCACTGCCTTTCAGAAATATTCATTCACCGGGAACTTTTCCACATTTTGTCACAGCCACAAACCTAAATGGGTTTTATTTTGAGCAAGTGAGCAAGTTGTTTAAAGCTGAATCCACAAAAAATACATTTTTTTAAATATATATATTCAACTCCTTTTACTCCAAATATTTACTTGGAGCTTTTGGCAGTTTATTTTCAGTAGTTTTTGTATAACATCATTTTAGTGTAAATCCAGGTATTGTGTGCAGATCACAGGAAGGTGTGCTTTTACTGAACCAAAGTTCCTCTCTGGGAAAGTTTTTCCTCCCTAACTCTGCCCGACCAAAAATTTAGGAACCTAAAGTAAAAGCAGAGCTTCATGGCAGAAATATACTAAACTTTCCTCCTGGTTTTATAAACCTGGCATTTAGAAAGTAAAACTGTTAGTAATGTTTTATTCAAGAGATAGTTTCCTTTTTTTCAATCTTGTTTTTATGAATCTTTTTTCTTGGAAAGCAGAAGCAACAGGTGCAACAGCAAACAAAGCACAGATATTCAGGCCTAACATAATAAACAACATATACAAAACAAAGATAAATAAATAAAATAAAACAAACATCAACAATAGAAGAAAAACAAAACAAAAAAGTAATCAGGGTGACCAAAAAATATTAAATAATATCCACTCAAATATGATAGCTTGTCACATTATAAGCCTGGGTCTTCTTCCCAGGTAAGGTCCATAAGCCCTGACCTCAACCTGCAAGATATGACGACATCAAGATAGTTCGGAAATGGGTCCCAGGTTTACTAAAATAAAAAAGGGTTTGTCCTTTAATGCCATAGAAAAAGCCTCAAATAGATTTTTAAAAGGAGTTATCTTTTAGCATTTATTTTCTCCTAAGTAAGCAATTCAAAAATACTTTATTAATTCAAAAGGGAACTTACATGTTGTATTAATATTTCTGCTTTTTTTTTTTCTTTTAACCAACAAGTTGTTGTAGATGTTGACATCAATCATCATAATTGATTTTTACAAAACACCTTCGTGTTAGAACCAGTTTTAATTCAGTTTAATTATCATGAATTATGTCTTTTCCACACAGTTTGTCGGTCTGTGGCCTTCAAAACATAACCACCATGAAACAATGGGTTCGTTCTTAGGCTCTTAGCTATAGCGAGACAAAAGTTAATACAGGTCTGTGATGTTTAACATATTTGCCATTTTTTAAAGCTCCCAATTTGTTAAGAAAATTGAGTGGTGACTGGTTGGTGTGTACAACAATATTTGGGTCTCCTGATCGCACTGAGTGCAAGAAACAAGTAAATTAACTTATAATTTATTTTTATTATATATATTATAATATATATATATATATATATATATATATGTAAATATATATATAAGTATATATATATATATATATATATATATATATATATATATATATAGTTACATATGTATATATTTATATTTTTATATAAGTAAAAGTATATATGTCATGATGGGTTCACTAAAAGCGACCCAAGAATGCAGAACACCACTGACGGACACAAGGATGACAGTTTATTTATGGACAAACACACAGAATATACTGGTTCAGGTTCGGGGCCTGGATTCTGGTTCACCGAAGTCTGCGTGAGAGATAGTTCAGTTAGCGTTGTCAACGGAGGTTTGATTTCCTGAAGTTTACTGATTGTACCTTGAGGGTTCTTGAGATTAGCTTTGGGAGAGTCACTGTTGGTTCTGGAGAAGAGTTCATCAGCAGAGTCCGTTTGCTGCTTCAGCGTCTCACGTCTAATTTGAACAGACCTTGGCTTTGGGTTTTCCAGCTCTAGTCCAGAGCTGCTTGGAGGTTCTCTGTGAATCTTCAGGTTTGGCTCTGAGGGTCGGCTCGGCAGGTTAGCTCTTCCTGAGCTTTCACTGAGGAGGCACAGGTTTCCTGGAAAACAGAAACTGGGATTAGAATCCAAGCTGGATTCAAAGGTCATCGAAATACTCTGAGGATCTAGGCTTAAGCGCTGACCAACTGGAACAACACTGCGGCGTTGAGGCAAGGTCTGAAGACAGCTTAAGTAGTGGATCCTCTGATGATCTTGACGAGCTGCAGCTGTGCAGGAGGCTCCCTCAGAGGATCCACGGCGGACTCTGCTGGAGAAAGGTGGAATTTCTCCAGCTCCCAACAATATATATATATAAGTTTCATATAGTGTGGAAAGTTGTAGTGTCTTTCTTTGGTTTCTTTCTGTCATATTTTATTTCTTTAGGTAAATGTGTGCAATACATTGTTTGTATACCTGGAGCGTGTAACGAAGATAATTTCTCCCTGGGGATATTAAAGTATTTCTGATTCTGTTTCTGTTTTATTTTAAAATGAATATATGTTCTTTGATGTTTTTTTGTTTTCATTTTACCCAAAATATGTGACTAATTAAGCAGGAAGGGCAAGAAGAAATTATTTGCTTAAATAAATCCAGAGCAGTTACCTGTTCTGCAAATCGCCCCAAACCTGCATATCCTCACAATAAAGCCTGATGGTGTATTCTAGGTTTTTAACAGTGACAGGAAAGCTAGTCAGAGTTGACGTCAATAAAATTTAAATTTTAAAAGTGAGAGGTTGCAAAAAAATTAGGCCGAAGGTTTCCTCTTCCAGCAGGAGAATGATTGTAAACAAACAGTCAAATTAAACTAGATCAGTCTAGATAAATGCATAACACGTGAATTCATTCATCAGAATGACCTACAGGTGCTGGTCATAAAATTAGAATATCATGAAAAAGTAGATTGATTTCAGTAATTCCATTTAAAAAGTGAAACTTGTATATTATATTCATACATTACATACAAACTCATATATTTCAGATGTTTATTTTGTTTAATTTTGATGATTACAAATGACAACAAATGAAAATCTCAAATTCATCATATCAGAAAATTAGAATATTACTGAAGACCAATAAAAACAAAGGATTTATAGAAATGTTGGCCAACTGAAAAGTATGAACATGAAAAGTATGAGCATGTACAGCACTCAGTATTTAGTTGGGCCTCCTTTGGCCTGTATTACTGCAGCAATGCGGCGTGGCATGGAGTCGATCAGTCTGTGGCACTGCTCAGGTGTTATGATAGCCCAGGTTGCTCTAATAGTGGCTTTTAGCTCTTCTGAATTGTTGGGTCTGGTGTATTGCATCTTCTTCTTCACAATACCCCATAGATTTTCTATGGGGTTAAGGTCAGGAGAGTTTGCTGGCCAATTAAGAACAGGGATACCATGGTCCTTCAACCAGGTACTGGTAGCTTTGGCACTGTGTGCAGGTGCCAAGTCCTGTTGGAAAATGAAATCTGCATCTCCAAAAAGTTGGTCAGCTGCAGGAAGCATGAAGTGCTCTAAAACTTCCTGGTATGTGGCTGCGTTGACCCTGGACCTCAGAAAACACAATGGACCAACACCAGCAGATGACATGGCACCCCAAACCATCACTGACTGTGGAAACTTTACACTGGACTTCAAGCAACGTGGATGAAGTGCCTCTCTTCTTTTCCTCCAGACTCTGGGACCTTGATTTCCAAAGGAAATGCAAAATTTACTTTCATCAGAGAACATGACTTTGGACCACTCACCAGCAGTCCAGTCCTGTTTCTCTTTAGCCCAGGCAAGACGCTTCTGACGCTGTCTGTGGTTCAAGAGTGGCTTGACACAAGGAATGCGACAGCAGAAACCCATGTCTTTCATACGTCTGTGTGTGGTGGTTCTTGAAGCACTCACTCCAGCTGCAGTCCACTCTTTGTGAATCTCCCCCACATTTTTGAAGGGGTTTTGTTTCACAATCCTCTCCAGGGTGCGGTTATCTCTCTTGCTTGTACACTTTTTTCGACCACATCTTTTCCTTCCCTTCGCCTCTCTATTAATGTGCTTGGACACTGAGCTCTGTGAACAGCCAGCCTCTTTAGCGATGACCTTTTGTGTCTTGCCCTCCTTGTGCAAGGTGTCGATGGTCGTCTTTTGGACAACTGTCAAGTCAGCAGTCTTCCCCATGATTGTGTAGCCTATAGAACTAGACTGAAAGACCATTTAAAGGCTTTTGCAGGTGGTTTGAGTTAATTAGCTGATTAGAGTGTGGCACCAGGGGCCATCAATTTTGAACCTTTTCACAATATTCTAATTTTCTGATATGATGAATTTGAGATTTTCATTTGTTGTCATTTGTAATCATCAAAATTAAACAAAATAAACATCTGAAATATATGAGTTTGTATGTAATGTATGAATATAATATACAAGTTTCACTTTTTAAATGGAATTACTGAAATCAATCTACTTTTTCATGATATTCTAATTTTATGACCAGCACCTGTAGTTTTGGTTAGATAACCCACTATTTTTTTTCCTTCCACCTACTTTTTCTTGATCTGTCATTTAAAATCCAATGAAAATCCACTAACTTTGTGTTTGTTACATGAGATAATCTGAAGCAGTTCAGTTAGTAGGAACACTTTTGTACTGCGTACGCTCTCAGAAAGCAGCTGGTGGAGTTTAGAGGAATCTCCTGCATCTAAAGTATAAATTTAATAAAGTTTTTATGATAGAAAATTGTGAGTCTGAACCAAGATTTTTTAAGTAGGCCAGGGCTGATACCATCTGATACACTTGTTTGCTTGCCAACCATACAATCACAGCCTTTCCATGCTGAGGAAGCATTCAAACTGCTATTTGAACATCAATGCAGCATGCAAATAACATCCACCACCCCTTTTAACATCAGATAAGATAACCCACAACGTGCTGTCTGGCAGTGCAGAGATGTGTTCCGCATCCTAAGGCTACGCTGCTGTTGCAAAGCATCATAATTGAACCTTCTCAGCAACTTTCTTGGGGGAAAAAAGGGGTCAAAAAGAGAAGTTAGTATGTATTCATATAGATCGATGTTTTGAAGTTTGTAAAAAAATAAGTTGATGGGAAGAGAGAGAGAGGAAGATGGAGAGGATTGGGATTGGAGAGGGGAGTGAGGGGTGAGTTGGCACTTCCATTTTGGAAAGCTGCATGTGAATGATGCACTTTAGGCTCTCCATGATGTTGGATTCTGCTGCACATGCAATAGTGACAGAACCCCGACACCCCCCACCACTTCCAACTCCACCACCACCTTTTGTTAAGTTAATGCTTCAGGGCGTGCGGTGCAGTGGCTAGCCTACAAGACCCATGTACGGAGGCCTTAGTCTTTGACGCAGCCAACAGGGTTTGAATCCGGCCTGTGGTCCTTTGATGCAGGTCTCTCCCCCTCTCTCATACCCCATTCCCTGTCAGCCTACTGTCCAAAAAACAAGCCACTAGTGCTATAAAAACCGGGGAAAAAAGCTGAAGTTAATGCTTCCAAAAAACAATAAGGTTGAGTTACCATTACTAGACAGTTGTCTAGGGCCCCATTTCTTCGAAGGGCCCAGTAAAACTCCTCATACAAAGGGGTGATGTAGTTATTACTTATTTGCACTGAAAAAGTGCAACATGTAGCTGTTCATCCAAACTAATGACTGTCAATCTAAACTGGATAAAATCATTGATTTGATTGTGTAACTGTTGAAATTGATTTAACCTCAACTAAATGCACTAAATGCATGCAAAGGACCCAGAACAAAGTTTTTGGTTTCTCTCAATAGGTATACATTTAATTATGACCTGCAGGTATTTTATTTGTTTGAGTCACATGTGAATTGCACTTTGTAAGAGCAAGTGATCAATTCCAAGTCCCAGACCGTGAGAGAACGCCATTTTTGTCGTCTCTACATCCTGGGTGGATTTCGTCCATAAATAAACACAAGCAGCAAAGCAGTTGAATATAATCAATGTTATAGCTGGCTAGTTAAATAGCTAATTTTAGCTAGCTGATGTCTGAGAGGGTTTATGCATTTACCGATAATCTCAAAACAGTTTTTCTTATTAAGACGTTTTTCAAAGTTTCATTTCAGGATTGCAGTTTTTTCAAATGTTTACAAAAATGTATTCTTTGTTTGCAACAATAATGCATCAAACTTTACTCCAAAGATAGTGTGTTCAGGGTTATATTTAGTATTATAAGAGTACCTAAAATGTAGGCCATAACATTTTAATTTTTGTTCTATCAGGCCAGAGTTCCTCCCACTGTGTCACTTATATTACATCTGTGGAGTTTTGTCTCTTTCTCTGATCTCCTCAAAAGATACCTTTGACCTAAATCAGAGGTCACGGATTAGCAGACCGTGGTCCTGATCCGGACCCAACCTGACTTAAAACATTTATAAATTACCGCACGTCAGTGTCTAACTTCACATGTGCATCTTCAACTGTTAATACGGTAAAGCCCTCCGGAGCGTCCAGCACCAGGCTACACGTGATACACATTAGCCAATGAGCTGCTGTCAGTCTGGGTTGCTGCTGCTGCTACTTTTAGACACAGCAGGCAAACCTGTACAAGCCGGGCGATGGGAAAGAAGGAGAAGATGATGAGAAAAAGAGAGCAGAGAAAGTGTGGACTGCTGGAAGAACTGAGGTAAACTGGTGAAAGAAAAGTGAAATGGTGCTCAAAGATGACCCTGAACATTTAGAGGATGTTTGGCTCAACCTGCTGCTGTGAAGCAGGATTCTCCACCATGAACAGAATCAAAAATAAATACAATATGCTCTTGCAGCCTTCGCTGCTCGGGCCTAAATATGGATCCAGGCTCAAAATGAGCACCTTGATATGTGCTTTAGAATGGCTTTGTCTCCATTCAAACCCAGGTTTAAAGCCTTGCAGGGCAGCATAAAGCCCACTGCTCTCATTAAGACAGAAAAAAAGAGAGAAAACGGTCAGTGCAGGTGTTTTATAAAATATGTGAATCAGGAAATTGTCTATATACCAAACTGAAAGATTGTTGGTCTCACTTTAGATTTTAAAATGAAAAAAATTTCTATTTTTCTTTTTATATATTTTTTTTTTTTTTATTCATTGTATAACAATTATGACAAAATTATTTTTTCAATGTTAAATTCTGTTTAAAGTAACAGATTATAGTTAAAAATGTCTGCGGACCTTCACTGGCTGTTGGTTTTCTTTATTCTGACCCTGCTGATTTTTAATTGGTTACCCTTGACCAGAAATAATATCACAGATTTTACAAACATGCATGCAGTTTTTATTTAGGAGCTGTTTGAAGCAGTCTTTCACTAACAGGCACCCCAACCAGGCATCCATAGTGATAAAGCACTGGATGGTCAAAGAAAAGAGAGAAAGAAGAGAACTGAAAAGAAGAAATTAAGGATTTCTGACCAGGATTTCAATGCAGTTTTGTGTCATTTAGTCACTGAAAAGTAAGTTATTTAAATATTTTTCTTAACTCTAGCTATTCTTAAGAAAAAAAAACTACTAAAATTTGATTTTACCTTTTATCTTTTTTGTTATGATTTTCCTTTTTTTTATCTGTTGTTATTTTGGAACCCCTTTTCTGAGTTTGTTTAGAATAAAGAATACAATAATGAGGAGAAAACCAATATTACTCAACAGAAAAGGGCAAAAATGTATTCTAGGAAATAAGCCTAAGATCATAATGAAAAGTCCTCATTGCATCACACTATATCACTGAGTGTCGTGATGTCATCCATAGGGTGTTCAGTGTTTTACAATAGTATGGATTTTGTTTACATCAATCTGCTTCAACTGTAGAGCAAAGGTCAACATTTGTATTGTTTTTTAGAGCTTTAATGATGTTGAACTGAAATCCATTTGGCAGCACGGTTTCTGGGTCAATATGCAACTCTCCTCTCACTCTGATGGACCCATCACTTTGGATCAGGATAAATTAGGACTCTTCAGGACCACATGACCTTCCCTCATAGCTTTAGAGTCTAAACCTTATTGTTCCTGACAAATTAAACGTTGTTTTGGCCTCTAATTAGTCTTACAGATTCTTCAGTTTTCTTTATGAAGCTGTTTCAGCCTCTTCAGATTGCTTTTTATTGTGCCAGTGGATATGCTCTTGAATTTGCTATTAAACATAGCATGTACATTAAAGAAATGTATAGAAGTTTGAACATTTTTATAATAATACGATGAAAAGTTCTTTAGCTTATTTCATTAGTGTCAACAATCTCTTTGGTAATTGGATATATAAACACACAAGAGGCCAGTCATTAAGACAACTGGACACTCTAACTCTGTATACCTGTTTTAGAGTAACAGAAAGGACGGAGCATATGCTTTCACATTATAGTTTATTTCAGCAAACATATTTCCCAAAATAACAAACTGAGTAATATTTTATACTGGTGGACCTTGCCTTTATTTCTGATTAAGAACAAAGCTTCTTTAAACTAGTGGTTCCTAATGTAGGGGCTGGATCCAATTCAATTGAATTCAGTTTATTTCTATAGAGCCAATTCACAAAACATGTCATCTGAAGGCACTTTCCAGTTCACCAGATCATCCAGTCAAATTGTTTTCTGCCGAGTTTTCTACCTAAGGAAAACCAGCTGATTGCATCGACTCATTGACTCTTCAGCAATCCCTCACACTAAGCATGCATGTTGTGACAGTGGAGAGGAAAAACCCTTTAACAGAAAGAAACATCCAGCAGAACCAGGCTCAGTGTGAACGGCCATCTGCCGAGGCTTTTATTCAGATCCAGAGAAACAGGAAGGGGGGATTTTTTCAAGAAATTATTTTCAAAAAAAATGTTAAGACCTTAGTAAGTTTCCCCCCCACACCTTCAAACAAAAGTTCTGTCAAATGTTTCTGCTACATTTGTGCAGCTAAAAGGTTAGGTTTGTGCTGCTAATTTCATCATTTCCATAAAAAATCTGAACATTTTAACATTTCTGCTGCACAAACAAGCACCTATGTAGCTAAAATGATTGATGCCTTGATTTGAAGATAGTGAGTTTGTGTGTATTTTATATGAATATAAGCTGATAAAAGTAGTAATACAAGGCGCATAAAATTGAGAAAGGTTCTGCATCTTTTTTGCTGTCTTTTTTTATTTGACCTTTGACAACCTCGGAAAGTTTTCATTAATGATCTTAAAGTGGTAGCAAGAATGAAAAAAAAATGCTTGCTGCTAAAACTGAATAAAACATGGCAAAATCTTTTAAAAATATTTAGTTTGGCTCAAAGAAGGGGGTGGAGGGGGTAACTTCAATCGGATGATATATTGCAGTATTTTAAGGTTTTAGCTAGTAATGTTAAATACTGTTGTGAAATAAACAGTGAAAATTAAATCAATTTGATTTTAGATTTTTGATTTAAAGGAGATATATATTTTATTTTATGGGAGGAAACCCCAGAATGGGGCTTGTTATGACGGTAGGGATAATACATTTTAGGTCAATTAAAGAAAACTTCAGGAAACAATGAGACTTTGTGCTTTACTCATTCTCATATTATAGGCTGATTAGTATCAAAAGATTTTCAAGTTTAGAAAACTGTTTAATGCCAAACCTGTTTAAAACTTTCTGCTGTGTTATTGGCCTTCATTGTGTTTTTTTATTTTCTCTACTGTTTTGGGATTAAATTAGAAAAGTAAAATCCATTTTTTAGATTTGTTACATTTTCAAGAAAATAGTTTGCACTGGATTTTATGCAGAGGTATCAGAGTAAATGTGTCACATGTGTGTTTTTTCTTTACTTTTCGCAACCTTGCATGCTGTGACTAGTAGGTCTGCCTGCAGCTGCAGCTCATTGGAACATTTAGAAGGAGCATCAAGAGGAACGGCTCCCACTAGACAGTCGCCAGATAGTTTGCCCATTTAGCGAGGTAATCAGACTGACCTTCTAACATTTCTCTTTCTTTCTAATATGCTAACCATCTTCCTTTTGTTAACTTCTAATTAAAAAAAGATATAATTATTTATATCATTTTTTATTTACTGATGCATCATGTTTATGGAGCACTTCAACTCAATAAAAACATGAATCTTATTTGAATTCATATCTTTTCAAAAAGCACAAAACAACAAAACAGACTGGTGACCCCTAAGAAATACATGCAATTAGCTCACTCTATATTATGCATGGATATAAAGTGAAGTAATTATATTTATCTTTGTTTGTTTAGTATTTGAATAATGTATTAGAGAAAGAAAGAAATAATTAATTATTACACAGCACATTCACATTTATGTATCCCATATATACCTCAGGGATCACATTACAATGATTTTTAAAACCTATCCCAAAAGTGGGGTCAGGACCCCCACTCTGGGGGTTCCTCCCATATTAAAAAAATAAATTTCAGTGAAAATCACAAATTTAAAATCGAATTGATTAAGTTTTTACTGTTTATTTCACAACAGCATTTAACATTACTAGCTAAAACCTTTTAAAAAATGAGCTACCCCTCCACCCCTTACAATCAAACTAAATGTTTTTGAACGTTTGTACAGTACCAGGTTCGTTCGATTTTTAGCAGCAAACAATTTTTTTTCCATTCTTGCTACCACTTTAAGATCATTACACTGCAAAAACGTTCTAGAAATAAGTACAATTTTCTCAAATTAAGTGTATTTACCCTTGATTTGAGTATGTAAATGAGATAATTTGCCAATGGAATAAGTATTTTTACTCTTAAAATAAGATAATTAGATAATATGCACTTGAAATAAGACAATGCAATTGTGTTTTCTTATTTTAAACCTAAATTGTCTTGTTCCATTGGCAATATGTCTCTTTTATTTCCTCAATTCAAGAACAAATGCACTTATTTTAAGAAAAAAGGACTTATCAAGCTTTGGATTTTTTCCAGTGTAATGAGAAATTTCAGAGGTTGTCAAAGGTCAAATCAAAAAATTAATGTTAGTCACTTCTACTGTAAAGTTAAAGTAATTATACTTATTTCTATTTCTTCAATATTTGAATAATTTGTTAAAAAGGGAAAGAAAGAATGAAAGAAAGAATGAAAAAAGAAAAAGTAGAGAAAATGGCTTAATAAGAAAATGAGTAAATTGGCATTCATCAAATTAATTAACAGGTCTTTACTTACCTTGCAGCTTTAGGGTCCAAACCGAAAGGTCCTGATTTATGTCCATGAATCCAAGAGCTAAACTGTTAAGCCATTTTTTTTCTCAGTTTTAAGAAATTAGTATTTGAAAGTGATGGCACCATAGAAAGTGTGGTTTTTGGCTGAACAGTGTGAGCAGGTAGATTTCATCAGAGTATCAGGCTGCATAGTGTGAGAACATCGGGAGCTGTGAACTTTTAAACCCTGCGGTTTCGTCGTACAGTTTGAGCTACTTGCTACGATTGAAAGTATCTCACATCCCGCATATCGCATATCCCCGGCTTAAGATAACTGCTACTGTTTTTAGCTTAGCACATGAAAGAAGCTGTTTTCACATGTAGCTTACACTTTTCTCTTTAAAAGGGCTTTGCAACATGAGTTTTAAACATTCCCCTAAATAAACAAGAAAACTATTTCTACCAACATCTAAAATTACATTAAATGTCTCTGGCTCAAACGTGGCAAGCATATAGACATAGCGAGTCCCCAACCCGAGTCTAGAGGACATTTCCCTTATTTATTTTGTTGTACAAATGGGAAAAAAAACCATGAATGATTTCTTTCCTTTAGACATATGCACTATTTTGTTTAGGTTCATCGACATCATCTGGAAAAATACACTAAAGTTTGCAATTAGTGCGATTAGTGTGGGAGGACCTTTTGAAAAACCTTTAAGAGTACGAATATTTCAGTGAAGAACTGCAAAGTCTACTGATTTGGAAAATCTTTGCAATGAATCTTAACTTTTCACCATAAAAAAAGTCTGAAAAACGATGTAGATCCTGAAAATAAAGACATTTTCCATCCGTTCATATCAAACTGCTTGTAAAGTATTGTGAATCTTTTAAAAGATATTTCAATTTTAAAGTAAAATTTTTAAAGGGATCAAAGCAATGCACTACTTAGAAAAAACACTTTTAAATATGTTTTCAAAAGTGGAGTTTGGAAGCTCCTGTCCCCTCCCACTCCTGGCCTGCAGAGCTCACCAGTAAAGTAAATTATGAACCATTTGTAAGACTGTCTGTCAATGAAAATTGAAGCCTGTGTCCATTTGACACTGTGGCCGCTCTAGTGTTGATGTAAACATAAGGACCAACACCTCCTAACACACTCACTCACTTATGTACAATTTCTCCCTTTCTTTTTCTCCCAGTTCCACGCCTGTGTCCAGATGATCATGGGGTCACCACGCGTTCTCTGACTCCATCAGCACAAAGGTAATCCAGAGAAGAATCTCCAGGTCGTTTTCTGCTTTCTTACTCAAACATAATTCTCCCAATTTGGCATTTTGACATCATCTCCAGTCCCCCCAACCCGTCTTGTCTCCTTCCCCACCTGGCCGAAGCGCAGCCACAATAACTTTATTTTCCCTCCCTTCGCTCCAACAGACACCATTCAACCCTTACCTCTCTATTCTCTTTTTTTAATGTGCTTTTTTTTTTCTCTCTCCTGTACCGCCTCCCCCCCACCCCCGACTTCCAAGGTCAGACAGGACAAACAATGCCACTGGTGTCTGTCTGAGCATGGCTCGCTATCCACCGCTGCTGCCGCTGTTGCCTTGGCAACGGACTAACCATTAATTTTCAATTAAAACAGACAAAGAGAAGACAGCTCAGGGTCCATGGAAGGTGTCAAGAAGCAGTATTAATATACGACAAGTGAGCATAATTGTGTGTCCATTTTCCTCAGCTCTCATCTATGCTATCAGTGAAATGTGAAAGCAGCAGATAATTTGGGGGTGTGGAGATGCCGGATGCTGGTTTTCTTTTAACCAAGACGCCTCTGATATATCACTCTGAGAAATGTGGCATTCATCATTACTTTGATGAATATTTTGTCAAGGATGTTATTATTTTCATTAACACTTTATGAAAAAAGAAAAGATGCTATTTCACTCAGAGCCCAAATCCTGACATCTGCACACATACACACCTGTAAACTGTATTGAGTGCAAGGACACGCTACTGACTGCACTCCGTAGGTTGTAATTTGATTTCCATTAGTCGGCCATTACAATGACACCTCCAACTCATGCAAATGTACAAGCGCCTCCTCATCCCTTTGTCGGGTGCTGCAGAAGAAAAAGTATACACATTAAAGCAAAGGTGTCGGATCACACAAAACACACACACACACTCACACCAGGGTCAATGCGAATGGACTTTACACAACGTGGAGCCTTGGAGAGAATAAAAACATGGATGACAATGAGACGCTTTTCACTCTAAAATATCTGGAAATATTTAAACCTTAATAAAACAAGCTGGGTTGGGTCCAAGTGTTACTCCTACAGCAGGCGCCACCAGCGGGTTATCATTTGTTCGATTATTGGGTATATCTGTATCTGGAACCCACTGTGAACTGACTAATTTAATTTTGAACCATCTTCCTTTAGAAAAACAGAAAATGGATAAACTAGGGAAGCTGAGAGGGGACTTTTTTAAAGGATCACTCTCAGAGTCTTAAAGGGACTCAGTTGCAAACACCTGATTATTATGAATTAAGATGTTATGCCATTCATAGTAACTGTGTCATCTTTTTTTTTTTTTTTTTGCACAGCCAACCTAAAAAAAAATTTTCTTCTAAATAGTTTGCACCTGCCCACAGTAGCAAAACCTCTAGAGGCGGGGTTTGTCTCTGGGCAGAGGCAGACCATTAAAAAAAAGGATCTGCATTTTCTGTTTCTGGCAAAGGCCATTATTAGGTCTTGGCCTCTCCCTTGTTTTTGTGTTCTATGTAATTGTTATGGCCAGTGGTACTTTTCTCATGGCATATTAGCAGGTGCATTTGCAGCTTCCTGTTGGATGACACTGCTATGGAAACCTGCAGCCCATCCGTCTTTTTTCTGTTTCCTGCATTTTCTTCTGTCACTTCCTGTTGTTATCCTCTCCTCGTCTGGATTGGATACTGGTCTGATTTTCCCACCAATTGAAGTTGAGGTTTTGTTTGTGTCAAGATCTTGCCACAGATGTCTAGCATAATTATTAATTCCATTCACCTATCCAACTCTGCCTGGTTTGTAATCACTGCTCATCTGATCCACCGGTTCCTGTCTCTGTTTAAGGTGCTTGCATCCAGTTATCAGGGCCAGATTATTTCTCGTTTTCTTGTGCCAGTGGTGAGATGGTATTTAGCGTTCCTTAGTGTTTCTGATTTCCTGATCCTGACCTGTTTTGCCAGAACTGTCATTGGACTCCTGGAAATCTGAACCAGCCTGTTATTGTTCTGATTTGTTTGCCTGACCTGGCTTCAGGCTCCTGCTTGTTCTCCGTTCTCAAGGGCTGCAGCATCTGGAACACTCTGGAAGGCATCCACTGCCTTTTATTAGCAGCCCTGTTAGCAGCTGGATCCAACCTCCTTTTCTGGACACAGACTGAACTGTTAAACCAGAGTTCCCTGCGATAGACCCCCCTGGCCGCTGCAACTACAGACCTTCTTTTTAATATAACGATTTTTGAAAAATCCCACTGTCTGTCTTGCCTCAAATAACGGGTCCTTCTGATCAGAGTCGTGACAGTTTGTTTCCTAATTAATCTATGTTTCTCCTAAAAGTCTGTTTTTCACTTACGGTTAAAGAGCCTACATGGGCAGCGCAGCTTGATTCACCTCTTTTGCAGCTCTTCTCAGACATCTACACCACAGACCTTATACGGGGGGCAGTTTGAAAATTCCATCAAAATTTGTCTTGAATATATATTTCTTATGATACCTTGATTTTCAGGTTTTCAGGCCTAACATGAGAAAATAAAGCAATGTTGATAGCAGTTAGTATTTGTTGGTTTCAAAGAGCCATGAATATTACAGGTAATACATATTGGTATGGGTCACTGATTAACTTACCTTAGACCATTTCTAACACAACTTACACCATTTCTAAAGTCTAAAGTCTTATAAATAATTTCGTCATTTCTTCTAAAGAGTCAGATCCATTTAAAATATAAAAGTTAATCTTTCCAGTTTGTGACTCTCTTCAACCAGCTTCAACAATTCCTCCGTTGTCGGAGGGTTTTGTTGGAGACATTTTCAAGTAATTGTTTTTTTCCTCTGTGGCCCTGAGAAATTGTAGTAGGTACTTATCATTAGATTCCAGACTGTGACGAACGGCTCCCCAAAATCATAATAGAGCAGGTTATTGGAATTCAAAACCAAAGAAAAATTTGATTATTTCTAAAACATTTCTCCAATTTCTGGGCTGAACTAAAGAATGTGGTGGCCTGAGTTTTTATTCATGCAGCATCTGCAGCATGCTGCGGAGTTTAAGCTTTGGAACGACTGTTGTTTCGGTTTTACAAAAAATGAAATGCGCTTGATTTCTCCAGCTGAACTCTTTCCATGGAGTCACACATATTGTCCCAATGTTCCTGAGAATTTTTTGATACTGAAATCTGTCTCCCATCTTTTTCTAATATAATCGGTCAAAATATCATAGCCCCGCTGGAAGCCCCAATAGACCTTTGAAATAGTAATACTTGACTTAGATTGTGTTTGGGAGATTAGCTGATTAATCTATTATATACATTTGGTCAGAGCTGTAAATATATAGAAAAAAAATCTCTATAAATTGTAGTCTTGTTTTAGCATTTGGAAGCTTGGTAAGTGTTCTTGTCCAAAATAGTGCAATTAATTTATCTGCCCACTTATTAAATGTTGAATCAATTTGTTTGGGTTAAAACCAGTGGTAGCTGGTGGAGTTTTCTCCAGGGGTGAGAAATAAATTCAAAATAGAAGTATACCAAAAACCACTATGTATACTAAGGTATCACACATCGGCGTCGCCAGACCCCATTTACTGGGGCACGTGCCCCAGTATAAATGAGCTGTGCCCCAGTATAAATCTCATGAATATTTGCAACAGTATTACATTTTTTTAATGCATCAATTTAGATAATTCCAACGGAAGGAGGCATATATTTCTACTCAAATGCGCAGCAAGTGTGTTGGTAACTCCAAATTGAGGATGTATTAGCGCCCCCACGTCAGCGCATGTCACTGCATGAACTGCAGGTAAACTAACGCGCTGCTCTCAACTGAGTTGGATGGGACACTGTGCGGCCACGACGCATTTTTAGTTCTGGTAACATTTCTTACCTGTCAATTTTATTATTTTCCCAGTAAAACCACATGATTTATAGGCTACTAACTGAAAATTACTGCATTGGTTTGTAGATGGATATCAGGAAATTCCTCACACGAAGCAGAGACAGGGAAGCAGTAAAACAAGATGAGAGAGAGGGAGGTAAGGTCCCGTGATGAATTAGTGATTTAAGCTAAGCAGTTACATTAGGAACGTTATAAGCAATATGATAGATATTTACATAATTATAAATTTACGTTTTTTTAATGTTTGCTGTAGAGAATGAGAATGAAGGTGCTGGAGTAGGAAAGGGAGGAGGAGGCGAGACTGACAGGCAAGAGACAGGAGAGACAGGACCATGAAGGTGATGAGGGAGCAACAACCAGCTTCCACAAACAAGAAGGGGACATTAGTGACTTAGGTGGAAAGCATGATGGTCCTAGACAAGTGAAGTTGTCCCACTATCCCCAGGACAAATTTGGAGTAAAAAAACGTTCATTTAATTCAAAATGGTTTGAGCTTTTCCTGGTTCAAAAAGAAATCCTTGTCATCAAGGATATGCAGTGTGTTTTCAACTTGCTTGATAACATCATATTCCCAACACTAACGCAGGTCATCCAGATCTCCCTCACAGTCCCAGTCTACAGCTGGAGTTGTGAAAGGTCATTCAGTGTGTTGAGAAGGATCCACACTTGGCTGAGGTGCACAAGACAGGCTCCATCATCTTGCTATTTTATCAGTTGAAAAGGAAGAACTTTCTAAGCTGAGTCACAAGTGATTGACCACTTTGCAAAAATGATAAATAGGAGGTACACTTTAATGCTCAAAAAATAAAAGGAAAACTTAGTTCAGGATGAGTTAAAATTTCCCCCAAACTAAAACTCTGAAACCCAGGAATTAATGATTACTTCAGAATGTGTATAAGGAAACTTTTTATTTGTCAAAGTTGTTGATGTCTTATTTTTTATAGCTGCAATGTTGAAAATGTTCATGTTTGTTAAAACAAATATGCTCTTATACTCATTAATATCTCAACTGGTAATTTTGGTAGGAATGTATCAGGGTTGGGCAGTGTGCTTGTCTGTATTTATGTATGGAAGGAGGGGCATATGCACTAGGGGGCCAGTGCCCCAGTAAAGCTTTGTGCCTAGCAACGCCCCTGGTATCACACCAGTATATTTATATGAATGCCAACAATAAAAAACATTATAAAAACACTTTATAAAAACAAAACATAATTTCATTTACATCTTTGCTTTTGTACGTAAATGTTGCCCTTTGAGGCTTTGTGAAGGTAAATCTATGTTTTGCATGGTCCAATATTGTGTCACTAACCTTAAAAATAATGTAGCAGTTAAATATTGGAGAAGCGATAAGTCAACCTTATTATTTTTAATATATAAAAACTATTTATTTTCTGAGAATGTTTTTGTTTAAGAGAAAATATGCAAATTAACAAACATCTAGAAAAAGTACAGTATATTATATTATTTTTCATGTGAATCCAAGATTGTTCATGCTTCTTTGTCTTTTCTAAAAAGTGCTTTAAATCAGTCCTGCCTGTGTTTATCCATGCTGGGTCAGATCCTGAAGTATGAAAAACGATGCAGGGAAAGCAGAATAAAGCGTTAGCCTCGCTACATGCCTTGAGCCAAGCTTTATAGCTAAACCAGGTCCTGGAAAAGGACATTTCTTGTGTTATTTCTCTCTTTCTCTCCAGTGCTTCTCCAACTCCCACAACTCGACATCTCAATCAACCACAAAACCTCTGCGCTGCAGCGGGAGGTGGTGAGCAAATATACTTCCTGTCACATCCGGGCGCACCAGAGCTGCACCCCGCACCCCCCTATACCTTTGCATTGCAGAGGAGCTACAGCCCATGTACAACTTTTGAAGAGTCTATGGGCAAAGATTTTTGTGCCCTAGGGCGGAAATACATCACCAATCCAACGAAAAATGAAATGACACTTTTCTTGTCATTAAAGATTAAATATTTATCTTGCACATCTAAAACATTTATATCAATATATTTCCAAATATTTTACATTTTAGTATAAAATTTAATTATAAAAAAATAGTGAACTCTTTGACCAGCCGCCACTGGTTAAGTCTGTGAATAACAGCTCAGCTGGGATCTCGTATTTGGACAGTGGAGATTTAGTACATTATCCACTTCCATCAGGAAGAAATTCTAAATATATTTGTTCTTTTTTTATAGGTCATTTTAAAAAAGGACCTGGTTTTTCTTAGTACCAAACATGATGACAACAACAACAGCTGCAACAAAATATCATTTCCCCTCCATAGCAGACTGCAGGTTCTCATTGCTGACTGTATTATTGTTCTACTGAACAACTGAATGACAGACTTTGCACTGAGGTTTAAAACTTTTTTTTTTAGGATTAGCTAGTATCAAGAGTTCCTCTGATAGCTGCAAATACTCAACAATAAATGAGTCGGAGCAGTTTTCCTTAGTCAATCCTGATTGCAGACATTGTACTTATTACATTGGTGCAAGAACCAAGGAGTCTTACAAAGCTTGCTCTATGTTGTAAGACAATTGGTTCTTTATTTACAACCTGGTTGACTGAAGTTTTTCAGTTTCAATGCAAGAGAAAGCATCAGCGGGTTTGCCTCATTATTCTGCGATCTGTGTGTAAACTAGAAGTGTAGGTGAAAAGATTTTTTGTGCTGAAGAGAAATCCACAAATGATTGCTTGAAGAATTGTTTTCAGGGTATAAAGAAGAATATCAGAACCCAACATACAGATTTTTGGAGAGTTTTTATTTCCGCGAAAACATGCAAAGCAGGAAAAATTATGTTAAATTTAACCAAAGATTGGTATGCCAGCACTTCTTTTAAATAGTTTGTTGTCTGAAAGTTTTTGTTAAATTATATTAGCGTAGCTCTACATCCTAGCAGCAGTGGCAGAAAACACCAGCTTCTTTAAATAAATATCCTTGTTTTGTCCTTTTATTCCTCCTCATCTTGATCACATCAAATTCAACGCGCTCCACTTCATACTGAAAAGGATGAACGTTACTTGATGCTGCTTCTGCTTTACAGATATGGAAGGTGTCATGATGGGCTTAAGAGACTTAACCCACATGCAGAACACCACACGAAACTGAGTAAAAGTTTAACAGAGTTTATTGAGGAACACACACAGAGTAATATGAACTGGTTCTGGTACAGGTCCGGGACTGGAATCACTGATATCTGCAGAGATGGATAGTTTGATTAGCCAGGCAGCTTCGATGGTTTGTCGAGTGTCTTTATTAAGAGTGTACCTTGATGAGGTTCTGGCAGATCCCTTTGAGAGGGGGAACCGGTTGGGTCCAGAGACTGTAGATTCAGCAGGGAGCTGAGCAGCAGCAGCGTCTAGCTTCTGGTTTGTGAGTTTCAGACCTTGGCTTGGTTTCCTAGCTCTTCCTTGAGAGCTGGTGGAGGGATCCAGCCTGATGTCTTCAGGTTTGGCTTCCTTGGGCAGGCAGGCAGGTTTCCAGGCAAAGCTCATCCAGAGTTTCAGACTTCAGTCGGGTTTTCTGTGAGCAAAGAAGACAGAGGCAGGTTAGAATCTAGTTCCTCTCAAGAGTCTACTAAGATTCTCTAGATCAACAGAGGCTCAAGTTTCGCTAACCAAACTTGGTCAACACTGCGGCGTTGAAGGAAGGTCTGACTGCTGCTTATGTAGAAGGTCTCCTGATGGGCTGATGATCCTCAGGTGTGCTGAGGGCTCCAGCCCAGGAGACCCACGGCGCTCCCTGCTGGAGACAGGTGGTAGATCTCCAGATCCCAACAGAAGGTACCCAGAATGCATTGCATTGTTAACAAAATGGCAACATTTGTCGCAATATTGTATTTAAATTCATGAAAACTAAAAAAATTTACAATATTTTTGCTGTATTGTATCGTACAGAAGTAGCCATTCAAAATTTTCCCACTTTCCTTGATCGGCCCTTGACTTTGCTGGTCTCCTATTATTCCTTTTTAAACATCAATATTTGTAATAAAATATTCGTGCTGTCTTGATCTAAAGAGAAGTGTCATCTCCAAGTCAGACCTTGTAATTCAGTGAGAGGGTGGAGTCAGAGTAAACAAATATGCACGCCCAGGAGAAGGAGGGGGGTCACTACAATGGCTGGAAGTTGGAGGGGATTTTGCTGGCCATTTTGAATGGCTGCAACTGTAAATAAATATCTCTCAAAAAAAGTCTGTTGTTATAAATAATCGTGGATCTTTTAACAGAAATGGAATTATACACAGGTTGCTTTAGCCTTAGTCTTGGAATATTTATTAAGTTTACCCACAAGCTGTTAAAGGAGCAGCCATAATTTGATTTGTTAAAGATGATTTCCTTTTCTCCATTTACACTATACCTTTAAACTGCCTCAAGCACTAGTATCCCTTTTGTCATGTAAAAAAAAAATGTATTACTTTCTTTTTGGTGTTTTTTTTTAAACATATGGCAATCTGACAGCGCGCATGCCTATTACTATGGTTATGCTGGTCTGACGGGGTAAGCTGATCTGACAGAACACCAGACACGCTGGAAAGCCCGCGAAATTAGTCTGTTGAATGTAAATAGTAGACTCATGCGCTAAATAATTAAGTGAATAAATATAATTACCTTACTTTATATTCATGCATAAATATAGAGTAAACTAATTGTATTTCTTAGTGTTCTCTGGTCTGTTATCAGAGAACCAAGCCACAGATTTACCGTGCTGAGACCTACTACACTCAATATTTATCTTGGTCACTGTGCTCGGACCGTTCTCAGCACTGTTTCAAAAGGGCAGTGTAATGGGGCTTATTTCTAGTCACAGAGTTATGGAATATCTATTTGGTTATACCTATTTTATAGGATAATATATATTAAAAACATGGCTTTACCGATTCTAGTCTCCCAATTTAAATGATGGCATCACCAAGTTTTTTTATAATGTACTCGTCCAATGTTTAACACCAAAATAGTTAAAAAAGCTGGTGCTGGTAAAAAATGTAGCATTACATTACTGTACAAATCAACTTTAATATGTCGTTTTTCCCCATTTTATTTATATTTTCTCATATCAAAAGCTGTTATAATCCCCCAATAATCTTTCTTTCTTTCATATCTTCCCCCGCCATCCTTCTGTGTTGAGTGTGCACCTTAAATCACACCGTCCCTAAACTGCCCTATAAAAGATGGCAGGTTCTCCCCTGCCTCCCCCTCCTTTTCTTCCCTCTGTCTCCACACATTACTGCTTTAATTAAGGTAATTACTTTCAGAGTAGAACTAATCGGATCCTCTTCTCTTTTGGCATACAACGGTGTGCACACACACAAGTATGCATGTAGGCATACAATTTATTCATGCACACTCTTCTCTCAGCACCATAAATGACATATATGCATCCCTGTAACCAGCCACGTCTGTATATTTTGAACCCTGAACTTTTTTGTTTTGATGGAAGATTCCAGATTTATCAGCTTTCTTACCCTCAAAATGGTACCAAAGTCTAATCACCCAAACTTTTGGTTGAGTATACAAACATGTCTGCAATACTGCTAAACCACTGGTGTAAGAATATTACAAACAGCATAAACAACTAAAACATTTCCACAACTCCAACTTTAGGAATCAATATTTTAAAGCACTTTGCAAAAAATACGGCTTGAATGTTTTCATAATGCGTCGTATTTGAACCGAGAAACGTTAACGTATTTTGTTGGAATTTTATGTGACAGAACGACTTGCAGTAGAGTAAAAATTGCAATATCAAAACTAAAATAATTTAATTCCCTGTCTGTGAAAGACCTGATCTAAATGCTGAAACTATAAGTAGAATGAATGTAAACATGATAAAATGTTGTTTTTTTTAATCTGTAGCTGGGATGTAGATTTGTTTGTTTAGGTGTAGACAAGTAAAGAAACATGGTCTAAAACCAGTGTCAACAATTACAACAAAAAGTATGTTCTGTTGATAAATTTTAGGCTTTCTTTTCTTTAATACCTATAATATAATATAATATAATATAATATAATATAATATAATATAATATAATATAATATAATATAATATAATATAATATAATATAATATAATAGGTATTACATTTATATTTTTATGTACTACTGTATTACTTCAAAGTGTGCAAGATACATTGTATAATGTTTTATGTGTGTAAAATAGAGGAACAGTTAAAAATGAATTCAGTAAGATCTTATTAAATCCACTCAGGTTATGTTTTTCAATGTTAGGATATGAATGAGCCCTCAAGGGAGAGAATAGAATGAAGATATTAAATAAGGTGTTATGTCCACAGACCTTAGGTTTATGTTTCTACGAAAACTTTTGTTAGGAACTTTTTTTTTTTTTTTTTTTTTTTGCGTATGATAGAAGCTTATTGGTAAAAGCATAGATGATCAAGTACAAAAAGGAAGAAAGTGTTTAAAAATCTCTACAAACAGCAGCCAAGGATCATTTATGTACAAAAACAACTTTTAAATTAAAGTTTGAGTAAAACTTTAAATTGCCTTGAGTTTTTCAAATACTTTAAATTGACAAGCAAATTTAGAAATTCGGTGAAATAGACCAATTTCCTCTCAGGAGTTCTAAAAAAGTGTATCTTCCATTGTGTAGGGGTTGAAGACTTTGACAACCAATACTCTTTGTTGTGAAAGGAAATCTGAAGTTAAAACTTGGCCAAATCTGCAATTCATAATGAATTGTTGTGGCAAAAGGACAATATTTTCCTCATATCATGTAAATCTATAAACCAAATCCTGTTAACAGATCATTTTCATCTAATCTGACTGGTTTCAAGAAATGTTTTGAAGAAAAGTCAGCAGAAGCGTTCAGTTTTGTCAAATCTTCTGTCATTTTAGTAAAAAATTATCCTTTAAATTCTACTTAAACTAAATCACTCACAGTTGACTGAACTGATTACTCGCCAGCCATTGGTGGCACCACTTAGGTTTTATCATAAAGAATTTCAATTAAGGAGACTAAACAGAAATATACACACATATCATATGCATTACATTTTCCTTACACTTTCAGAATATGCACAGTGTATACAACACTCTATTTTGGACGGTCCCAGTGGTTTAGGGGGGAATGCATGCAATGGTAAGCAGTGCCGTAGCTTCTAAATCTTAACCCTCAGTATACCAGGACTTTTGTTCTGTGTGCAGCGCCTACTTGCATCCCTGCACCTCTCCGCAGTTTACCGCTTGAAGTTGATTTGTTAATTAAACAAAATGTGTCAAAGGAAACCCTTGCTTTTGTACATTCATGCGGCGGAAAGTGTTTTGGTTGAGATGGGAAACTGATCACAGCAGTGATGCATACCTGGCTCCAAAAGGACACAAACCAACTGAGCAGAGCTAAACGACAACAGCAGCACTCATAACAGTCCTTTACTACACAAGAAAATGTAGGTTGGACTCCTTAAAGGAATAGTACACCCAAAACATGATTAGCCTTCATCTTCTACTCACCCCCATGCTGAACAACACTCTGGAGTACTTTTTTGATATCTCAAATGCATCTGGAGATCTGGGAGGCTTCTTGCTGTCTGCTGACATTCAAATAATGGAGGTCTATGGCGCCCGAGACAGAAAGGTCCATAAAAGTCCACAAAAAAACGTGTCAATATTCCTCCATACTGCTCGTCCAATGTATTCCAAGTGTCCTGAGTCGGTAGCATCCATAATTTACTCGAAACGAAGTAATTTAGAATGTTTTTAGAGCATAAACAGTAGTGTATAGGATTTCCTGAAAGCGCGCGCCTGCCCGTTCACGATGCTACGGAAGCCGGCAGACCAAACCAGATGAAATTGGGGAGCAGTGGGCTGCCATTGTGTGGTTCGGGGTAGAGACAGGTCGCGGGATTCCCGTGGGATTCCCGTGGGATGGGAGTCAGTATTAGTAACGATCACGTGATTGTGACGGTACAGGATTAAACATTAACAGGAGCAGACGGGAGCGGGAGCAAACCAATAATAACTAAAAAAAAACTAGGAACGATGCCAAAAAATAAAATAAAATAGAAAGAAAAAAATCCAGTACTGGCGCCGCCATTTTGTAGTTCTTTTCCTTGAAGCCTACACTATAATGTCCTTCTGAATGGGAGCGGGATGGGAGTGGGAGTAATTTCACCAGCAGTGGGACGGGACAGGATTTAGATTTCTACTCTGGCCCGGGATCGGGACGGGACACAATTTTTTTCTGTGGGAGGGGGACGGGACAGGAGTGAAAATCCACTCCCCTGTCAGTCTCTAGTTCGGGGGAAGCAATCGGGGGTTAAAGGTCTTGCTCAGGGACCCAGATTACAGGCTCCGGGGATCGAACCAGGTACTTGCAACCTTCTCGGAGAGTAAGCGCACTGCTCTAACCACTAGGCTAACACTCCCCTCAAATGAGGAAACAAATGTTGGCAAGTGTAATACAGAACCAATACTCTTCCTATAAAGTTCTGTTAGAATAAAGCCATATTCGCACAGCATAGGCATTATCTCTGGAACCCATGTGAAAAAATAAAAATAAATCCCTCCTCTGAATTTGATAACCAGAGCTTTAGATTTTGCTGATAATTATGAACATCTCCTGGAGATGATGTTATCGCGCCACGTGTTGATTCCTAATCAGTTCAATGCATGATGTGATCAACCAGTTCCATCTGATATTGCTTCTTCTCTTTAGCCTTTTCTGCTTAAGGCTAAACATAGGTAGCCTGGGTGCCATTCCGAACTTAGTCCTGCCCACAAGGTTTGAGGTCGGGAAGTTCAGTCTGGCATTGCTCCATAGTAGCGCGAGTATGATCGCCCACTCTCTGGCGATCCAATTAAATTGTCAGGGCGGGCTTTATATGATGATGGACAGTTGATCAACAGTAACGTAATCAACCACGTGACCAAAGCGCGCTTGGGCGACAACAACAATGGCTGCCGCTGGAGAGTTGAGGTGAGTAGATTCTGCTATTAGGTCTGTTCTAGAAGATATCGACAGCAAATTAATTTTAAAAGAGGAACAGAGAAACGCGATCAAGGCTCATCTTCTTATTCTAGGCGTGCAACTACACGCTTTGATTTTTGTTGACAACAACTATGCATCGCTTAACATACGTCACGCACTCCGTTGCTCTTATTGGTTGTAGGTCTATCCAATTGAGTGCAGAGGCATTTTTTTTTTCGTGGTTCGTTCAAAACACGCCCCATAATCACAGCTCTATGGAGCAGTATCAGACTCATATTCTGACTAGAATTGAGTAGGACTACGTCAGGCTAAAACATAGGAACATTTCTCATGTCTTTGTTGTTTTACATTCATCATTTTTCATGAATAGGTTAAGAATTGTTTCAGAAGTGCATGTAAAATCCTACTTTTTGTTTGTTTGTATGCTAACAACAGAAGAACCAACTGCGAAGGTAATTTTTGTCTCTCCATTTCTGAGAATGCCAAGAAGTGGACAGGAGGTGGAAATGAGAGGAACTGTCAACCATTTCTTCACAAAATAATAGAAGCACTTAAAGCAGAAAACCATCCATCCATCCCTCCATTATCTTACACGCTTGTCCCAATTGGGGTCGCGAGGGGTGCTGGTTGAAGCAGAAAACAAAATATATAAATAGTTTTGCCTTTGCCAATCTGTTTTGGATTAAGCATATCATAGCTTTGATAAAGTATCATTTATATGGTGGAGAAAAGGACAAGGCAAGTTAATCAGCTGCTCACTATCTCAAATAAGAACTTTAAGCATTTTCCTAACAGACAGTTCCTTTAATCTAATGTAATTGGACTGAAAAAAGCTCCCTCTTCTTTGTTTCTATTGAGTCATCAGAGACTCCCACTTGAACAGCATTTTTTGGAGCATTCATACTTTCCGGGTGTGAGGAGGATTTTTGTTTAAACCTTTTTTTTTTTTTACTTCAGCATATAAAAACAGCCTGTAAGGTCATCGCACTGAAGGGAAAATAAACATTTAAGTCTGAAGCTTGCTCTAATAAACATTCTAAGAGAAAATGTAGGACATGGTGTCACCTAAAAAAAAATGTATAAAAATAAAAGCCTACCGTGGCTGACAACTGGTGTTTTGACAGCTTAATTATAGGGAGACAGAAGTCGGCAGTTGCTTGAATTTGTTCCCTTGTGCAGTTTGGAATGTTTGTTATAATTATGGACTTAACAGATGTGAAAGTGTTATTTCAACTATCAGCATTCTTATCTGTGAGAGATCTTTTGCTTGACCGCAGCTGAAAGCACTGCCTCAGAGGATGATGAGGATTTCCAAGTATTGGCAGAAATCAAGAAATTTTTATGCAACTGATTGCAGATGAGGAAGGTAATGAGAGTCTAAGGAAAGGAGAAGGTCACAGCTAAGAGCCTGAGTACATGTTTTGCTTGTATAACTTTATAGATCTAAATGTTTTGCTTAAGGCAAAATTAGATTTTTAATAGGGAGAGGAAACAAACACCGAGCTGTTCAGTCTGATTCAGCCAGAGAAGATGTACCTCCCTCCCATCATTCCCCTCTCTGCTTCTCCCAAAGGCACCTTCACTCATAATGAGAGCGGGAATGCAGGTATAGCTCTGACTTGAAAGGGAGGGAGGAGGGGGGCTTTCAATTAACGCCCTGCAGATTAATAAAGAGTAATAAGGTGTGATGCATTTATGTGTGTGTGCGTGCATGGGATCTTTTTTTTATGTCTTCCTTGTGCATGTGTGTGGCTGGTGAGGTGAGCCCCCGTCGCTCAGCATGATGGGGAGAGCAGAAAAAGAGACAGCTGACCAGGCAGCGGAGGAACCCTTGAGGTAAACCCTGATTGGAGGTTTGCCCAAAGGTTTTTAATAGGTCATCTCTTTCCTGACAACACATTGATTAGCAGCAGGAAATTACTTTAGTTGTACATGCAAAAGATGCAAACACAGAAACCAGATTTCCTTTGGACATGTGCAGACCAAAACCAGGATAGAGGGCGGTTATACAGCAAGGAAAAAACTAACAAAACATGATCTAGCATTTTTGCTTTTGATCTTTTTTTTTCCTAGACCCTTATGGAAAGTATTTCATTCTGAGGCATCAGAGGACACAATTGTGCATAATAATAATGATCTCAGAGGGAACAACCTGGATGAATTTACCATCAGAACCTGTTAGAGGTAAGGAACTTTACAAGTTGGTCTGCTTGCTTATTATTAGAAGCACCATATAGAGCGTTCTGACCAGCTGTCTCACTGTGTGGTGTGGAGGCTGCAGCGCCTCAGACTGGAAGAAGGTGAGAAGAGTGGTAAGAACAGCATAAAGGATCATGGGGGCTCCTCTTCCCTCCATTAAAGACATTTCATCACAGCGCTGCGTGTCCCGAGGCCTTGACATCATAAATGACCCCTCACCCCCCCACCATGGGCTGTTCTCCCTGCTGCCATCTAGAAAGAGGCTTCGAAAACATCTGATGCAGGTCCAGCAGATTCCATAACAGTTTCTTCCCCAGTGCCATTAGACTGCTAAATGTTTTGTAAAATGGGTTATTGTATTGTATTTTATTATATTTTATCATTATTAAAAAAACTGATATGTTAGAACTGTAAATTTACGGTCATATATTTATATTTCTGTTTTTATATATATTTTTTTTACTATTTTTCATGGCTGCACTTTAAAAAAAAAGAAATTGTCTAGAGAGCAGTTCTAAATTAAATTTCTTTTTGTTTTACACTTGTGTAAACAAAATGACAAAAAAATCTGTCTAAGTTACAGTCTTAGTTTGTGTGTTATGACAAACTGCTCTAAAAAAAAATGGTGGACGCTAAATAAATGCATTTAAAAAATCTGAAATCATCATAATAATTAACTAGATAATTATGGCTTAATTCTACCATTTTTTAACAGTCCAAAAATCTTGAAATCTTACTTAGATCAGATAAGTTGCTGAGAGTTACAAAAGGCAACATTTACCAACTGAGCTCACATCTGATTGAAGTGGCAATAATTCAAAGGTAAAAAAGCATTTTATACAACTCCATTATGCCACATCATCAGATCAAACACACTTGTAAATGAGGAGACATCCATGGCTCCAGCCGTATCAAAATATTACACTATGTTCTTAGGTCAAAAACACTGTTCTCTTTGCTTTCCCAAATCTTAGCCACGTGTAGAACAAAGATGACTTTTTATTCTGACAGACGGAACTGTCCTAATTAGATAAACTACTTGGGAAAACATTAGTTCTGACACACAACATGCAGGTATTAGTTGGGTTTAATAGACTCACACATCATAATCCTAAGAGGAGCAAAAATGCATTTTTATTGGTTAACAAGGATTAGCAACAGTATTGTATTGTTACAAGTGTGAGTATTTTTGTAGGGCTTAGGACACCATAGAATGTTATTTGTTAAACTAAATTTTAAAATAATACATTTTGTGAAAGTCACTCTGAAGGAGAGAACTTTGAAAATAGAAATATAAAGTCTAGAATTTTTTTTTATTGCAAAAACAAAATCTGAGAAAACAAGTTACACTCAGAACCTTTTTTAGATTTTTTTTCAATGTTTCATTTCTGCATTGCATTTTTTTTATTTCCTTTTAATGTGTAATATCTGTTCTTTGATAACAAAGATAGTTGAACAAACTGAATTTCATACTAAGGCTGAAACTTAATCAAAATAATGATTAATCTATCATTAAAATAACCGTCAACTACTTTACTAATCGATTAATCATTAACTGGAACATAGACTCTAAAACGTGCGTTTAGCTGACACAACAACCAACTTAGAGCTGTAATTATACAGAAATTGTAAAAAAAAAAAAAAAGATTTCATTCAAATTAAAAAAAGAAAAAAAAACTTTGTCCATCAGGATGCTCTATCCAGAACTCCTCAAATGGAAAAGCTTTAGTTCCACAATGTTTAAATTCTGTAAAAAAAAAAAATCTTCTTTTAGTAACCTCTCGCTATCGATAAAGCTAAAATATAATTCAATCTGAAAAACTCCCACAGAGTAAAGATAATTAGAAGAATTTATTGATAAGAAAGTATAGTCTTTGGCGCTCAGACCTCGGCAGGAACATTCATGCTGAATTATGCTTTAACATGCATGAGTAGATGAATGTGAATAGGGATGTTCCCCCCGGCCTGAAACTGGTGGTTGTTTAATCCGAGCTGGTTGACAAGGTGATCTGCTGGGCAGAATTGTGGGACTAGAAGACTGAGGGAGCTGACGCCGGGGCTTCACTCAGACTCGGGATATAGAGGTCCTGCTTGGTGATGCAGGTACCGTGAACTGTCCATGATGAGCAAGCATGAAGCGACAGTGGAGAGGAAAAACTCCCCTTGGGAAGAAACCTCTGGCAGAACCGGGCTCAACATGGTGGTCTTCTGCCGGACCAATGCGATGAGATGAGTCGGGCATACACTGTATGATTTTTTGTCCTTTTCGGGCCAACTTTCCAGTCGTGCGAGAACTTTCCGATCAAGCCGACTTTCAGCCTGATCGTGCGTTGCGTAATATACAGGGGGTAACGAGGGGAGATCGGCTTCTCACGACCACCTCCCGATCAGGAATCGTGAGATCGCTGTTAAATCCAACATGTTTGAAATTTAGTCAGCTGTCGTAAGATGTTTGTGGGCAAATCGCTCAGTGGGCAATCCAGGATTCCTCTTCTTCCTCTCAGATGAAAACCCAGAAGCATGGCGGGGGTGTGAGTGAAATGCAGTTCTTTCTGTAAAATTGACAGACCGTAGCCATGTTTGCTCAGCCATGTCTTTGTCCAAATATGTCGTTGCCTTTCCTTTTTTCGGAAAGACGAGTCCGAGTAGCGCCATCTCACTATGAAGTTAAGTCTGACATGGTTTTTAGACGTAGACTGTTAGCAGGTAGATCGCATCAGAGCGTCGGGTACACACAGTGTGAGAACAAAAGTTGTGAGCTCTGAGCTTTTAAACCCCGTGAGCTGTAGCTGCGTGCATCGATTAAACACTTTGCACAGTGTATGCCTGGCTTTAAAAAAAATCCACAATCTTGATTGAGACTGAACATGCAGCCCTCTTGGGTTCGCAGTGTGACTATAAGTAAAACAAAATGGTTGGTGGTTTAGCATGTAGAACAACTACCTTGTAGCATGGGATGAGATCGTGGGACGGATTTCAGCCTGCATATATTTCCTGTGCCTAGAACTGCACTTTTCTGGACCGAGATGTCTGATGTACTTCCAGGGACCTACTATAATCTCTCCTCAAGTTGGGGGTCACTACCCCAAGGGCCCCAATGACAACAGGCACCACACCTTCCAGGTTTTCTCCAGCTCATTGCAAAAAGCAATCTAGAAATAAGTCAACATTTCTTAAATTAAATGTATTTACCCTTAATTTGAGTAGGTTAATAAGATGATCTGTCAATGGAATGAGTATTTTTACTCTTAAAATAAAATATTTTGATTATATGCGGTTGAAATAAGAAAATGCAATTATTGTTTCATATTTTAGATGTAAGTTGTCTTGTTCCATTGGCAAAGTGTCGCACCTCTTTAATTCAAAACAAACTACACTTATACAGTATTAAGAAAAAATGACTATATTTCTGTTGGTTCTCATTTTCCTTTTTCCTGATGTTGATCTATATATATATATATATATATATATATATATATATATATATATATATATATATATATATATATATGATCTATATATATATATATATATATATATATATATAATGTTCATTTTTTCTTAAGTTTATCCTTTTCATGTCGGGTATACTCTTGACTTCTCTGCATGGAGAGCAAGGTAGATAATTTATAGGTTGCCTCTCAAGGTCTATCCACAGCTGGGTTTATAAATGCTGCATCTTTTTTAGACAAAAATCTCCCCTTTTTTTAGGGGTCTGTGGAAAAAGTTTACAAAAATTATTAAAAAAATATCTTAATCTTATTTTGAGAGTTAAGATTATCTTAAAGACTCATCGGTGACTGCACTAAGTGAACTATCTCTTTCCAACATGAAACTATTTCCTTTAGTTCCAGATAGCCGCTTTGTTTGTTTTGTGACACTCCCTGTTGTATTTCCCATGGTGCTGTACGGCGTCCGAGTAAACAGCCTGACAAATACACCCATACACACCCTGATGACTTTCACAAAACAATGTTGCCTTTATGCATCTGATTCAAATCAGCTAAACCTGTTTTTTTTCTCCCAGTTTTTAGTGCCTTTGTCTTTACTGCACTTATAACTTACATGTACAGGCATTTTAATGAACTTTCTATGGGAACAATCAGGTAGCACATTTATTGATTAAAAGAAGAAAAATTTCTACTGCGTTCCCTTTTTTCTTAAACTTTGGGTTAGGATCTTGGAGTGACACCATGCCTCAGAAAATTGGGAAGAATTTGCAAATTGCATTAGAAGGTTATATTATTAATTCACGATGGCATAATGATATTCTAATATTTAAAAAAAATGAAACTAGAAAAGCACTTGGAGAACACAGACCTCCACCAAGCAGCAAATTTGGCCCTAAAGTGTGACTGAAAGTGCGTTCACACCTACAAGCTTCCTGGGCATCACAGCATCTGATTTACATGCAAAGTCTGTGTAAATCAGACCAAAAATCTATACTTTGCAGATTGACGCAGAGCGTCCACCAATCAGAAAAGCTGGAGTTTTATTATATGCCAACTGTTATCGCTTCTGCAGAGCTGTGTGCATATAAAAAAATAAAGTGTAAAGGGGTTGAACTCTGAAGGCTTAAAAAAATCCAGGAGGATGGATCTTTATGTAGTCCTACTAGGAAAAGAGAACAAGCTTTGATCATTCTCTCACTAATACATTATTTAATGAACTAACTATGGCCATACGTTTATTTAAACATCCAAATTAACTATTCTGTAAAATCCTGCCAATGAAAATTATTCAGTTGTGTATTCTGGAACGTGCAGTTTTTACCACAAACTTTAAAAACTCTTTATATACACTTCCAGCCGCTATGATCATCAGCGAGAAATCTACCAGAGGCTGTCCGCTTCAGAGAGCTTCAACTGGGGAATCCCAGCGCTGCCACCCGTGGGATGCTGGAGGTCTGGCGCTCCGAAAAAGAACTGCATATTTTAGTAGGATCATAATCCTGATGACCTGACTGCACAGGTGATGTTTTTTTGGGTTGCACTTTCTCACTTAACTTTAAGCACGCAGGTCAATTTTCCCAAAAAAATAAAAGGCATACTCATACTTTATATGGCATATCTGAAACTGTATATTGCGTTATGCTAATTGGTTTATCAATTGATATAAAGGTCCTATAGGATGAAGTAGCAGTGACCATTTTAAAATAAATTATTCTGGGCCTGAGTAAATAGGGTTTAAATGGCCAAAAAATAACTACCACCTAAAACCAACAGAAGTTGACATAAAAAAATTTAACTTTTTCCTGTAACAAAGGAAATAAACATTATAAACTGCAAATACAACATTGTAACTTGGTTACATTTAAAGCAAATTTTGGTGTCCATCCAACAAGCAACTGAGATGTTATAGATGTTTAGATTGAGAAAAAAATATAGGCAAACTCCTAATGCTCTATTTTGAAACATTGAAAATAGAGCAATAGAGCAACATTGAATGCTGTTATACATTTGCTTATAGAAATACAGTTTTTTTTCCCAAAAATTGCAAGTTTTATTGTTTTTAGCACTCTTTATTCACACACTATTTACATAAAGCTAAGTAGAAATAAAATACCTGAGGAAGCACGGTGTAACTAAATCTCTGTGTGTCTAATCAAGGAGCCAATTTGAGATTAACAGAAGCTCCAGAGAATCACATGCAACAGTAACAGAGGTCTTAGTGATTTACATACAGGTACAGATTCCAAATATGGGCATGCTGTAGTACCGTAATACAGAGAAGAAACGATTAGCTGAAAATACGCTGCTGGTTTTATGTTCCAAAAACTGACCTAACCGCAAAGATACACAGATCTGATGTACTTTGCTTGGTTTTGATGGTGTTTTTGGAGGAATTTGTGGTCAGCTGCACATAATCAGAGTTTTTCTGATGAGTTTCACTTTGACCGATTCAGTGTCTTGTTGTCGTTCATAGCTGATGCACCAAAACACAAACTGGGTCATAAATTGCATTTTTGCTATGTGAGTGCTTTTGGGCATGGTGTTGGAGCTGTGGTTGGTGAGTATTAGTATAATAGTTTAATTGATTGATTGAATTTCTTGATCTGATAGTAGAGAAATTCACTTGTTACATCAGCTCAAATAGTTAAAGAAGAAGAATGTCCCAAAGCAAGAAAAAGGTGCACGGGATATATACAGTATACACATATATTTTAAAAAGATGAAATTGTCCAGAGAGCTTTTCCAAAATAAATTTATTGTTATTTTATACTTGTGTAAACAAAATGACGAATGAATCTGTCTAAGTCTAAGTCTAATATCTAACATATGACACCTTTTATTTAATGTATAGGATGATTATTATACAGGGTTATTGCAGTTTGTTTACATGGGCATTTATTTAGATGGATATTTATATTCATATATAGAGTTATTGCCCTGTGTGTTAAATATAGAGAAACAGGTTATTGCACAGGGTATCAAACAGTAATTACACATTATACACCAGTGTAACTAAATAACATACTAAATTAGGGCTGCAACAACGAATCGATAAAATCGATAAAAATCGACTTTTAAAAGCGTTGGCAACGAATTTCATCATCGATTAGTTGTGTCGCGCGATTAATGCGTCATCCTCCGCCGCCGTCATCACTGACTGAAACAGGGGAAGAAACAAAAAATATGGCAGAGCGAGCCAGCACTGCAGGGCGCAGTGTTGCCAACTCAGCGACTTTCAGACCCCTCCAGCGACTATTTTTCAAAAAAGCGACTAGCGACAAATCTGGCGACTTTTTACGGTGTCACTGGCGGCTTTTGGAGACTCTTACGTGAAAGCATGTATCGTTCCAACTCTGCCGTGGGGTGCCTCCCCCATCCCAACCCCGTTCTCAAATTAACATGGCACGGAACCACCATGTTTGTTTGGTTTTAAAGTGGGGAAACGTAACGTTAGTTTCTCAGGTAGCTCATCTGATGCTTTCCTTACCTTGTTAGTAGGTTACAGACAGTGATAAGGTTGGCTACTTATTTTACTTTTAATTTCATTTGAATTAGCTTAAGCAGCGTTTATATTTTCTTTATAAATAAATTTACTTGCAAATTATGAGGGCAAGGCTTTTAAAGTTTAAATCTTCTGGCAAAGATAAAGTAAAGATCCTGCAATTTATGGAAGTAAAGCAGAATAAAATCCAGCAAGATCAGTAATATGTCAATTAATTATATGCCACATTCCCATGTAAATATCTGTTTTTGGAGGGTGTGTTTTTTAGCACCACTAGTTCTCTCATTTTTATTCCAAATAAAATTTATAATTTGAATCACAGGGCTATTTTTATCTCTATGGTTCAGTATTTTCTCAAGTAACAACTTTAACTGCTATACTTTCCTGTCTTAAAAGGCAGAACTCTTCTAGTAAAAAAAACCTCATTTGTTGAAACGGGGGGGGGGGGGCTATTGTTTGAGCCCCTTAGGGGCTTTAAAAAACAAAAATGTCTTTTTTTGCACTTTATGAAACAAAGTACCCTATATTTTGTTGATGTACAGCTACATTTCTCATGTAAGTTTGCGTAGTTTTAACACATTTATTTTTCATATTGCACCAGTGAAGTTAATGAGCAACCTGTAATTGTGTGCTTGTTTGTTCTGTCTAAAATGTTTATTTTGGAATAAAGAGGTTAATATAAAAAACATTTTTTGTCCGATTCATCGATTAATCGAAAAAATAATCGGCCGATTCATCGATTTTTAAAATAATCGTTATTTGCAGCCCTATACTAAATTATACTACCTGTCATGGTTTTGGTTCTGTTAAGGTTTTATCTCTGAGTTTTCATTAGTCTTATTTCCATTCTTGTGTTATAGTTATTTTTTAATTGTATTTTGGTTCTTAGATATTTCTTGTTTGCCCTCTTGTGTCCGTCTCCTGCTCTGTAACTCCCTTCCTGCCTCTGTTCACACCTGCTCCCAATCTGCTAGTTACCCTGGTCTTTGTTTCTCTGTCCCATATATTCTCCTCCTGTTCAGTCGGTCTTTGCTGGTTTGTCATTTCTTTGCCCCCTTGCTGTGAGTATTCCCGGTCTTCAGTATTTTTGGATTTTTGCCTTTGTTACCCTTTTTGTTATTAAACTTTCAAGTAACCACCTCAAGCTTTTGTGTCTGCATTTGGTCCTGTCAAACCACCACTTAACACTAATAGTATTAGTAACAGTATAATAACAGCTGATCTCTTTTTAATAGAATGTTGACTTTATATCCAACAATCATATCCCTCATTAACGTCATTAATGGACAAATTCACAAACTGATTAGAAATTTAATGTCTGTGTTCAATGAAAAAACCAGAGTTCATTCAAGCCTCACTTTCCTTTACACAGTGAAGCTAATGTAAGCTTAGCCTTAAACGAAGCAGCAAAATTAACATTAATCATTTCAGAGCATTTTGCTACTAATGTTGGACCTTAATGACTGTGTTTACTAAGTTAAACCATTTTAGCTCTTTAAGAGAACAGCTGTTAGCCTGAGAGGCTTTTCTAATGTTACTAGTCGTAAATTGGAAGAAACCAGTACTACATTACGATGTGGGCTTTCCTACAAAGTAACAATTCAAAGGCAACTTACTCCCATTGATTGGTTCCACCCCTAAAGGGATAAAGAGGAGTAGTGGCCTAGTGGTTAGGGCATTGCCCTTGGATCCCAGAGGTTCTGCGTTCAAATCCCACTCTGGGTCCCTGAGCAAGACCCTTAACCCCCACACTGGTCGCCGGGATGGGTTAAATGCAGAGAGTGAATTTCGAGCATAAAAAGCAAGACAGTTCAGAGAAGGAGCGTAAACTCATGTTGGTGAAATATTGGGAGCCTTGTGGTATATCTGCACGCCTAAAAATGCTGTCATATGTGGACGCACTGTTTAATATATACCAGAAAAAACTGAAATCTAGATAAGTAATTTTTTCTTAAAATAAGTGTATTTGTTCTTGGATTGAGGAGGTAAAAGAGACATTTTGCCAATTGAACAAGACAATTTATATTTCAAAATAAGAAAACACAATTGAATTCTCTTATTTCAAGTGCATGGTATCTAATTATCTCTTTTTAAGAGTAAAATACTCATTCCATTCCATCTTATTTACCTACTCAAATTAAAGATAAATACACTTAATTTAAGAAATTTTTACATATTTGTAGATTGTTTTTCCAGGGTACTCTTTATATCCCACGCACCTTCTTCTTCTCCTTTGACTATTTTAGCTGATGTAACAATTACATTTCTTGACTGTGAGATGTCAATAAATCAATCAGTCAATCAATATAATTTGTATATTTTTTGCCCAAAGAATATCTAAATATAAGCACTTATTGTGAGGAGGAAAACAGTCTGACAGCGCTTAAAAAGACCACTAAAATAAATAGTTTATTCTCTCGACAAATAGTACTAAGTTTGAAAAGCAAATATTTACGTACTCTCACAAGTCAAAGTGCCTATAACCCCAGGTGCAAATTCATAAAGGGTTATTACATTCTTTAAAAAAAACACTTGTCCCCATTCTGCTCTTTCTCCAGAAGTGCTCTGTATTTCTACATTTTCATGATAACACAAAATGCTCCCAGTTAGATTTATGGCTTAAAGCAACAGGCTGTCAGGACAACGTCTTTACAGGATTGTCATAACCCAAGATTGTGCTTGTTGTGTTTGCAACCGCACAGTTTGTACAGGCTACATTCATTCATTGTTAACCAAGACTGGCTGTGTGCTGTGGGACTGGAAAGCTTTTGTTTGAACCACGTAGCAAGCCCTGACTATCTCAAGCATGCAGAATAAATATTTATATTATCAAAAGCTGGATGTCAGGTATGTTGTTATTGGTAGATGAGAAGGTATTTGTTGTATTTACCATGTGTGTGTCTGGACGTGAGGAGTGTTGGGTGTTTGTGCGTTTGTGTGTGCTTCAGGGAAATAATACACAAGAGCACATGCCTGAAGATCTAAAAGACAGATAACAACTGGCATGTGAGGTGTGTGCGTGAGAATGGCTTGTCTGTGTATGGCTTTTCCCGTGTTCTGACCTTGATTTATGATGCTCTGTGTTCTCTTGCTTTACTGTACCATGCCGTGGGTGAGGGTTTAGGAGGTGAAAAGGACGCTTTTGGGTACCCTGCGGCTTGTACGCGGATCTGAAAACAAACTCCTGGGCTCCTGGGACAAGCAGCTGCAGGAATGATTGAGTGACACATGGATACACCCAATTCATTTCATTTTGGCATATATAGGAGGGAGGAATGCACCAAAGAGCTGCTTTAACTTCTACAAATGTAATTACAAAAAACAACACAAAGTAGGAATACCATAAAACTAATTACTTTATTATCGACCTATGAGTAAGAATAAACACGGATTAATATATATGTATATATAAGGCTTTATTATACATCCAGATAAACCTTTAAGGGTGACCAGTCAGGACAACAGCCCCATTTATAAGAGGAGTAAAAGAAATCAAAATTTGAAAAATTAGCTCATTAAATTAGTTGTTGTTTTTTTTTATTTTTTATAAGAAAACCAGAAAAAGGTGCCTTCTGCTACAGGTATTGGTTATAGTTTAGGAAAGATTTGCCTTTGATGCAAGAGAGAGAGGTATTACCTCAGAAAATTCCCTGTATGTATTTTAGTTGCAACCACAAGCTTTCAGGTTTTTTTATTGGGATGCTATGCAATAGATTAAGGGAGTAGTGCACACGTAAAGATGCTTTTTTGTGTGGTATGAATTTCCATTCAGCCTCCCTTTGTCGGTTCTCTGTGAAACTTCTGGTCCCACCATTACAGCTGTTTGTGGTCCATTGAGGTAACTAACATCTTTTCACATATAGAGACTTTCTGCCTGTTCTCCTGTAGAAATAGCTTAAGGTTGGTTTGAGTTTTCAAGTCTCCCACAAATTGCAAACATTATCTGTTGTAGAACTTTGTCTATGCCAGTTTAGCAAAATTGTATTTATTTATATTGTGCCAATTAACAACACATCATCTTAAGGCACTTCAAAAAGACAGTTAAATCAAATCATCAAGATGTTAAAACATTTTCTATGTAAGGAAGTCTTGTTGACTGCATCGAGTCATTGACTTGCAGAACCCAATCCTCCCGAGGTTGACTCTTCAGTCGTCCCTCACATGCATGAGGTGAAGGGGGAGAGAAAAAACTTGCTTTTAACAGGAAGAAACCTCCAGCCGAATCAGGCTCAGCGTGAGCAGCCTTCTGCTGAGGCCGACTGGGGTTCAAGGAGACAGAAGCAGTAAATAATGGAAACATTGAGGCACTGATTCATAAAAACCTTTCTATGTTAGAAAAGGTAATGTGTAAACTGTAAAGCTGGATCTCTACAAAATCATTTGATGTAAACAATACCAATATGGCTCCACATTTAGGGTCAGTGTTAGGGTCATTATTTAATTTTTATCCGCCCCTCTCCAAAAAAATGAAATAATTTGAAAAAAGAATTTAAATTTTTTTATTTAAAAAGCAAAGATCCATACTGCCCACTCTGAATTTAACCTTAACAGATTCACACAAAAGATAAGCAACAATTACAGACTTTGGCGATCCAGCCCTGGTGGAAGATGCAAGCATAGAGAATGATGATGTTATAATGGAGCAGATGACTTAGGATTGGTGCGGCCTGGCAATGGTGGTGTAATAGAAGCTGAAGGAGAAAAGGAGCCAGATGAAAATGAGTAAGATGGTGGAGATGGGCTGGAGGAAGTTTTGCAGCTTGGTAGAGCAGAAAGCCCTGGCAGAGCATGTGGCGTTTTAAAGCAGATCTCTCTAGATGACGATTGGCTATGGCCAGAGATGGGAAGTAACGAAGTACAAATACTTCGTTACTGTACTCAAGTAGATTTTTCTGATATTTTTACTTTACTTTACTACTTATTTTTATGGCGACTTTTTACTTCTACTCCTTACATTTTTACACAAATATCTGTACTTTCTACTCCTTACATTTAAAAAAATTGGCTCGTTACTTTAGTTTTGAATCATTTCAATGGAGTTACCGTTATTATTTTTCACGTCATCAATACCAAATTCAATCTAATTGGATGGGAATCTACATTGCAATTGACGCACCACTACAAGATGAATCGACAGATTCAGCGGTATTCATTCGCGGCAAATCATTGCAGCTTGGTGGCGGTGGCGTTAGCATAGTAGTATGGACGACGAGATGAACACAACGGAGATCTAGTCCTATTGGCAGACATCCATTTAAAATGTAGGCAACGGCATGAAAAAAGTGGTTTCTACTTTTACTTTTATACTTTAAATACATTTACAAGCCTGTACTTTGTTACTTTTAATTGAGTAAAGAAGTTTAATCAGTACTTCCACTTTTACCAGAGTATTTTTTTACACAAGTATCGGTACTTTTACTCAAGTAAGGAAAGTGAGTACTTTTGCCATCTCTGGCTATGGTACAGGTGTGCACAGGGCTGATAGGATTGCAGCAACGGTGCATCAGAGGGTGATTGGATGAGGGGAGCCCGAATCAAATCTTTCAGTATGAAGTTTTGCTTAAGCATTCTGAACTAACATATTTGTGAAGCACATGACAATTCAAAGTGAAAGGGAAATGAATACACATTGCAGTGTAAGTGAATAATTGAAATAAGATGATTTTGTGAAAAAAGGAAAATGATCACCAGAAAACGGAAGGAAAGTTTAATATTAAAAATGTTTAGATAACTCAGTCAAATACTTCCCTAGACAAACAGGTCTTTAATCTTGATTTGAAGCAATTTAGAGTATCATCAGTTCTGTACTTTTCTTGGAGTTTATTTCAGATTAGTAAAACATAAGAACAAAACGATGCTTCTCCCAGTTTGGTTCTGGATCTGCAGAATTGATTAGAAGACCTGAAAAGTGTTTTATCCAATAACAAGTCTGTAATGTATTTTGGAGCTAAGCTAATCACTGATTTCTAGACTGACAGAAGCATTTCAACTTCTGTTTGCTAAGACAGCCAGTGGAAGGACAATAGAAATGGGCTAATCTCCCTTAAAGGAATAGTACACCCAAAACATGATTAGCCTTCATTTTCTACTCACCATCATGCTGAACAACACTCTGGAGTACTTTTTTGATATCTCAAATGCATCTGGAGATCTGGGAGGCTTCTTGCTGTCTGCTGACATTCAAATAATGGAGGTATATGGTGCCCGAGACAGAAAGGTCCATAAAAGTCCACAAAAAACGTGTCAATATTCCTCCATACTGCTCGTCCAATGTATTCCAAGTGTCCTGAGTGGGTAGCATCCAGAATTTACTCGAAACGAAGTCATTTAGAATGTTTTTAGAGCATAAACAGTAGTGTATAGGATTTCCTGAAAGCGTGAGCCTGCGCGTTCACAACGCTACGGAAGCCGTGGCAGACCAAACCAGATGAAAGTGCGCATTCAGCTCGGCAAAGAACTCATTCTCTTCCTCAACACTGAAGTCCTCAGACATTTTTCTTTCGTTGTTTCTTTCTTTGCACAGGTAAACAGCACATTTCTTCTTCTACACTTGCATTATCGGCAGAGCAGACGCTGAATGCGCACTTTCATCTGGTTTGGTCTGCCGGCTTCCGTAGCGTCGTGAACGCGCAGGCGCGCGCTTTCAGGAAATCCTATACACTACTGTTTATGCTCTAAAAACATTCTAAATGACTTCGTTTCGAGTAAATTCTGGATGCTACCCACTCAGGACACTTGGAATACATTGGACGAGCAGTATGGAGGAATATTGACACGTTTTTTGTGGACTTTTATGGACCTTTCTGTCTCGGGCACCATAGACCTCCATTATTTGAATGTCAGCAGACAGCAAGAAGCCTCCCAGATCTCCAGATGCATTTGAGATATCAAAAAAGTACTCCAGAGTGTTGTTCAGCATGATGGTGAGTAGAAAATGAAGGCTAATCATGTTTTGGGTGTACTATTCCTTTAAAGGTATAGTGGAGAATATTCCTTTTCTGGGTGGATCATCAAAATAAGTGGTTCTACTTATTGTCAATCATTTCATGTCCACTTAAGTAAGGTACTGTTTTAGGTTGGTCTATCAAGGGTCTGAAACCTGCATCTCTGAAGCCTCAAGTGTTTCTGTTGACCTTCTTTACTGGATCTTGATTACGTAATAATCGATAAATAATGAGGGACCAAATGACACAGAGAAAGAACGACAGATTCCTTCTTTTTTCTTTGTTCACATCTATGGCGTTTTCAACATCCCATATAAAAAAATTGTTTATCACCTTTTTGTAAACATTATCTTTCTTCCAACACATTTAAAATTAAACTGTGATCTTTTTCTTTAGATTAAGCTTTTTATGAAAATAACCAAAAAATTCCCTAGAGTTTATTTTACAAAAAGTGGAGAAGTGAAAAGATCTATGTTATGGAAGACGATTTGGGCCACTAGAAAAAGTCAAGAAGAGCGAATCATATGCTGGCTCTTAAAAAGGTTTATTTCGGCTGGACTGAGAGCAGAATGGCTCTTTTGGGAGTAAAGGATGCAGGTCCCTGGTCAATCATAAAAAAAACCCTAAGGAAACAAACTTAAATTCATAACTTTGACTTTTTAAATTGAGGAAAATGGGTATGGATTGTGAATTGTGCCCTTTACAGTATGTAAATAATCTATCTGAATTTAGTTTTCTTTTACAGCACTTTAATGGTACACTGTGTTACTTTGGAACCAACTCAGCACCGTGCATCATTAGGACAGTAGTCCACTGACTATATTTCAAGCAGTACTTGAGGATTTTTCACAAATCTTTGCTAGAATTTTTGTGATTGTCTAAAGCTGTCAGTAAATTCTAGAAGAAGGCTGAATTTGAAATATCTGCAACAATTGACTTCTTTCAATATAATGAACATAGAATGGTAAACATACAGACCTATTGAAAATCAGGCAACTAAAGTGCAAAATGACTAATGACTGAGAGATGAAATGCCATTGGTGTAATGGGTTGATGAAGCTATAAATGTCACATATCTCATGTTTGACATGGAATTTGTTTTACAAATGTGTTGGTTAAGTGATGTTGAAATTTTAATCTGTGCTGTTTTCTTGGTAAAACAGGAATATCGAATTCCATCACAAATAGAGAAGGCTGACTTCACCACTTCCTCAACACAATGGCCTTTTTTTCCTCAGTTACAGTGTTTATAAGGATTACAGATGTTTACAAAAGATCAGAGTTTGGGGGAAAACCTAGATTGCAACTAAAAGGAGAAATGACACGATAAAGGAGATTCTTATCAAGGTTTCATTAAGATCTTTGCATGAAGAAAGTAATTCCTCCACTAGATGTCAAGGTTTGGTGGAGGTTTTTGAGGAGCCAAATGTAGAGATGAGGAGGCAGAGATGAGTTTTGCTGATTTAATTAAGATCCAGACACAAAAGAGGGGCGAAAATCCAAAATAGTGAAAACCAAAAAAATCAGAAAAACCTCAGGGAAAAAACACATGGGGAGTAAATCGACGACAAAGCAACAAATCAACAACAAACCAGCAATGAGAAACTGCAGAGGTGGTGTATATATGGGGAACAGAACAAAGGAAGAGCTAATGAGCTAATATGGAGCAGGTGTGAATAGAAATAACTAGAAGGGAGCCAAGGGGAAAGGAAACAAGCACAAGGGCGCCGCAGAAAGTAACTCAGGAACACCCTACTGCCAGAAAACAACTACAAAGACTCAAAATACAAAGAAACTAAAAATAAACATAAACAGAGGGCAGAACCCTGACATTAGATCAGGGATTTTAACTAATTACTAACTTTTATCTGATTCTAAATGTATTTTCTTTTCTTTCTCAAAGTGTACAAAATCAACAGAGATTGTGCCGTATCCATGGAAATTTGCTGCATTGCTTCTGTACCATGATTTCTAATCGTATAGTTTAGATTACAAACCTGTATTTGAGTGCATTAGAGTTTAATAACTATTAAGACTTCGTATCCCATGGTATGGGTGTAACCATAGATCCAGTTCAAATGACAACACGAGACATATAATTGAATTCACAAAAACAAGTAAAAAAGAAAAACCTTTGAGAAATTGACTTTATTTTACAAAAGACCTAAGATTTCATAAATCTCTATGTTGGTTGGTTTTAAACTAACCTCTGGAAACTGTCCAACTTGAACAGAGGTGGATAGTTACTTGTTACATTTACTTTACTTTAAGTATCTTTTAGGAGTAGTCGCACTTTACTGCACTTTTGACTTTAGTGATAGTCTTATGAGTGTATTGTCACTGGCAATGATTTATCAATTTCCAATATATGGATTATGTACTGCAACAACAGATTTTATATTTTTTTTTTTTTTTTTTTTTTTTTTTTTTTTTTTTTTTTTTTTTTTACAGTGTCCTGTCTGGCAAGGTGGCAATAAGAATAATTGTCTTGATGCCAAAAAGAGCCCAACAGATTTTACTTTCACAAGTGTAGCGGTATCGCAATTGCCATACCGCTCCACTTGTTTCATGTATATAAATTGCTTTATTATAATTATGCAGGGAGTTTTACAGTTCATATGGACACTGCAATGTAAGTAGAGCAGAAAAACAGAAGAAGAAGAAGGAAAAAGAAAAAGAAAAAAACAGGACAAAAGATGAAAGAAAGAGGAGATAGGAAGGAGACAATGACAAAACATTTTCAGTCTGCTTCAACACCTGTAATGAGATGGAGAAAAAAAAAAAAAAAAAAAGAAAAAAGAACAGCACAACCAAAAAACATGGTACGAGATATACAATAAAGCAAACACCTTGAAACTATCACTAAAGTAATATTATTAAGTCTGACATGTACTCTGTGTTACCTGAAGATATGAATGTGGGGTTTCTGTTTGGAAGTGAATCTCTAAGTACCTGAAGCCTAGCACCTGTAGTTGTTTGTGAGGGTGAACTTGTGCATGTAAAGTTTTAACCATAGAAAAAAATGCTCAATAGTGGTTGTGGAGAGCCGGAGAGGCACACCCCCCAGAGCACTGAGTCCAGCGCCGGGAGACCCAAAGCCCCAGGCGCCCAAGGGGACCCCAGAAGCGAAGGCACCAAGGCGGGGCCAGCCCCGGAAATCAGACCCCACCAAGGCAGGAGGAGAGACAGCCACGAGGAAGCCCCCCAGCCACCGCCATGCCGGCGCCCCGGGGAGCCGCGGGGACGAGTCCGCGGGCCCCGCCGGCAGCCGGCCACCCCGAAGTAGGGCCGGGCGCCGAACACCAGCCCCCCCACGGCGCCGACCGAAACGCCCCAGCCCCACAGAGCACCGAAACACGCCCCGCCCCCCAGCACCAAGCCCCGGCGACCGGCCGCAACACCCACCGCGACCGCACCACCCAGGAAAACACTAAGACGGCCCCGCCCCCGGCCGGGGCCCATGCGCATCCGCCGCGAACCGGCCACGAGCGCCGCGGGACCCCCCCCAAAACGCCCCCCCGGCCAAAAGCGCAGCCCCACCCCACCAAGACCGATGCCAACAGCGCGCAACGAAACACACCGCGCACAGAATCAGCCCGAGAGCAGAAAAGCCGCCCGGCGCAAAACCGCAAGAGGAGCAGACCGCAGCCGGCGCAACCACCCCCCCCAGCAGCCCGAGGGGCAGCACAAAGCCAGAGCGGAGCGAACCGCGCCGCCCCCCCCACCGGACGATGCCAAAGCAGCCCAGCCACGTCCGCCACCCCCCCCCGCAGCCCGCACCAGGCCCCGACACGCGGCCAGAGCAGCTCCGCCGCCCCGGCCCCCCACCACGCGCCGGTCATAGCCACCCCAGGCCCACACCCGCCCCGCAGCCCCACCCGCCGCGATCAGTGGGAACAGAGCAGCCCCGCCATGCCTCCAGGAGGGAAAACCCACCCGAATACCCAGCCAGCGCAGCCAGCCCGCCCAGACCGGCCCCCCAACACTACCCCCGCCGGAGCCGCCCGGACCCCCACACACCAGCGGCGCGCCGCCAGCAGGACCCCCACCCAGCAGGCCCGCCTGCCCCCCGAGAAAACAGACATGCCAAACCCCCCAAAGAAAAAAAGAGAAAAAAAAAAAAAAAAAAAAAAAAAGGGGCCCCCACAATGCGACAGCGGACACCAGACACCGACCCGCCCGCAACCGCTCCCCCCCACCGAGGAAGAGAAAAAAAAAAAATAAAAAAAAAAAAAACAAATAAATAGGTAAATAAATTAATTAATTAATAATTACAATTAAAATAAATAGGCAAGAGGAGAAGTGCGAGCGGAAAAACCGGAGCCCAAAACAGGACCCAAGACCCGCACCCCACCATGCCGCGCAGCTCCCCCCCTCCCCGAACCGATACCACAGAACCGGCATAGGAAAGAAACACCGCCCAGGAACCGGCATCGTAGCGAAGGCACCGGCACCGACCCCGAAAATCCCCGAACAACACCCAGCCCCACCCCGAAGCGGATCCAGTCCCAGGCCCCAGGGATCCGAGGCCCCAAGGGCACCCCACCCCCAGACAGGAGCCCCAGCAAAGCCCCGGCCGGCCGGGGCCAGTGGAGAGGCCGCCAGGAATGAGCCAGCAGTCCCCCGGGCATCCACCCCCAGCTCACCAGTGCACCGGTGAGCCCCGACGCCAGCCAGCGGAGGGAGAGCAGGACGGGGGGAATGGGCTCCGCACTTAGCGGAGACTTGAGATGTATTTGGGAGAGGGTGCGGTTGAGACCCCAACCTGGGAAAGAAAAAAAAAAAAAAAAAAAAAAAAAAAAAAAAAACACACCATCTCAATCATGCCTTCCCTCCCTAGTGCCCCCACTCGTACCACAGGAAAAAAAAAAAAAAAAAAAAAAAAAAATTGAATAAAATAATAATAAATAAAGAAAATAACAACGCAGACACACATTCACACATAACACTCACATCCAATAATACCAGGACCAAAAACCCGGTGACACCGGTGGTCGGTCCCGGGACTATCGGATGACCCCATAAGTGAACCTAAAATCCGGATGTGAGGGGAGGGGAGCGGCGACACCGCCACACCAACCCATCTCTTTCCTGCTTCAAGCCCGGCCCCCCACCCCGCACACGGACCGGACCACCCCCCGCAAGAGCCCCCCCCGGGACCGGGGCCCACCCATCCCGCGCCGGCCACCCAACCAGAACCGCCCCCCCCCCCCCGAAAAAAAAAAAAAAAAAAAAAAAAAAAAAAACCTTCAACCAGGCACTTCATGCCCCTCCATCCAACCTTCTTTGGGGAGAGCAGAGGTGACAGCCCCGCCACCAGCAGGCCACCTAGGCCCCGCAGCCAGCCCCAGCCAAAACCACGGACCAGGTGGCCCGCTCTTCCTCCAGGCCTCTAACTTTCCAAAAGCACTTTAAAATACAGTTTCTTCTGCTGCACTTTTCTGCTGGACACGTTCACACAGTTTTTATTTCTGGTAGTGAGGGGTAGCTAGCCTTGGCTCTTTCCAACTCTTTCTAAACCTTCCTCTACTCTCCATTTACAGTATAGTATTTTTGTAGCTTTGGAGGTGAGGGTGTCACAGTTAGAGTCCAGGCTCTTTGCCCTCTGGTCACCAACCCGTGGCACAAAATGTGGCATTAGAGACACCAGGGACCATAGTCAAATGCTTGCTGGGGGCCATAATGCGCAATATCATCAAATCCTACCTGAAACTAATGGCTAAGGATAAGGTTAAGTACAGTAAGATTGTTATCCACGCCGGTTGTAATGACTCGCAGTTACAGCAATCGGATGTCACTAAATTTAGTGTTACTTTGGTGTATAAGTTTGCCAAAACAATGTCATCATTGTATCATTGTGCTTTTTTCTATCTGTATTCTCCAACTCTGCAGAATCTGTTAGTTCAATCTCTAAAGTTATGCTCTCTCTACTTTTTCTCATCATATTAGCTTCACCCGATCTGTTCCTGTTTGGTTGTGACTACATTCTGGAGAGAAATATCAGCTGTGCTGCTGCCATCAACATTTCTGTTTATAGATGTTGGAGCTTGACCTGTTTTTAAGTGTAGTCCTGTTTCTCTGAATGTGACTAACTGTATGTACTCACCCTCTGGCATGGGAGCTGACTTGCAGCTCCTCCACTTGGCTGTGTTTCCTGGATGGGGATGCATGTTGTCATGATTGACAGTTGCCTTTGTTTTATTTGCTTCATTTTCTATCTCTGCTTCTGTCTCCTTGAACCCCATGTGGCCGCGGACGATGGCCGCTCACACTGGGCCTGGTTCTGCTGGATTTCTTCAAGTTAAAAGGGAGTTTTCCTCTCCACTGTCGCTACAAGCATGTTTGGTGTAAGGATTGCTTTTGTGTCAATGAGTCAATGCTATCAGCTGTTTTTCCATAGACAGAAAACTTTTAACCAATCTGACCGATCTGGTTGAACTGTCTCTGTAAAGTACCTTCTGATGTGAATGGCGCTATATAAATAAAGTGAACTGAATTGACTAATTGGATGTTGGAAAGATTGATTTGAAATAGGGTCTCCTGAATTCATTATTTTGTAAACATGTTATCCATTTCTATTCATTTTGATTAGATTTTATAGTTTAAAATACCAAAATTGGAAATAATAATAACTTAAAGTACTAAATCAGATGTTCTGAGCGAACATTTATTTTACTTTAGCAAAATCTTTAGCCTCTGACAGATTGATATATAGCTATTTAATAAAATTTTGGGGAATTAAAAGCAAAAATGTTGTCTGATACACTGTTTGCATGGGCATAAACTCAAATAATCTAATCATGACATGTGTTTACTTTTACCAGATGTTATTTAGAACAGAAACTCTCTGACATGTTCAGAGCTCTAAAATCTCCCTTAAACAACTACAGAGGGCTTTTGTATCTGCTCATGCAAAAAAAAAACCAAAACAATAATCACAGAGGTGTGCAGATTTGTAATGGACCTGCTCCAGGTTCTGCCAGCGACTGAGACGTCACTTCTTTTTATAATTAAGTTATAGGCTTAGTCAGTTGTGTCGTGATCTATTTGAACAAATATTGGATGGACGATGATCGGAACATGGATCAGCAGTATCTGCCCCTCTAATTCAGAGATACATTTTGATTTTATCGCTGCATTTTCTCTGAAAGGAGAAAGGTTTTAAAAAAATCTCAAACTACGTTTTAAAGATTATCTGTTGAAATCAGTTTCTGCTACTTTAGATTTAAAACTGAAAAAGTCAGATGTAGCCAGACTAATTAAAGAGAATGTAAAAAAAACTAAAAATAAAACAAACAAAAAAAGCCTCGAAAATCTTTGCTTTTAACTAAACTGTTCTCTCAGTTTTACAATTTGTGCACATGGTTTAATGAACTACACTACATCTTGCAAATATTCAGGGACATAAGTCATGTTTTATTATAGTTTAGCGTAAATAAACTCTTATTACAAGTTGTGAATATATAATATATGTATGACAACAGTTATGCAGGTGTAGGCCTTTTCACTAATGTTATTGATTGGCTAAACGCTCTGCGGTTTATCAAAGCGGCATGCACATAGATGCAAAACTGAGCACAGTTTAGTAAAGTGTGAGCACGGACTTCCAACAGCTCTGGGTTTTTTGTTTTGACTTTTTAACCTGCTTACACTTGCTGACCTTTGCATAGATTTATGAAGTGTTCAACAAACATCAGGTGTTTTGGAAGATGATAAAGTATCATTTTTTTTAAACCACATCTGGCAGTATGAGTATTTTCTTAAAATCCTTCTTTTTTTGTTTTGTTTCTTTTTAGTATGTACACACTGCGGCTTTTCTTAGACAATGACTTCAAAGCTTTGGTTGTGTGGGTTTTCTGCACATGCCCGAAGTTTTGTTGACGATTGTGATGAGTTTCTGCAGCCGTTTCCCAGTGTCAACAGGCAAAATAACAGTTAAACTTACAATAACTGAAGTTTTAAGTAATTGAAATTTTAAATTTAGTGCAGTTGACTTTTCCTTTGCTGAACTGTAAAAAAATGGTGTGGGAGAAAAGGGGGGCCTCACCTTCACATCTGGGGCCCATTATAAGAGAAACATACACAAGTGCTCAGAGGAAGCTAAAGTTAAACAGCCTATTGTCACTTGTTTCTGTAGAATATTGACAGGTTTTATAACATGACTGAATTATTGATTTTCAAAGCAAACATTCACTTTATCTACACGGCTCACAAAGTTAAATTAAAAACATTGTTTGAAGTTTCTTGTCCTTCACCTTCATCGTGTTTTTGTAGAATCACGAGAAATAAACTGTTGCATAAATGATTGTTGGACTTGAATTAGCCTTGGATAATTTTTTTTTTTTTTCAAGCATGTTAAATCTTTAAGTGTTAATAAGAAAACAGTCCTATGAAAACAGAAAAGATCTTTGGGAGGATCAACGTAAAGAAGCTGCAACAGTAGAGTCGACAAAGCTCGGTAAGCCAGCGCGTGCAGGGATGAGAATCAATCAGTCTTCAAGGGCCTGTTGATTAGACATTCTACAACCTTCTCCATCTTCGTTAGGCTTTAATTAATTCATAATACTGAAACAAATTACCTTTGCATGGATGAAAATTACACCTAAATGTGGCGTGGCAGTTTGGCATTTGGTGATTAAATTATCTCTGGAGATAGTGGGAGTTTGATAGAGCAGTGTTGTGGTGATGGAGTCCTGTAACATTATTAAACATAGAATAACAATACCCCTTTTCTCTGAGGAGCCATTTATAAAGGAGCAATGGAAATATCTGTCCACCAGATTATTCACATTTTTTCCTATTTTTTCTGCAATCTTTGTTGAAATTGGCTTCTTTAACTAAAACCTGTGATCATTGCATTTTTTTAAGACTGTATGATATTTGACTTTTGTCCTGTTGCGTGCATTTCAGTGAGACTCGGCACACTGTGGCATATACAATTTGTAATCCACTTTTCTATAAAGGCAGCCTTATCACACGAAAAGGACACCCTTCAAACTTATAAGGTTTTTTAATCAAAACTTCCTCATTGGCTCAGCATACTCTGATGGGAAGAAAACTCAGCAATGAAATACTGAAGCAATAATAAAACATTTACAAAAGATTAATTCCTCATGAAATATAATAAAAACAGTCTCTAAGTCTGAAAGAAAGCTGGAGAGCTTTGGTTTTTGAAAAGCTGATAACAGAATTAAGGAACAGAATGGCCGGGCGTCTTTTCATCTATTTTATAGGTTATAGATTAAGGTAAGCAGAAAGCCACACATTCTTATCTTTGTCTGAGCTGCTTCTGTTGCTCCTTCAGTTTGGGGCTTAGATGAGGAAATGCAGCAGAGGCTGTATTAGCTTACATTCCACTTTAGTAGCTCCAGATACCAGGTTGTTGATAGTGTTGATGTAAAGCAGTGAATCAAACCTTCCTTCCTTCCTTCCTTCCTTCCTTCCTTCCTTCCTTCCTTCCTTCCTTCCTTCCTTCCTTCCTTCCTTCCTTCCTTCCTTCCTTCCTTCCTTCCTTCCTTAAATGGCACCTTTTTACTCCTTCGTTCCTTCCTCCCTTCAAGAAGATGTTTGATTGCTACAGGGCTCAAATGCAGAGATCGGGGGGGCTGAGGTGAAACATGTAGATGTATTTAGTAACTGAGGCAAAATCCAAAAAATTCAAAAAACCAAAGAAACAAAAGACCAGAAAATATCAAGGGAAACTCTCTTGGGGTGAGGAAGCAACAAACAACAAGGAACCAGCACTGAGTAACTGCAGAGGTGGAGAATATAAGGGGAACAGAACAAAGGATGGGCTAACGAGCTGAATAAGGAGCAGGTGTGAATGGAACTAACTAGAAGGAAGCCAAGGGGAAAAGAAACAAGCACAAGGGGGGAACAGAGAGTAACTAAACACTTTTTGAATATAACGGAAAATAAACCAAAGATCAGCAAAACAGAACAAATGATAACTGAAAGCTAAAAACTCAGAGTTCCAAATGGGGATAACCATAACAACAATTTTTAATGAACTAGTTTACATTCATAGTTCAATTTTTCAAAAAAAATGAACTATTTCAAGTTCATTTGGTAAATTAAAGACACAGCAGGCAAACCTTTAGCAACTAATTTCCCTCTGGGATTATTAAAGTATTTCTGATTCTGATTCTGAAGCCGGGCGATGGGGAAAAAGAGAGAATATGATCACTTTTTGACTTTTTACAACACATTATTTACACAATTCAAAACATATAACTTATTATTGATGTGAAAAAAAGTGTTGTATTTTAAGGAGAATGTGGTGAGAAAAAGAAAGCAGAGAAAATATGGACAACTGGAAGAACTGTGAACTTGATATGTGCTTTAGAATGGCTTTGTCTCCATTCAAACCAGGTTTAAAGCATTGCAGGGCAGCATAAAGCCCACTGCTCTCATTAAGACAAAAAAAAAGAAAGAAAAAAGGCTCAGTTAAGGTGTTTTATAAAGTATGTGCATCAGGAAATTTTCTATAAAACAAATTGAATAATTGTTGTTCTCTACCGCAAAAAAAAAACACTTTATATTTTAAAATGGAAAATTGTTCTGTTTTTTTTTTCCTCTATTTTTTATTTAAAAGTTAAAGTATAACATGGATGCATGAAAACCTCATTTCATTTCAATTCTAAATTATGTTTAAAGGTTTAAAGTAACAGACTACATTTAAAAATGTCTCCAGACCTTTACTGGTTGATGATTTTCTTTATTTGGACCCTGCTGATTTTTAATTGGCTACCCCTGCTCTAAATGATCTCTGAGGGTGGGTCAGTGCTCTGTGCAGGCATGTTCATAGATAACTAAATGCTCTTGGTTGTATACTCACTGTGCCTCTGTAGTCACCCTTTGCAGACAAATTCTACACATGGGCTATAAATGACCCATTCCTTTAGTTGAGCCACTTCTCAACTTCTGACAATGTCAAAGTCTAACCAGGGCTGAAAAGACACAGAGCTGAGCCGTTTCTTGTAGTCTAAATCTACAGGTTAGAGAGTCAGAGATGTGGAATAGTTGAGCTCTCAATGTTTGCCATGTACTCTGCAGGTCTTAGTCTACAGCAACGTAGCCGTTTGCCATGAAGTTTTTAATGCTTTCTACTATGATGAGCCTTATGGAGATGCCAATTTTTATTTTCCAGCCAGACTTGTTACCAGACCAAGCCATCACAAGTACCAAAAGCTGGTTCATTGATCATGCTATTAATGAGCCATTAAAGTCGCCTTAACTGAACCAGGTGGAGAATCTGTCATGATCTTGGCACTGATGGCTGCATTTGGCTCTTTTCTCCTATCTACCAGTCTCATAATCAATCATCAGATTCACCTGTTCCTACTTTCTATTTAAGCCACCTGTTTCCATCCACCTGTGCTAGATAATTTGAGCCGAGAGTGAGTTTCTCATTATCTGATCCTGGACTTCTGAGTTTTGGTTGCCCCTGTTCTGTTCTGTTGCCTGATCTGTTTTCGGACTGTTACCTGGATTTTGCCTGCTAACGACCTTGGACCTGTCTTCTGCCCCGGCTTGAATATCCCTTCGGCGCCTCTTTGGACTCCTGATCTTCTAGACTGGAAACCTGTTCCTGCTTCAACTCTGCCTTCGGAATATCCCTCCGGATTCTTCTCCTCCTCTGCGTGCTCTGGCTCCTGCTCATCGCTGCTCTGCTTTTCTCCTCGAACTCTGGAAGCAACTTCTGCGCCAAGCTACAGAGAAACAATCTCTCCAGACTTCACTCCGTCCTCTGGGCTCAGACTAAACTTTACCAGGTTAGTGACTTACACACTCATTATTGATTTCCATCTGAGTACTGAAGTCACTAACCTCAGTGCCCGTCTCTACAGAGTATCCAGATAACCTGTCCCTGCTGACAAGCAGTCGCATGCTGATTTCTTTAACAAACGCTTGTTTTGAGCTGTCTGCTTGAAATCTGGTTCCTATATTCTGAGCTGAGACGGAATTGGTGGCAGGTTGAAAAAGGATGAGAGCCCAGACTCCGTTCATAGAACTGAAAATTCTCTTCATTTCTGAGGGATTTGTTTTGTGAAATAATGTAATATCATAAAATTCTGTCACTAAATTTTGGTGTTTTATTATCTGTGTGCAATAAAAATTTAACTTTATTGATGTCATACAGGAGAAATACACTCACCGGTCACTTTATTAGGTACAGCTGTCCAACTGCTCGTTAACACTTAATTTCTAAGCAGCCAATCACATGGTGGCAACTCAGTGCATTTAGGCATGTAGACATGGTCAAGACAATATCCTGCAGTTCAAACCGAGCATCAGTATGGGGAAGAAAGGTGATTTGAGTGACTTTGAACGTGGCATGATTGTTGGTGCCAGAAGGGCTGGTCTGAGTATTTCAGAAACTGCTGATCTACTGGGATTTTCAAGCACAACCATCTCTAGGGTTTACAGAGAATGGTCCGAAAAAGAAAAAACATCCAGTGAGCAGCAGTTCTGTGGGCGGAAATGCCTTGTTGATGCCAGAGGTCAGAGGAGAATGGCCAGACTGGTTCAAGCTGATAGAAGGGCAACAGTGACTCAAATAACCACCCGTTACAACCAAGGTGGGCAGAAGAGCATCTCTGAAAGCACAGTACGTTGAACTTTGAGGCAGATGGGCTACAGCAGCAGAAGACCACACCGGGTGCCACTCCTTTCAGCTAAGAACAGGAAACTGTACAATTTGCACAAGCTGATCAAAATTGGATAATAGAAGATTGGAAAAACGTTGCCTGGTCTGATGAGTCTCGATTTCTGCTGCGACATTCGGATGGTAGGGTCAGAATTTGGCGTCTACAACATGAAAGCATGGATCCATCCTGCCTTGTATCAACGGTTCAGGCTGGTGGTGGTGGTGTCATGGTGTGGGGAATATTTTCTTGGCACTCTTTGGGCCCCTTGGTACCAATTGAGCATCGTTGCAACGCCACAGCCTACCTGAGTATTGTTGCTGACCATGTCCATCCCTTTATGACCACAATGTACCCAACTTCTGATGGCTACTTTCAGCAGGATAATGCACCATGTCATAAAGCTGGAATCATCTCAGACTGGTTTCTTGAACATGACAATGAGTTCACTGTACTCAAATGGCCTCCAGTCACCAGATCTCAATCCAATAGAGCATCTTTGGGATGTTGTGGAACATGAGATTCGCATCATGGATGTGCAGCCGACAAATCTGCGGCAACTGTGTGATGCCATCATGTCAATATGGACCAAACTCCCTGAGCAATGCTTCCAGCACCTTGTTGAATCTATGCCACCAAGAATTGAGGCAGTTCTGAAGGCAAAAGGGGGTCCAACCCGTTACTAGCATGGGATACCTAATAAAGTGGCCGATGAGTGTATACCTAAGCATTTAACCCATCCCCTTGGGGAGCAGTGGGCTAACATTGTGCAGCACCCGGGGAGCAGTGTGGGGTTAAGGACAGAGTGGCAGTCTGTGGGAGTGGGGCTTGAACTCCGAACATATGATTTCAAGCACAATGACCTAACCACTAGGCCACCACATCACCCGTGATCAGGGTTACAACAAGTGTAGGCATTGCATATTTTACTATATGTTTAATTAGTTGATATATAAATGTGTTTGTCCTTCAGAAAAATGAAAAAAAATCAGATGTTTTGACTAATATATGGAGTGAGTTGTGTTATTGTTGCAAGCAAAGGGCAAATTTTGTAAATGGAAATTTGGAGAAGAAAATGGAATACAGAAATGAAACTTTAAAATTAAAAAAAGGCTTTGAGAGTAACATTGCTGTTTTCTTTTTTTTTTCAAATTGTCATTTTGTTGGATTTTTTTATAGAATTAATATTTCCAAACTTGACTTTTTCAAATTGCTATTTTTTCAGATTGTGTTTTACTACATTGCATTCACAGATTATATTCTCTTCAAGCTCAATACAAACACTCGCACTCGATCAATAGAAAGGTTTCTGCCGGTGCATGTAGACCAGTAGGAATGCATCTTTGCTTTTCCCTCCAGACAATAAGCCCAGTTGCAGAAGAGAAGAGAATGTGATCAGAATGAGATCTGTGAAAAATCTATTTTAAATTAGAAAAAAGAAAATAAGGCCTGCTTTGGTGATCCAATGGTTAGCACACACAACCCATGTATGAAGGCTTCACTCCTTGATGTGGCCAACCCGTGTTCAAATCTGACCTGTGGCCCTTTGCCCATTGTCTCTCCCCTTATCTAATATTCCCTTTCCTGTCAGCCTACTGAACAAAACAAGCTACTATTGCCATAAAAACAACAACAACAAAAAAAAAAAAACAGTAAATTCCTGCATGGGCTTTTTTTTTTTTTTACAAACCTGTTCTTTGCTTGCAAAAATAATAAAACAAGTTGTCGTCGCAAAACCCTCGAATAACATGATTACATTTTTAAATAAAAAAGAGTAGAAAATTGAAAATAATTTACTGCTGCTAGAAAAACATTAAAGGATTGATCATAACTTTAATCAACTTCTACAGACACACATACAGAACATGAGGGAACACACCAGTGACAGCAAAGAGCCACTCTGATATATATGGTGCCACTTTGTCTTTTCTTTCTAGTTTGACAAAGCTGTGCAATATACCCACCTGTTGGCCTGGAGAGTAAAACTTCTGAGGTGTCTGAGCTGAACAGTGTGATGGTTTTCACCGTTATTCGTTTTAAAGCACACAGAAAAGATCCTAGCAGCAGGCCAAGTGATGACAAAGGCACCTGCTTGGGTTTTTAAAAGCAACTGGCAGAAGGTGATATTGACTCATGATGCAAAATGTACTGTTAGAGGTGGCATGTTAATTAAGTTCTCTGAACAGTAGTTTCCAAGTAACAAATAATGTTTTTTGTAAAAAGTGTCAGAAAACATGAAAGCTTTATGTAAACTTTGAGGCCAAAATCAAAGCTATCTGAATGTGATTAAAACAGATGGAATAAGTGTAAATACAAAACTAATTTGTGCAGTTTCCTCTGCTAAGGTAATGTTTTCAAGAAAAACTATCATTAAAATATGATTCATCCAACTTAACAAATAACTTCCTCTTAAAGATTGTAATACAGCTGGAAACACATATAAAATATTAAAATATTTCTGAAAAATGCATTATTATCTAATATTGGAAATGATTTTTTACTAACTTTGCAAAATAGTTGACTTGTATTCAATTTAATAAACTTTTAATAAAATTTTTTATATAATTGCCTGAAGTATTCAACATATAAAATAGAAAACATATTAAAGTTATGGCATTGTTAAATGTGATTTAAGATCATTTCAATAAGGAGACCTTGTATTTAATTGCAAATTATGACTACATTTTCCAGTAGCTTGACCGTAGCATCGCTGCTTTATTTATCAAGTAACTTTCCTGTAGCGACGTTATTGTTTTGATCAAGTAGCGACGTAGCGTCCACAAACGCTACAAAATCCAGGGCAAAACTAAGAAATGAAACCAGGTTTTCTATTTCTAAACAACAATCAGCCACAAAACTACTGTAAATAGCAGTTTCAGCTGACGCTCTTATAAGTGGCGTAGTAGCACAGGCACACTCAGTAGGGTTAAACAAGCGCACCCTTTCCGAGGCTGTCGTTCTATTGGCTGGAAAGGTTGCTAGGCAACGATCCAACTGCAGTCTCAGAGAGCAAAACAAATCCGCAAGCAGAGCCTACGGGTTTGCGAACGTAACAGAGCGCGGTTTGTGCGCGAAGAGAAGGAGGCAAGCGAGAGGAGAAAATATCTGTGCAAGAAGCATTAAATCTGTGATAAGAAACAAAGATTTGAGAGAGAAGAGAAAATATTTGAGAGAGAGCGCATGTTTTGAGTGTGAGCATTATAAGTTTTGAGAGCAAGAAGATGAAATTTTTTTCTCTAATTGAAGTTATGTGCTCTTGCATTATGGCAGGATAATTCTCCCATATCTATGTGCCACTATACTCTAATTAGAGAGCAGTAGTCAAACTTAGATATTGTATTTTCATGGCCTAGTTTACCTGACAGAATGTTTACATAAATCTGTTTTTAGGCTGTGCACAGATAAGATTTTTTATGGAGGAACAGCTCTACCGTATATAAAATAAATACATAAATAAATAAATGCTCAATAAATAAATAAATAAGCATTCAATTAATTGCCTCCAAAAATACAATGAATAAATAAGTAGGTAGAAATTAAATTATATGGTGAGACATATATATATGTATCTCTTAATAAGCTTCTTTATTTTTCACCTTCTTTTGTAAACAGTTTTGTTTGTTACTTGAATCAACTGTTTAATTGAGATCTTTTGTAGGGTTTTGTTTTCCCTAGAGATGTCCATTGAATGCAAACTCATAGCCATGTCTCCATGTGTAGAACACTACACAGTACCTTTAATTTGGTTCTAATAACAGCAGATTGTTTACTAGTTTGTCTACTAGTAATTACTTTAGTTTTTATTTTAATATGCTTATCATAAAGCAATGTTTACACTGTGATATGTCATTGGCTGATCTTTAATAAATATTTTAACTAGTGTGTCAGACTCATTTTGAATTGACATTAGGTTGGTACAACGTTAAGTAGCTTCTGATGTAGTTAAGCTACTTTTAACACATTAGTGTAACTTAGCTTGCTATAATTCTTAAGGTGGTAGCTTTGGTGTAGTGAAGCTTAATTTATTGTTGAGTAACTGATAGCTTAGCTCACTACACTGGACAAGTAGCTTGCCCAACACTGCTTAAACAGAGCAATTTTAATGTTAATGTTTTTATGAAAAACTACATGCTGGCTGTGTTAACTGCTTTTATAACTGATCAATATTAAATTAAGCTGTAGAATAAAATGATAAAACCTATCTAGTTATGTGTCTTTTTTCAATAATATGAGAGGGTTGTGTTGCTGTGAGTGAAACACTCAAATATGGTGGAAAAGAGTGAAAAAATATGCTAAATAGAAGGGAGAACTTCACTTAAGGCTACCCATGATCAGAGCAATTAATTTAATAGTGCCAGCTGACTAATTTTATTTTTCTTCTAGGTGGCTAAAAGGTTTTAGTAGCAGGGTTGCATGTTTGTTGAGGGACAGCTTTAGAGCATAATTACTGCCATGTGGCAAATGTCTGTGATAAAACAAAATGCTTAATTACTATCACCTAAATCATACTACAGAATTTTATAAAAAAAAAAAAATTCTGTCATATTTGAATTGTAATCTGGGCATAATAAGGAATTGACTGTAACAAAAATCTATTGTAGGCGATGCTCAAGAGCTATTTGGTATTTTAAATTAGATTTAGGAATCACTTTTATTACGGATGCAGTTAAATGATGTGCAAGGATAACTATAATTTACAAAACAGGTGTATGTTTGAAATTTCATCATATGGACCTAAAATGTCCTCCATTTCTGTAATGATGCATAATATGCATACCCACTACATACATGATTAGATGATTGAGTGTCAAGCACCTTGGTTGGTGCCAAGCCCTCGTGAGGTTATTAGATACTATCAAATAATATACAATACAATAGCCACCTCACAAAACACAAAACAAAGCATGATATAAAGGAGCCTATGGAAATTTTGCATATAGAGTGAGAATAGTTAATCATCTGGGATACAAAATACTATGCTGCAGATACCAGGCCTTTTCCAAAAAAAACACTTTTAATAAATTTAGAGCAAGTGGGATGTGTTCAAACCAATTCACAGTGCAAATTCAAGAGGTAAATAAAATATTATTTTGTATAAGAATATCTCGTTAAAATATTTACTTGATCACAAATCAATACCCTTTAGCTAATTAATTATTAGCTTTTAATGGTCTGTTCTCAATTGAATAATCACAAGTTTGGGCCCTTTTTACTTAATTATAATTATAATTTGCTTATGAAACAATGTAGCTAGTAGCTAACCAGAGATGGCAAAAGTACTCACTTTCCGCACTTGAATAAAAGTACAGATACTTGTGTTAAAAAATACTCTGGTAAAAGTGGAAGTACTGATTAAACTTCTTTACTTAAGTAAAAGTAACAAAGTACAGGCTTGTAAATTTACTTAAAGTATAAAAGTAAAAGTAGAAACCACTTTTTTCATGCCGTTGCCTACATTTTAAATGGATGTCTGCCAATAGGACTAGATCTCCGTTGTGTTCATTTTCAATCATCTCGTCGTCCATACTACTATGCTAACGCCACCGCCACCAAGCTGCAATGATTTGCCGCCAATGAATACCCCCGAATCTGTCGATTCATCTTGTAGTGGTGCGTCAAATGCAACGTAGATTCCCATCCAATTAGATTGAATTTGGTATTGATGACGGGAAAAATAATAACGGTAACTCCATTGAAATGATTCAAAACTAAAGTAACGAGACAATTTTTTAAAATGTAAGGAGTAGAGAGTACAGATGTTTGTATAAAAATGTAAGGAGTAGAAGTAAAAAGTCGCCATAAAAATAAGTAGTAAAGTAAAGTAAAAATATCAGAAAAATCTACTTGAGTACAGTAACAAAGTATTTGTACTTCGTCACTTCCCATCTCTGTAGCTAACATACTGTACATTAGGGGTCTCATCTAAAAGGACTTTTTGGTCATATTTTTTTAATCAAATGTGATTAGCATATGAGGAAACAACACCTAGTGACATAAAGTTTGTTTAAGCTTTATAAACAAGAGTTAAAAATACAGTATGCCAGTGTGTGGTACCATGTGGTCACCATTAGCCTCTTGTAAGCTTTAACAATAGTAAACTCATCAACTCATTAAATAATCAAAAACTAACTGTTTAGCTGGAAACTCATTGTTTAATTTTGCCAGACCTGTAACCTGTGTTGATTTCAATTTTGAAAAAAGGCTGAATTGTCTCCAGTATTCAGCATGTCAGACCTGCTGCAGGGAAGCTGTGTTCTCAGCCGATCCCCCGCTCCAGTCTTTCGCATTTTAAAGGTTTCCTTTAAATTAAGTGAGAAATGTGGCAGAACAGTCTGTTTTTGTTACAGTCTGGTTCAGAAATTACCCACCAGGTCAACTTAGCCTTTGATTGGTCAGTAGATTCTGGTCCCTGGCTTGTGGCCTTTATCCCTGATCTCTCACCATTCACAGCAGAGCTAGAGTCTGCAAGGTGGGGCCTTTGTCCCCAAGCACAGTTCGGGGGCAGGGCAATATCGCTGTTGGATAGTTCTGTGGGAGAGCCTGGTCAGAGGGGAGTTTGCAGAAATTGTGGAGAAGAGTCCAACAGCAGAGCAAAATGGTTTATGGCTTAACATGTTTGTAAGCCAAAATGTACATCTGAGCTGTCAAGCTGGTTTGTGAGGTAAACCAAAAAGCATCCAAGGATTACCACAAAAGCCAGCCTTATTAACCTGGGGTCTAATGGTAGCAACATCTCAAGGCAGAAATTCCAAAGTACACTTCATATACTGTGTTTTAGGGATTTAGACCAAAAAGGACATCACTCCACCATATCAACACACTCAACAGCAAACCCTTTTCAATTATCTTGAAAAAGAAAAGACACATTCCCATCTTCATATAAACCACTCTTGCTCTCAAATATGATGGTGGGAGCCTGAAACTGGCAGGATAGTTTTTAGCCATTGACTAGGAACCTCTAATCAGAGGAAACTGCAAAATGAAAGAGCCAATTCACAACACATTATCTCAAGGCATTTTAGAGAGACATTCCAACAAAACATACAGTAAGATTGTGGATGTTTATGGACTACCTGATTGTAAAGAATTACAATAGTCCAGCCTCGATGCAACAAATGCATGGACTAGTTTCTCAGCATCACTCCTGGACAATATATTTCTAATTTTGCAATATTCTGGAGATGAAAGAAGGAAATTCCAGAAATCTCTCTGATATGAGATTTAAATGACAGGTCCTAAATAAAAAATAAAAAAAAACACACCATGATTTTCTACATCATTATCATCCCATCCAAATGAAGTGACTAACTAATCAGCTTTTTTAGTCAAAGATTCTGGTCTAAAGACAATAACTTATGTTTTAGTCTGCATTTACAAGCAGAAACAGAGACCCTAGATTTTATGTCTTTCAGACATGCCTGTAATGAATGTAATGGGTTAGTTTAATCTGGATTTAAAGACAAATATAGCTGAGTATCACCAGCATTACAGTGGAAATTAATCCCATGCTGTCTAATACTTCTACCAATTGGGAGGATATATATAGTAAAGAGAATTGGTCTTAGCACTGATCCCTGTGGTATTCCACGGCTAACCCTGGAGCATGAGGGAGATTTATCATTGTCGTCAACAAACTGTTTATCTGTCAGATAAATTAGATTCAAACCAGTCTAGTGCTCTCCCATTAATTCCTATAAAATATTGAAGTCTTTCTAAAAGAATATTATGATCAAATGTGCCATATGCAGCACTGAGATCTAACATAACAAGTACAGATACTAGTATATTATCTGAGGCCATGAGAACTTTACCAGAGCTTTCTATCTTTGAAGTTTTTCTTATTCAAAGTAGCTACGTTGTTCAAGGCAGTGTGCAGGGAGCTATTAACCCCATCAACAATATCAGCAATTCGTATTGCGGAATAAATGAAATGGTGACCAACTGCAGTGTTATTCAATGATACAGACCAGATAGAAAGTGGAACAGATTTTTAAAAATGTATAATTGCATTATCTGATAATGATCTGATAAAGTTAAATCTTCTATTGTGGGGAAGAGAACTCTGTTAAAGTAATTTTGAAGGTTACTAAAAATTGGTCAGGGAGGACAGGATTGTGAAGAAATGCTATTATTTCTTCACTTTCAATTCTATATGTCAGCACAAGGTCCAAATTATGAAGATGAGAATGTGTGGGACTATTCACATTTTGAACAAAGCCAATAGAGTCTAAGATAGCATTAAAGGCTTCATTGAAGCTATCATCTTCAATGTTGGTATGAATGTTAAAATCCCCCACTATGATGACCTTGTCAGCATTTTACACTAAATCAGATAAGAATACTGAAATCTAAGTAAGTGAGTAAGCACCTGGTGGATGATACAAAGTTAGAAAAAGAAGAGGTTTTGTTGCTTTGTAATTTGGAAGGGTGTAAACTAAGGGTTAAATGTTCAAAAGCGTTGTAATTATTATCTGGCTTTGGATTAATCAGTACGTCAAACTGACATTTATATCTATATTTGCAAATCTCAAGGAAAGCAGACCTGCTGATGGAGGCTTTATCACATTCAAATACTCATCATGATTATCTACAAAACATAAGACGGTCTGCAGAGATCTTAGCCTTGAGTAGCATGAAAATAAACCAGAACTCACAGCAGAAATGGTAAAAAAAAAAGGTTAGATGACAAAAACACAGAATGTTTTGCAGTGGCTCAGCCAAAACTCTGACTTGAATCAAATTGAAAATCTGTGCAGGGGGCAAAAGATCAGGGAGATGGCGGGGAGACCTCCAATCTGAAGGAATTTAACTCATCACTAAAGATGAATGGAAAAAAATAATAGTGGAGACATACTTCAGTACTTAAAGAAGCCATTCAATTACTCTAATAGCAATTCCAATGGATTATAGAGAAGGGTATAAACACTAGACATGTTACTTTTTTCTGAGAAATATTTTTAAAACTTGGATGCCTATAGCTCTATTAAGGTCCCTTTTAGTTATTGGTTATAAGGTCAAATCATGAGCAATTACTGCTTTAATTATTCTAATGTGCAATAAATAATTGAAGTGAAACTAAAAACTTCCAGAAGCAGCAGAAAAATTACTTCTTAGCCAAGATTTTAATTTTCAAGGCCCACAAGGAAAGCAATCAGCACTGATCTCACAGCAAGTTTAAAACCAAAGCAAAAAAAATTATGTTTGCACACAAACTATGTGCACTGAAACATACTGTAAATGTGTTCGTCGCCGCCGCCGCTTTGTTCACAGCATCTTGTTGCTCTCTCACTCTCACTAAAGGCACGGAGGAGGAAAAAAACCTCCTCCGCAGGCAACAGAAGCTGCCGTGTCAATTATCCTGCCCTGAACCTGCACTCTCTCTCTTTTCTCCCTCTTTCCTCTCTGCTTCCCATCCTCCTCAGCTCCTCTAATAGGCCCTCTCTCAGGATGATGAGAGGACATGCTCTCCTCTGATGGCAACGCAGCACAGCTCACAATGCTCCGTGTCAGGGCAAGATTAAGACAGGGCACAGAGAAAAACATTCCTATCAGACGTGGAGGGCTGTGCTGGTATGTATGCGTGTGTGAGTGTGTGTGTGTACTGACAGATATTAAAGTATGAGCTGTTGTCACCTGCTCAAAGGTAGCATGCCAAACACTGAGGTGAGACACTAATAAACAGAATTTTCTTTACTACAAAAGTGAGCATGCATGTGCAGCGTGAGAAGAGAAAGTGAGGGAATGCAGCAAAATAGAGAGATGTTGAAAGTGGGGGGGGCTTATAAACTGTCAACACAGTCATGGAAAATGGCCCTCAAATTAAGCCGAGCGTGTGGTTCTACAAGGGACTCAGGGAAATTGCTTTTTATCGCTTCCCAAACAATGGGCCGTCTGACAGCGCAGGGTGTGATAACACACACATACTGTACACATACACATCTGACAGCGCTATTCCCAATAACTCAGCCAGTCACTGTTTACATTATTCTCCTGCACCCTCCCTCTGTCTACTCCGCCAACTTTTACTGTCCTCGGCAGCTGCACGCTTTCATGTGGTTAATATCATGCAAAATAACAGCTTCTTATTTTTTCCTGCCAGACCCTACACCCGCCCCCTCAGCATCCCTTCTTTAATGGGGGCTAAGCGCTGTAAGCTGGCTGAGCGCGACGCCCTCTTATACACACACCGCCATGGTTATCTCCCCTCTCTGTTTATCATTGTTATTATTATTAATGCTCTGCTGTAACTGCCGCACAGAGGACAGAGGGATGAAGGAAGGAGGGAGGAGGAAGAGACAGGGCGGCGGAGGGTGAAAGTGCTCCTGTGATGTGATGCTTGTTAAATAAACTGCTATTTATCGTAGTGACAGAGAGATTATTTACAAACACACACAGCAAGGTCCCTGGCTGCATTATCCGTCTCTTCTGCGCTGCCTGGGAGTCTTCCGTTTGATGCTCAGAGAGGGCCAGGCCGTATGGAGGATTATGACGAGCGACGGCGCAATGAAATACTTCTCTATAATATGATGATGATAGAGGCCTGCGAGATGTTAGTATCTAAGGGGATTTGTAATGCACTGAAGTTAGGGATAATGAGGAAAATGTTCATCACAGTTAAAAAGCTAGCACAAACTGTAATCTCACATTTCAATGTTCTAGTGAAGCAATTCCTGGGAAAACTCCCCTTGATTTCTCAATTAGGCAGCGCTTCTCTGTAAGCAATAGGTTTGAGATTCTTGCTGTCTGATGATCTTGACTAAAACTACAAAGATAATATAGCATTTACACTACAGATTTTATGATATATATACAAAGATCTAAAAACGTTATTACCCTCTGTAAGTGTATATTTTCCTTTTTTCCACATGTACAGATCAAGAAGACTAGTGCAAAATCAGACATAGATAAGTAAAGTAAATCCATCATTCTGAGATCAGGCATCATTTCAGTGAGAAAACCACAGGGAACCCAAACCCTGCTGCAGTTAGAGCTTTGGATCACAGCATGTTGAGCCAGCAGGACCACTGAACATGCAAAAAATGGAGACGAAATTCTAAGGCCATCTAAACGGGTCCCTTCAATACCTCCACTGTGCCTAGAAATCATGTTGGATCATCAACAAATCATGAACTGGTGGCAAAGTCCAATTCTTACCGGAAAAGAGTCCGACTCACTGCCGGCGATGTGGCCCAGCTCTGATACAGGTCATGCAAGGACGTAGAGTAGCAGCCTGTATTAAGGGGCCTGGTGTCTCTGACTGTACTTTCTCCCACAGGGTCCTTCAAGGCACACAGTTGAACGCCTTCTCAAAGTTTGAAAAGCACATATAGACTGGTCGGGCAACTTCCTATGTAACCCGCAGGACTGTGCTGAGAGTTTAAAGATGGTTTAATGTTCCATGGCCATACTGTTCTTCCTGAATCTGAGGTTTGACTATCCAACAGACCCTCCTCTCCAGAACCCCTGACTAGACCTCACCAGGCCGGCTTAAGCCAGGCATACACTGTACAAGGGATCTTTGCACGCAGCTACAGCTCACACTGGATGACAAAGTTTAGGGTTTAAAAGTTCACAGGTAACGATGTATGTTCTCACACTGTGTGGCCCGATGCTCTGATGCGGTCTACCTGCTCACATTGTTCGTCTAAAAACCACTTCGGACTCAGCTCCGCAGTGAGATGGCGCTACTCAGACTTGCCTATCCGGAAGCCAAACGAGTAGAAGAAGAATATGAAGCTCACTAGGGTGAAACGTGATGCCTTGGCAATTTGTGGAATATTGTGTCCTGAAAGCCCTGAAAAGAAAATGAGAGGATGTATTTGGACAAAGACGTGGCTGAGCAAACGTGGCTACTATGGTCTGTTAATTTTACAGAAAGAACTCCATTTCACTTGCACTCTCGCAAGTGCTTCTGTGTTTTAATCGGAGAGGAAGAAGAAGAATGCTTGTTTGCACATGCCCACTGAGTAATTTGCCCATGACCACCAACTGAAGTTCAAACATGTATGATTTTCTCACGATTCTTGATATGTAGGTGATCATGAGAGGCTGATCGGCCAAAAGTTGGCCCGATCGAAAAATTCTCGCACAACTTAAAAGTCGGCCCGAAAAGGGCAAAAAATCGTACAGTGTATGCCCAGCTTGAGAAGTGGGATTCCTTTGTCGTTAGAACACACCCTCTGCACCCCCTTTTTGAATACATTTAAACAAATGCCCAGTACCTGGGAATCGGTATCGGTACTTAGCAGTCCCTATCTTTAGTGCCATATAAATGTCATCTAAAGCATTAGGCTAATTTACACGTCAACCAATGGCAGACAATGAGTTGCTAATGAAGGCTTATGGCGCTAAATGCAGTTATTCTAGCCGTGTATTGCAGGGTGTTGAAAACGTTGCACTCTGCATCCATCCATCCATCCATCTTCCTCCGCTTAATCGGGGTTGGGTCGCGGGGGCAGCAGCTTAAGAAGGGAGGCCCAGACTTCCCTCTCCCCAGCCACTTCTTCCAGCTCTTCAGGAGGAACCCCAAGGCGTTCCCAGGCCAGCTGAGAAACATAGTCTCTCCAGCGTATCCTGGGTCTTCCCCCGGGCCTCCTCCCGGTGGGACGTGCCCGGAACACCTCACCAGGGAGGCGTCCAGGAGGCATCCTAACCAGATGCCCGAGCCACCTCAACTGGCTCCTCTCGACGTGGAGGAGCAGCGGCTCTACTCCGAGTCCCTCCCGGATGACCGAGCTTCTCACCCTATCTCTAAGGGAGAGCCCAGCCACCCTACGGAGGAAACCCATTTCGGCCGCTTGTATCCGCGATCTCGTTCTTTCAGTCATGACCCAGAGTTCATGACCATAGATGAGGGTAAGAACGTAGATCGACCGGTAAATCGAGAGCTTCGCCTCGTAAAAAATTTTGCACTTTTAAACATTTTCTTCCTTAGATTTGAAGCATTCCTGACACTAGCCTTGTACTCCGCTTTACAAAAATTAAAGTAAGTGTAATCTGGATGCATTTTGGAATGTGGTATCCTACTCTTAAATACTTGATCCTGAAAGCAGATTAAAGGGTTTAGGCTTGTGAAAATAGCAAACTTGAGCCATATACTTTTGGTTAATTCAGAGGCACACTGTATACACTTCTTTCATTTTGTCAATTGTCTTTCTAGCTTGATGGTAGATGGCCCAGTTTCTACTGGTCATACATTCATTTCTTGATCAAAGTTTAAACTATGTTAAACTTTGTTCAAATTGGCAAGAGAGCTTGGAAACCAGTACACTGTCCTTGTTCTTTGTTTTGAACAGCATTAAACCATCCTTGAGCAGTGCAAGCTATTAAAAACTGATGGATTATAAAAACAATGGGATTTAGAGAGGAGCAGTAATTGTGCATCAGATCTGAAACCCTCATAAACCTACATTTACACGTGTAATCCAGATTACATTTACACAAAATTCTTTCATTTGGTTCTTGCAGACTTGTCTTGGGGTTTCTCGCTGCTTGCTTTTGACAAAATGTCCGGCCAGAACTTTTTCCTGGAGCTTGTCTTGGAACAGTTGTTTGATTAATAAGAAGAACTAAGAGTTCTCAGCTTTATTTCAGGTGCTGGATCTGTTGGCACAAGCAAACAGAATTAATAAGCATTTGTATAATACATCTTATTTTATTTAAATTTTTTAATTATTCTGTTGAAACACGGGTAAACAGCAGCGTCTTACTTTCATTCCATTTAATGAACTTTTGTTATGATCAGATTCAAGTTATTCTGTGACAATTTTGGGGTTTTATTTTCCTTAAACGAGGGTTACATGCAACTTTTTCCAAGTAGGTAATGATCTTTAATTTAAATCACTAAGTGTGAGCTTGTTTGCGTTACAATTTCTAGTAATAGCTAACGGCTTATAAACCTATGTAGAGCCTTCTAGCTGACACTCAAGATAAAAGCAGTTTTGAAAATCTCTGTAATAACTCCATTGCCATAAAACGCTTTCATTATCTTTCACGTGTGTTCCTGTGGTTTTATGAACTTCACTGAGGTTTTATCAACACCATTTAAAAAAAATTGCCTGAAGCAGAGCAGTGTGTACTCCACTGCTTCAGTCCCCTCTCCTCGCTCACTCACTCCTTCTCTTCCTACATTTCTCACTGCATTAAAGACCTGCTAATTTATCAGACCTAACGTAGCATTAGCATTTGCCTGTATGGCACTCTGTTCTTTCTGTCACTTGCTGCACATAAACCTCACCAGCGCTATCTATGCCATTCACAGCAGACGGTCTCCACTAACGATGCTAATTAGAGAATGAATACAATTCTTTCTTCATCTTCCCTCCCACCTGTCAGAAGTACATGTGATACAGCCCCCCAAATGAAAAAGAAAATTACTTCTCTCCCCTCCTTCTTCAAGCTACCAATGTTTTACAAAACACTGTTTTAAGTTTAATGTGGTTTTGCTGTGAAAACTCAAGGAGAAACTAAGGAAAATAAGACATGAAGTGTTGGGTGTACAGCAGCAAATGATGAAGAACAAAACAGGAACATCACATAAGTTGAGAGCATCGTAAAAGTATATAACACAGAGCTTTTTAAAAGAGTAAGAAACAGTTCTGATAGAGTTGTGTGGTAAAGGAAACCCCACACTTAGGAGCCAGCCCTCTTTACTCCCCTGTCAACACCTTAAGGGCATTCCTCACTTCGCCTCCTAAATAAAAGGAGTGAATGTAGTCTTTCTGATGCTAAATAGAGTGGTGTGTTTGTACTCCCGAGAGGATGCAGAATCCAACTTCATCAATTCAGCCAGCTGCCCACACATGCAAGTGCTTGTTGAGTGCATCTGCGTGGGGTAATGTGTGTGAGTTTGTGTGTGTGTCCTGACGTATTGTTTAAGTGGTAGTTAGAATGCTGCTGCAAAAGCCGCTCTCTAACATGGCACTCATATTCTGAAGGACCCACAGGGTTTTAGTGGCGCTTGCTAACGAGGCATTCATACTGATCCATTACAGAGTGCCAAACATACACACACAAGATTTACTGCACACATGTGGAACCTCTCTCTCTCTCTCTCTCTCTCTCTCTCTATATATATATATATATATATATATATATTCCTATTTGATACAGCTTACTGTAGTTGGTGTGGCTCAGGTTATCCTGAGCTATCTCTGCTGCTATAGGCTTAGTCTGCTGGAGGACATAGGGACCCCTTTTCATAATTCTCCTTTCACACTAGAGCATTTTGGTGCAACGAAAATGAGCTTTGTCTTTCCTGGTTTTTTGTATCACACTGAACTTCAAACAAGAAGGTTTTTAGGCCTTTCCAATTATCCTCTACACACTTCATGTCCCTATAAAGATTAGAAGGTACTTTTATTTAAAAGGAAATGTTTCAAGGCTGCTGTCATCCCTGTTGCTAACATCTATTTTTCTTCTACTCAACTTTCCATTAATATGCTAAAATAAGTAGTGTCTTTACTGAAGAATTTTGGTGTCTTATCTACATATTGATGTCAGCAATCTTCTCCATAATCATGTGTTTGTCTTCCCTATTAACCATCTGCTAATTTGATGTTTTCTTAAAAAGCCAGGATACCATACAAAATAAACATATAAATAAACATATAATTACCCAAATTACTCTGTGTTCTTAAATAATGTATGATTGTCTTTGTTAACACTGATATCCATAGATGCTACTGTCTGTTTGAATGCTGGTTAGTCTATTTGCAGAGAAACCTGTAAGACGCTCTTCAAGCTGAGAACCGCAATCAACAGGTCTCCACGCGGCGGTAAAACATTGTTTCACTCCTTTCATCTCGAGGTCGGGCACTCGGACCACAAACAACGTCTGCGGCCTCACAGCAAACTCATAAAGTAGTAGCTGCACATGAATTCATCTTTAGCAGAGTGTGTGTGCAACACTGTGCTCTTTGTATCTTTGCGTCTCTCCTTCTATCTTTTAAAGACATTGATTTCTCTTCATGACAGACTGAAGGCTCTAAAGGGGACAAAGATGGGGTGATGAATGGTCACTGTCCTCAAGAGGGATGCTTGTTTTCTTGTCTTTCTTTGATGAGGTCCCAGAGAAGAAACTGGGTCACAGGTCATGGAGCCATATTGTCGGAAATAAAATAAAAACATTCTTTACTCCATTCAGTCGGTCTACAGCTGCAATTACCTATAAATTGTTCCCTCTAACAATGTCAGCCTTCATATAAACTCAGTTTACACAGAAATCTTCTGAGTCGTAAATATAAGGATGAATGCTGTGGAGAAAAGGCACACATAGGCAGACGTTGCATGACTTCATGTTTAGCATTTCAATATTTAAGGAGATATGACCGGTGTGCTCAGTTTTAGATAATGATGTGCTGTTTGACTGCAACTATATGCAGAAGTGTGTGTGTGTGCATTTGTGTGCATGTATCCAGGAGCAGAAAGGGTCAGCGAGTGAGGGGCCAGGGAATGCTCATGGATTACACAACCAAATTCCAGCTAAACAAAGCTCTGTCTGTATACTCTGCAACATAAAGAGTAAAGGGTTGCCCTGATAGGTGAAAAACACAGTCCTCTCATTCTACTCTCATTTATTTCCCTTTGCTGATGCAGAAACAGGTTTTACTCTCCTTCTCCTTAAAGTGGAATCTATTAATCTGCCCATAAGCAGAGGTTGTTAGTGTTTTAGGCAGCGAGTGGTTTATGAGATTGGCCCTCGCATGTAGAAGCATATGTTTGGGGCATCTTTTTAGTGCATTATGTTGTTGTGTGTTTGTATGCATGTGTGGCCCAGCTTTAGTGTCTGAATTTGGAACGCAGAGGTCAGGGAAGGGGAGGGGGGGCGGTTGGGCCTTCCCTGAAACCTCAGTCTGGTGCAAAAAGTGGAGAAGAGAAGTGGGAAACTGGGAACAAGCTGGGGATTTTTCTACAGTAATTTGAAGAGCCTTGCAAAATGAGTATTTTTGGTTTCGTCACAACTTTCCTGTAATTTATCAGGAATTTATGTGACATATTAAAAAAAAAAATACAAACGAGCAGCTCCCAGCCACCTGATTAAGTGGAGTAAACCTGTGCAGTGTAATCTCAGTATGAATCCAGCTGTTCTTCGAAATAGTTTTATCAGAGAACAAAAGTGAGCAAAAAATATAACAAAGACCAGAGCAGACCAGTTAGGACTGATTTATACTCAGAAACCAGGTCATCTGTGTGTGTGTTGCAGTGAACACAAATGTCCCCCTGCCCCTTCCAAAGACACTCTGCTTGCACCTCTCCAAAATCGTAGGTGAGCGCAGACCGTGCCGCAGACAGGAGGCCTCTGATTGGTCAAATCTACATCCGCTCTACACTATGCGTCTCCTGTTTGGTACCTTACTGGCTTGTTTTGTTTGTATGACCGCCATTGTGGAAACCATTTGTGAAGATGGACCAGCTAGAAGAGCGAGGTGCGTGAGAATGCTGGGACCCTTTTTCCACCTTCATCCCCGCTCTTTTTCGCCCTCATGTCCCTCCGTTGTCACACAAACTTGCCCTCAATTCCTCACCGCCTTGGCTGTATCTAGACCAACAGTTTGCTCCTGATGGAATAACATAGCGCAGACCACGCTTCAAAATTGGGATAAATCAAAGATATCTGCAACAAGCTCACTGTGACACACTGCTGAGGGAGGATACTCAGCCCTGTAGGGGTAACGGTTGTTGAGTGTTCTAGGGTTGGGGTAGGTTATTATGGGCTCATGTTCTGTTTGTCTGTTTGTTAATCTTTTTATTTGGTGTTACATAAAAACACATGGCTGAGGCTCATGTTTTAGCAGAACATCTCGTAATATTTATACACATAAGTCAAGGTTAAAGTAGCCTAGTTAGGAACCAAACCTGAATCAAACCCATTTTCCAGCCACGCCTGAAACTGGCATTAATGCTTTATTGTTCCTGAGAAGGGATTGCCACTAGGTCAGCAGTTTTAGACATGAAAACCAAAAGAAAACATCTCATTTAAAGCCATTTCAAATTTCGCTATAGAGTGAAAACTTGCAGTCATTTCTTTCTTTCTGATTTTTCAAAGCTTTCACTCTACTTTTCTTTCTTCTGCACCCTCTGCTTCTTCAGACTAAACAAACCTAACTTGGCTGAGTGAGAACAGCTCTGAATCCAAATGCGGTCTCAAACTCTTTCTCTTATTCTCTCGTCCTTCAGACACCCCACCCCCCACCCGCACACAGATCTAACCCTCTAGACTGACCTTTGGCCCAGCACCCTCCCAGCCTTTCTGTCTAAGGCCGACTACAAGTGCAGAACCACCTCACTTTGCTCCTATTCAGCAAAACCCATTCAGTTCCTTCGGTCTGTGAAAGTGGAGAGCTGCGTGGTCAATGCGCTCTCTTCCTGAAGGGGGCTGGACACCTCAGATGTGTTACAGAACAGGTGGAAAAGAGGCCCCCACAATGGATGAAAGTATGTCAACCTAAGGTTAAAAACAGGCAGGCACACGTCTGCCATCTATCTGCATTTTAATAAAATAGCTCCCATGATCGACTGGAGATAAACGACACAACTTACATAATGAATCAAACTGTAATTTTGACTACGTCCAAATAACTTGATGAAATAAGATACAAAATGTGCTAAAAGAACATCAGTAAACTATCTTCTAACAGGTGCAGTTTGTATCCAAGCATTAATTCTAAGACATAAGCAGAAACCTTTTAGCTTTTTTGTCAACTTTTTAAAATTACTAGTCTCCCACACAAACATTTTCAAGTTTCTACAGAACCTTATTATCAATCCACACATTTCTGTTGTCTGGGGTAGAAAATGAAGCCCATTTTGTCTAAGCTACTATTCAAAGTTGGAAAGACAAGATAACTTGCTCCTGTGGTGACATTGATACATGTCGAACTTTTTAAGTCATAGAATTGTTACAACATGATAACTACTTGTTAATTTTGCCTCTACGGTTAAAGCAAAATCAGAAAATGTATTTAAAAGAAAAGTGCGGTCAGCAAGAAATAATCAATGGATCATTATCTATACCTAAAACTAATATGTTCGCGGTGATTTAATGAATTTAGTTTTAAACAGTAAAAAATAAAAATAATGATTTTATCATGATCATAGTCTGGGAGCGTCTGGGAGCGGCCATTTTTCCCCAAATATAGTAACACCTCACTCCTGACATCTTTCAGTCACGATGCGGTAAGCCTAGCTCCATTCTCCGCGCTTTACAAGCAGAATCAATGGGAACTACTAGACACATCTGCAATCAACAACAATTATTGAAGATTTCCAGAGGACTTCACCATTGAAATTCACCAGAGCTATAGTGAAACTGACAATGCCCACGTGCATGGCAGCTGGATGTTGGAATACATCGGGTAAAAGTGAAAAATATTTCACCTTTCTAATTCCTGATCCTCCACGGACGGGTTCGTCGTTGGATTGCCAACTTGAAGAGGGAGGATTTGCCGTCGAACTTCTTGCCAGAGAAAAAAACATGTAATATATAGCTAATATTTCAAAGAAGAATGTTTTCAAGATGACTTGGATAATAGTGCGTTGTGACAAACACCAGATACAGCACTAGGACTTGATCAACAGACGATACCGCACCGTGACATCACAAACCAGTAGGTGGCAGTAGTGTTCTTTGACAAACATGGATGTCTCCAGTAAAGCACATTCATATTAGATTACTCCTAATTAAAAAAGACTTATCATTTATTGAACAGTATGTAAAAAAATTGTATATTTAAAGTATTTTCAGAAGTTTGAATTCTGAATATAAGCAGACTTTTAAGTAAGAGTCGACGAGTGACGAGTAATAAATTCTTTAGATTCACAAATTTACACCAACATTCAAAAAAAAAATTATGAGTAACAGATTTATGATTCATTTTGTAATTTTAAACATTTGTAAATCTGTGAAATTGTGGATATCAGTTGTATATTTGCCCAGATATAGGTTTCAAACTAGTATTCATAACTTGTAAACTTGTATTCCTACAGATGAAGATTTGATGTCTCATGTATGAATGGGCTGACAACAAGGAACAAACACAGATCCTTAATCTAGTTGCATTATAGACTCTCATCTACGCATACTTTTATTTTTATTGATAGTTTTCTTACCCCACATTCCTGCTCTATTGCACATTTACTGTAATGCCATTATAACTGAGATTTCTTTCATTTAAAAGATCAAAAAATAGAAAAACTAAGTCCAAAATGCGGCACTCTGGTTTATTTCCTTCAACCCACCAAAGGGACAAAGTCAAATATTAGTAAAACTGCATCCCCACTTCCCTTGAGCTTAAAGAAAACCACCTGAAAATGCAGCGCTGCCCTTCTGACCTTTTTCCCTTTAGGACCTGAATTTCTTCCTCTTTACCCTCTTTGAATTCATCCGTAGAAATGTGCGTATGTGGATGTGTATGTGGATGTATGTGTGGAAAGATCTCCAGTGATTCGTTGAACCCTGCAGCCAGTCTCATTTCAGCACTATTCTAAACATCACCTCTCAGAGCTCATTCCCGGGATAAAAGACAACATGGAAAGAAAAACAGGACAGCAGCAGAAAAAGAAGGAAATGTTATTTAAAAGGTACCAGACCACAGCATTTTCCACTGATATTATATACTCCCCATCCACTCCAAAATATACATGGGCCCTGGTCCAAGAATGTGAAAATAAAACACAGAAACTCAACATCTGGAGCAACCTGAACAAAACGTTCATTTAATCTGCACTGAATACAGTATTCTACCTTTGCACCCCTGGATGGTCTCACTAACCCAGACAAACGCACTTACAGGACATTCAGATACTTCTGCTCCATGAAGCTGCAAATAATGACATGAATATTGATCTCAGACCTGTCTGTCAAACACTGCTGCTCAAGCAACTGCTAAAGGATTTCCTCCTAAGAAAATAACTTAGGAAACATCTGGAGAATTTTCGATAGAGAGTAAAGAAAGTGATCAAACTTTTAGTATTGTTTCAATCTTTGACTTCCATGTATGTAGTTGTACTTATATAAATCACCAACCCAGTTAAAGTAACATAAGAAAACATGTTTTTCAGCGTTTTTTTTTTTTATTATAAATACACATTTTAAACAGAGAACTGCATTTGTATCCAACCGCCAGGGAAAAAATGCTGATTTTCAGTAAAAAAAAATGCTGCACTGATCTGCAAGTTTAGTGGCGGTTTTCTCCAGCTTCGCTGGTGTAAAAGCTGCAATTATCACCCTTTATTTCTTGTAAAATATTGATTCTTACCAAAAGCTAGAGAACAATTTCCTTAGACCAGCCTGTAGTTGGAGCGCTGCTGTTTTTAGGCACATGGTGCATTCCACTTGTGGGTTATTGATATCACACTCATAGGTAGTTGGAGTCTATCGCTTGGTGTGAGTTGTGTACTTGGCTGTGTGAATCACAACGAGCCTGCTTATGTAATTTGGAATGAGTTTCAAGACAGTGTTGTATATGTTAGGGAGCTTAGAGCTCAATCCTCCGCCTCAGTGCATTGTTGGCGTGTCTCTTTTGTGAAAGATGGCTTCCTTCACTCCTCTTTCAAACAATCTGTGTTCTGAGTCCAATATTGGAACATAATAGTCTTCAAAGGTCTGAGTAGGAGTCTAAACAGTCCTCGCAATAGTGCAGCAAACACAGCAGCACTCAGCTTTGGTTTGGGTGTTCTGTTCGTAGGATGAACCTGTTTTTCTCTGAGAGTTTTATTAGGTCAAAATTCACTGGTATGTTGTGTCTAAGAGCAATACTTTTTGCATCTCTGTGTGTCTTCATCTGTCAGAAGTATTGCGTATTGCCACGTAAACAAAAAGATTCTTCTACCTGCTTTGAGCATCTGCCTATCAGTTTAGGTGAAGTGATGGGTTCTATACAATTCAATTCAAAAATAATGTATTGATTGTACTGTTGTCCTTACTCATTGGGTTTTTATTTCTTTTTTCAGTAAGTTGTTGTAGATGTTAACAGTAGTCTGTCTTGGATGAGATTTTTAGAAGCTTTCGACTGAAGAAGCTGTTGGTGTCAGGATTCTGTGTTCTGTGCTCTGCTGATTCTCTTGTACAGGTGGCTGTTATTGACAGGTAGGCGTGGCCCCGCACCTGCCGCTCGTTTCGGCTGCTCTGGCTGGAGCTTAAGAAGAGCTTTCACTCAGCTGAAGGACGCCACAGTGTTAGACTGCCGTGGTATGCCTAGCCTCTGTCCTGTTGACAGATCTTCGTTCCTGAGAGTTTGATGTTTTGGATTCCTATTTCTAACTTTTTCTCCTGTCTCCTTCAGCTTGCTGTGCTCTGGATTACTAACCCCTCTTGTCTCCGTGAGCTGAAGACTGGTTCCTTGAATCCCTGCTATTCAGATTCTGCTCTGGCGTTCCCCTCTAGCCCCCTCGCTGTTATCGAGCCAGACAAGAGAACCTTCTTCCTGGATTCACTCTGGTTCCATCAGCTTCTCCTTAAACCTGTCTCGGCTGTGGTGCTGCTCGGGCTCCCGCCAAAGTTCCATCCGCTAGCTCACCTGTCACTCAGCCATCTCATCCCATCGGGAAGCAGTGAGTTATAGAATCCTTTCTTCCACTCACCCTCCCCGGATAGGTTATCCGTACCTGGCGGTAAGCGAAACAACATAAAAGCAGATCTCCTTTACTTTCTTAGTGTTAATCAGTTTCCTCTTTCCTCCCGCAGTGCTCTTAATGCTGAAGTTCCGAACCTCGCCTGCAGCTGATGTTGTGAGCTATTCATATTTGTGTATAGCCTTAAATAAACATCTTAAACTGCTCCTTGTTCTCTGTCTGTGTCTGCATGTGGGCCAAACACCTTAAAACCATGACAATTGGTGTTCAACAGTCTTCTGAAAGGGATGCTCAGGGTTGTCCATGATGTTCTTCATCTTCAGAGGTTCTAGTGGAGTTCCTAGATCATAACTGACCTTCTTTATCAGATTGTTGAATCATTAGCTGTTTCTCAATTCACAAGAACGTAAGTATGGACTGATGTCATCGCCAAGTATGTTCTTGAGAAGAACACAGGAAAGTGTGGAGAACGGGAGCATGCAGCATAAATATGGGTCAGTTGGAACCGAAGCATAGTCGTGACAACACCACATACCCGGCTCGTCTGGAGCTGCATTTCACCTTCTGATATTAATAGTCTCTAGATAATAATAAATTCTTACTTTTTTCATTTAGTGGGGTAATAATAATGAACACAGTCAGATAAACACAAATCAAATGAACATTTTGCCAAATAAAATAAGAAACTCCCCATCAGAGCCAGCGGTCCTTCACACACGGCTATGCAGAGAGAGGGCTGCAGCAATGTGCTAAAATTAGCCCTGGCTACAGTTACCTTCGGAGCACCACTTGTTGCCGCGGTCCTCTCAACTTTGGATTTTTTTTATTTTTTATTACGCATTAAATCGGTAAATGGGTTATAGTAAAGCTTTAAGGTATAATGTTCACCTCAAATGATCATAAAACATATTTTATTAAACAACAACAACAGAAAAGAAAACGTAACGTAATACTCTGAGCTCTATGTGTGCGCCATTGGAAACTGCTCCTGCCGCAGTGCATGCTGGGACAGCTATCAATCTGGAGAACGGACAATTCTGCTCTGATGCATACTCGGTAAATAGAGAGGGGAGAGAACAACATCCTAGGACTTTGTCCGTCTTCTTGTTCTTGTGAATTGGAACAGTATTAGGGCTGAGGTTTATGACGTTTTTCAAGTACACGTGCACATGAGAACCCACAAGTACACATCTTTGATGTACCCAATGATCTTAGAGTCATCTGAGTATTTCTGCAGATGACAGGACTCAGTCTGTTACTGGAACTCAGAGGTGTACAGAGTAAAAATAAATTTGTGAGAGTACCGTCCCCTGTGGTGCTCCTGATCCGCCGACTACTTGATTAGACCGCCGACCCTTCAGGCTGACAAACTGTGGTCGGCTTGTGAAGTAGTCTTTGACCTAGGTGTTTGTTGATGCATCCACCTTAGTCTTCTGGACTTTTTAACAAAGTAAGTCATAACATGATCCCTAAAGTTATGTCTGTCTTATCTGAATAACAGTAGGTTTGTTAAAGCAGGTGTATGATGGCATCATCATAAGGATATCTTTCTGATTTAATAAACCTGTTGAACAAAATGTTTCATTCAGTGGCTCGGTCCATTCCTCCCTCTGCTTAAAGTCTCTGATCTTCTTCATCTCTGATTGTACAGATTTAAACTTCTAACATAATCTTTCACTTGTTGAACGATAAACTGAATTATGTCTGTTTAGCTGTTCCTGGCTTTCCATGTATCATCCAACAAGAAGAGAGTTCCTATAGTAACTCCCTTTTAGAAGACAATGTAGATATGTACAAAGATTTAATCGAGTTATGCGGAAAACATTGGAACAGCTTGAGTAAATAAATGGAGTGTAGCTAATTGTTTATGAGCTATAAGAAGATAACCCTTCTGCTGAGATAAAAATCAGCTTTACATTGAATGAATCAATGTAAAATTTTACAGAAAGGAGTGAAATAGACACTATACTGTAAGCCAGCCAGTGGTGATGCAGTGTAGCACACGGAACGGCGCCATGCTGGTTATGAAACGCTAATGTAGCTTCATGGCTCAAGTTTCTGATGTGGAGATGACAGACGGACAGAGAAAGCAGCCGCTCCTGGTCAAACAATGAAGGATCTTCACCACACATGTTTGGGGTGAACCCTTTATTACTGTTGTAAACAAAGAAAAATTTCTGTTTAAAAAAAAATGCTCTCAAAAAATTCTTAGCTTATCTAGCTTTTAAAAATCTCTTATTTTTTTTATTATTTTTTTATTTATATTTACAAAATGTCTTCTGTGGTTGGAACAAAAACAGAACAAAATGTACGCCATACACATGCTGGGTAGCTGTCCACAGTCAACCTGCTGAGTTTCCCTCAACACCTCTTTGGTCTTTGTCATGCTAGGTGTAGTATAACTACAAAGCAGCCTCTTTGCAGGATCTTCAGATTGCCAAATTCCACTTTAGATGATGAACAAGTACAGCAGGTCCTGCTGAAAAGTTCTGCTCATTATGACAGAAAAGTAACCCAATACGAAACTGGAATCAGGTATGTTAGGCACATGTTAAAACCTGACAATATTGATTTTAGAAAAGCAGTTATTCTCTGATCAGAGAGGGAGAGTTAAGATGGGTGGGAAGATGAAGATCTTTCCTTCCGTATCAAGCGAACGGGTTCACAAACAAACATTGAGTCCTTTGGAGGGAACCTGAGAGATGACAGAGCAAAGAGCCTAAGAGTCTGCTCCCAGAGATAGAACTGTCAAGCCAGGTTTACAAGCACCAAGATGTATGTGTGTGTGTGCACGGTGTGTGGAGGTGCGTGCACGGTGTGTGTGTTTCATCTTTGTGAGGATCAGATAACCTGTAACCTGCAACCTCAATGCAGCCATGCCGTGATGGCAGAAGACACAGACATCAAACCAAACATCACTGACAACTGTTTATATGCACCACAGGCATCCTATCGGGGACACCCTCTCCCATTGCCCACTCCCCCAACACACACAGGGATGCCGGCACAGGATTAGAGTGTGAACATCAATAACCTTGGACCCACACCATGAAGAACAGCGTACAGAGAATGAAAGCTGACATGTTGAACGGTACCTGTAAGCCAAACTGAGCAGCAGCCCCATTTGGGCCAATGCAGGAAGATGTATCAGTGTCTTTAGAAGTCTCTCATACAATTTTAAAAGCAATTTCTTCCCTTTACTCCCTTCTGTTGAGGTTTTAAGTGTACTTTAAGTCTACCTCTATGATTTGATCAAGAAATGTTCTGCCCTTGTACAGTCTATGTATAATATACATGTGTCAGCTGCAATAGCTGACAGACTCAGGTATGTTCTGTAATCTCTAGATTAGGGGTAACCAATTAAAAATCTGTGGGGTCCGAATAAAGGAAATCAACAATCAGTAAAGGTCCGGAGACATGTTTAGTTATAATCTGTTACTTTAAAACGAATTTCACACATTTGGTTTTTATGCATCCATTTTATACACTGAATAAAAAATGTATGAATATTTATATATAAAAAGATAATAGAACAGCAATCCTTCAGTTGGGTATATAGACAATATTTTATAAAACACCTGAACTGACCGTTATTTTTTTTTCTTTCTTTTTTCTGTCTTAATGTTCGCAGTAGGCTTTATGCTGCCCTGCAAGGCTTTAAACCTGGGTTTGAATGGAGACAAAGCCATTCTAAAGCACATATCAAGGAGCTCATTTTGAGCCTGGATCCATATTTATTTTTGATTCTGTTCATGGTGGAGAATCCTGCTTCACAGCAGCAGGTTGAGCCAAACATCCTCTAAATGTTTCACCAGTTCACCACAGTTCTTCCAGCAGTCCACGCTTTCTCTGCTTCATTTTCTCATCTTCTTCTCCTTCTTTCCCATCTACCAGTTTACCACAGGTTTGCCTGCTGTTACCTCAGAACCTTTGCTACATGTCCAACTGTTTGAACTTCTTCAATAAAGGTCATAAAGATAAATTGATAACCGATTATTGAAACTAAGTGATGCATAGTTTCCAAAATGAAACAAATATAACAAGCATATTTCTCCGTAATGCGAACAAACATACAAGATCACCTTTTCATTCTGTGTCCCGATTTTTTGAAAATTACCTTCTCATCATACCAGTGGCTATCCTGTCTGCTGGCACCAATATCCTGAGTTAAATAGGTTTTACAAAACATTTCATATTGCATACTTAGATATTGTGTTTGTGTTGTTTCATTATTGTTTCAAGGAAAGAACACCTTCTGTAATATGGAAATTTAGAAAAAACTATGTATACTTGAAACAAAAAAATTCCAATCCTGGAATATAACTTTGAAAAAAATGTACGCCACACAAATGCCTTTTTATATCTCCTTATTATTTTCATTCCTGATGAAAGCTTTTCACAGGAGTGAAGAGAATTTGTTATGTTAAACTGAATTCAAAATCAATACAATTGTTAAATCTCAATGTGAGCCCAAAGTCTAAAAAAAAGAAAAAAAGCGCAATTATGTTTTATACATTTGGACATGTTTCAATTCAGTTTTTAATTTTGTAAAGCACTTAGGCTACTTATGTAAAATACTGTTAATACTATTATGTATAAAATCATTTTTAAGATAATTTTTATTGATTGATTGATTGACTGTCTTGATCTCACAGTCGAGAAATGTACTAATTACATCAGCTGAAGTAGTTAAAGAATAAGAAAAATGTGCCAAAGGAAGAAAAAGGTGCATGGGATATATTCAGTATATACAGTGCGTCCCCATAGACAGCTTTTTTTTTTAGTTTTTTTTTTTTTTTTTTATAGCAGGATTATTATATGGTGTTATTGCACAGGGTGTTTACTGTTGGGATCTGGAGGTCTGTCCACCTTTCTCCTACAGAGAGCGTTCTAGGTCTCCTGGAGCTGGAGCTGACTTCACACCTGCGACTCGTTTGCTCATCAGGAGACCAGCATTTAAGGAGAGGCAGAGCAACACTCCAGCGCCAGAGTGTTTGCCAGTTATGGTTAGCAAGCCTGAGCCAATCTGCCTGTCTGAATCTCTGACTCCCTGATAACCTGAACCTGCACCTAACCTGTTTTTGTCCTCTCTGCTTCCCAGGAAGAACCTGTCTGAACCCTGAAACTCTGGAAGAGTTTCTCAGTCTGAAACCAGCCTGTCTGATCTCTGAGGAACTCTGGAAGTCACATCTGTCAGATACCTGCCTGCCCGCTCTCAGAAGAAACTGAAAGAGAAACACAGATCCGAATCTGCAAGATCACAAACCAAGCTCTGCCTCTGCCTTGCCCTCTGCCTGCCGACAGCCTCTGGACCCTCCTGGTTCCCCCCCTTTGCCGCTCTGCTCAAACCTCAGAACAGGTACAGACCTACACTCATTCTACCAGCAAAGATACCTGCTAACCATTCTGCCCCCCTCTGCAGAGAAACCAGTTGTGACCAGTCCTGGACCTGATAACCCCCAGAATCAGTGCTTTATTCTCATTGTGTCAAACAATAAACTGTTGAACTTTTTCCCAGAGTCCGTGTGTTCTGCATGTGGGTTAGAAACCTTACAACAAACATGACATTTACATGGGTATTTATATTTATATATATATATATATAGTAATTGCACGGGGTGTCAAATATAGAGAAACAGGTTATTGCACAGGATATCAAATAGTAATTGCACATTATACATTGCACAAGTTGTTACCATTGTGATATACATTGAAGAGTCTGATTGCAGCAGGGATGAATGACCTGCGGTAGCACATTATTATCCATCTAGATTAGTTAGAGCCACATTTTTCTTTTACAACCACTCTCCACTGACTGTAAAATTGCAATCTGTTTATTTTAATGGGCAAAACTCAACCAGTTTGCACATCTTAACATTTTTTCAGCAGTCTTTGCAGATCATCTGCAACAAGCCCACTGGTTGCATGGATTAAAAAAAAAATCTTATTCTGAATCTTTGATGATAATGTCCTAAATTCATAATTTAGGAATATATTTGAAAGGGTGTATGTTGTAGTGAAACCTGTTTAATCAAACCCCTTCTCCTTCCTATAGAGATTCACTCTAACAATCTCCAGTAATCATTTCTTCACACCAGAAAATTCCAGGAGACCAATCAGGTTTGATGGGTTAGAAAACGATAAAAAAGGCATTTGAATTGGTTTATCTGCACATTGCACTTCTGATGACAGATAAACGGTCTGGGCACCCTCATGCAGTTGCAAAGTCTGCTCATGTGCAATAAGCAAAATGTAAGTCTGTACAAGTTTCCAGGTGAAATATTCTTTTAAATGACATATAGGAGGGATAAAATCCTTTTTTTAACTGGATTGTCTGGTTGCTTTTCTGATATAAGCCTCCTCGCCTGGGTTGGTGGTGAAAATCTAGAGTTTGGATGACCTTTCACACCTCCCACATAGAAGCACTGGATAATTCAAAGTGGACCACTGAGCTCTGATGTGATTACTCCCCCAATTTACTTTCAACAGTAAAAATAGAGACTCGCACATTGAATCAGTTCCATTTTTTTAAATATTTTTTATTCACAAATTTCAACATTTCCGATTAACTAATCCAAGGCTGAAATACAATAATCTTGGTTAAGGAAGCCGATCGATAACAGTCAGACTGTGTTTAACTATTTAACACATCAACTGTACCCATTAATACAAAGGATGTCATTCTTAGCAACTATGTTTATAAAAAGGAAAAAATCTTAGAATTATCCTAAAACAGATATTAAACCAGTGCTGGGTTTTAACATCAGAGTAATAATTACTAATTAATACTTTGGTAGCCAATTTCAATCCATGCCATTCATATTTATATATAAATTCAGACATAAATAAAACTTGTGCAGATGTCTGTTAAATGTTTTATTGATTCATAACTCTTTTATTTTATTCCAAAAATCACGTTATAGAGTAATCCTACAAATCCATTACTTGTTTATTCTAATTTCATTTCAGGTTTGTGTCAAAAGATTGCATGACCAGATTGAATTGAATTTCTTATGTGATTCCTTTAAGGTCCAGTTACATCTTATAAGTCCAGATTTTGACCCTTAGCCTGTAAAGCACGGAAAGTCAAGTTTATTTATATAATGCACATTTCAGTAGCGAGACAATTGAAAGTGCTGTGCATTAAAAAATAAAACATGATAGGAAATGTGCATAAAGTGGCATAAAGGTAATTAAATAATTAATCAACATGAATATTTTAAGAGAATAAAGATTAATAATTAAAATGATGCAATGATTTAAAAAAAGGTCATTAAAAAGAAAGAAAAGTTTAACTGTAAACTTAAATAATAATGTTGATATAAAACAGTCAAAGGCCACTCTAAACAAATACATCCATCCATCCATGCATTTTCTGTTAATCCCAGTTGGGGTTGTGAGGGTGCTGGTGCCTATCTCCAGCTGTCATTGGGAGAGAGGCGGGGTACATCCTGGAAAGGTCGTCAGTCTATCGCAGGGAAACACAGAAACAAACAGGACAAACAACCATTCACACACACATTCAAAAAGAAATACATTATTAATCTTTGTTTAAAGCAGATGAGTATTTTGGTTTTCTGTGAATTAATTCCAGATTAATTGAGCATAAAGGTGCCTTCATGTGGTATTGTAATTATGGTAAATACTAAAAGCTGACATTAACATTGCACCCACTCATGTCGTAAATGGAAAGCTGGGGAAATTCTATGATAACCGAGTTGGCGAGATGAGGTAAACTTTGACCTTTCAACATGGCGGACAGCAGCGAAATTATTCTGTGAGGTAAATACTGCATTGTTAAGGGTTCTCTCTTGTTGTGTTTGTAGACTACACAAAGCTGTGACATAGCAATTTTAAAAAATATATCACTCCCTTATTGTTTCATTTTATCAGATGCTCACTAGCAGTCAGTCAATGCATGACATCCTTTGCAGTCATGCATCCTCTTGAGAACATTTCATCCCAGCGCTGCGTGTCCTGAGCTGTAACATCATCAATGATCCCTCACACCCCCATCATGGACTGTTCTCCCAGCTGCCCTCTGGGAAGAGGCTTCGAAGCATTCGATGCAGGTCCAGCAGATTCTGAAACAGCTGAAACATTGAGAAAACAGACTCTGCATCACACTGATAACACCAAACTAAAACACTGAATATTTGCACCATATATATTAATGCTCTGAACTTCCATATCAATGCGGGTTTTTTTGCACCATGTTTTTTTTCTCCCACACTGTTTACATTAGATCAGTGTTGCACTTTATGGAATAGAAAAGCTTATTTACTGTCTGGAAAGCCGTACTTAAAGAAATGTCGTTTTGCATACTCTCTGTGTACACTAAATGACAATAAAGGTTGTCTAAGTAAAAAAAAAAGTATCCTCTTCCTGTAGCAGAGGAATTAGGAGGTCTACAGTAATTGTCCAAGTAGCAGCTCAGTATAATCTTTGGAACCAACATGTTCCTCTCCACCCTGCGATGGACTGGCGACCTGACCAGGGTGAACCCTGCCTCTCACCTATAGACAGCTGGAGATAGGCACCAGCACCCCTTGCGATCCCGCTTGGGATAAGCGTGGCAGAAAATGGATGGATTGATGTTTCTGTTTTCTACCACAACAAAAGCGCCTCAACATAATGCGCAAGTAATTTCCACTTTAAGAGTGGAAAGGGATCATCTTTACCAGACCACATGTAGGCAGCATACAAACTAAAGGCTGCTTCTCCATCTTTGGTTCTGGTTTCTACAGAGTAGACTGGATCCAGAAGATCTAAGAAGTCTGAGTGGTTGATCCACTGACAGCAAGTCTAGTATGTTTTGCTGCTAAGCATGGCCTAAGAGGTATAATTAAGTCTATTCCCTAATATAGGAGGAGCAAGTGGAAATAACTTAGAACTATGGTGATATGTTCAAGATTCTTAGCCTTGGTGATGATGCTGGCAGCAGCATTATGGATCAGCTGCAGGTGTCTGATTGACTTTTTAAGGTTTTTAATCTCAATGGAATTTTTTTCTTGGTTAAATAAAGGTTAAATAAAACAATAATAAAAAAGGCCCTGCTGAGACATAAGTCTTTCAATCCTTGGGATGTAATTTAGGTGCTGAAGCTTAGTAGCTGAAGCTGCGTGCTGACTTTAAAACAGTCTTCTTTTAGTCCAAAAATTGTTTTTTCAGTTTTTTATTAATTTAGCAAAGTCTCTGTCCTTCTAGTAGGATTTAAACCAGTCCAGTGCTGGTATCAGAAAGGCTTTCTAATGAAATGGATTGATTAACAGTGTTAACTAGTCCCAAAAATATCTGCTGAACCCTATAACTCGATATGAGGACAAATATTTATTAAACAGATTTAACAAAACTACTCTAAATCACATAATTTCTAGCAGTCGACTCGTGACCGTAAGGAAGTGTCTCCTGTCAAACAGCCTAACTGAGAAAAGTGTCCATTTTTGGGGCATGAACTATTTATTTTTAGTTCAAAAACACCAAAAATGCAAAGTGAGAAAATATTCTATAAAAAAAAAATATATAAAACTATTACAGTTAGAACTACAGTACAAAGCCACTTTGAGAGTGCAGACCTCCACTAAGCAGTAACTTTTGCCCTAAATTGTGAATTACACCAATAGCTAAAACTCACACATGTTCTGGATCATTACCAAATGTAAATGAATTTTTCCTTGGCATGAGGCGCACCTCTGGTAAAACATTTCCATAAAATCTGTACATAAATTTCAATCGATCTTGCTGACAAACCAATAGCTTTCCCCTTTCTTGTGTTTTTGTCTTCAGTAAAATAACTCCAGACTTTTTGAGTCCGGTGATGAGGCTGTCAATAGTCAGTGCTGCCTCCCTCTGGTTTAATGTGGAACTACTTGTTCAGCCAAATATCCTTATCTCACAATGTTTTAGAAAGATCCTTGTATTCATAATTTGATCTGGATCATCACCAAAAATGTTTGGATCCCTCCTTGGAACGAGGCACACCTCTGATACATATTTCATTAAAATCTGTTTTTGTAAACAAGAGCAAGCTCTTTAATATTATACCTGACCTTACAGCCTCAGTAATACACACCTCGATGAAGTAAACTCATTTGGCATCACTAATACTCTCCCTACCCTCACTTTTTCATCATCTACTGTATTTAGATTTTCTTTTCAAGTAGGGATTCAACATTCTCATTGCACCCCCCACCTTGACTCCTAGTTCAGTTAGTCTGAGGTTATGGTAACAATTGAATCTTATCTATCGATGTCAGGCTCCATGAAGACTTTATACAATCCTTCAAGGAGGAGGAGAAAACAGACACACATAATATGAGAGTCATGTACAAAACTTAATCTTCTCCTCATAAAACAATTTTCTTTTCTTTTATTTCCTAAATCTCTAAAACTGAGTCCCAAATAAAATGAGCACAGTGGTCTGGCACATAACAAAAGCTTTGTTGAACGAGCTCTGCAAGGGGGTGATGATGTGAGGGTCATCGAATATGAAAGTTAAAAGAAACTGAGCTTGTTTAAACAGAAATGGTTTTTAAAAGAGCTTTAGTGTTGTAGGAGACCAGGGTGTTTTACTTCCCTTACGACATAAAAAAACACAGACAAAAAAACAACGAAACAAAGGCTAAATATCATCTTTTATTGTGTTAGAGTGTCTGTTCACATGATGTGGAGTGTGAGGGTCACATCTTAAGAGTCAAGGTAAAGTTAGAAAGTTGTGGCAATTGAATGTGATTAAGCCAAATGATAATTATAAAAGGAAAATTCACATTAAATCGAAAAGACCTCGGAGAACTTACAAAGTTGCAAAGGAATTGTCAAAATGAAAAACGATTGTAAGCCAGAAGTGACTAGTGGACTTTTAAGATCGTCTCCATTGAATCTGTCCTTGTATAAAATACTAGCATAAAGTGCTTCAAATAATGAAAAAAAAAATTAAACAAAGCTGTTCTTTTACTTTTTTCCTGTAAAAAGCTCAACTTATGACTTCATTAGACGAGCATTTAAAAGAAGTTCATGCCCCATAGTAAAACACACACATTTACTGTGCCACATTTACTTAGCCAATTAGTGGGAAGCAGAGTTGAACACTTTGTAAACTGCAAGGTGTGTGTCAATCGATAAGAGGTTAAACCCAGGGTTCAAATATAAACAGCTGGATAAGTCACAGTCAATACCTTCTATCCCTTGGCAACTGGTCAATACTTCCACACCAAAGAAAACAGACAGAGACACAGAGTGCGGTTCCAGGGTGTCTGTTCCGGGCTGTTAATGAATATACTCACCAATTCACGCATAGACAATGTATTGAATTAAAAACTCAAAGTAAGCTGACAGACAGCTCAACTTATGGAGAAAAAAAAGGGTCATCCTTTGTTAACTTGCCTTTGGAAACCTCGACTGAGACAAAAAATGCTTTTAAAGATGCAGCTCTACAGGTTCAGTGTTCGTTCATAGAACATATACCACAGGAACCATGGCCATGATCATGTTAAAATCTAAAAAGAAACGCTCCGATAGGGAGGTAGTACAATTTTAGTTTTAAATTGTAGTGATTTCAATGCATTTTATTCATATAGTGAAAATTCACAACACATGTCATCTCAAGGCACTTTACAGAGACAATTCAACCAGATCATACAGTCAAATTGTCCCAAAGTTTTCTACCTACGGAAAACTAGCTGTTTGCATCGATTCATTGACTCGACAGCAATCCCTTGCACTGAGCATGCTTATAGTGACAGTGGAGAGGAAAACTCCCTTTTAACAGGAAGAAACCTCAAGTAGAACAAGGCTCAATGTGAGCGGTCATCTGCCGAGGCTGACTGGGGTTCAAGGAGATAGAAGCAGACATATAGATATAAGCAGCGATATAAAGGCAACTGTCAATCAGCTCCACAGTCAGCCCCATCCAGTGAAAACACAGCCAAGCAGAGGAGCTCCAAGCCAGCTCCCTTGTCAGAGGATGAATAGAGCACATCCAGTTAGTCACAGTCAAAGAAACAGGACTACACTAAAAAAAAAGGCTAAGCTCCAACATCTATAAACTAAGGTGTTGATGGCAGCAGCACAGCTAATAATTATATCCAGGATGGTGTCACAGCCAAACAGGAACAAACCAGATGGAGCTACTATGATGAGAAAAACCAGAAAGAGCATAACATTAGAGATTGAACTAACAAATATTGCAGAGTGGGAGAATATAGATAGAATGAAGCAGAATGATAAAAAAGGCGTCCCTAAGTTCTCAAGCAGTCTAAGCCTATAGCAGCATAACTATATAGATAGCTCAGGATAACCGGCGCCAATTTAACTATAAGCTTTATCAAAAAGGAAAGTTTTAAGCCTAGCCTTAAAAGTAGACAGGGTGTCTGCCTCAGACTAAAACTGGTAGTTGGTTCCACAGGAGAGGAGCCTGATAACTAAAAGATCTGCCTCCCATTCTACTTTTAGAAATTCTAGGCACCACCAGTAAACCTGCAGATTGAGAGCAATGTGCTCTGTAAGGAACATAAAGAACAATCAGATCTATAAGATAGTTTGATTATTTAAAGCTTTATATGAGAGATGGAGGATTTTAAATTCTATTTTAAATTTAAAAGAAAGCCAATAGAGAGAAGCTAAGATGAATTTCATCAGAACTCTGGCTGCAGCATTTTGGATCAGCTAAAGGCTTTTAACTACAGTTTGTGGACTTCCTGACAGTAAATAATTACAATAGTCCAGCCTTGAAGTAACAAATGCATGGACTAGTTTCTTAGCATCACCCCTGGACAGGAGATTTCAATTTCTTTTGCAATATTCCATAGATGAAAGGAAATTCTAGAAAATTAATTGATATGTGATTCAAATGACAGATACTGATAGAAATAACACCACAATTGTTTTCAATAAATTTCATCACAGCAATGAAATCCAAAAAGGACACGTACAGATACATTTACGTTATTTGAGGCCATGAATCGTTAGTGGATTTCATCAGTGCAGTTTCAGTGCTATGATGATCTCTCAAACCTCATTTACACTCTTCAAAACGTTCATAATGGTGTAAGTGGTCACATGCTTGTTTGGCAACTATTTTCTCAGGAATTGTAGATAAGAAAGAAAGATTGGATATAGGTCTATATTTGACCAAGTAATCTGGGTCAAGAGATGGTTTCTTAAGTAAAGGTTTAATTACAGCTACCTTGAAAGCCTTTGGGGCATATCCCTGTAAGGGATAGATTAATTTCTGCTTCATTCTCTCTCTGTTCTCCTATTCTGCAGAATCTGTTAGTTCAATCTCTAACCTTCTGCTCTCTCTGCTTTTCCTCAGAGTAGCTTTGCCTCGTCTGTTCCTGTTTGGCTGTGACGTCATCCTGGAAAGAAACATCAGCTGTGCTGCTTCTATCAACACCCTTGTTTATAGATGTTGGAGATCGGCCTGTTTTCCAGTGTGGTCCTGTTTCTCTGACCGTGACTGAGTGGATGTGCTTTCTTCGTCCTCTGGCATGGGAGCTGCCTTGGAGCTCGTCTGCCTGGCTGTGTGTTTCCTGGACGGGGCCGCCTTTTACAGCTGCTTTTTGTATCTCTGCTTCTGTCTCCTTGAACCCCAGTCGGCCTCGGCAGATGGCCGCTCACACTGAGCCTGGTTCTGCTGGAGGTTTCTTCCTGTTAAAAGGGAGTTTTTCCTCTCCACTGTCGCTACAAGCATGCTTAGTGTGGGGGATTGTATTTGAGTCAATGAGTCAATGCAATCAACTGGTTTTCCTTAGATAGAAAACTTTGTATCAATTTGATCTGGTTGAACTGTAAAGTGCCTTGAGATGACATGTGTTGTGAATTTGGCGCTATATAAATAAACTGAATTGAATTGAATTGAATTGAATTAATCACGTCTAAAATAAAATGAGAAAATCAGAGGGAATACATCTTTAAAGAACTTGGTTGGAACTGAATCTAACTTACAAGTTGAAGGCTTATATGAAGATAATAGTTTAACCAACTCTGAAAGTTCAACTGGATCAAAGCAGTCTAAACCCAATTCGGATTCTATGTTTACCTCAGATACTGCCTCACCTTCCAGGACTAAACCAGTCAAATCTAGAGGGGTGCCAACGATGTTTCTTTTTTTTTTTATAGAATCAAGCTTATTTATAAAGAATGCCATTAAGAGAGCTATGGCTCTGGGTGAGTTTGCCAACTGTACTAAAAAGAAATCTAGGATTACTCCTGTTCTACTCTCTTAATGGGGGGAAGTTCTTGCTTTGTGAAGGGTCATTCTAAACAGCAGAAAACTGTCTTTCTAGACTACGTAGAATTCCCATAGGCATGCAGTGTCCCATTTTCTCTCCGGGTTTCTAGCATTTCACATCAAAGTGTGCAGCTCTTCATTAAACCAGGGAGCCAGCTTTCTATCTATAAAGTTTTTCTTTATCAAAGAGGCTACATTGTCTAACACCTACTGCCTTCACCCATGTAGAACTAGCAACCCCATCGAGAAAATCATCAATTAGTGAAGGGGAATAAATTAAATTGCTACTCTCTGCATTGTTTAGTAATAGAGAGGAGATAGTAAGCGGAACAGATTATTTAAAATTTATAAAATGCCATATATGAAACTGCTCTGCTAAAGTGAAACCTTCTTTCCAGGGAGAAATCTGTTAAAGTCAATTTGAAGGTTACTAAAATGTGGTCAGAGAGGACAGGGTTGAGATGAAATACTGCTATTTCTTCACAGTCAGTACCATATGTCAGCACAAGGTCCAAAGTACGAAGATGAGAATGTGTGGGACTTTTCTCATTTTGATCAAAGCCAATCGAGTCTAACGGTTGTATTTAAGGTATCATCTTCAATGTTAGCATGGATTTTGAAATCCCCCACTATGATGACCCTTTCAGTATTTAACATTATATCAGATAGGAACTCTGAAAACTCATCCAAAGGACCTGGTGAACAATACAATGTTACAAAAAGAAGAGGTTTTGTAACAAGGGTTAAATGTTCAAAAGTAATAATAATATGGCTTTGGACTAATCAGTAACACACTTAAACATTGTTGCTACTCCTCCTCCTCACGAGAATTTCTGGGTAAGTGAGAATTTAATATAACTAGAGGGAGTTGCCTCATTTATGCTCACATAATCCTCTTGCTGCAGCCAAGTTTCTGTAAGACAACATAAATCAATTTGATTATCACAAATCAAGTCATTAACTAACAGACTTTTTTGAGAAAGAGATCTTATGTTAAATAAACATAAACGGATGACCCTCTTGCGGCCATGTAATATAAGAGGCCATAGGATACGAAAAGCTTTCAGTTTGCATAGCTAAAAAGGACATAATACGTTTTTAACAATAGAACCCAGCATATAGCACTACAGCATGAAGTGAAATCAAACAGTAGCTCTCGGACTGATAAAATAAATAAAATAAAATTCTGCCTTTCTGGTGCAGATTTTCTTCCTTTTTTTGCACCAAGCCAAACACCAAAAAGTCCTAAAAAAAAAAAAGAATATTATTCTTGTATGCGTGTACACATGTTGATGCACTGTGTGTGTTCGCCCCGGTGCTAAGCCATAGAGGAGATGGACTCCATATGCATAGTGTTTTCACAGCCCTGAAGGAAATCATGACCATGGCAGAAAACCCACGACTTATTTCACTAAGGCCTCATTTGTCTGTGTTTTTATGTGTGTATGTAAGAGAGAGAGAGACGGGGGGTGCACCATGGTGCGCATGGGCCTATGTGCACTATTTGGGAAACCTGTGTGTGTTCTCCAAGTAATATTTTTACTTCTATGATGGCATGCAAAAAGTGTATCACACCCACTTTCCTGCAAACAGCAAAAAATGAGAATATATATTTCTTCCCGTTTGCATACCAGGAGTTTAAACCATTACTAGGGGTGTGCCCAATTTTGAGGTGGTGCATTGGTTTGTGGGTGTTGACAGTGCAGAACTGCTTTAATATAAATACTTAAAATTATTCTCTTACACTTCAAGAAACTGCCGTACTTTTAGGTACAGTATGCTGGACATCTGGTAATTTAAAACAAGTTTTTTGTAGTCAAAAGTGCAGCAGAGATCAAATGTAAATATAGGACTGAAATATGATTTAAAGTTTTTCCAACATTCAGATTTATTTTTTATTTTTTTATGCTACATTAAACATCAAATTGACACCATTCAAAGATAATATGATAAAAAACAACTCGAGTAACGTTAGCCTTCCTGTGTTTACATCACCGCTTTTAGTCCAGTAAGACAGACCTGCGTCATCAACCCAGCATTCATTGTGCAGCTGAAAAAATCACAACCTATAAAAAAATATATAATTTTTAAAGCCTTTAAGAATCACAAATGGTGATCTTTTCACAGGAAAATTAGAACATATTTAGGACACATGTTTAACTGCCTTGGATCCATTTAAAGTTCAAGGCCTTAGCATTTTCACCACATTTTATGTTCCGATCTTCCTCATACATTTAGATTATCAAAAGGCAGCATCGTGGGAGAGTGTCCTCCTTGTGTTCTCAGCTTAGACACATATCTATGACCATTTCCACCTAGGCACGAGTGCAGAGAGGATTTGTTGATAGTTTCAGATGAAAGCTCTTGTGGGGCTTTATCATTGTGATTAAGTAGGGAACCAGCAGCTATCACTAATGGCAAGCTCACACATACAGTGAAACCAGACCCTGGCTAATCTTTTACAGCAGCAGTTTAAGCAGGGCATACATCTCTATTAGTCCAGCAGCATCATAAGCCTTATTAATGTACCTTTCTCGTGCGGGTTCCTTTCTTTCAGTTTGCTATTCTTTCTATTTTGAGAAAAGCAAAGCTTTAGGAAGAAGAGCTTTTCAGGAATGTGACAAAGGGTAATAAGACGAGATTTAAGGTCACGCAAATTTAAGAAATGGGACATAAATTTCAGATGTATATCCACTTTAACCATTTAAGAGAGATAGGTTTAAAATGTTTCAGAGGTTTACTCAGGAGGACAGCTGGAAGATATGAACTTGTCGGAGTGCCATAAGAGAAAATGGACATCGGTGATTATCTAAAAACCCACAAGCTCAGAACACAGTTGGTCTTTATGATGGGATCAATAACCATTCACAGGCAGCTACTTTGAAAGCGGCAGCTTTTCCTCTGACACACACAGATCGATGCAAGCGATTATCACAGGTAACCTTTCACTTTCTCACTGTGATCTTTAGACCACAAAACATCTAGTTCAATATCCTTAGATAACCAGCTTAACATTAAAACACTTAGTAGCAGGGGAGGTTTTTCCACGTTCCAAATGAAGGGGCTTCATTAGAAAATGTAGCTATAACGTGTTGACAGAATGATGTATAAACAATTTATCACCAACACCAATGTCGTTATGAACGCCATCAAAACAGATTTTAGTTTACTGCTGATGTATTCACACTTTTTTTTATTAAATCTTAATAATAATTTTGGACAGTGTGTTATTTTGTGTTTTTGCATGATAATACCCTCTTGGTTAAGTCTATGTCTAAGGTCAATCTCTCTTTCTCATTAGTTTTGACCCTGTGCAACCTCCTCTCATCTGTGGTGACATGTGGGTCAACCAAAAACACTAATTATGGGGAATCGGAGGTGGAAAGTGTCAGTATTTATAGGCTAGAAAGAGGCAAACAATAATTAGAAAATGGTAAATAGCAAAGCATGGCACTGAGTGTTAATTTAACATTTTTTTCAACCAAATAATGCTGAATGTTACAATACAGAAGGTCATCTAGCAGTAGAAACCATGGGTACCTAGCAAATTACATGCTTCAAAATACATGCATCTAACGGCAAGAGGATGCACCGATGTTTATAGCATTAATTTGAAATCAAAACAAGAGTTTTTGTGAATTTTATGTCTTTTATTTGGGTTTCATTTGATGGATAGCATTTAAAGTGCTGCAAAGGTGTAAGGTGAAAACCACCCAACAAGATTTTGTTTAGGGTTTGATGTGTATTTGTGTTCCCATCTCTTTATCCTGGAAACTCTAAATGCAATGTAGATAAAAGCTTTTTAATGCTATGTAATAAAAATATTCTGCATCAATAAGGAGAGTAGGTTTAAGTCACCTGAGATTCAGCTCAGGTGTTGCTAGATTGCAATAACTCAGAAATAGCTTTGGGAGATGCTGAACTGTTGAAAAAAAAAAACTCTAAATTAAGTCACAAATCCAGACTCTGCATCATACTGATAACATCATAACAAATAGAACTTAACTCAAAAATGTTTTTTACTGCATTTTTGCACCTCATATATTTGTTTGTTTTTGCACTGCTCTGCACGTCTACATTAATGCCTTTTGCACAATGTCTTTTTTCTCCCATTTTTTACATCTACATTGATCACTGCTGCACTTTATGAGATGGAAATGTTCCTCTTCACTGCTATGCTGCTGCTCATTTACTGTCTGAAAGCTGTAGAAATCAAAATTTCATTTTATATACACTCTGTACAAATGTTTTTATACCAAAAAGCTTTTGTTATAGTTTAATTTTTAAGAAATGGTAAAGCAAGAAAAGAGACCTCAAACCTTGAACCTTCTCTAGTGGCAGCTAACAATTTTCAGCCATGTTATAAGGTTACAAAACATACTGTGTCTCGTTTCAAATGGCATAAGAAGTGATATATTCCGAAAACGTTTGGTGCCAAAAAAAAAGAAAAGAAAAACAACTAAAGCATATGTCTGTCTGCAAAAGGAGAAAAATAGGTGAGGAGAAGTAAGGAAGACGGAGAGGGGCTAAGATAACGAACCATTAAACTTGGCACTGCTGTCCAAAAACCTGAGGAGAGAAAGATAGAGCATCTTTAAACACTGTCATTTGACTTTGAACAAAGTGACTTTTGAAGTGAAAGAAGCCGTTTCCCCCTTTTCTCTTTTTTTTCTATCGTCTCTTTTTTCCCCTTCCCTCCACATTTTAATGCTCCCTGCTCTATCATGTAAATCCCCATTCAAATTAGTTGGGCATTAGAGCCCTCAGCAGTAATGTCAGAGAGACTGAATGAGATGGGGGACTTAAGCACCTAACGAACAATGAAATTCCCAAGCCTTGGGACAGGACAATTAAGAAGCAGGCTTAGCCAATGATGAAAATTTATTGCTATCTAATACATATTTCTATTTTCTGAACACTAACCAATTTGAATGTGATTAAGGGGGGTGAGGCGCTTCATTAAAGAGACGCTGGCTCTCAGAGGTCGCTGGGAGAGGAGCCTTTTGATGTTAAATTACAAATATGGAGGAGAAAGGCTCTGCCATTGTCTTTTTTGGGGTCCAAGTATTGTTTTCTGTGGTTCCCCTTAAACGGGTTAGCGAAAACCCCTTGCTGTCCAGGAGAGATGCTAATAGGACGGGCCTGAGGGAGCATGAGACGGAGAAACAGGAATGGAGACGGCTTTTAGTGGGATAATAGACAAAAATAAACGTCTTGGTCTTTTTCTTTTCTTTCCATCAAACCGGCAGCATCCATCCATCCACTATTTCCACACATGTTTTACTGAACTTAAATCTCTGACTGTTTGATGCAACTGATGGTTGTTTTAGAATAAAAAAAAAAGAAAACACAGAGAGTAAAGCTACACACCTATTTAAAAATGGAAAACTGTTAATTATTATAACATGTTATAAAAATCTGCTCAAATGTCTTTTACTGTACTTTGATATATCAATTTTAGCCTGTCTCCTGCTCTGAAAGGAAATACAAAAGCATTTAATGTAAGGGGGGAGGAGAATAAGGAAATAAAGACTTTTCAGTTTAATTCGAATAGAAATCTGAAAGTCGTGTATTTAGCAGAAAACCCTCACTGTACATTCATGTAAAAACAACAGTGGGGCGGCATCATGATGTGGGGATACTTTTCTGCAGCTGAGGCAAGTTAGCTGTCAATGGCTAAAAAGATGATAGGTGGAGATAAATCCAAAGCAATATGGAAAAAAAGTCTATTAGATGAAATAAATAAGATTGGCCCAAAGGTTCACCTTTTAGTGTTTTAACGGTCCTAAACATAGCTGTTATGGATCATATCAAAGAGCTTTAACAAATCAAAATGGACCAGTCAAAGTCTAGATCTAAATCTCAGTGAAATTTAGTTCAATATGACATGAACTCAGGTGTCTGGATATAAACTAATGAAAAAATAATAATAATAATAATAAAATAAACATGGAAGTTTGTGGTTGTGACAAAAGCGAAAATTTTTGAAACAAGGTATAATTTTATCAAAAATCACCTTTTTATGCTGTCAATCAAACATCTGCATTTTTTTTTCTTTTTTTTCCTCACGCTGTGGTTCCATTTAAACGAAAACAAGTAGTGTCTTGGTGGTCAGCACATGCTCTGAAACAAACCCAAGAAGAATACCAGAATCAGAAAGTCTCAGCATCAGTCAGTTTTTTGGAGCAGAAACGAGACTCCTGGAAGAGTCTGCAAGTAGGGAAGAGAAGAATGCTTATTTTGTTTTCAAGAAGTCCAGCTCAAAAAGTAAAGCAGTATAATTTGGGTAAGCGACGAATACAGCAGGCTGTGCATATATCTTATCCCCTGCAACAGATACCAGGGCCACATTGATTTGAGTTAATAGATGCATTCTCAGGCCCAGTTTGGAGGGATAAAGGACAATTTCATTAACTTTCTTTATATTTAATGTTCAATTAGTTGCGGGTATAAGAGCGCCATAATCAGATGGAAATATGGGCAGGAATTAATGCTCCGGCAGGAAGAAGAAAGACCAGGGGATTGGTATGCACCCACTGCAAGCTCACTGTTAATGTGTATGTATGTATGATGGCCTGAACATCCAATCCTCAAAATGTGTAATATTACAGCACAAAGGTATTAAAGATCATAAATATATATATATTTTTACAGAAATTACTTAAGCTATTTACATAAATACAGATATATGCGTATTTGTGTTGGGTAGTAAAGCTGGGAATGATGGAGGTTTGTGACAGTATAAAGAGAAAATGAACAGCATGGAAAATAGAAAAATCAAACACTTTATTGTGTGGGTGAGGCACGCTTTTATCATTCTGATAGGCAGCGTTTTGTGTTGAGTGTGTGTGCGTCTGTGTCTGTGACTGATGCAGCGTGTTGTGTTGCATGTCACGCTGACTGATAGGATTACTCATTTTCCCCTTAGCAGAACACAAATCACTCTTTTATCCGCCATCATTGAATCTTTCCAGGGTTAAGTGTTTATGTTCGCAGCTTCTTACAGAGCTGTATGTCTGTGGGTGTTTGCTTCCTTTTGCATATTCTGTTTGTGTGTTCAGCAGAATGCTCCTTCAGGAGAAAAAAAAAAAAAATGGCAGAAAACTAAGTGACAGTGACAAGTTGTGACATGCCTCACTTTCCTGTAGAACTGAGTTGAGGTCTTTATAAATTGCTGACGGCCTCACAAATACATGCAGACACAAAAGCTGAGACACAACCTGAGACCCTGAAACTAAAAGAAAAAATAAATGAAACACTGTACAAAACAGGAGGTCAGAGTTACCAGCACTGCAGTAAACTTCTCGGAAAAAGCCTCGACACCATCCACCTGTAAAATATCTCAAGTAATCATGTTTTTGAAAGCTACACAGTGTATACAGTGGTATTCTGACCATTCATCTTTCTACATTCTCTGTAGATCAGGGGTTTATAAATCGCAATGTGTGGGTTGTTAGTAGCACTTGGAATAACATTGTGGGGACAAGCACTTTAGAAAATGGTAAAAATTTGGCCCTCCGGCACATGAAGGTCAAGAAAATGGATACATTTGGTTAAAATGAGATTTTTAGCTACAAATTTCAGTAATTTTTTTTTACCCAAAAAACAGCCTTTAAATCTAGCAAAATATAGCAAAGTTGTTTTATTTTTATTTTTTCAAAAAATAACTGTTTTATCAGTATACTTAAAGGAATAGTACACCCAAAACATGATTAGCCTTCATTTTCTACTCACCCCCATGCTGAACAACACTCTGGAGTACTTTTTTGATATCTCAAATGCATCTGGAGATCTGGGAGGCTTCTTGCTGTCTGCTGACATTCAAATAATGGAGGTCTATGGCGCCCGAGGCAGAAAGGTCCATAAAAGTCCACAAAAACGTGTCAATATTCCTCCATACTGCTCGTCCAATGTATTCCAAGTGTCCTGAGTGGGTAGCATCCAGAATTTACTCGAAACGAAGTCATTTAGAATGTTTTTAGAGCATAAACAGTAGTGTATAAGGTTTCCTAAAAGCATGCGCCTGCGAGTTCACGAGTCTACGGAAACCGCGGCAGACCAAACCAGATGAAAGTGCGCATTCAGCTCGGCAAAGAACTCATGCTCTTCCTCAACACTGAAGTCCTCAGACATTTTTCTTTCGTTGTTTCTTTCTTTGCACAGGTAAACAGCACATTTCTTCTTCTACGCTTGCATTATCGGCAGAGCAGACGCTGAATGCGCATAGGGTAAGGAACTCAGTCATCCGGGGAGGACTAAGAGTAGAGCCGCTGCTCTTCCATATCTAAAGGAGCCAGTTTAGCTGGCTTGGGCATCTGGCTAGGATGCCTCCTGGACGTCTCCCTTGTGAGGTGTTTCACGCACATCCCACTGGGAGGAGGCACAGGGGGAGACCCAGGACAAACTGGAGGGACTATGTTTCTCGGCTGGCCTGGGAGCGCCTTGGGATTCCCCGGTAGAGCTGGCCTTAGTGGCTGTGGAGAGGGACGTCTGGGCCTCCCTACTGAAGCTGCTACCCTCGTGACCCGACCCCGGATAAGCGGAAGAAGATGGATGGATGGATGGATGGATGGATGGATGGATGGATGGATGGATGGATGGATGGATGGATGGATGGATGGATGGATGGATGGATGGATGGATGGATGGATGGATGGATGGATGGATGGATGGATGGAATACATTACATATTTATTTATTTTTATCTGGATCCGATGAAAAGAAAGGAATTTGCAATAACAGCACTTTGCATTTAAAACTGGAAATGAAAACATGTGGCTTTGGCCCATGAGGAAAACATTTGGACAACACTGTTGTAAACCATAGGGGCCCAGAGTCATCTTTAGTTAATGTTTTCTACAGAGCTGAGGTCTGGGGAGTGGGATTACCTTGGAAAAGCGGTTATTATGCGTCTTGGGAACAATTTCTCAGTGTCATCATTATCCTCCTGACAACATCTGTGATTTCTTTCTCTGACAGAGGCCACCAGGTTTTTATTTAAAATGTCTTGGTTTTTCTAACATTTCATGACCCCATCTGCTCTATCAAGGCTTTTAGGATGTTTGGAGGTGAAACAGCATCACAGATCCTTCCCATGATCAACATTGGGCGAAAAATTAAGTGCTGAAAAGTTTCATCTTAGTCTCATTTTACCAATCAATAATGTTTTTGAAACCCCAGATTTATGTTGGCAGTGGTAGGACAGAAAGAGCATTTCTATAACTTTGTTAGTTAGTATGTAGATAGTTTGTAATCTGCTTGGAAAGTTGTTGTATTGAAAGAAATGGAAAGAAAAACCAGGATGTCTGGAAAGCAGATTTGTAACTGAGCAAAAAGTCTCACTAATAAAATGCTTAATATAATCAAATGAAAGATGTAGAAAGTTTTTAAATGTACTTCTAAACAACATTCTAATTTGAAACCAGCTTCCACAACTTTACCAACACATCTCAAGATATTATCTATCACCTTTTTTTAATCATCTACCTTGATTTATGAATTTCAGTCCCATGCTATTCTTTATCTGTAGGGTTTGATAGGATGCTGAGCTATGCTTTCTACCTGTAACAGTATGGAGTGATTTTTTTGTTGTTCCAACAAACACAGTTTAATTTAAAAAGAGTTTTTAAGAGTAACTTTGCTATTTCAAATTTTATTCACTTTTGTGTAGGGATTTTATATTTTGAATTTTTTCCTTTTAATTTTAATATGTTTTGACAGATTTCTGTATTTTTGTTTTTGTTCTTTTATTCCTGTTTTTTTAGATTGAGTTGTATGAATTGCATTCTTTTCAAATTGCGTTTCACATATTCTCTTGCTAAAAGTCCAATACAAACGTCTACTTTTGACGTGCACATTGACTAAAACAATGTTGTTGATTGCGAATGTGCAGACCGAAAAAGTTGGTGAAGATTCTCAGTCATCCAAGTCATAGGCATTCAGAAAAAAGAAAGTTAAAAACAATCCACTGAACATTGTTTTCAAGTTTGAAGACATTTCACTTCCCATCCAGGAAGCTTTTTCAATTCAAAATGTCAGGAATAACGTTGAGTTCAGGGTTTTATATAGAAGCCCATCAAAGCCCATCAAGTCGTTTGGCTTCTATGAAAATCTGGAAAAATCTTTTTAAAAAGAAAAAAGAAATTAAAAAAAGTTTTTATTTAAAATCATCCATAAATTATTATTTAAAGGAAGGTTTGAATGGTTTTTAAGGGATTTTTAGAGCATATGTCCATGGATGCATTTGTAAGGTAAGATAATGGTGATGTTCCAAAAGGAGAGCTGGTCATTCTCTAGAGTTGGGTTCTGGACAAGTCCTTGCACAGTCATGTTGGGAAGGAAACCATACCTAATCTATTTGGAGTAACCAAACCTTAAATTATTCCGTCGTATACTGAAATTTTATCACATTACTTTTAATAGAGGTCTAGACCAGGGGTAACCAATTAAAAATCAGTGGGTTCCAAATAAAGAAAATCATCAACCAGTAAAGGTCCTGAGACATTTTTAATTATAATCTGTTACTTTAAACAGAATTTAACACTGAGATAAAGAGCAGGTTTTTATGCATCCATGATATACATTGAATTTTTAAATAAAAAATATTAAAATAATATAGAACATGTTTCCATTAAAAAATGTAAAGTGTTTTTTGAAGTGGAGAACAACAATCTTTCAGTTTGGTATACAGTATAGACAATTTGCTGATTTACATTTTTTATAAAACACCTGAACTGACCTTTTTTTTCTGTCTTAATGAGAGCAGTTGGCTTTATGCTGCCCTGCAAGGCTTTAAACCTGGGTTTGAATGGAGACAAAACCATTCTAAAGGACATATCAAGGTGCTCATATTTATTTTTGATTGTGTTCATGGTGGAGAATCCTGCTTCACAGCAGCACGTTAAGCCAAACATACTCAAACTGTGCAGGGTCATCTTTGAGCACCCTTTCACTTTTCTTTCACCAGTTCAGCGCAGTTCTTCCAGCAGTCCACACTTTCTCTGCTCTCTTTTTCTCATCATCTTCTCCTTCTTTCCCATCGCTCGGCTTGCCACAGGTCTGCCTGCTGTGTCTAAAAGAAGCAGCAGCAGCAACCCAGACTGACAGCAGCTCATTGGCTAATTTGCATCATGTGTAGCCTGGTGCTGGACGCTCGGGATGGTTTACCATATTAACAGTACAGTAGAAGCTGCGCAAGTGAAGTTAGACACTGTCGATGGACAAGGTGCGGTAATTTATAAATGTGTTAAATCAGGTTGGGTCTGGATTAGCCAGCAGGTGGGTCCGGATGCAGACTGTGGTCCGCCAATCCGTGACCTCTGACCTAGACCATCTCCTGAGAACCACCTCAAATCCATAACATTCTCATCTCTACCATACATTAAATGTTACACAACTCAGATTGAGCCAGACAGGCCCAAATCAATGCTCTAGAACACTTTTATTGGCCCCTTTTAGACGACCAACTGATGCATACTAGACTGGATGAAGCTGCTCAATACAGCCGATTTTACAAAGAAGTCTACTCGTTATTATTAAGGAGATCTGAATACTGCAACGCTGTGCAATATGCACCTCAGCATCTGCTGACCTCATAAGGTGAAAAAACATGCTCAACCATTTGGTGATTAAGCTGCTATCATGCTCAATTGCTTGCACTTTGCAAAAATAGTGTAATAAATAAACCTACTGTTGAGTAAAGTTCACATCTGGATTTATTGCACAGGTGGAATCTTATCAAGTTACCAAGCGGGATGTTACTGAGCTCCAAAGAGTACTGTTTTTTCAATAATCATAGTAATGGCTGTCTGCATGCCTAGGGGCTAGATTTCATACAGCTGTGGATTCAGACCTGCTAGGAAAATCTAAATGCAATGACCTAGAGGGCTGCATTCCACACTTAAGGCTTTGGACAGTTAATATGTTGAGAATTAATTAAAATTGAAATTTTCTAATCACGGACATAAACAATTATAAGAAGGTAGATGGTCCTAAAAACAGATAGACCTTAATATGTTGGAGTGGAGACTGGGCCATCATTTTAGGGTTGTTAATAACTCTGCTGATAATAAAACAACTAAATAATTATTGCATTGATCCACATCAATACATCGATTAACGATCCAGTTACATTAATGCTAAGTAAAACATAGAACCGAATGGTGCTTTTGTTTTGAACAGGTATGCATCCATCCATTTCCTGTCATGTTTTATACCGGCTGGAGCAACGAGGGATGCTGGTGCCTCTCCAGCTGTCAATGGGCAAGAGGCGGGGTCCACCCTGGAAAGGTCACCAGTCCATCGCAGGGCAACACAGAGACAAACAACCATTCACACACACACACTCACACCTAAGGGGAATTTAGAGAAGCCAATTAACAGCCATGTTTTCATGACTGTGGGAGGAAGCTGGAGTACCCGGAGAGAACCCACGCATGCTCAGAGAGAACATGCAAACTCCATGCAGAAAAACCCCAGACCAAGAATTGAACCCAAAACATTCTTGCTGCAAGGCAGAAGTGCGAACCACTGCTCCATTATTATTAGTACTGTTGCACTGATACCGATACCAGTAAAGGGCGGGGCCCCGATCCAGCACTAAAATGGTGATATCGGTATCTGCGAGTACCAACAAATATGGCACCGATACCATTTTGAGAGCCAAACGTTTATTCAACTATTGTCACCAATTCCAAGTGGGAAATAAAAAGTTCTACTGGATTCACTTTGTATTAGTCTTTTTCCTGCTTCACAAAGGTAGGCAGCAGCTTGACAAAGCCATGATGGCAATTATTTTACATCCAAGTAGGATGCAGTTCTTCATATACAAACACACATCAATTTCAAACAGGTATCGTTATCGGTATCGGCCAATACTGCACAGCCAGGTATCAGGTATCGATATCCGGGACAAAAAATTTAATCGGCACAACACTAATTATTATTATGTCTTTTTTGTCTGTTTTATGTATATAATAAGAAGAACACATAGTGTATTTTTATGTACTTAAAAGCCTGACGCCTGTAAAGGCTAAGAAATAAAATGGTAAAATCATTGACTTATTTTTATCATGTACGTATATGGAGAAAGAAGAAACAATAACGGCTCTAAAAGTTGGCTTCAAAAATGTGAGAGGAACTAATCAGGGATTAGTTGGACTAAGGTCAAAATAATTGGCATCGGCCTTGTAAAAACTGGTATCAGTCGATCTGTAATATTGGCAAAAACGGTGTCATGTATATAACATTGTATTGGGATAAAGGTGGTGATTTTCACTACTAGATACTATATATTGAGCTAATGAGGCTCTTTTGATAGAAAATACATTTCTTAAATGCTGCTGTAGTTTATTTTACATGCAGAGATATAATATTAACAAAAAGCAAGTATTGAATATCCTTCAGTCAAGAAAAAGTCCTGTTGGCAAGATGGAATAATTAGACAAGGTTACTTACAACTCATTTACTGTTTGTCTTTTTTGCAGCACTCCCAGGTTCATCTGTTTACCAAAGAAAAGCAGCAAAGATTAAAATCTATGACGTCTTTTGTCTACTAGATGAGCAGAAATTCATATTAAAAAGACACAGCGTTAAGAAATCTCTCAAACTCTCATACAGTTTATTTAATTTAATTTATTTTACAGCCCTTTTCACTGTTTGTGGACGTGTGTTGGGCGAGTTATCAAAGGAAACAACAGAAAAGTGAGAGACTCTAAAAAAAACCATAACCATAAAATGCTAACTGTGTATATGCAGAGCGCTCCACTTCAGAATTAATTAAATCTAAATAGAAAAAAAATAACATTTCTGATAACAGTGTTTGTATTTCATAAGTCTTTCATCCCTCCTGCCACAATAAACTAGTTATATAGCTTAATATAATCGCTAGTTTTAGTCATTTTCAAACCCAGTGTCCTCTCTGCGTGTATCGGACTTAGTGTTTGTGAGCGCCATCTGAGTGAATTCCTGTGCTGCTTTCAAACAATTTCATGCTCTAATTTCAAAGCTCTGCTGCTTTAAAGATTACAGCAGGAAAACTGAGGAAACTCTGATCATTTGGCTAAGATCCCTTCTGAGTTCATTAGCTGCCCACTTTAATTAAAAACAAACAGGATAACTTCACCGCAAATGGAATTTTGGGGGGAAATCTTGCCAGAGATCCAATGACGGTGCAATAGAAAGAAAAAAGAAAATATCATTTCAATTACAGTGTAAGCTGTCTAAAGCTGGGGTTAGATTTAACCCCTCTCCGCTGAACTTCGGAGCCTCCAAAGCTGTGTCTTGGCGAGACCATTGAGGGACTTGAACACAGACGATTACTGAGGTAATTTGGCTGAAAGCCCACTTGAATTGGCCCGGACCCATGATAATATCAGCTTCACAATTAACCAACAAAAACAGATAACCTCCAAATCTCTGCAAGCCATTGCAGCTATAATAGCTCAGAAATCCTGCGCACACATACCAGCAGTATGCACGGACTTGTGCACAGGCAGATACAGCGCAGAGCAACACACGAAATCACACAAAAATGCTCAAACAACCCAAATACACTGCAGGGATTTCTGTCCAATTAACATGCATGCAAAGCAATTTAGAACCCAACAAGATGTTTTTGTCTGACTGCTCCAGGGTAATTTAGCACTTCTGTTTCCACACAAGTCTGCTACTAGGGGAGGAGGAGGTGCAGTGAAGAGGGGTTAGGAAAGTGGAATGGATTTCTTGATTAAAACTGGCCTTTCCCCCCGCAATGTCTGCGTACAGACGCGCGGGGCTGCGGCTACGCACACGCAGCAAACATGCAGCGAATCCATATGGCCTAATACAGAGGCGGCATCATTGTTAATTTCCTTTGTTAGCCGTATGCTCTCTCAGCCAATTTAATTTGCGGTGGTGTTTTAGTGAGCGGTGGGCAGGAATTGAATTAACAGACGTTTGTTCTGTCGCACATATCCTTCTGTCTCTGCCTTGTTGTGTGTGTCAGTTTTACATACTGTTCAATAATTGGACTTAGATTACTGTTGATGTGAATGCATGATCACACCAAAGCCTCACTGCAGCAGAAAAGTGAGGGAAGTAGAAAATTGTACCTGTCAGTCATACTGGACTTATCTTTTAGCAAAAAAGTTAATAAATACATTGAAAAAGGAAGCTTTTGGAACAACATGTAGCCCCTATTACCACACTTTAGACTATAGGCATTGGTAACAGTCTTAAATGAACCTGCAGTAGATATTCAGTCATTCTATACAGTTTTGAATATATTTAAATAAGAAAAATGTTGATTCAAGGCTGGATTATTATGATTCCTTATAATGAGACATCGGATAAAAGTCCTTCAGCTGATCCAAAATTTTGCAGTCAGAGGTCTGCTGAACATGTAAAAATGAGAACATATTTTTCCTATCTTATCTTCCCTTTATTAGCTACTACTTCAGAGATCTGATTGTTTTTATGTTCCTAACAGAGCCCTTGGCTTTCAAACTGCAGGTTTAGTTATCAGGCTCCTCTTCTGTGGAACCAGCTACCAGTTTTAATCCATGAGGCAGACACCCTGTTTTTGACTACACCCAATGTTAAAGTGGCTCAGGTTACCCTGAGGTATCTCTGCTGCTATAGGCTTAGACTACTGGAGGACATAGGGACCAATTTACACCATTCTGCTTTATTCTATCTTTCTCCCATTCTGTACTATTTGTTAGTTCAACCTCTCACTTTATGTGCTCTCTAGCTTTATCTGATATGTTGCGTTTTGGCTGTGACATCCTCCTGGATCGAAACATCAACTGGGCTGCTGCCATTCACACCTTCAATTAGATGTTTTTCAGCGCTTGATCCTGTTTTTCACCTAGACATAGCTCTGGGTTTAGCTGTTATTGTGAATAACTAGATGTGCTCTCTTTCATGCCTTTGACATGAAAACTGGCTCAGAGCTTGTCAGCTTAACTGTTTCGTTCCTAGACAGAGCCATCGGTTGGGCTATTACTGTTACATTTTCTAACATAGAAAACATTTATGAATCAATTCTTCCTTGTTCCTCTTGTATGTCTGATTCTCTCCCTTTTAACCCAGAGTCAGCCTCAGCAGAAGGTTGCTGACACTGGGTCTAGTTCTGCTGGAGGTTTCTTCCAGTTAAAGAGTTTTTCCTCTCCACTGTTACTGCATGTGTTTTCGGTGTTAGGGATTATTGTAGAGTCAACAACACAGTGCAAGTGAAGGCTGTCGCCACATTCTCATCTGGGAAACCCTTAAAGTCAATGGCTCAATGCAATCACCTGGCTTTCTTTAGATAGAAAAAGTTTAACCAGTGATGGTATGATCTGAATCGTCTCTGTAAAGTGACCTGAGATTATGTGTTGGGAATTGGCGCTATATAGATAAACTGAATTGAACTAAACTGACTTCAATTAAGGTTAAGTGAATGGAACCTTCCCCTACCTGTTTCTATTAGCTTTCCTTCAGCTGTGTGTTATGGATGAAGGAAAAAAAAAAAGTCTTGAGAACTGGATTTGCATTTTCAGTAAAGAAAATACCAAAGACTATTAGATGGATATCATCAGAAAGATACAGATCTTCTCTTTAATGCTTCTTTGCAAATTACAAATTCTAGCAAGTCTGCGTGTCTTTCAGTTGAACAATCGTTGGAATAATACTGAAATCAATAAAACAATTTATTAACTTAGAAGAGGAGTTTCTGTTGGGAATCTTTATGAGTAACAGAAACAAAGAAAATGCTTTTGGGTAACAAGAGCACTGACTATCGTTTCTTTAAATTTCTGTATGCTGACAGAAAAAGCCAGTAACATGGTACAGTAGCTGGTATATTATTTAGTACAGAATGTCTGCTTGAGGTTTGTTGTTACACTGGACAGCAAGCTTCACAAAAGGACTGGTATCCAGGAAGATAGGATAAGATCACTCAAAGATGCTTTAGTATACATATATATTATCTCTCTGGATCTGAGTGTTTATTTTTATTCTTTATAAAAGCCTGAATTTGTTTGCTGTCAACCTAAATTCAGTGACAGGAAATATATCTAAACTGGATCCTTATGAGTTGAATCCTTAAAAGATACTGAAAGATATAGGTTTATGAATCTGTCAGATATTCAGGTAAATTCCTGACAAATCCATTCAATTTTAATCTGCCAAGTATCCAAGCATATATTCATAAATTATGTTTTTGGAGTATTCATAATTGTTCAATAATGTAAAGATATTTTCCAGCATCATGTTAGTGTGACTTTTCTATAGTTAAAGTAACAAAAAAGGAGTTAAATTAATGTTGACATTGTTGAGTCAGAACTACAAAAACTATCACATCGATGACATATAAGGTAATTAAAAATGCATTTTTGATCTTTTTAACTTTCTTTTAGTTATTCCAATACTGCAGCATCAAATTTATAACATATAAAGCCTTTAAATATTTTCTTTGCTAAATGATATTTACTCAAATAATTTAGCTTTTTTGCAATACTTCTGTTTAAATTCTACTGCAACAACTTGTTGCTACAAGCTGTCAGTAAGCTGTTTACGATCACTGCAGAACAGAAATCAATCTAACTTCTTCTCCCATTTAAAACGCAAAATCGTTATGTGAAAATATTTTTGGGCAAATAATAATCTGTTTTTTTTATTTTATTTTTTCTGATAACTCCATCTTACAATGAAATCTATGAAACTGGTCATAAAAATGTAGTAATTTTGATAATTTTGAGCAAACATTTACAACAAGGTAGGAAGCTTAGTATATATACATATATTGTGCTACAGGCTTGCTACTTAAACAAAATTCTGGGCTTTAAATGCCCCTAACTTTCTGCAGGAAGCCAAATGAGATTATTATCTTTGATACCTGGGGGAATTGCTTTTGTTTGTGATCCTGTAGAGTGGCAGCTATTTTTCTCTATAAGTTAATCCTCTTTTGATAAAAAAAAAAGATATATGATTTTGCATCTCTAATAAATGTTTAAAGCCTATTTGTAATTCCAACAATTTTATACAGATTTCAGTCAATGTATTAAAACTAAATTTCACCAGAAAAAAGAATCATGGGATATTTAGTAGAAGTAGCAATGGTGAATCCATTAAAGTTTTTTATAGAAAGAAATCTGATCACTTAACCTGATACATATTTTCTTTTAATTTTCGTGTTTTTCCTCAAGGTTATCAACAGTATCAGAATCAAATACTCATGTCCTTTCTGGATGTTTTAAACACCCAAGCACCTTTATAGCTGGAGAAAAGGACTCATTTAAATTTGGCTGCTTTACAGCAGATGAAAAATTAAAAATGGGAGAAAAAAAAACAAGCCAGAATGAGAGAATTTATAAAGACAAATAAAACAAATATGGCATTTAGAAAGGCCACCTTCGCAGCTCTTTCTTCCTCAGGGTTCCATAACGTAATTAAACCTATAGTCACTTTCAATTAGCTATCTCTCTTCCCTGTGTGTGCTTTTATGCAAAAATTAATTAGTCAATTAAACAATTAACATGTGAGCGGGCCTTTGTGTTAACGAGGCTTTTACAAGCTGTGGCAACCCTGCAGTAATGGCTGACAGTCAATAGATGCCATGGGACTGTTTCACAGTAGACAGATTCGACATAACCAGCAAGCAGGTGGAGGCAAATTTTATTTTATTTTACATTTTCTTTTTTATTATCTTACAACAGAATTTCCAGAATTTATATTTATGAAATCTATAAAAATGAAAAAACGGCATCTTTCTGCAGAGGTGATCAGACATTTTAAAAGAGAGGATATGCATTTCCAAAACAAATTGCCAGCCGGTGTGTTTTCAGTTAAAATGGCATCAGGGCAAAACATCACTACATAGATTTTTTTAAACTTGCTTTTGCATACAGACTGTTTTCTAAAGCACTGTAAAACCCTTTTGACTTGATAAAAAAAAATCCACTAAGAACCAGCAGATGTCACTTCCACTTTGACAGCTGTCATGGTTGCAACCCTGAAAGTCTGTGACATCCTTCACCTCAGAATGGGGCTTTAGATATGGAGCTAAAGCAGAGTAAACGAGTAAAAAAGAGAAAAAACTTTTGAGTTGTATATTTAAATTTTAAGTTATCATTTCTGAGTTTTTAAGCCTGTGTTACTGTATGCCTCATATTAAATTTTTTATAACAGGACTTGAAACGTTGCAAAAGTCTTCCAAGTGACAGGTGTCACTGGTGGTTAAAACACACAACTATACAGCTTGAACAGCAGTATAGGCAGCAGATTAAGACCATTTCCTGCCTAGAATGTAACCTTATGTGTTCCTGATTTAAAGACCATATACACTGTACCCTGAAAGCAGATTATTATTGAAAGCCAGAGGCAAAATAAGTGGCAATTTGATTTTAGTTGCTTTTCAAAGCAGATATCTGGATTTAAAGCATGTTAACGATTGGAGACACATCATTCCAAATCAGGAGTATCTGCCATACATGGATAATGATGAAGTCCTATGAAACCACACTGACTGGGCCTCACAAAGTTTGTGGCTGTGAACAAGAAACACCCTTATGGTATTTGATTGTGCTTTTCTAATAGAAAGTTGATCCAGTGCTGCTTTGTGATGTTAGAGAAAAATGACACAATGAGCATTCTTACTTTTTCAGTAGATTCTTGAAGGCAATTTTCATTTTCACAAACCCTATTTCATTGTTACTGCAAAAAATGACCTGTGTATGTCTAATCTTTGAACATGTTTAAAATAAATTCAGAATTGACACAAATGTTTGAACATCAATTTTAAAATATTCTAAATGGCTAATTTTATATAAAAAACCCAATCAAACAGCCTATAGTGACACTTTTTCTGATATCACTCATTTTCTTAAACATTTCTCATAAGGTATGGAGTGAATTTTGTTCCACTATTGTTTCAAGCAAAGAGCGCATTGAAAAACGTCTTACTGAAAAACAGTTTTACTGAAAAACAGTAACTTTGCTGTTTTCTTTGATTAAATTTTTTCAAAATCTTTCATATATCATTTTTTTCCTAATTTCTCTTTTTTTTATTTGGTTTGGTAAAATGCATTTTCTTTAAATTGCTTTTTACAGATTACCTTCTCTATACTTCCATATTTTCGAAGGAGTAAGAAGTGGAAACATATTTCTGTTGGTCTGCATGGTATTGCATTGGTGAAAAGAGAGCGTTCATATTGGGCTTGTAGTGAACATAATTGTTTTTCAGTAAAATAAATTTTGAGAAGAATGCAGTTCATAAAATGATCTGAAAAAGAGAAATAAAATCTGTTTAAAAAGGGAAAAAAAAGTTTTCAAAAAGATATTGTCTGAGTGGTAAAAACTCAGGGTTTTTGTCAAACCCTGAGACCGTTTCTCAATATTGTGCGTTCTCATGTGCTTGTGAAAAGTCATCAGCCCCAGCCCTAGAACTGTTCCAGTTTACAAGAACAAGAAGACCGAGAACGGACAAAGTCCCTGGATGTTGTTTTCGCCCCTCCCTCTTTACCCAGCATGCATCAGAGCAGCCTTTTCCGGACTAGAGATTGACAGCTGTCCGAGCATGCACTGCGGCAGCAACATTTCTAGGTTAGTGCTCACAGAGTTCAGAGTATTAACTTACTTCTGTTGCCGTTGTTCTATAAAAGTACGTTTTAAGATCATTTGAGGCAAGAACATTATACTTTGAGCTTCACTATATGGCCCATTTACTGATTTAGTGCATAATAAAAAAAAAAAAGTTCAGATGTTGAGAGGACCGTGGCAACCAGTGGACCTCCGAGGCTAACCGTAGCCAGGGCTAATGTTAGCCCGTCAGCAGCAGCCCTCTCTCTGAATAGCTCTGATGGCATTTTTTTTTTTTTTGGCAAAATGTTCATTTGATTTGTGTTTATCTGACTGGGTTTTGTTATTATTCATTATGTCATTAATTAGCTATAACCCCAGGCCCAAAAAACGTTTAAGAGAACATTTCAAACACTGGGCCAAACCAAAACACTATACAGTAGCAGCCATTCAAAATGGCCCTTCCTGGCCAAACGCCAGCCAAATGGTAGTCCACTTCCCTACAACTGCCAGCAAAAACCCTCAAACTTCCAGCCATTAGAGTGACCCCCCTCTTGCATATTTTTTACTCTGACTCAACCCTTTTCACTAAATTACAGGAAATTACGCTTCTCTTTAGATCTTCTGTCATGATCTTGCCCACAAATCATGACAGAAAGAATATTTTAATACAAATATTTAAAGGAATTGTAGGGGACCAGCCAATAACCAGGCAGGACATTTTGAATGGCTACTACTGTATATTCCACAACACCACGTGAAATCTGAGGCCTAACTTTACCCTAAATCATACCAGTTTTACCCATGCAGTTACACACTCCACCCATTAATGCAGTTCATGTAAACTTTAAAAAGAGGCGCACCCTCCTCTCACTTTGTAAACAGAGTTAGCTTCCCCTGACTTGAGCAATACCTGGACCACACATACAAATACTTTCATTAACTCTGGAAACCCTGAACTCATGCTCTACGCAGCAGATGGACTTGCTTGCTTATTTTACTTCAGGTTGGTGATTAGATGTCTTTCACTGGGTGAATCAAGTATGTTGGGACTGGCCTGGAGTCAAGCCAGAAGTCCCAGCAGACTTCTAAGGTTGACTCTCTGAGGCCCTGCGCTGCACACTGTTCTTGCTAAAAGCACCGGCCCATCCTCTATTAGGCCCAGACCACAAATCATAGCAGTTTATTTTTACTGTGCATTGTACACAGACACACATCTCCCTCATGAGTCACATAATATGCTTGCCCTTTGTTTTTTCACTCAGACACTGAGGGGGGGAAAAAGAAAACACTGGAGCTACATTGAGCCTTGTCTGTTCTGTGTCTGTGTATAAATACGGCTCAGAGACAGCAGTAATGGCTCCTGCCTCAAATAAACAGAGAACAGAGAACGCTCCAATCCCTGTTTCTCCCTGACCTAAATCACGGCTGGACAGACACCCCATTTCCTCACGTTGGATGTTTTAAGCCTACGAGATCTGTCTGCATGCGGCTGCCTCGGAGTAAGAAGCAGTAAGACAGAGAGATGAAGTCGGTTTTGATATATTCCACATGTTGCTCACTATGCAGACACAACAACTCCTTAGCGTTAGGAGGAGTGCTGTGAATGGAAAACCAGAGACAAGCAGAGTGTTCTGCTGGCAAGGAGAGAAGGTTATCATGGGTATGACCTCATGGGGTTGAGGTGGAGAAGAAAAAAAACATGCTTTTGGGTGAGGAAGAAAAAGGGAAACGCATGAAATGCTTAGAGTTTCTGTCTACTGAGGTAGGGTATAGATTACGATGGGGGAGGTCCCAGAAAAGGAGGAAAAGAGGAGGTCATGAATGGTTCATGGTAAGTAGCCGTCTGATCGCTAAAAAAAGGACCTGTCATTCCATGCCTTGATCACAAGAAAGGAAGTCCACAGACACGTACACGCGCATGTTTCACTGCAAGCACTGATCTGACTGTCAGCAGAAAGTGCCCGCCTCCTCCAGAACGTTTATTTTCCCGTTTTGTCAATCTAAACAATCCCTTAAAAGGGTACGCTGATGTTTATGGGCCTTTGCAGAATGAATGCTGCCTTTCTGACCTCCGTATTCAATCACTCACACACACATACACCAGACTGGAGTAGGCAATGATAAGCATGCCAATATACACACGCTCAGCTGGAGGGGAAAAAAAAAGAAGCAAGTGCTTTTAATGTAGACAGAGTACAGCAGAGGAAGGGACCCGAGTCAAAATTAATGTCACTGACATAACAAACACTCATCCTGCTCTTTCACACATCCTGTTTGGGATGCAAAGTTTTATTAAGGCACACAAGTATATTGACCAGACAGGTAGTCCTGTCAAATTGCGGAGTCAACAGATGAATGAGAAAATGCAGAGGACGTTTTCCTCTTTGAGGAGGCAAATGAAGAAAGGAAAGCTGTGTGTGTTTGCCTTTTTTAAGGCTTGTTAAAAACTTGCCTGCTCTGTTTGGGCTCGAAAGCCACTCAGACAAGCTGTGTTTTAGTGTAAACACACACAGTGGTTTTTCCCCTTACATGGCAATGCACTGCCAAACTGTGTTTGTGTGTCTTTGTGTGTTGAAGATGGATGATTGCGCTCATTATTAACCTGCACAAGGCATATTTGTGTGTGTGTGCTTGCAGATGTGGAAGATCTGTAAAGTGCTTTATTTAATGTTTCTGGTTTCTGACCCCAAATACGGTGACATGCAAAAGTATTCACACCACATCAACTTCTTCCCATGTTCTAACCATTATCTCATGTTTACGGCAATAAAAACAAGTATTAGACAAGTCTGCATTCTAGAGCTGCCATTTTTTTTTTAGATTGAGGTTCTTCTTCTTTAATTATTGTCATAGATCCTCAATTGGATTTATGTTTTGTTTTTGTTTGGTCTATTCTGCCAAAGGAATATGTTAAGATCTAAACCTTTCCATCTTATGTTTGGGATGTTTTTCCTGCAGCAAAATGTATATTTGCACAACTGCCACTTTTAGCTCTTTTCTACTGTTGTCTCATGTTTATGTCCATCCAAGTCACCCCTATGCATCACTGTAACACATAAACACAGCACACCAGAGTGATGAGCTGTTTTCCTTTTTAACAAACAGCATTTTGCTTTGGGGCCATAATATTTGATTGTAGTAAAAAAAATAATCTTTATATACAATGTAAGTAACTTATCTGGGACAGAGTTTCTTGGGGGGACAGGTCCAGAAGTTATTCAGAGTATTTATTCCGTGGACCCTGTATCCTCCCTTGGGTCTCCTCTTTGTAGAGGAGAGCAAGACCCTTAACCCCCACACTGCTCCCCGGGCGTCACACAAAGGCAGCTCACTGCTCCCCAAAAGAATGGGTTAAATGCAGAGAGTTGATTTCATTGCTGTACTCGTGACAGTGTAATGACAATAAAATGCTGGAAAGGAAAGAAAAGAGGAACCATGGATGCACCCCTTATTGGATGAACCATCTCATCTGAGTCCTTTTGATGGGGAGATGTTGTGGCTCTACGTACATTAATCTCCCAAAGGATGACAAAGGTCTTCACCCAGCTCTTCTTCTGTTCATGTTCTATCTTAACCAAAGATAAGGGCAGGAACATAGACAGACTCGTAAATCAAGTACTTTTTGCTTTAAATATTATTTCACAACAAAAGAATGAAGTAGAACACACATTCCTGCAGAAAAAAAGCCCCAATCTGACTTTCTATTTCCAATTCTATCCTACCACCACTCCTGAAAAAGACATCTAGGTACTTCAGGTTGAGACTTACCCCAACCCAGAGTAGGCTTTTGACCTCTTTCTGGACAAGAACGATGATCTCAGAGCTTTAGGAGGTGAATCTCAGCTTGGTAGTCTTACATCCAGTGGCAAACTGCTTCAATTCATACTTTGGGGACACAACAAAATCATATTATTGCTTAAAAGCAAAGCAGAGATATTGTGGTTAATAAACGTTATGGCCCCCTCGCTATGGCTTTGGCTTAATATCCTGTCCAAGAATTTCATACACAGGATTGGTGACAAGAGATATTGCAGGCAAAGTCCAACAGGTACTTGCACTTTATGCCTAGAATGCTTTCATAGCTCATACTTTGGGCATAAAAAGATTTAATAACTATTTAAAACCACTCAGAAACCCCATATTTCCAGGGGAACCCCTTAAAATACCTTGGGAAAATCAGTTGTAGGCCTTCTTTAGATCCACAAAACACATGTTGACCAGCAAAGCATTCTCCCATCACTCTCTCAGCTAATCTTTTGGGATAAAGATGTGGTTCACTATTCCATGGCCACAATGCTCCTTCTGGAGATGAGGTTTTTCTATCAGTGGGAGCCTCCTTTCCAGCCCACAGTAAACTTTTCCAGTAAGCCTGAGAGTTACGATCCCACAATAATTGAAACTTATTTCCACTGCCCCTTTCCAGTCTTTCTTAAAAAGTGGGACCACCATCACAGTCTACTGCCCCAGCGGTGTTGTCCTTGTCTGTCTGCTGATGAAGATTCTCAGTCATCCAGCGAAATGTCTTCAAATTGGAAACAACGTCCAGTGGATGCCTTTTAACTTATTTTTTTTTGGAATCCCTGTCTGTCCTCTGTGTGATGTTGAGCAGGCTGGTCAATCATAACTGTGCCACAATGTCCAGAGCCTTCAGAATGTTATCCACAACCTATGCCTGCCAGCCCTTCAACTAACTTAGCAATCTTTGCTGCTCGTGTAATGCTCTTGACACATTTAGGCTGTTTTTTTCCCCTATTTAGCTCTACTCTGCTTATCTCTGCCCTCTGTTCATTAGCTCTTATCTCATCCACCTGGACTTGTGGCTATTTAAGCCTCTGGACCCCAGCATTTGGTGCCAGATTATTCAAGGTTTCTAGCAAGACTAATTCTAGGGTTCCCTTTGTTTGGTTCTGCCAGTTCCTGATCTGTTTCTGCCCACTGACCTCTGAGTTTTCAACCACCCCTGTTTTCTCGATTTGCCTGTTTTGTTTGGTCTGGACTGTTACCTGGATTCCGCCTGGTGCCGACCCTAGAACTGTCTTCTGACCATGGCTTGGATTACCCTTCTGGATCTTTTGGTTCCCATGCATGCTTTGGCTGTTGAAGGACGCTGCTTCTCTTCTCTCCTGGATCCCTGGGGCAGGCTCAGTAAAAAGCAAAGGAGTTCCCCTGCTCTGGACATCACTCCTTCATTCTGGGCACAGACTGAACTTTGTCAGGTTGGTAGCTTTTATACACATTATTATCCATCGTTTGAGTTTTGAAGTCACTGACCTGAGCCTCTAGTCATTCAGAGTTTCCAGTGAGCTCTCCGCAGCAGACGAGCAGCCACATGCTCTTTCAATAAACTATTTTTTGAATATATCAATATCTGTCTTGCCTGAATTCTATGTCTTATATTCTGAGCCTTCTGACAGCTCAATTCCCAAACAATAATGGAGACTTCAACTTAGCCCATTCCTATCTCCTGCCCCAAACCTCCTTTGGGACATAAAACAGACAGGTTTCTATGTCAGTTATCCAGCCTCTCTTTTTAATGCATTTAATCACTAACAGGAGGGGACTGGATAAGATCTCCTAATTTCCAAGATTAAACAGATGAAGTCTACTGATATGGTCATCACTCTTTGAATCAAATTAAGATGTTTCCAAGTCACCTTATAAACAGCATGACAACAAATACTGCCATTCTTCTATGTAGGTGATGGGCTCACATAAAGGGGGGCTCATATTTTGTAGCTTCTTTAAGCTAGGCATGCCCTTTCCCAAGGAGCCAAAACTCATCCACCAGGTGCTAATTGCCCGATCTCTACCCAGGCCTTATTCCACGACATTGCTGCAAATTCCCAGTAAAGAATTTCAAAATGCAGGTGAAGTTTTCCTTTTTTTGTGATAATCATCAAAATCCCTGGATCACTCTTATAGTTCGTTCACCCCAAACCTGTTTTGGCCTTCAAAAACAGTTCAACGCTTTGGATGCTCTGCGCTCTGATTGTTCAACTGCCCTGTTCTGTAGCTACAAGCTACATTTTTTAGTTAATTTAGTATTTAAAACTGTTTAATAATGATCAGAGATTGCTCTCTTTTCCTTGTAGCCTACATAACAAATCATGCTTCCGGCTTTTTATTAAACCTTTGGAGTTTAACCAATTTATATTTATTCATTTTTCATATGCAAACAGCTTTGCAGAAATGATAACAGCTTGCATGTAGTGTCTCTTTCCCAAAAAAAACTCCTGGATCAGCTTTTCTCCCGGCGGACCCCGGCGTCCAACATTTTCTGAACTCCAGCTTTGAACACTTAAATGCTCGGACGCTTGGACCCCAGAACACTCAGATGTGCTGCTCCCAATGCTCAGACACACCACTGAACCTCTCGACGCTGTCCCCCATAGAGTTTGCATGAAAATCAAAAGCTTTGACACCCAAAATGCCTTCTGTGTGAACGCACCATTAGTATTAACCCTTCTTTAAGACCAGGGTAGGGTTAGACTATTTTGGGTTTTTTTAACTGGCTCCATTGTTTCCTCTGTACCCACAAAGATTAGATTTGTGGAATCCCAGACTTACCGTTCTCATCTCTGCAGTTTTTATTTCATGGCATTCGGATTTCAGCAGCTCCTCAAACGTAACAGCTGCAACAAATCAGACAAGTAGCCTTATTTGTGCTCTCAGTGTTGGCTTTTTGCAGTTATACCTTACTTTTATACTTTTACATTTTAATGAACCGCTAGACAGTCCTCTAAAGTATGTACAGGATATTGTTTCAAAATCTTGAAACTTTATGATTAAACACACTCCACAGTAAAAAAGGATTTAAACTGAGATAAAATTGTTTCCCGGTTGTCTCCGGTAGAAGAAACTATTTAAAATGGGTTAGAAATGCATAAAATAATTTCATGAAATTCATATTTCAATGTACTTCCACTTAACAATAATGCATTACTTTGTATTTGTTTATTACAGAAGACTCAATAAAAAATGTTCACATTTGGGGTTGGAATAATAAAGGAAGGGGGGTATAAATACTACTGCAAGGTGCTGTAATTGTCATCTTTTAAACAAACACAGCTGTGAGCTCTTTGTGTTTAAAGCTCATCATACCTAAAACATTAATCTTGCCTGAAGAGGAGAGGGAAATGATTTAGGACTGCACCAGAGCTATCCTGTCATCTTTGGTCAAATCATTTTCCAACTGTTTGAAAACTTAAGCAGGATTCTTTTTGATTGCTCAGACACTTTCCTGTTAGTTCAACAGATCTATCTTTGGTTACATACGTCAAAAAAAAAAAAAAAAAAAAAGTTGAAGTGCTTTAATAGCCTTAAGGTAGTTCAGTTCTTTATCTGAGGGTTATAGCGATTATTGTAACTCTGTGCAGTCCCGATGCAGGACTGTAAAGGGTTGAAGGGAGTGTTTTGGGAGTCCTAATAATTGAGCCCAGTTCATCTCCTTCTCACACATGTAAATTCTCACATTTAAGTTGGCCAACTTTAAAAGCTCTCAGGGTACAAAGCGTTGTGATTAGGAGTGGCTGGCCATGAAAAATTAACAGGTTTATCACTTCCCTCTCCCTATCTTTTCCTCCCTCTCCTCTGAGCATTTCTGCTCTTCACTTTACGGTCGTTACTCTTCATACGAGTTCCCATCCCCCTATTTTGTCCATCTCCATTCATTCCTACCTTCATCCAAGCTATACTTTTCCAATTTTCTTTCAGCGTGTCCCACTGAGCCCAGGGGAGGACTGGGAGAGAATGGAGCTGTGATTAAGTTGATACATTTCAGATAATAAAGCGGAATGGCTATCATTGTCTTCCCTTTCTTACACTCAGGACCGACTCAAACCCCAACCCCATCCCGCACGCCCTTTTTCTCTCTGCTCTGGGCAGTTTGGACACTGATAGACGAACCGTATGTGAGGACAATGGATAGGGACAGTAAGAGGAAAAGAGAATAGTTGAGATACGGACAGTTTCGTTTTCTTCTTTGTGCCTGATATCACGTATTACAGGAGGGTTTGGTGGAGGCACACTTTGAAAAGGCAGGAGCAGATATCTTCAAGTTGACGCTAGACGACAACTCTTGCCTTTTTGGTGCTTTATCCTCAGTGCTTTTGCTTGCTTTTTTTTTTAAGATTGACCTCTGAGGTATTTCATTTTAACAATGTGTTTAATATATATATATATATATGTTTTATATCACACATTGATATATATATATATATATATATATATATATATATGTATATATATATATATATATATATATATATATATATATATATATATATATATATATATATATATATATATCAATGTGTGATTTAGGTTATTTTAAGGTTAAAGAATCTCATATTACTGGATCTTACTGAATTTGGAAAACCTAATTTGAGTGTTATAACATTTAATGATTCTGCACCATTCTTGTTGATTTTTTTTCACTACAAAAATAGCAGCTGGTGTATTATTCTGCACAATGGGGTTTCTTTTTGATCTGCAAATTTCCCCTACGTAGAATCTATAGAGGGAACTTTTTTACATTATTGTTGCAATTGGTATTGCACCAATACCAGTATCAGGCAGGGCCCCGATCCAGCACTAAAATGGTGGCATCGGTATCGGCGAATACCAACAAATAGGGCACCGATGCCATTTTGAGAGCCAAAAGTTTATTCAACTATTGTCACCCATTCCAGATAGGCAATAAAAAGTTCTACTGGATTCACTTTGTATTAGTCTTTTTCCTGCTTCACAAAGGTAGGCAGCAGCTTGACAAATCCATGATGGCAATTAATTTAAGTAGTATGCAGTTCTTCGTATATACACACACATCAATTTCAAACAGATAGTATCGGCCGATACTGCACAGCCAGGTATCGGTATAGGGGCCAAAAAAATGGCATAGGTGCAACATCAGTTGCAAGCAAAACACACATTTTGTAAATTAACAAATATGCAAATCAGAAATGAAACTTTTACTAAAAGAGTTTTAGATTTTGTTGTTTTGATTTATATTATTTTAAGTTTAATCAGTACATTTTTTTTATACTTTATATTTTTAAATCCTTTTTTTTTAAATTAACATTTGTCAGATTGTGTTTTACAGATTGAATTCTTTGAAATTGTGTTTTATATATCATTGTCATGATTTTACTAAGGTTCAGACTGAAATGCAGAAGACCAAACAGGGAGACCAGGGAAAAGGTTTAACAGGTTTTATTGAAGAGATAATTCAGAGAGAAGTGTTACTCTGAACACTGCTCAACCGGAACTGAAAAGTGAGGGGAAGACACAGCGGTTAGTTCAGGCTCAGTGGGATATTTGACTCTTGAACTTGGAGAAGAGGATTTGGTTGCTGACTCATGTTTCCAGAGAAGTTGTTGAATACTTGACTCCAGTCTGTGTGCTGTAGTTCCAGTGTTTGTCTGATTCGGTGGAGGGCGGAACAGGGTTTACCAAGAATACGGTTGTTACAGGTGAACGGAGAAACTAACTGCCACTCAGATTTCCTGCGGAACTTGAACGGGTCGTAGTGGAGATGATTCACTTGCTCAGTGTGAAGCTCAAACGATCTCTTGGGGAAAGTGGATCCAAACCTCTTGTTTGAACCCCAGCTCAGTTTGAAGCTCAGTTGATCCTTCCAGGGAGAGAAGGTCCGAGAAATCCAGTTTGCTGGATTACTTCCTGCCGAGAGGCAAAGACAAAACAATGTTAAAACTCAGTTAGACAAAAACTCAGTTTGACTCAGCAAAACTCAGCTTGGCTAGAGTACCCAAAACTGGCAAACACTCTGGCGTTGAGGTAGTGGCAGTCAGCAGCTTAAGAACACTCCATTAACGAGGAAACCATCAGCAGGTGTGTGAGGAGGGGGACCAGAACCAGGCGCCTCCTGGTGGAGGAAGGGAGACAAACACAGAAACACAAACACAAAGACAGGAGTCCTGACAATCATTTTTTCTATACTTGAGTAAAAATACTCGCTCTTGAGAAGACATTGATAGATACAATGTTGTTTGATTAAAACGATTTTTACAGGGTTTTTTTGGCTTACATTTTTATAAAAATTTCTATTCAAAAAATCTATTTAAATTATTGCAACAACACATTATCAGTAGGGTAAAACTAACCTGTCTCACGACGGTCTAACCCAACTCACGTTCCCTATTAGTGGGTGAACAATCCAACGCTTGGTGAATTCTGCTTCACATTCATGGATCTATTTATGAGGTTTCTGCACATCTGCAGGAATTACCTAGCAATATATAATATTGTTTTACAAATATAATACATATTGAAGTTACTTTTACACATACTGATATTGACATGACTTAACAGCTGCAACAGAACAGACAACAAATCAAGAGCTCAAAGAGAACCCGTTTCTTGGAGCCCAGTTTGTTGATAGAAAAACATAGATAGCGACATAGATGATACAGGGGGATGGGAAACATGGCAGATGATGGATCAGATCTGGAGGTGAAAGACATTCCTCATCCTTCGATGTTTAAATGTATCTGTTGATCATGTTTCAAGTTCTGTTTATATTAAGTTAGCCCATTTTCTGTGCATAGAAATGCTTAAGAAAATGTTTTTTAAAAGTGATTTTGTATGATTTAAGGAACATTTTGATTAGCCCTGTATAATGTATGCAATGTGGAACATACTTATGATATTGCCAAAATTATTGTTATTATTACAGACAACCTTGTTCAACAAATCTAGGTATAAAATTTCCAGGCTCCTAAATATTCCACAGTCAATTGTCAGCTGTATCATAGGAAAATGGTAATGCTTGGCAACAGCAGCTGTCATGAAGTGGTAGATCATGTAAACTTACAGAGGGGTCAGCATAATGCAAAGAGGTCGCCAACTTTCTGCAGAGTCAATCCCCACACACCTCCAAACTTCATGTGGCCTTCAGATTAGCTAAACAACAGAGAGCTTCATGGAATGGGTTTCCATGGTGGAGGACCTGCATCCAAGCCAAACATCACCAGGTGCAATGCCAAGCGGAGGATACTGTGATGTGAAGTATGGCGCCACTGGACCTCAGAGCAGTGGAGGCATGGAGTTCTGGAGTGATGAATTGTGCTTCTCCATCTGGAAATCTGATGGATGAATCTGGGTTTGGTGGTTGCCATGACAACGGTCTTTGTCTCACTGCATTGTGCCAAGTATAAAGTTTGGTAGAGGGAGTATTATGGTGTGGGCTTGTTTTTCAGGAACTTGGCTCGGCCCGTTAGTTTCAGTGAAGGGAATTCGGAATGATTCATCATACCGAGACATTTTGGACAATCCCATGTTCCCAACTATGTAGGAACAGTCTGGAGCTGCCCACTTCCTCTTTCAACATGACTGAACCAGAGAACAAAGCAAGGTCCATAAAGACAAGGATGGCAGAGTTTGGTATAGATGAGCTTGACTGGCCTGCACAGTCCTGACCTCAGCCAATAGGAAAGCCTTGGCATACATTAGAGCAGAGACTGAGAGCAAGGCCTTCCACCATCAGTGTGTGACCTCATAAATACTGTCATGATCTGGCCTGTTTGCTCCTCCCTAATTAGTAATTCCTCTCACCTGCCCTCTTCCTTCCCTGCCTCAATTATAATTTATTCCCCTCACCTGTTTCCTCTGGTTTATATTCGTTTCAGCCTGAGCATTCAGTGCCAGATCATTGCTTGTCTTTTTTTTAGTCTGTCTGTTCAGTTTGATTTGATGGTTCATGTCCTGGATCCTAGCAGCCAGTGGAAAGAGGGTTTTTGTGTTTGTCTCGTCTCCTGATTGTCCACTGTTCCTCCCCTGTGGAGTCCTCTGGGTTTTGGCTCATTATGTGGGGAGGTTCAGTTTTTATCAAAGTAAGCCTGGCTCCAGGGTGGAGACCAGTTTAAAGTCCTGCTTCAAGTTCCGGTTCTATGTCCTGTCTCGGCCACCCTCTTCCACTGAGCCTGCTCATCTGTACCTGATCCTGCCTGCTCCTGTGCGTGACCACCTGGTCATGCTTCTGGTCCCAGTCTGACTCTGAACCCTCCTGGGAGCCTGTGGATGCCTCGAAGTCTGGATCCTGCTACCTGTTTCTGCTCCTGCCTGATCTGGATCCTGCCTGTTCCTGTCTGTTTCTGTCTGTTCTGGATCCCTGACTAGTTTTTGTTTAATAAACCTTTTTGAACTTTCCTACTGACTGTCTCGCCTTGAATACTGGGTCCATCTGTCCTCTCCCCCTGACAAATACGCTCCTGGAAGGATGGTCAAAAACTCCCATAAACACTCCTAAACCTTGTGAACAGCTTCCCCATAAGAATTGAAGCTGTTCTAGCTGCAAAGGGTGGAAAAACATCACATTGAACCTCTATGGATCAGGATCGGGACGTCATTGAAGCTGACATGTGGGTAAAGTGAACAAATACTTTTGGATTTATAGTGTAATTTTTACTTTAACTCAAGAAAATGTGTTCAATTGGTCCATTTACTAGAGTCTTTTTACACAGTACAAAATGTAAGCATTTTTGGCACATTTGTAGTTTATTTTGAATTTAACATCCACAGATTTTGTGGTGAATGCTTTGTTGTTAGTTTAAACAAACGGCTCTTTTCTCTTTCCTGGCTTCTTTATTTATGCCATGCTCTTCTCCCTTCCCTCTTCCCTCTTTACTTCTGTCACTCTGTATTATAATGCCTTTCTTGGCTTTTCTGGTTTTATGTTTATGCTCAAACCTTTCCATGTTGATAACTTATCAGTTTGCTGTAGTTTTAAATTTACTCACTTAGTTGAAAAAATTGTTAATTATGCATAAATATTTTCATTTGAATTTCTAAGTAAGGCTAATGGCAATTTTGGTATCGCAAGTCTCTGGTATTTGTATCATTACGATATGAATGTAGGTTAAAAAAATTATCTTTTAAATCAATTCAAACGATGCAATAAGATGCCTTCCCTACTAAAAATAAGAGAGTAGTGCCCAGAACGATTTCGGATAAACACTTGGTTGGTAAAAGAAAGGTTTTATATGCAAAAAAAGAAAAGTAAAAAAGACCTTTATCGTAAAATGTAAGAATACTAAAGTTTCAGGTTTGCATGAATTATGTATCTGGAACTGTTTAGTCATTCCCTCTGACATTTATGGTAATTTCATATAGAAGCCTTAGTAATCTTTTTATGTTCACTCTCACTGATCTTAACATTAATGTACTCATCTTACTGTCCATATGGGTAATGAGTCATAAATATTCATCTGATTGGACTTTAACATTACAAGAGCTGGCCTTGACGCTGTCCCATAAAGGCACACAGACACACACTGAAGGGTCCAGTAAAACAGTCCGAGGGGAAACGGACAGTCGAGTGCTCTTCTGCCAACGGAACACTTTGTTCCTCCAGAACGTAAACATACTGATTTATCTCAACAGCTCTCTTCAAACATCGCCGCCCCTCTTCCTCCCCTCCTCTGCCGCTTTCCTCCTCAAACCCTCTGTCTCTTCAGCATGGTGCCCCCACTGCACCCCCGGGCCCTCGTTTCGTTGGGAGCATGTGATGTCTGTGTCAACGCTCGCTGACCTCACCTCTTGTTTTTCTTTTTCCTGCCTCTGCATCAAAATGCAAAATGTAAAACAAAGAGAGGCAGCTTTGGACTAAGATGACAAATTATACCCTTCAAACTCAGACAGACCACTCTCTTTACCAGATATGTAGTGGTGCTGCCCTTTGGTTTTTCCTCCGCCCCTGCATTGCCTTTTACAGATGCGTTAAATACATGCCACCTTCCAGCTACATTTATCCTCCTTTTTTCTTTCTATGGACAGAAGCTTGGTGGCTTCAGCTGATTCGGACATAGCTTTGAGACTGACAGTTGACATTCTCTCTCTTTTTAAATCCTGTCCTGTTCCTTTATTTTCCTCACTCTGCTCAGATTGCCGGTCTATTGTCAGAGGTATAGTTCAGGGGCAGGGAGAGAGGGATGGGGACAGATAGCTTCTGTCGAAGTCTTTTGATTGTGTGATTTTTAGGGGTTGGGGTAAGTTAAGGCAAGCCTTTACAGCTGAATATATTACAGACCAACAAAAAAAAGTAACCAATAGTAGCTCTAAAATTAATAAAGCACCATCTTTATGTGATTATTTTTAGTTTCTTATATTTTAAGAAATTTATACTCACTCAAAGTACTTTAAAAGCAGACTTTACTTTTAAAACAATATGAATTCCTTGCATATTTCAAAAAATTTATTTTGAAATTAAATTAAAAAAATGGAATACAGGAAATAAAACTTAGAAAAAGGTTTCAATAAAAAAAAAAAAAAAAGTTTCTTTTGATTATCTTTGCTCTTTTCTGTGATTTTTTTCTCATTTATTGTATATACATACCGTATATCTGTATAAGTTATATAGAGTTTTTACAGATTTAATATTTTAAATTTTTCTTTTTTTTTCAAAGTAAACAGAATTAAATATGTAATCATAAATATGTATAAAATATTAAAATGTATTTTTCATTTTTTTTCAAACAACTAACAACTCATTTTAAACAACAAAGCCTGACCCTTAAAAGCTTAAAAAAAAATTGGATTGCATTTTTATTCTTTTAACTTTCTATTTACAAAAAATAAATGTTCTTTGCTTTAAACAATAATGGAATTGACTCTACAGAGGAGCAGGAATTTAGTTTATAGTTCAGCAGAACTGGTTAAAGTCATTGATGCATGAGATATGTTGCTCAAATATACGGAAGAGGATTAGGGCCACTGAAAAAAAAAAGTTAACTGATTTTTTTTTTTTTTTTTTTTTCAGTATAGTATGGGGAAAAAGTCAGAATTCTGACTTTAATCTCAGAATTCTGACTTTTTTTTCTCAGAATTCTGACTTTTTTATTGTCAGAATTCAGTCAGAATTCTGACAATAAAAAGGTCAGAATTCTTAGATTAATGTCATTAAAAAAGTCATTCTTAGATTAAAAAGTCAGAATTCTGAAATAATGTTAAACTGAAATAAAATTAAAAAATCAGTTAACTTTTTTTTTTTTCCAGTGGCCCTAATCCTCTTCCATACAAATACCAGGTTTTGAGTGTGAACAAAATGTTTATTGGTAAGAGAAACTATAAACATAAAACTTGCAGGTTCAAAAATATATTAAAATAACAGAGAAAAGAAACTAACGGCTGAGAGCCTGTTGAGCCTGAGAGTCTTTTGCTGAGGCCAGCTGACAGCCAAGAGAAGATAACATTTTTATTTATTTAGGATAAAGGTGTTTTCATTAATTCTTAATTTTATATTAAATCTTTTCATATCTATCTTATTTTAATTTAAGCTTCTCCCTGTGTGACATCAGTAAAATATATAAATAAAAACATTAAAAACTCTCCCACAGAAGTAGAATTTTGTTCTTTATCCCCCCCTCCCTGTGACCACTGACCACCGTTCGTTGGTGGGTGTGGTTGTGTACAAGAGCTACTATAATTTCTCTGCTCCTTTTCTTTTCCCTCTGATCTCCTAACATGAAACAGTTTCCATTCTAGTGATGCCTTTGTTGTAATTGAGTTTGTCCGAGTGGAAAAAACAACACAAGCCAGAAGAATATTAAAGGCCTGGTATTTTGTATACATGTCAGATCGGATGATTGTACATTTAAATTGGGTTGGTTTGCGCCGGGTGTGTGAATGTAAAGAGAGTTGAGAGCTCTAATAGAGAGGGAGAGAAACCGGACCGGGAATTAAATCCTTTGCATGTAAACAAGCAAAGCTTTGGTTTTATCTTCTGGATATAATTGCTGGATATGAATGAATGAGCAGTAACATTTGCTTTAACTATTTCCTAAATATGTCTGTGACTCTGTCGCAGGTGTGAAGATGTCTTTGCTTAGATGTAAACTATCAGTTAGAGAAAAGAAAGACCCAGAGAGACTAGACACGATTTCACTTCTTTATTTACTTATTTTTTAATGACTGAACTTAAAATCTGTCTCACTAGGTATTAGCAGCTCAGAGCTTTATGAAAAGGGGAGACTGGAAACCAGTGGTTTAGTCATACTGGTGCATTGGTTTCTTATCAGGCTCTTTTTATAATAATAATAATAATAATAATAATAATAATAATGATGATGACGATGATGATAATTATTATTATTAAATACAGAGCAAATAATGAAATGCTGGATGTTACTTTGGGGGTTGTATCTAGTTACTTACAGTATACTCAGTTACAAGTATAATCGTTTTGCTGATCTTATCACCTCTGCTTGGGACATTTTAATTCTGCAAAGACATGAGATTCGTTGTAATTAAAGCAAGGCTTGCTAAAGCTGCTCCCCCTGCAGGACCTTTTGAAACTAGCACTGCTATAAACACTGACTGACCTCCACCCCACAGCTGCAGTAAACTCTTAGTCTCAATGATGCTGGAAAACTATGGAGTGAATTTTCTGTCAATGTTGTTGCAAGCAAATAATCATTTTTTGTAAATGGAAAAAAAAAATGCAATCTAAAAATGAAACTAAAAATGCCAAATATTTTTATTTTTTCAGTACTCTAATAAAAAAAAAAACTTAATTTTTACTTCTTTTTTTTTTTTACATTTTCTTTCTTCAAACTAGTTTTTCACTTTTTTTCATGTATATTTATTCCTAAATAATTTTTTCAAATGTGTCTTTTTCTGGTTAAATTTTATCAATTGACTCTTAATATATTTAATTTACTGATCAAGTTTACTTATGGGGACTTGCTTTCTTCTAGAGTGAAAAGCGAAAACACTCGTTCATTGGTCATTATGAATTATAGTAACAAGGTTTCTATTGGTCAAGAGTGAGTGTTTGTATTGGGCTCAAATTAGAACAATGTGATCATTGAAGTGCAATTCAAAAACTCAATACGAAAAATTTAATTAATTGGATTAAATGTAACTTGTAAATATAAATCTGTCAAAAAATATGGTTGAGCATTTTTAAATAAAAAATAATAAAAAATAAAAAATAATAAAAAAAAAAAATAATGTGAAGAGAATAAAATCTGAAAAAATAGAGAAGTTATTCTTAGAACCTTTTCTAATTAAGAATTTTTTCAGTTTTATACCTGGATAGATTTTTTTCATTTATATTTCTATTCACAAAACATGTTCTTCACTTTTAACGATAGAGTCATGATGGGTTCACTGAAAGCGACCCAAGAATGCAGAACACCACTGACGGACACAAGGATGAAAGTTTAACAGTTTTATTTATGCACAAGCACACTGAATATTCAGGTTCAGGTTCGGGGCCTGGATTCTGGTTCACCGGAGTCTGCGTGAGAGACAGTTCAGTTAGCGTTGCCAACAGAGGTTTGACTTCCAGAAGTTTTACTGATTGTACCTTGAGGGTTCTTGAGGTTAGCTTTGGGAGAGTCACTGTTGGTTCTGGAGAGGAGTTCATCAGCAGAGTCCGTAGCTGCTTCAGCGTCTCACGTCTAATTAGAACAGACCTTGGCTTTGGGTTTCCCAGCTCTAGTCCAGAGCTGCTTGGAGATTCTCTGTGAATCTTCAGGTTTGGCTCTGAGGGTCGGCTCGGCAGGTTAGCTCTTCCAGAGCTTTCACAGAGGAGGCACAGGTTTCCTGGAAAACAGACACAGGGGTTAGAATCCAAGCTGGATTCAAAAGTCATCGAATTACTCTGAGGATCTAGGCTTAAGCGCTGACCAACTGGAACAACACTGCGGCGTTGAGGCAAGGTCTGAAGACAGCTTAAGTAGTGGATCCTCTGATGATCTTGACGAGCTGCAGCTGTGCAGGAGGCTCCCTCAGAGGATCCACGGCGGACTCTGCTGGAGAAAGGTGGAATTTCTCCAGCTTCCAACAGATAGCAAAACAAAATTCACTCTTTAGCAAGTCTTATCAGGAAAAAAGTCGCAATAGTAACACTAACAGAGGTCAGAACTTACGGTCCTTAAAGTAACATGGAAACGGCCATTCCAATCGTTGCATTTCCGAATTCACCCGAGTGGTGCCCGATTTGACACGAGTGAATAAAGTGAATGTGATTGGTCGTTTATCAAGGGGGCGGGATTGTTGTGGCAGAAGGTTCACAAGCAAGTATGGTTGTGGCCGGTGTCTCGTAAGCATCTTACTAACCAGTTAGCAACTTAGTGCTAGTAGGTTCCCAATGGGAAATCACATTGGCACCAAGTAGCACTAAATTGGTGACTTAGAAACAACACTGTCAAGGAACGCTATGGACAGAGGAAACATGCAAGAGGAGGAGAGTTTTGTGTTGGAGGTCGTGGATGAGTCTCCTCCATCATCCATTTTTTATTTAGAGGAGGAAAGCGGGGATGAAGATGTTGTGGAAGAGGACGCCAGAAGCTTGGTTTGGTGTAGAAGGCTTACAGCCGTACATGTTTGAGCCCTTGCCTCGCAACGCTGCCAGTTCTGTTAGCTCTACGTCTGCTGAAGACACAGACGTCCATCCCTGTGAACACTGGGACAGAACTCAATGGGAAAGGAAATGATTCTTATTTCTTATTTCAACCATTGTGTATATAAGCTGCAACATATGAATCAAGATGCTATGACCGAAAAAATTTGATTGACAGATGACCGTTGATATATGATTGGCCGAATTTAGGCGTTCAGGCTGACATATAACTAACTGGCCTGCAGAAGATAACAGGGAAAAAAACCCACAGATTTTTAAATAAGGATTTTTTTTATGGAAATTTTCTAAATTTTGGCACGTCTGATAAAGATTACATTAATATACATGTTTAAGCCAGAATGAGTTGACATTTAAATATGATTTCCCTATGACTTTAAGCCCAATAACGACATTGTCAGTTCTGTTCTTTTGCAAACATTTTTCTGTTTAAGGTCTTGCCATGGAGCAGGTGTCTCGTCTAAATTCATTTTGTTCAAGCCCTGTCCACATCAAAAATTCATTTTATCTTCCTTTCCTCTTTGGACAAAGGTTTTCTTCGTCTGTGGATATTGATGCTGCAAAGCTGCAGGTCTTAGGGCAAACACGAGAACAGGCTCATAATACAGCCACCAGGTTGGTAACACAGAAAGCTGAAAGTCTGGTTTTCCTGCAGGAGACATGAGAGAGAAATGATAGACCGTCCGATTACCATTACTGGGAATTAGCAGAGGACATATTTGGAGCTGCTTTAAAAGAAAGACCTTTCTTTCTAAGACAGCATTTGAAATGTTATTACTACAAAACAGTCCTGCACACATTAAAGGCACACTGTGACCTACAGAGTTGATGCATATGATTTATTTTAAATGATTCCTCAGGTCTATTTGAGCCCTTGACATTATCAATGCTACGAGTGGGGCTCCCCTCTTGAAATACCAACTTTGGAAGTTAGAAGACGCACTGTCATTGGCCAGGCCATGTGACCTGGAAGAACATATCGCTTGACAGCTACAGTGGAGCGACTCATTATACAGTCATGGAGCTAAGGCTTTTATTCTACTTTTTTTCAGCCTACTCAACTACTGGTCATGGCTGAGGCAAGGAAAAAGTTTAAATGAAAGGGATGGTATGCGACGAAAAATAAAGAGTCGACCTTGGAAAGGAGTTTGTTAGCGCAGACTGAAAGAAGAAGCCGGGTGTAAAATCGATTGTCTTTTCTCAACTTTATTATTAGAATGGTAAGTAAACACTTTGTTCCTAGTATACAGTCATATATCTGTTATATTTTCTATGTTTAGTAGAAGCAAAATACAGGTAGAGAAAGCCAGCAGGCTACAAACAAAAGCTAGTACAGGTTACAGGTCTAGCACCCCTGGTGGTCACAAGTTACATGTGCGCTTTTAAACGTCACAGAGTGATTAAACAGCTATCCCTTCTTAAGAGAATAATTAATTTATCTTATTCCGTTTGAGTATCTGAATAAAATGACAGATGAATAACCAAGTAATCTCAAAGAAAGTGGCCAGAGAGAGAACCTTAACCTTATACTCGCTCATGTGCCATAAACTTAACAAGCCACCCAGCAGAATAATGCTCACTTGTCTCCTTCGTGTTGTGAGGGGCTGGTCTACTTTCCAGCAGTGAATGAATTAGAAGCAGGTTACGCCCAGGACAGGTTGATGGTTTTTGTATGGCAACACAGGGAACAACTGGAAAAGCAAAGGAAAATAAGAATATGCACAAGCATACTTGTGCCAGATGACAGTATAGAGACAGATTAAGCATACAGATGTGTTTTTAGACTGTTGGAGGAAGATAGACTAACCTAACAGTGCATGAGGAGAACATGCAAACTTTGACACATGCATGTAAACTGCTCTCCGTGCACCTTTTGAATGTTCTATATGAGTAGATTCATTATAATAAAGGTCCCAGATAGCTGACCGCGGTCCAGATCCGGACCAACCTGCTGCCTAATCCGGACCCAACCTGATTTAAAACATTTTCAAATTACTGCATGTTGTTTGATGGCAGTGTCTAATTTCACTTGCACCACTTCCCTGTTTGTATGGTAAAGCCCTCCAGAGCGTCCGCAACCAAGCTGCATGTAATACAAATCAGCCAATGAGCTGCTGTCAGTCTGGGTTGCTGCTGCTGCTACTTTTAGACACAGCAGGCAAACCTGTAGCAAGCCGGGTGATGGGAAAGAAGGAGAAGATGATGAGAAAAGGTGAAAGAAAGTGAGGACAGCTGGAAGAACTGTGGTGAACAGAAAAGTGAAACGGCGTGCTCAAAGATGACCCTGCACATTTAGAGGATGTTTGGCTCAACCTGCTGCTGTGATGCAGGATTCTCCACCATGAACAGAATCAAAAAATAAATATGGATCCAGGCTCAAAATGAGCTCCTTGATATGTGCTTTAGAATGGCTTTGTCTCCATTCAAACCCAGGTTTAAAGCCTTGCAGGGCAGCATAAAGCCCACTGCTGTCATTAAGCCATAAAAAAGAAAGAAAAAGACTAAAAAAAAAAATTTGATTTTAAAATGGAAAAAAATTATTTTTTTTCCCTTTAAAAAATCAATGTATAACATGTATGTGTAAAAACCTCACTTTATTTCAGTGTAAAATTCTGTTTAAAGTAACAGATTATAATCAAAAATGTCTCTGGACCTTTACTGGTTGTTGATTTTCTTTAGTTGGACCCTGCTGATTTTTAATTGATTACCCCTGCTATAAAGCCTCCAATATGTTACCAGCATGACTTCATGCTTCTTCTCTGCTCTCTTGCTTTCTATCTCCCTGTAGATTCTCTCCCAATCACATGTGGACCCCTTTTCTCTGCGCTCATGTCAACTTTTGTCACTTTGAAAGTGGAAGCAACCTGAGAAAGTAAACTGCCTGTAACTGGGCTTCATGTCAGGAAGTGCTGTTTTCTTCCAAGTTGCAGCTCGAAACATTAGCAAAGCATCTTCAGGCTAATAGCTATTCTCTTCAAGAGTAGAATCTGATTTCAGATCAAGCTATCCGCTCAACTGACCATTTTTCATTTTTTGTCAATGCTTGACAAAAACAAAAAAAAAAAATGCTTAATGGTAGCTCCAAATGGTAGCTCCAAACTCATTATAAATGTCTGTGTGCAAATATAAACGAAAGTGTATTCAAGCCTCATGTTCCTCAATAAAAAACACAACCTAACTCTAACTTAGCTCATTGAAAGTTCCAGATGTATTCTGACTATATTGCAGTGTTATAGATACAAAACAGGACATGTTCCATTGATCCATGCACTCCAAAGTAAAAACCTGACATTTCAAATTTAATAACATCCAATAGAAAACCTGTGGAAGTAAAAACAAGAAGTCCCTGATCCTTTTTTCTTATATCCAACATGTCTCCTGCACATATAAATCAGCTGCAGGTATAAACTAATATCAAGTCATGGGCACATTTAGAACTGCATGACTTTTGGAAACATATGCCTTCAATGCATTTAAGCATAAGACAGAGAGTTGCACATTTTTATGGCCTTAATTCCCTAAAGTGGGTTGATCTGGTCACAAAAGGCCAACAATGGCAAACAATGTCCAAGTTATAACTCCTTAAGGAAATTAAATTAAATTCAATTCAGTTTATTTCTATAGTACCAATTCACAAAACATGTAATCTCAAGGCAGGGGCGGATTTAGGATATTTGGGGCCCTAGGAAAAGGCAGGCAGGGGGCCCTCTGAATTGAGAAGACAACACAAAAAACAGACCCGTTATACAGATAGATAAATGTTAATAGAATAGACATCCATTATCTGTTCTAGGTTTTGTCCCTCTCTTCTTGTCCCTTTTCTTCTTGTTTTCCTCTCTATGTTTTGTACTCAGCTGAATTTTTCATGCTGCCTCTAAAGGAATGAAAGATTTTTTTTCGGAGCACTAAGCTCACTTAGCTGATTGCTCCTTCCTGTGTTTCCAAAAAGGCAAAAGTAAATAACCCAGTCCTTCTTTTCACTGTAGACAAGCTATGATCTGCTTATCTGTTCTCCATTTTTCATTTGGATGAAATAATAGCTGCATGAATCATGACAGCAGACAAGACAGAGGAGAGCAGGAGGCGGGGTTACCAATCTACTCGCTCTGGAGAGCAGAGTTTGCTGCTTTTAGATGTTGTTGCCAAAGTCTCCAGTAGCAGAAAAAAGTTGCTAGATTTGGCGCTAGGCGCTTCTTCAAAATAGAAAAAGCAACACTGCTCTTCGCATCATTTTTTTTTTCAAATGGTTTGCTGCTGTCTGTTTGGATCTTTCTGAACATGTGCAGCAAATGGACTGATCAAATATCGTGGACACTGAAGGGGGGGGCTGAGACACACCTAACATTATAAGCGTTCTGATGGCATTTTAGCGAAAGGCTTTTTATCAAAAACATAATTAATGTTCGCAAATGAGGAAAAGTTGTATTAACTATACATGTAAACAGAGTTTTATGGGGCCCCCAGGAACTAGGGGCCCTAGGCAACTGCCTAGTATTGCCTAATGGTAAATCCCCCCCTGTCTCAAGGCACTTTACAGTTCACCAGTTCATCCAGTCAAATTAATTCAAAGTTTTCCATTTAAGGAAAACCAGTTGATTGCATTGACTCATTGACTCGAATGCAATCCCTCACACTAAGCATGCTTGTAGCGACAGTGGAGAGGAAAAACTCCCTTTTAACAGGAAGAAACCTCCAGTAGAACCAGGCTCAGTGCGAGCGGCCATCTGTTGAGGCCGACTGGGGTTCAAGGAGACAGAAGCAGAGATACAAAAAGCAGCTGTAAAAGGCGGCCCCGCCCAGGAAACACACAGCCAGGCAGACGAGCTCCGAGCCAGTTCCCATGCCAGAGGATGAAGAGAGCACATCCGAACAGTCACGGTCAGAGAAACAGGACTACACTGAAAAACAGGCTAAACTCCAACATCTATAAACAAAGTTTTATTCTAAATAACTCATAACAATTAAACAGCTGTTTAAGTAAGATAAATGAGGAGTAAGCAAGTTGTCATGGTTTTGGTTGTGTTTAAGTTTTCTTTTTGAGATTTCAGTTTTACTTTGATCCATGTTTTTCTTTCTTTTCTAGTTGTATTGGTTTAATTCATATTTTGTGGTGTTTTCTGGATGCATTTGAGTTCTAAGGTATCTCCTTTCTAGACTCTTCTGTTCACACCTGCTCCCAATCTGTTGATTAACCTGTTTTTTGATTCTCTCTCCCATTTATGCACCTCCTGCTCAGTCACTGTTGCTGGTTTGCCCCCTTGTTGTGAGAATTCCTGGTTCTCAGTTTTTGTGGATTCATGTTTTTGGATTTTTGCTTCTGTTTAACTTTTTTGGACAATAAATCTTCAAGTAATCTCCTTCAGCTTCAGTCTGTATTTGGCTCCTGTCAAACCTCCACCCCACGGTAACAATCGTTAACTGAAACAAAGAGCATTTTTAAAGAACAGAGACAAAATAGTCTGTTAGTGCAGATGGAAAAATTCAACTACATCATCCAATCTACATCCAGAGTTGTGGCTGGGATGCCCTTTTGTTATTGCTTTAAAAAAGGGATTTTATTTTTGTATTTTTTCGTGTCAAATTTGAAAAATAATTTTATCGTGTGACACCATGCCCTGACTGACGGGTACATTAACGACCAATTAACATGTCAGCATTTTTTGCAGCAACATGATACTTCTTTTGTAGATAATGTTTGCAAAGAGTTGATTGTCAATGTAGTCCAGCAATGTTTGGAAGGATTGTTTTTACTTCAACTCCTATAAAAACCACACAAAAGAAAGATGCAGGCATATTTAGACTCCCATTAGAGAATTACAAATGTTTATTGTTAACGGTGCAACTAACAAAAGTCAGGACTTTAGTAAAAACAAGCTCAGCTTCATTGTTTATAGATCCATGTCAAAAGTATTTATTCATTTTTGATAACGAATTTGACAAGAAATAAGTAAGGATTTTCTTTAATAATCTGTCTATTGGTTTTTCCTGTTTTAAAAAAACTAAAACTTAAAAATTTCACATACTATGACTAAATGTCCCAAATTTGAAAAAATACATTTAGAGAAATAAAATTATTTAAAGAGTTATGATCAAAACCTCCTCTCTGTCTATTTTTCTTATTTTATAAAGAACCATCTCTCAACCCCTCAATCCCACTTTCCTTTCTCTGCCACTCATCCCTCTTTGTGATGTGTTTAAGCCAATCCCATAATAAAGGATGCGGTCATACATATTCATGATAGAAATCTAGTAATTAGTAACCCCCCCTCCTCATGCACACACATACACACACATGCTCAAAGAAAGGGTTCATGCATATGTATGTTCTTAGCAAACAAAGGCAGCTTGCAGCGTGGGGCATTCTCTATTAACACACGCATCCACATATGATGGCACCGATAGCAGACCTGCCACTCACTCACACATGCACGTGTGCAAACCCATCTATCTGCATGTACGCACACATTAAGAAGCAGCAGGGTTGGGATGGGAGGGTTTTTCCTCCCACATCAATAGAGAAGCTATAATTTCCCGTAGTTTGGGAAAAAAAAAAAAAAAACTCAGATCAGTGCTGACTCCCAACTCTTCACCTATTCAATGCCTGACACAGAGCACGAACACACACTGACAGCACTGCATCACTGTTGCATCATACCTAACAAAAGACAGGGAGGCATGTTAAGAATCCATCCCTGGTGGGATGCCGCCTCTTTAACTCCATCACACACACAATAACTCCCTCCCTGAATGTTATCTCTCACCGAACAAAAATCATCTGAACGCAAGGGAGACTTGGAACAATAAATGGAAAAGAATTGCATCATGTGAAGTGCGTCTGCTGCTTTGAACCTGAAGGGTTGGTGGATTTGTGGAAAAGGGGTTTTATGCCATCTGACATCCTGGGCCTTCCAGCAGATAAGTTTAGTTCGGTGTTTTGCTGATTGGGATGATAGAGAAATTAGTTAAGGCGGGGAATACATGAATACGGGATCGTTGGTACTGAAGAAAACCAGTGCTTGAATTATGCATTCTGAAAATTAGACAAGAGCTCCAAAAAAAATCAAAAAGGATTTAAGATGTTTACGAATAAAGTTTTAATAATCAAAGGCTCAGTAATCATGGATTCAGAATTCAACAAACCTAAGAATAATATTTTGTTTATTATCAGAAATGTATACAATATGACTGAATGAATTGATTAATTAATCAATTAATTAATAAATAGGCTGTTTTTTTTAAGTGTCATGCCAACATGGGCTTTTACAGTATCCTGTTATTTTGCATTTTCTCCCCATTAGAAATCATGGAGGGATCTGAAATTGAAAAATATTTATTGTAATGATACAGCTGCAAATAAGTTTTTGAACACCTGAGAAGTTAAAAGTTAATATTTGGCACAGTAGCCTTTGTTTGCAATTCCAGAGGTCAAAGGTTTTCTGTAGTTTTTAACCAGGTTTGCACACACTATAGAAGGGATTTTAGCCCTCTTCTCCACACAGATCTTCTGTACACACTAGAAACACCTAAAGGAATATGACCTTAGATACCAGTTGTTTTTTACACCTCCTTCATACATCTATAAAATCTACTCATTATACCCAAAAACATGCACCATTTGATTTTAAAAACAAGAAGTACGTAAATAAATTACCGGTAATAATTATTAAAATCGTTGGGAGGCGGCCGTTACAACAGCTGCAGTTCCAAATTCTATCATGTGGCGGAAGGTACACAAGCAAGTTTGGTTGTGGCCAGTTTCTCGAAAGCATCTTGCTAACCAGTTAGCAACTTAGTGCTAGTAGGTTCCTAATCGGAAATTACATTGGGACTAAGTAGCACTGAGCAACACTGGGACGTAACTCAAATGTTAAGTAAATTGATTGTTATTTCTTATTTCAACCGTTGCATATATTAGCTGAGACATATGAATCAAGATGCTATGACCAAACAAAATGTGATTGACAGATGACAGTTGATATATAATTGGACGAATTTAGTTGTACAAGCTGATGTAAAACTAACTGGCCTGCAGAAGATAACGAGAAAACAGATTTTAAGACAGGATTTTTTTTAATAGACATTTTCTAACTTTTGGGACAATATGGTCTAATAAAGTGTACATTTATATACATGTTTAAATAAGAATGATTTAAATATGACTTCCCTACGACTTTAAATATTTTGAGGAAAACAAACAATCAAAATGATTCTAAAAAAAAATCTTTTTTTTTCATAGTTGGCAGATCTTGTTTGATATATGACTATATTTTGTCAGGAATTTCAAGGCTAACAATATTTGATCACTTTCTTACGATGGAGTATTAGACTAAAGACAAATAAATTTTTCATAGGCTGTTTATGAGAATAAAGTAAAGCATGGCAAGTTTATTCCTATGGCATAATTCAGTACAAGGAAAATTCAAAGTGCTTTACATTAATAAAATAGAAGAAAAATAAAAGTAGAACAAAACCAAATAAAGATAAAGCACATTATAAAAGTAGTAAGTAAAAAAATGTAACAATTGGACCACAACCATAAACTAATAATATCTCAGTTAAAGCCTGGTTTATGCTCAGAAATCAGGTGGTCTTCCGCAGACACATACACATAGGTGCTATTCTCTAAAATTGTAGGCGACCGCAGACAGTGCCGCAGATAGTGTCGCCGGGAAGAGAGAAGGAAGGCCTCTGATTTATCAATTCTACATCCGCTCTACACTAAGCATATTTCCAGTTTGGTACCTAATGGCAGAAACTCTGGCTGTAGCCTGGCACACCTCGAACACTATCCCAGACACTGTGCAGGAGGATAATTTGTAGCACTGTGCGATGGTCTGTTGGTTTACAGTACACCCGAAGCCAAAACACGCAGCATCATGTCTTTCAGGAACACTCACGGGTGAACAGTGTGTTGTCCGCCGTTGGATGAGGGGTTGTAGACGGCGAACAAGCTCATCAAACCAACACACGGACACCCACAATCCTTGCTATTTCGTGATTGCCCCTCTTGCGTTGTGGCTAGAATAACATAGCGCACACCAAGCTTCAAAATTGGGAATAAATCAAAAATATCTGCGTCATACCTGATACAAGCTAACTGCAACACTCTGCTGTGGGAGTATACACAGCCCTTAAACAGTTTAACTACTTCTTTAAATTATTTTATTTGACCTAAAAGAACTCAGGCTTGCGGCAGTTTTCCAGTCTTCTGAGCGTTTTTTCCAGATCAGTGGAGCATAGGAACTAAATGCTGCTTCTCCATGTTTGGTTCTAGTTCTGGGTGAACAGAGAAAGCTGGAACAGGAAGACCTGAGTGGTCTGGGACGTTGACACACTGACAACAGATCTGTTACCCACCAAGAAATTGGTGGGTAGACCACCATTGGTTGAAAGATCACATTTTATGCAAACGCACATTTTATTAGGGTGTCTAATATTTCTGTTCTGTCAAACCATCATGTGAAACCTGCTTCACTGTGGAAAGGGGTGTTCCCAACATTTCTAAAATGTTGAAACTTGGCCAACAGAAACATTTTAAAGATGGTTCTAAAATAAAGATGAAGTCCTGACCTTAAGTCTTCTGTAAACATATCCTGTAAATTCATGCCCTTGCTCGACTATGGCACTCTACCAACTCCTAGCAATATTACAGCATGAGGAATGTTTAACAAAATATTATCAATGATGCATAGATATATCAGTCAGATATATGCATGTGGTGTTCTGTCCCTGAATGTACTATTGAAGCTTTAACAAACCATTAGGAGCATATTAACAGGATGAATGCATGCAAACTCCTGATCAGATCTGAATCAGATGTGAATAAAAAATCTATTGGAAAAGAAAAAAGGATATCCTAATAAGGTTTCAAAACACCCAGCACATTATGTATATCATATTGTGTGTTATAATGCCACCATTTGTTCTCAGTATGCAGTTGCTGCTGTAAGGTATATGAGTTAGAATCACAAAATTGTTGCTGATATTAAAAAGGGATGATCTGACCTTGAGCTCTGCGGAAAAAAAAAAAAAGTCATGCATAACAAATTGGGTCTCATTATTACTTTCTCCCACCTTTTGTCATGGTCTTGGTTCCGTTGTACTTTACTTTGCTTCTTGTTTTATAGTTTCATTGGTTTAATTCCAGTTTTGTTGTAATTTCTAGATTTATGTTAGATCTCATGTTTTTCTGTTGTCCTCTGTTGCCCTTGTGTGTGTGTGTGTGTGTGTTTTCCTTTCCCCTTGGCTCCTTCGTCGTCTGCTCTCACACCTGCTCCTTGTCAGCTCGTTAACCCTCCCTTTGTCTCTGTCAGCTACATATAACCTCCCTCTGCTCTCACTCTTTGTTGGTTCCTTGTTGTTGCTGGTTCTGTCATCGCAGTTGTCGTCTCACCTCGTCTCTACCTGGCTTCTTGTACGTTTTTTCCCTTGATGTCTCCATGGTTCTGATCTGTTACATTTTTAGTTGGATTTTTGATTCCTGCCTTTGTTAACCATTTTCATCATTAAAACTACAAGTATTCACCTCAACCTCATTTGGGTCCTCCAAACCACAACCAAACCCTGACACCTTTAATTAATAATTCTTATCATGCTGTACATAAAGCTTACAACAGGTTCACCACAGGCCTGGACACATGTTTTTTTTTAGTCTACAGTGTCCCTACGTAAACTTTTTTAAAGTCGTAAGGAAATGGCTCTTCCAATTGTTGCATTTCTGAATTCTCTAGAGTGGTGCCCGACTTTACACGAGTGAATAAAGTGAATGTGATTTGTCGATTATCCAGAGGGCGGGATTGTTGTGGCGGAAGGGTCGCAAGCAAGCTTGGTTGTGGCCGGTTTCTCGTGAGCAACTTGCTAACCAGTTAGCAACTTAGTGCTAGTAGATCCCAATGGGAAATTCCATTGGGACCAAGTAGCACTAAATTGGTGACTTAGAAACGACATTGTCAAGGAACGTTATGGACAGAGGAAACATGCAAGAGGAGGAGAATTTAGTGTTGGAGGTCGTGGATGAGTCTCCTCCATCATACATTTTTTATTTAGAGGAGGAAAGTGGGGACGAAGATGTTGTGGAAGAGGACGCCAGGGCGACAGAAGCTTGGTTTGGTGTAGAAGGCTTACAGCCGTACATGTTTGAGCCCTTGCCTCGCAACGCTGCCAGTTCTGTTAGCTCTACGCCTGCTGAAGACACAGACGTCCATCCCCGTGAACACTGGGACGGAACTCAATGGGAAAGGAAATAATTCTTATTTCTTATTTCAACCGTTGTGTATGTTAACTGCGACATATGAATCAATATGCTATGACCGAAAAAACTTGACAGATGACCGTTGATATATGATTGGCCAAATTTAGGTGTTCAGGCTGACGTATAACTAACTGGCCTCCATAAGATAACAAGAATAACAAGAAGAAGACAATATGATCTGACAAAGAATACATTTATATACATGTTTAAGCCAGAATGAATTGACATTTAAATATGATTTCTCTATGACTTTAAAGAAACAAACCTCTAACTGTACATAGTTCCCATTAAACGCCTGCACCAAAACACCAAATCCAGTTGATTATGATAAAACAAGGCTATATATTCAAAGCATCCATCCTGATAGTGTTTATATCAGGGGCTACAAACCAGATGCCCACGGGCACCAAGGGGCCCCAAGGTGCCACATGGGGTGCCCACAGCGTCGTTTGAAACCAGCACAAATCACCAGTTGGCTAAGATTGGAATTTTATCTTATTCTGTTGCTCCTCTTTTTTGAATCAACTACGGAGCATTTTATCATTTTAATATATAAAGAACATTGTGTCATGATGGGTTTAGGATTCAAGCCCATATGTAGAAACACAACCAGGAGACAGGGAAAAAGTTCAAAGGTTTATTTATAATTAGAATAGGCTGGTCAGCATATCATCAGATCGAGGGCCGGTCAAGGCTGGGTTCCTGCCTGGAGCTGAGTTGAGCAGCAGAGGGGAACAGTCCAAGTTAAGTTACATTATAAAAGTAGTAAGTAAAAAAATGTAACAATTGGACCACAACCATAAACTAATAATATCTCAGTTAAAGCCTGGTTTATGCTCAGAAATCAGGTGGTCTTCCGCAGACACATACACATAGGTGCTATTCTCTAAAATTGTAGGCGACCGCAGACAGTGCCGCAGATAGTGTCGCCGGGAAGAGAGAAGGAAGGCCTCTGATTTATCAATTCTACATCCGCTCTACACTAAGCATATTTCCAGTTTGGTACCTAATGGCAGAAACTCTGGCTGTAGCCTGGCACACCTCGAACACTATCCCAGACACTGTGCAGGAGGATAATTTGTAGCACTGTGCGATGGTCTGTTGGTTTACAGTACACCCGAAGCCAAAACACGCAGCATCATGTCTTTCAGGAACACTCACGGGTGAACAGTGTGTTGTCCGCCGTTGGATGAGGGGTTGTAGACGGCGAACAAGCTCATCAAACCAACACACGGACACCCACAATCCTTGCTATTTCGTGATTGCCCCTCTTGCGTTGTGGCTAGAATAACATAGCGCACACCAAGCTTCAAAATTGGGAATAAATCAAAAATATCTGCGTCATACCTGATACAAGCTAACTGCAACACTCTGCTGTGGGAGTATACACAGCCCTTAAACAGTTTAACTACTTCTTTAAATTATTTTATTTGACCTAAAAGAACTCAGGCTTGCGGCAGTTTTCCAGTCTTCTGAGCGTTTTTTCCAGATCAGTGGAGCATAGGAACTAAATGCTGCTTCTCCATGTTTGGTTCTAGTTCTGGGTGAACAGAGAAAGCTGGAACAGGAAGACCTGAGTGGTCTGGGACATTGACACACTGACAACAGATCTGTTACCCACCAAGAAATTGGTGGGTAGACCACCATTGGTTGAAAGACCACATTTTATGCAAACGCACATTTTATTAGGGTGTCTAATATTTCTGTTCTGTCAAACCATCATGTGAAACCTGCTTCACTGTGGAAAGGGGTGTTCCCAACATTTCTAAAATGTTGAAACTTGGCCAACAGAAACATTTTAAAGATGGTTCTAAAATAAAGATGAAGTCCTGACCTTAAGTCTTCTGTAAACATATCCTGTAAATTCATGCCCTTGCTCGACTATGGCACTCTACCAACTCCTAGCAATATTACAGCATGAGGAATGTTTAACAAAATATTATCAATGATGCATAGATATATCAGTCAGATATATGCATGTGGTGTTCTGTCCCTGAATGTACTATTGAAGCTTTAACAAACCATTAGGAGCATATTAACAGGATGAATGCATGCAAACTCCTGATCAGATCTGAATCAGATGTGGATAAAAAATCTATTGGAAAAGAAAAAAAGGATATCCTAATAAGGTTTCAAAACACCCAGCACATTATGTATATCATATTGTGTGTTATAATGCCACCATTTGTTCTCAGTATGCAGTTGCTGCTGTAAGGTATATGAGTTAGAATCACAAAATTGTTGCTGATATTAAAAAGGGATGATCTGACCTTGAGCTCTGCGGAAAAAAAAAAAAGTCATGCATAACAAATTGGGTCTCATTATTACTTTCTCCCACCTTTTGTCATGGTCTTGGTTCCGTTGTACTTTACTTTGCTTCTTGTTTTATAGTTTCATTGGTTTAATTCCAGTTTTGTTGTAATTTCTAGATTTATGTTAGATCTCATGTTTTTCTGTTGTCCTCTGTTGCCCTTGTGTGTGTGTGTGTGTGTGTGTGTTTTCCTTTCCCCTTGGCTCCTTCGTCGTCTGCTCTCACACCTGCTCCTTGTCAGCTCGTTAACCCTCCCTTTGTCTCTGTCAGCTACATATAACCTCCCTCTGCTCTCACTCTTTGTTGGTTCCTTGTTGTTGCTGGTTCTGTCATCGCAGTTGTCGTCTCACCTCGTCTCTACCTGGCTTCTTGTACGTTTTTTCCCTTGATGTCTCCATGGTTCTGATCTGTTACATTTTTAGTTGGATTTTTGATTCCTGCCTTTGTTAACCATTTTCATCATTAAAACTACAAGTATTCACCTCAACCTCATTTGGGTCCTCCAGACCACAACCAAACCCTGACACCTTTAATTAATAATTCTTATCATGCTGTCCATAAAGCTTACAACAGGTTCACCGCAGGCCTGGACACGTGTTTTTTTTTAGTCTACAGTGTCCCTACATAAACTTTTTTAAAGTCGTAGGGAAATGGCTCTTCCAACCGTTGCATTTCTGAATTCTCTGGAGTGGTGCCCGACTTTACACGAGTGAATAAAGTGAATGTGATTTGTTGATTATCCAGAGGGCGGGATTGTTGTGGCGGAAGGGTCGCAAGCAAGCTTGGTTGTGGCCGGTTTCTCGTGAGCAACTTGCTAACCAGTTAGCAACTTAGTGCTAGTAGATCCCAATGGGAAATTCCATTGGGACCAAGTAGCACTAAATTGGTGACTTAGAAACGACACTGTCAAGGAACGTTATGGACAGCGGAAATATGCAAGAGGAGGAGAGTTTAGTGTCCGAGTTCGTGGATGAGTCTCCTCCATCATAAATTTTTTTATTTAGAGGAGGAAAATGGGGACGAAGATGTTGTGGAAGAGGACGCCAGGGCGACAGAAGCTTGGTTTAGTGTAGAAGGCTTCCAGCCGTACATGTTTGAGCCCTCGCCTCGCAACGCTGCCAGTTCTCTTAGCTCTACACCCGCTGAAGACACAGACGTCCATCCCCATGAACACTGGGACGGAACTCAATGGGAAAGAAAATTAATCTTTTTTTAACCGTTGTGTATATTAGCTGCGACATATGAATCAAGATGCTATGACCGAAAAAACTTGACAGATGACCGTTGATATATGATTGGCCAAATTTAAGTGTTCAGGCTGACATATAACTAACTGGCCTGCATAAGATAACAAGAAGAAGACAATATGTTCTGATAAAGAATACATTTATATACATGTTTAAGCCAGAATGAATTGACATTTAAATATGTTTTCTCTATGACTTTAAAGAAACAAACCTCTAACTGTACATAGTTCCCATTAAACGCCTGCACCAAAACGCCAAAATCCAGTTGATTATGATAAAACAAGGCTATATATTAAAAGCATCCATCCTGATAGTGTTTATATCAGGGGCTACAAACCAGATGCCCACGGGCACCAAGGGGCCCCAAGGTGCCACATGGGGTGCCCACAGCGTCGTTTGAAACCAGCACAAATCACCAGTTGGCTAAGATTGGAATTTTATCTTATTCTGTTGCTCCTCTTTTTTGAATCAACTACGGAGCATTTTATCATTTTAATACATAAAGAACATTGAAGCATTTATAGAGATTTCAAAATAATATAAATAAAATTAGGAGTTAAAAGAAATAATAAAAAGTGTGCTTATTATGTAAGAAGTTAGGGTGAACGCCGATCCCTCCAGTTCATAGGTCAGTAATGTTAGCCCTTCCTATGTCTCGGTACCCATGAAGCAGCTGTCAGCCGTAAAAAAGGTTGGTGAGCCCTGGTTTAAATCATCCTGTTTGAGCTGAAATAAAACCTTAGCATCATCATCGATGAAGTACCATTAAAGCCATTGGTACTGCATGTAGACAGTAACTACCAGAAAGCCAGACGGTGGCCATAAATGCAGCCACTAAAGAAGTCCAGATCAAGCTGTAATGTCTAATCTACAGCTGGGAGGATGGGCTTAAGAGCATCAGCAGGTGCACTTTTAGCAAGTGTGCTATTTGCTTACCGTAGTAAACATGGATGGTAGTTCTGGAGTGCATCTTGAAATCTTTCATTTCTTTGCCAACCAAAGCCAGCGCATTAACAATGCAATCTTTTCAAGAAGATCAAAAAGAAAGAGTGATCCCCACATTATCGACCACCATGGTTGTTAGTTCTTCTTCTTCTGCATAGCAAGATGCAGAATAGTGACCTTTGTTGAGTATTAATGAGGTCGGATGAATGCGACCTAGCCGTTCTGACATAGGTCACATTTAAAAGATCAGATACGTATTGGGTTCAGGACCACATGGCCGAGTGTCCTGGGTTACATTGAAAAAAAATCAGATCTGTGTTGTTCAGACTGTCTTCAGCTGCTGGGTAAATGTAGGCTATGACACTGCCTACACAAATTTACACATATAGAATGGTATTATGATGAAAAATATTTCATAATCCTAAAATTACAATACAAATGACCTTTTTGTGCAATTTATGGTTTCACTGTTTTAAGAAGTATTTCACTTCTTTTTCTACCAAAGTCCAGTTTTTGTATACAATCACCGGCCACTTTATTAGGTACACCAGTCCAACTGCTCGTTAACAATTAATTTCTAAGCAGCCAATCACATGGCGGCAAGTCAGTGCATTTAGGCATGTAGACATGGTCAAGACAATCTCCTGCAGTTCAAACCGAGCATCAGTATGGGGAAGAAAGGTGATTTGAGTGACTTTGAACGTGGCATGATTATTGGTGCCAGAAGGGCTGGTCTGAGTATTTCAGAAACTGCTGATCTACTGGGATTTTCACGCACAACCATCTCTAGGGTTTACAGAGAATGGTCCGAAAAAGAAAAAACATCCAGTGAGCGGCAGTTCTGTGGGCGGAAATGCCTTGTTGATGCCAGAGGTCAGAGGAGAATGGCCAGACTGGTTCGAGCTGATAGAAGGGCAACAGTGACTCAAATAACCACCCGTTACAACCAAGGTGGGCAGAAGAGCATCTCTGAACGCACAGTACGTCGAACTTTGAGGCAGATGGGCTACAGCAGCAGAAGACCACACCGGGTGCCACTCCTTTCAGCTAAGAACAGGAAACTGAGGCTACAATTTGCACAAGCTCATCGAAATTGGACAATAGAAGATTGGAAAAACGTTGCCTGGTCTGATGAGTCTCGATTTCTGCTGCGACATTCGGATGGTAGGGTCAGAATTTGGCGTCGACAACATGAAAGCATTGATCCATCCTGCCTTGTATCAACGGTTCAGGCTGGTGGTGGTGGTGTCATGGTGTGGGGAATATTTTCTTGGCACTCTTTGGGGCCCTTGGTACCAATTGAACATCGTTGCAACGCCACAGCCTACCTGAGTATTGTTGCTGACCATGTCCATCCCTTTATGACCACAATGTACCCAACTTCTGATGGCTACTTTCAGCAGGATAATGCGCCATGTCATAAAGCTGCAATCATCTCATACTGGTTTCTTGAACATGACAATGAGTTCACTGTACTCAAATGGCCTCCACAGTCACCAGATCTCAATCCAATAGAGCATCTTTGGGATGTGGTGGAACGGGAGATTCGCATCATGGATGTGCAGCCGACAAATCTGCAGCAACTGTGTGATGCCATCATGTCAATATGGACCAAACTCCCTGAGGAATGCTTCCAGCACCTTGTTGAATCTATGCCACGAAGAATTGAGGCAGTTCTGAAGGCAAAAGGGGGTCCAACCCGTTACTAGCATGGGGTACCTAATAAAGTGGCCGGTGAGTGTACATCAGTGTTATAAGATTGAAATAAATGTTCTACCCAAGTTGAAGTTAAATCTGTTTAAACTAAGGAAATCTTGATAAAGTTTATAAAATAACCTAACTTTTGAACTTCAGATGTTTCACAGCCATTATGTTCCTACTGTTGATGGATCAAGACTGAATTAACTGTGAAGAAACAACTGTTTCTCTGTGAAGTCCCACTGCACACAAAGATGTCAAGGAGTAAGGACAAGGATGGAAGAATTGTTATGAAAAAAAAGGATATCCCTTTGTTTCATATTTGAATAAAAACTTCCAGCGTTGTACTTTTACTTACCAAAGTCTTTCTCTGCATTGTTTAATTATTTTCTGTCCAAAGTTAAGACAAACATTTATTCTGTATGGACCGCATTCAGGTTAAAACTGAGAACATCCTCTTTCAATAGGAAGCTTTTTCTGCCAGAATGACGACATGGCAAATGGCAAAGAATAGAGAGCAGCTGAATCTAATTCTAACAAACAAAACTTTATAAAGAGAAGATCAAATGTCATATTAGTCTGCAAAATATGGCATTATAATTGATTCTACTTCAACTTTTCACCTTTCAATAAAGAATTTCCTGAAGAAAAGGTTTAACTGTTTCTCCCTCGATGAAATGTAGGGTGTTCACAGTAAAGCAAACCAAAGTTATGCTTTTGCTTTGATTTCTAGTAATATAGTTTATTTATTTCTGCCTACCTCCAGCTGTTATTGAATAAATTATACCATATACCCTTGAAGGGTAACCACCTCATACTACATTAATTCATTATTTTGCCAGATTTAAAGGAATAGTACACCCAAAACATGATTAGCCTTCATTTTCTACTCACCCCCATGCTGAACAACACTCTGGAGTACTTTTTTGATATCTCAAATGCATCTGGAGATCTGGGAGGCTTCTTGCTGTCTGCTGACATTCAAATAATGGAGGTCTATGGCGCCCGAGGCAGAAAGGTCCATAAAAGTCCACAAGAAACGTGTCAATATTCCTCCATACTGCTCGTCCAATGTATTCCAAGTGTCCTGAGTGGGTAGCGTCCATAATTTACTCGAAACGAAGTCATTTAGAATGTTTTTAGAGCATAAAGAGTAGTGTATAGGATTTCCTAAAAGCGCGTTCACGAGTCTACGGAAACTGCGGCAGACCAAACCAGATGAAAGTGCGCATTCAGCGTCTGCTCTGCCGATAATGCAAGCGTAGAAGAAGAAATGTGCTGTTTACCTGTGCAAAGAAAGAAACAACAAAAGAAAAATGTCTGAGGACTTCATTGTTGAGGAAGAGCATGAGTTCTTTGCCGAGCTGAATGCGCACTTTCATCTGGCTTGGTCTGCCGCGGTTTCCGTAGACTCGTGAACGCGCTTTTAGGAAATCCTATACACTACTGTTTATGCTCTAAAAACATTCTAAATTACTTCGTTTCGAGTAAATTATGGACGCTACCCACTCAGGACACTTGGAATACATTGGACGAGCAGTATGGAGGAATATTGACACGTTTTTTGTGGACTTTTATGGACCTTTCTGCCTCGGGCGCCATAGACTTCCATTATTTGAATGTCAGCAGACAGCAAGAAGCCTCCCAGATATCCAGATGCATTTGAGATATCAAAAAAGTACTCCAGAGTGTTGTTCATCATGGGGGTGAGTAGTAAATGAAGGCTAATCATATTTTGGGTGTACTATTCCTTTAAACTACAAGCCTCCTTGCATTGACAAATGCATATCCCCAAGTTGTAATTGCTGTATGTTAGATATCAATCTATAGATTAAAGCTGTGTTTTGAAGCTGATGTAGCTTTTCTTCCTCTATTGTTGGAAATATTTACAAATAAAAATGCTTACAAATGTTCTGAAACTCTAAATTTTAAAACTATTTGGAAAAAAATTACTAACAAATTAAAGAAACAATTAACAATAGACCGCATATTGAGGAAGTGGGATGCAGGAACTCCATAAAGCACTAATAAAATCGACAAACATCTACGAATATCAGCCAATGCTGATACAATAAATACAAGACATTAATATCAGCAAATTAAATTGGTTGAACAATCTATTGGTCTACCTTTACTGTATGTTGAATTTTTTTTCCAAGGATCAGCAGATCTACTCCAGCATCTGTTTTACACTGACTACTTTACATTGGACCAAAGTGTCATAATTTAGTGCTGTCAAATAAAAAAAAGACATTTACACAAATGTGATGTATTCAATTCTGTGAGATAGTGTATGCTTTACACCCTATTTAAACTTGCACAGAGTGAACTAATTAGGTATGTCGGTTATTGTTACAGCTCTGTTTTATAAAAACTCCATATTTTTTTACTCTTTTTGCCAGATGAAAAAGAAACTACTTGCGAAAGACAAAGCTGCAAAGAAAAAGATGGCAGCAGAGGGTGGAAAAGGCAGGATAAGTAGGTCAGAAGCACTGCAGTGCAGCACACAAGAGACAAATGGATTATTTCCTCACTTTGTAAAAGGAAAAAAAAACTACAGGTAGCTGATGAATGAACTACAGAAAATTAATTGAAACATCTTGTTGAGTTGGTGGGCCTTGTTTTTTTTAACTATAAGAAGGATTTTACAGGATATGGCACCAAAAAAAAAAAATATGTGGAGCTAAATTCAGAAAAAAAAAAAAGGCTCCCAACTGATTCCTCCAAAGCCCGTCTGTCACTCTTAATGCTTTGTTTCCACAGTTAAACACATTGTGGATAAACTCTTTCAACTTTTACCATTTTTATTCCCCCAGTATGAAGGTCATATAATCTGCACTCCTCAGGAGAAACAGATTATAAACCATAAAAGGCTCTAAAAGTTTTGGGTCACATATGGGCTCAGGTAGCAGCGCATTCCTGAGAATCTGTTAGAACAACAGCTGAGTTGGTCCTTATCACCACATTGTCAGATACACACAGAAATGCCTTTCTGTTCTTTCAGTCATTCACACAGACATGCAGAGAAATAACAGCCCCTTTGAGCTGGCTCATCTGAAGTTGCAACGGGTCAGGTATAAAGGGCTCTTTTTTGTGTGTCAATCAGAACGACGGTGAAAGCCTATAAGCATGTGGAGAAAATGAGAGGTTTGCCACAAAGGAGCATTCAGGCCCCTAAAATAATACAGCAGAGCATCCATTCAGAGGCTTGCTTTAGCATATAAATCCTAGTGATTAATAATGCTTTTTTAACAGCCGAGAGGCATTTAAATTGGACGGAAGATGGAAAATAGGAATAGAAAAAGCAGATACAGTCAATGTTGAGGTACTTTTTCAGTTTCCTACATGTTGATGCACCTGCAGCCTCTGCTGGTTGCATCTTTCACAAACATATTCACTTTTTTTGAGGGGTAATTTTCTTTGCAGCTAAAAAGGGTTATAAAAGCCCATTTCTTACACCATACGTACAATGACAGACCCCCACTGTGCTTAGTTTGTGGTTAGTGAAGTAAATAAAGCCGGAAGAAGATATGAGGAGGGAGGGAGGGAAAGGAAAAAAAGAGACGTGAGGGCGAGAATTGAGGAGGAGGAGCAGGAAATGAACTAAACTCTGGTAAACTGCACCTGCAGGGATCTCCTCCTGTGTATAATGAGAGTGTTTAATGAGCGCATACTGCTGAATGTTGCTGTGCTTCTGTGCGGTGTGTACGCGTGCGTGTGAGTGTGGTAATTGAAAAGAGACGGGGTCTTCACTCCAGCCCCCAGCGCCCACACAGGGAAAACAACTCATGAATGCGTTGTGCATGCCTGTTAGTTATTTCCCGTTGTTCAAGCTCTGCTCTTTAGTTTACCTTGATGAGTGTTCGGAGTGCTCATTCACAAAGCGGGTGGATGATGTTTAAGTTAAGTGGGCTAATAAAAACTGGAAATATGAATTGTTAAAGCATATTACCTTATCTACAGCGCCTTGCTTAAGTGTTCATATTCCTTGAACTTTTAACATTTTTTACTTTATTGTAACCAATCTATATGCGTGTCTCACACCCAAATAGTTTGTACTGTTCGTTTAATGAAAGAAACAACCTAATTTACCAATGGAATTATATTATTAAATATGAAATAAGAAAAAAGCTCCAATATGTTATTTAAAGCTGATAATATCTAATCACAGAGAAATATTCATTCCTTTGACAGATAAACTCCTTCACCTGCTCAAATTCATTTATTTGGAGACATTTTTATCAATTTTAGAACAGCTTTGTTATGTACCAGCTACCTTGGTTCTGCTCAAGACACTCTTCCCCACAGCATGACGGTGCCCCCATCGTGTATTACAGTCAGCGATGCCTGTTACCACCATATATATAAAACCTTACGCAATGTTAAAAAAGTTAAAGTTGTTTTGTTTTTTTCTGTGTGTTTGCTGGCTCCCGTTAGACTGGCTTGTGGCAAACAGTTGTCCTAATGGTTTTCCTTTCTGCTGTGTCTCCTCCATTCATGCCGCATGGGTCTCTGGGATCTTTCAGTGTTGGATGCTGTCCTGGCCTGAGCTGTACGGTTGGATGAATTTCTGTCTATATTCTTGGAGCTTTGAAAAACCATTTAAAACATATAGGTCATCAACGAAGAGATGGATTTAAACCCAGATTAAATTTAAAAACTATAAAATACCTGGGAATTAGTTTTTTGGCTTCAAGGCTTCCAGAATAAAGGGGACTAAACACATGTGCATGTGACTTTTGCTAGATTACACATGTTGACCAAATTGTTGGTTTCCCTCATTTAATGAAAGAAAAACACACAATTGTCACATAAATAAATTAAAACTAGCAAAAGTACAAAATAAAAATTATATGAAAATGAGCAAGGACAGACATTGCTTTTCAAACCTGTATCAAAAGAATGATTTAAAAAATAAACTAATGAAATAGGCCTGGACAAGAATGATGCTACCCCCTAGAAATGAAGACAATAATGAGACCAAAGGGACAAGTTACATTAAGATGTGCCTACTTAAAGCATCACATGTGTCTACAGTCTTTTAATCAGTCAGGGAGCCTATATATAGGACTACAGGTTGTCACTGTGCTGATTGGTGACATGGTGTGTACCACACTCAACATGGACCAGAGGAAGCAAAGGTAATAATTGTCTCAGGAGAATATAAAACAAATTATACACAAGCATGTTAAAGGTAAAAGCTATAAAACCATTTCCAAGCAGCTTGGTGTTGCTGTCACTACAGCTGTAAATATTATAAAAAAATGGAAGATCTATAGAGTTGTACCAAACCTCCCTGGACGTTGCAGCAGGAGGAAAACTGATGACATATTAGGAAAAAAAATGGATCATATGAATGTTAACAAAAGAGCCCAGAAAAATTAAGATTAAAAATTAAAGGTGAACTTCAAGCTTTAGAAGCATCAGTGTCAGATCCCACTACTGTCATTGTTTGAGCCAAGATGGACTTTATGGGAGACGACCAAGAACGAGACTATTGTTGGACACAAAAGCCAGACTGGAATTTACCAAACAAGCCGCAAATATTCTGGAAGAATGTTCTATGGACAGATGAGGCAAGAATATAGTTTAAGACACATCAGTTCTATGTTTATAGATGAAAAAATTAAGCATATAAAGAGAAAAACACTGTTCTTACTGTGAGACATGATGGAGGCTCTGTTATGTTCTGGGCTGCTTTGCTTCACCTTGCACAGGATGACTTGAATCCCTTTAGGTTTACAATGAAATCTCAAGACTAAGGGATTCTAGAGAGAAACATGCTGCCCAGTGTCAGAAAGCTTGATCTTAGTAGCAGGTCATGGGTTTTAAACAGAATAATGAGTCAAAATACAGCCAGAAACAGGCGAAAATGGCTGCGAGGACAACATTGGAATATTCTAGAGCAGGCATCCCCAAACTCGGTCCTCAAGGCCCCCTGTCCTGCAGGTTTTAGAGGTTTCCTTGCTCCAGCACAGCTGATTTTAATTGAAAGCTGATTAACAGGCTTTTGGTCTACTGCACTCATTATAACCAGCTGTGCTGAAGCAGAGAAACCTCTAAAACCTGCAGGACAGGGGGCCTTGAGGACCGAGTTTGGGAATGCCTGTTCTAGAGCAACCTTTTATGAAGCATCACCTAACTCCTATTAAACATTTGCAGCACACACACTTAAAAGTCTAAGAGTCCACTTGAAGGAAAACTGTATAAATAGCCATTTTTTACAGGATGCATATTCCAGCCTTTGCGTATATTAACGGAGAAAATGCAACAGTATGTTATGGAATACAACACACATAACATAAAGTGTCAGAAAAAGAAGATAAGTAATTGGAGGTATGACATTGTAATGAGTTGTTTATTGCATGATAGAGACCAGGATGTAAGAAAAAAAAAAAAAGGAACAGAGGCAGAGAGACAAATAGCCAAAAGGAGCAAAGTGAGAGGGAGTGATGAGGAGGTGGGAGAAAGATGTGCAATTTATCAAATTCCTTTGCAAAGGGAGACTAATTAATTTGTTTCTGTGATTGCTTTTCTAGTCAGTGCACACTCTGACACACACATACCACTGTCACCTAACTGACAGATCCTTTCACACACACTGACAAAAAGCAAAATCTCTTTCTTCATCTGTAGTCTCTTAATATTTAGTCTCCCAACAAGATTCTTCATGCATGCATCTTTTTGTCTTTTAGTCCTTTCCTGTGAGTGTGTGTGTCATCGTGCCACATTTAATTGTTTATTAATCCTCCCTGTCTTTGTGTCACTTCTTGAGCCGCAGACGGTTGTTAATTAAATCGTATTTAGATGATTTTCATCATGATTAATGCCAAAAAAAAGCACAGTCAGTCAATGACAAAGGCCCTTAGGTGCTGCCTTGCACAATATCTGTAGACTGGAAAAGCACAACAAGCTAAAACATTGTTAGGCTGTGTGCGCATGACAAGGATCCCTTTAAAAAAGTCCCCTTCTACTAAGGGAAGTATACTTTTGAAGAAAATCTCCGTTGCTATCCAATATTATTGAATTAAGCTTTATTCTTAGTACTCATAAACCAAATTGATGTATTTTTTTTGGATCCAAGGGGCCTAAAAAGATCCCCTCAGTTTTCTCTCGTGAAGGAAATGAAAGAGAGGGAACACCCATATCAATAAAATAGTGACTATTATGTCTGTGCTGGACCATGGGGATCAGGATTACATTATTACTTTTCTAAAGTGTCTTAGTATGCTAGACTCTGAGGTTCAAACTGCTAAATGTTAGCACTCAATTATGATTCATATTCAATGGGCTTCTCAGTGCTTGAAACTGGAATCAACACATCCTAATTCATGCTGCTATTCAGAGAGCAAAAACATCAGAAGGAAAAATTTAGATTTTAAAGGATGATATGACGAGGCTACACAGTTTGGAGCATGGTTGCCTTGCAGCAAGAAGGCTCTGGGTTCTATTCCCGGCTAGGGATCTTTCTCCTTGTGCATGCGTGGGTTCTCACCAGGTACTCCTGCTTCCTCTCAGAGTTCAAAAACATGTTGACTGTTAAATTGGTATCTCTAAACCAAGGGTCACCAAAGCCTGTGGACCACAAGGGGCCCTCTAAGAGCACATGGGGGCTTCTTCTGAAAACAGAACAACTCACCAGTGGTTTGAAATTCTATTTTATTCTGTTGCTCTTCTTTTTTATCCTTTAAATACCATTTGATCATAGTAATCTTTAGGGCATTTAAGCATTTATAGAGATTTCAAAATGACAACGTCTAAAAGACAATTAGAAATGAAAAGAAACAATAAAATATGTTTATGATCTGTGAAGTGTAGGGGAACGCTGACTCCTCTAGTACATACTGTGGGTCAGCAATGTGTTTCAGTTCAGTTCAATTCTTTATTGCAGATAAAAGGAAGATGCAAATTGGTTACAAAAAAAAAACAATATCAAAAACAAGGTCTTCAAAGGGGCTTCTAGGGGGTTCACAAAGGTACTGAATGGAGGTCGCAAAAGTTTTGGTTGATTAGACTTTTTTTATATTCCCCCTGTAATTTTTTCTACTATCTGAAATGTATTTAAACACACATTACATGAATTCAACACACTGTAGTTAACAGATGAATGGAGGAAGAAGATGTCAGAAGATCTTTCATCAATGTTAAGTCAAGTCATCAATGTACACATTTAGAGACACACAGGAGCTCTTTCAAGCTGGGCACCGTTTCATTCATAACACCTGTCCCATCAACCAGGAATCAGAATCAGAAATACTTTAATAATCCCAGGGCGAAATTACTTTGGTTACATTACTTCATATGTAATAAAGTGACTATAGGACAGAGATGGCAAAAGTACTCACTTTCCGTACTTGAGTAAAAGTACAGATACTTGTGTTAAAAAATACTCTGGTAAAAGTGGAAGTACTGATTAAACTTCTTTACTCAAGTAAAAGTAACAAAGTACAGGCTTGTAAATTTACTTAAAGTATAAAAGTAAAAGTAGAAACCACTTTTTTCATGCCGTTGCCTACATTTTAAATGGATGTCTGCCAATAGGACTAGATCTCCGTTGTGTTCATTTTCAATCATCTCATCGTCCATGCTACTATGCTAACGCCACCGCCAAGAAGCTGCAATGATTTGCCGCCAATGAATACCGCCGAATCTGTCGATTCATCTTGTAGTGGTGCGTCAAATGCAACGTAGATTCCCATCCAATTAGATTGAATTTGGTATTGATGACATGAAAAATAATAACGGTAACTCCATTGAAATGATTCAAAACAAAAGTAACGAGCCAATTTTTAAAAATGTAAGGAGTAAAAGTACAGATATTTGTGTAAAAATGTAAGGAGTAGAAGTAAAAGGTCGCCATAAAAATAAGTAGTAAAGTAAAGTAAAAATATCAGAAAAATCTACTTGAGTACAGTAACGAAGTATTTGTACTTCCCATCTCTGCTATAGGACCAGTTTGATATAGCAAAATTTCATACAATATATATAATTAGGGGTCCCCACTCCATGTCGCCATCAGTTTGAGGGTCCTTGTCCCCTGAAGACCCCTGATCTGGGGATCTCTCCATCCAATGATAAGTTTACATAGGATAGCCATACAGTTTGCAACAATGCCTCTAAACAGTCTCTTTTATCCCACCAGTCATCACTGATAAAATGCCCCAGGTACTTCACCCCACTGGGAGGCGTAATAGGGTATCCACATTAATAAAATGGAGGAAAGGCAGCATCCTTTTCCTCCTTGCTTCTGACAATCATGATGAAGATCTTTGTGGGGATATACAAAATGTCATATTCTTTCCTGTTCAAAACACATTTTAACAGCAATTTAACAGCACTGTACGGGCTGATTATCACCAGGTCCAGTCATAATCATCTGGTTTGCTACTTTTTCTCTCAGCTGCTTTACTCCGCCCTGCACTCATTGTGTCCCATCAAATTCACCTGTCCTTGCTGCTATTTAAGCCTCTGCATCCTAGCCTCTGGTGCCAGATTATTCTGGCTTCAAGCAAGACTAACTTTAGCGTTCCCTGTGTTTAGTTCTGTCTGTTTCCTGACTGGTGTCTGTCCACTTACTACTGAGTTTTGGCCGCCCCTGTTCTGATCTGTTTGGCCTATCCTGTGTTTCCGGCCTGATGTCAACCTTGGACCTGTCTTCTGGCCACGGCTTGGATTAACCCTCCTGGACCCATCAGTTCCCCTGGCTTCTGCAAGATTCTACTCTTGTTCTCTACTGTATCTCTTCTACCGGCTCCGTAACAAACAATGCTGTTCCGCACCTCTGCACTTCCCTGCTTCTTCTAAGGACTGAACTTTGCCAGAGAATCCAGTGAGCCCGCCACAGTTGACGATCAGCCGCATGACTCTTATGATGTATTCAATAAATGCTTTGAATTATCCTGCTGTTTGTCTCGCCTGAATTCTGGGTCCTACGTCCTGAACTCATAACAGGTTCTCTGCATACATGAGATGATTGACAACTGATGTACCAAAAACATGCCCTGTTTAACAACCGTTTAACTATGATGGCAATTCTTGGCACACTTCTGATGACTCATTTTATAAATAGCTTAGAATGGTTTACTCTATCAAATGCCTCTGTTGATTCCATAAAGCACAGAAAACCAGAAGTGCTCAACCTAAGATATTTTCTTAAATCAAACAATTTTTTTTTTCTGTCTCTGTTTGGCTTTGGTGTCTCCAGTTTGCCTCACGACTACAACTTGGGAACATAAGTTGACCACCAGTTTTGTTGGTGTCAAGCTTTTAAGTTTTTCACTTAGTTTTCTTCAATCTGACAGATGTTATACTTTTTTTTCATTGCAGTGCTTTAAATAACCTTAACATAAAAAATTATTTGATATGAGGTCATCCAGACAAGTACTGCTGGAGAGGTATTGGACCAAGGTATGCAAAGGTATTTAAATCAACAGCTTTTCTTCCCGCCCAGTTTGCTCCAAAGTGAATATAAAAAAAAACTTTGAGGCCAGTTTTCTCCTTATAATACTGTCGATAAAAGCCAACATTTAAATTGTTATATATTCTTCAGTTCTTTATAGATTTCCAAAAGTTTGACATCATTATAAAGTTTAGACTTCACTCTTACAGGATCTGTAATTTAACTTCTGCTTTTGCCACTGCCTGTCAAATATTAATATCACGTTATTAAAGTAGTCAAATACATATAAAGTTTGTCCAAATGCAAGACAAAAGAAACAAAAAAACACAGAAACATTGAAAGGTTGGAAGTTTGATCATATATAAAATTAAAATACTTAATATGTAATTAAAATATTTTAATCTATATCAGCAATAATTGCCCTATAATTTATTAGTTTCTATACTACGTCAGCAGTATTTCACACCTACAATTGGGAACTCTTTTGTTTTTTTTATGCATAAAAAAATCAGTCCATGCTTACCTTGTTGTCATGGTGTGGTTTTCACATTTTTTTTAATGCACATTTTTTGCTTTTCTAAAATACAGGAGCATTTTATTCTTTATGTCTCCATATCTTGACATTGAAGTCTTAAGAGATTTTCAGATCGTTTAATACTTTCCTTCCCTAATGTGTTTACTCAGTGTTATTATTTCAAAGAAGATATTGTGAAATGCATTACAAAGTCACTGTAACTTTGTTTTCAGTTTAACCCCACTTGTTAGCTATAACTTTATTAAAACAAAAAATTCTATCTTCTATTGCCTAAAGCACATGATCAGCACCTTCTGTTATAAATAAAGTCGGCTTGTCATTTGACAAGTCTGGGCAAAATCTGGAAAAAATTAAAAGTAACTCAGGAATGGCACAAGTATGTAGATTATGCTTGCACCTGGGGGGGGGTTGGCCTCTGGTCACACTGTAATTAACATGTCCCATCTTCAAGTTTCTCAAAAAGATTTTAAATCAAAATGAGAAAATAAAGAATGTGTGCATTTATTGTTACTCTATGTGTTTCTAAGATGTCTTAATATATTCCTCTCTGCAAAGTGTTAACATGCTAAATCCTACAGCAAAATAAATCCAATTTTGTGGGCTTTTACATTTTTCCTTAGGAGGATTTTCCTATAGAGCAGAGCAGTGTGTCTTCCACAGTTGGTTTGGAACTGGCAGGTCTCACTGGGAAGCTAAAACTCTCCAACCTCTACTTCAGATGGTCCACTTTTTATCCTGACCTTCTGGATGCTCATCGAGGGATAGGTCACAGCTCACAGCGGTCTGAGAAGCAGCCAATTTCAAACAAGTCCCTGTATGTATGTGAGTTTATGATGTGTTAGACCCAGTGCTAAGACCTTGGCATCCATCCTACGTGAGGAGATGTTATTTAATGAAACTGCAGAGTTATCTCACATCGTACAAACAGAAAACAGTCACAAGAGTCAATTTTATCTTTAAAATGCTCAGAGAAGCATAAAGGCATCTGGATAACCTGGCTCACAGCCACAAACAAACTGAGTCTTAACACACACTTTCGACATTACACACTTTGAGCCAGTGGTGCCTGGGTGAACCAGAGGGACAATAATTGAAAGTTGGCTCGCTTCAGGGAGCATGACACAAAACCAAAAGGGGAACCAGGAGTGGTTTTGCTCTGTTTTTGTGTTGGAGTTCGTAAGTACTTGGGATAGGTCAGAGGGGATGGTGGGTCCTGCCCGATGGTCAGACTCAGGGGTGGGGTAAACGGTGCGGAGAGGGCAGTGAGAGGGTTAAGTCCTTGCTGCCATGGCTAATGCTTCAATCTTCTTGCCCCCCCTCACTACAACAACGCAGGATCAACAAAGACAGGATCAACAAAGCTCCAGCCAAAATCCTCTGACGCACTGAAACAGAAAATTCCCAGTACTCCCTAGGCCGCAAAGGGAACGGCAAACACACAATTACACACACAGACACACACAGATGCACATATCTCCGACTGCTTAGGGAACAACAAACAAAGGCTGTAAATACAGCTGCAGACGACTGGGTAGATAAGAGCCAATCCCCAGGCCTCGACTTGTTCTGTGGCTCAGTGGCTACTGACTGCCCTCTGCAGCTCGCTGCCTTGGCCATGCCTTTTAAACAGCACAAACACCTGCTGCTCAGCGCTTTGAAGCATTCAACTAAAGCATCACTTTAAAAAAAAATACTTTTCCCTCTTCGTATGTAAAACTTCTTTCAGTCTGAATCTACTTATTCACAGCACCACCAAAAAGTATTAACACTCACATTTTGTTACCTGTTGGAAGTTGATGTTTAAGACCAAAAAAAAGGGAAGATGGAATGTGGTTATAAAACCTGTTAATTAATGTGTTAAAATTGATACAGGAATTAACTCTTTAGAATCAAATGCTTAGCAGTATGTAAATTGCCTGTTTTTGTATGGCCAATACTTCTTTAGCGCTTTTTCAAGTCAGAAGACTTGAACAAAGCACTTTACACTACATTCAGTCAGGAGGATGGACAGCCTGGAATGTGGTTTAGCCATACTTTTTTATTTTTAGATCTTCGACCGAGCTGTAATGTACATTTTTAAAACTTCTTTTTCATAACCTGACCCTCCCTTAAACCTCTCCATATTATATCCCCAATCAGTCTGCTGTTTTTCATGGTCTCCACTACTCTTGTAACAATATTCTTAAATTGTCTAATAAGTGTCTTCAGTCTTCATAATTAAGTTATTTATATGGCGCCAATATAACAGGACATGACATCTTGGCATTATAATTTTTTTTTTTTCTGACACTTTTTATGTTTTGTACGGTGACCTTGAGTGTCCAGAAAGGCGCCTTTTTAAATAAAATTTATTATTATTATTATTATTATCTTAAGACCCTTTACGGAGACAATTCTGCAGTCAGATTGGTTAAGGAAAACCTGGTGATTGCATCCAGATGTTTACTTTGCAGGGTTCACTCCTCCAGGATGAGCAGGTGGCAAAATTATACATTCACTTGCATTGTGTTGTTAACTCTACAACAACTCCTAACACTAAGCATGCTTGCACCATGCATGCAGTAGAGAGGAAAAACATCAATTTAACAGGAAGAAACCTCCAGTAGAACCAGGCTCATGGTGATCGGCCATCTGCTGAGGTCGACAAGGGTTCAAGGAGACAGATGCAGACATACAAAAGGAGCATAGAAGCACTGATTAATAAATACTTTCTAAGTTTGAAAAGGTAACTGTTTACTAGCTCCACAGGTGGCTCTGTCTAGTAAAGAAACAGTTCAGCAGACAAGCTCTGAGACAGTTTTCATATCAGATAGAATGAAAGAGAGCACATACAATTAGTCACAGAGAAACCGGACTAAGCACTTTAAACAGGCTCAACTCTTATAATTTGTAATAAAAGGAGTTAAAGGCAGCAGCCCAGGAGATATTTCCCCACAGGATGGTGTCAGAGTCAGACAGTAACAGACCAGATGAAGCTACTATGACGAGACAAAGCAGAGAGAACATAAAGTTTGTGTTTTAGCAAACAAATACTGCAGTACTAGAGAATAGAGATAGAATGAGACAGAATTATGAAGTGTTCGTCATGTCCTCCAACAGAAGAAGCCTATAGCAGCATAACTGTAGAGATAGTTTAAGATAACAAAAACAGCTTAAATTATACTGAGATGAAAACACACCCAGTTTGACTCTACTTACTGTATATATATATGCCAGAATTTCAGGATTTATTTGTAGCATTTTTCCGTGGTTTTTCTATCAGATAAGATCCCAACGGTTCAATACTACACATAGGATAATAAAGTGACAATGTGAGGTATTTTATAGAGTATTAAAATCGTTTTAAAGATTGCTTATGTCATTTAACAAATAACTGTTTCTTTATTGGCTCCTGAACATTATAAGGAATAAAAAAAAGATTTCAGAGAAGCCTGAGAGGGAGGGTTTTGTTTGTGTGCTTCATTCAGAAGGTGGAGACTACCTGCAGTGAAGTAATGAAGCCAAAATAAAGCAAAGAAAGTAAAAGATATAGAAGAGGGAAAAGGTGTTTTTTTCTGTTCTGGTTTTAGAGGGGTGTTTGATGTAATCCAGGAAGTTAGTTCTGTAACTCCATCCCTCCGTCCCTAGCCCCCCAACTCCAGTGTCAGCGAAGGACAGGAGAAGGAGGGATGAAGGAGGCCCTTGTCTAGAGAGCCAGGGGTTTTCCACATCTGTCCTCCGCATTGTAGGCAGCCTCTCTAAACAGCCTGGGAGTCTGTTATGGCTGGGGGAGGCACACTCACACACATGTATACACACTGCAGCTTTGTCTGGGGGAGCCTTGTGGAACGCTTTAACACTGATTGCAGTTAAGCATTAAATCATCCATACTACAGTTACCAGTGAGGGAAAAAAAACAACGCATCAGAGCACAATTCATAGCTGGGCAATGTCTGTGTTTGGTGGATGTGTGGAGGAGTGTGCATAAGTGTGTGTTTATGAGATGCCAGTCACGCAAAACTGCTTTGACTGTTGAAGGGATACTTGTTTTTCTTGCCGTTCTTCTTTTTCCCCTGGAATCCTCTCAAACATGTACTTGAGTCCTCTTTTTAGAATATTTGAGACGTTCCCCCCCTCACCCGCCTCTGTGTTCAATCCCAAATAACTTGCAACCCCCGCAAATCCTTCCACCGAGTAACCACATCATTTATAAACTTTAACTGCAAAGGTGTCAGGCTCACGGCCTCAGCTTGGTGAGGGAGGATCTGTTGAAACTTAGCTACACATGCCCCTTGTGGTTAACAAAAATCCTGGAAAAAAATACAGTTATAAATCTGATTGAAGTTACACTTTAAAACTTAAAACATATACGTGTAATTTTCTTATAACTGTGGCACACAATAATGTACAAGAAACAACTTTCAGTGCTTGAGATTTTATTTATATTTTAAAACTACAAACCTCTATGTGATCTAAACCCAGAATAAGAAAAATAATTTTTAAAGGCCTCTGGGCTTTTGAAAGACATTATGGTCTTAAACTAACACTGCTGCTGTTAAAGGAAAAGTCCAGTCACATTCAGAATACAAACTTCCAATAGTACTTTAACTATGAAATTATTACATACTTTCTAATAAATGATAAGTGTTTTTAACTAAGATAAATTTTCATTTGAATGTGCTTTACTGGAGGCATCCATGTTTGTCAAAGAACACTACTGCCACCTACCAGTTTGTGACGTCACGGTGCGGTATCGGCTGTTGATCAAGTTTCAGTGCTGTATCTGGTGTTTGTTAAAACGCGCTATTATCCATGATGGCAACGGCCAGTGCACTATGTAAAGCAGTAAGTAACGGATTAATTACATGTTTTTTTTCTCTGGCCAGAAGTTAGATGGCAAATTCTCCCTCTTCAAGTTGGCAATTCAACCATGAACCTTTCCATGGAGGATCATGAATCAGAAAGGTGAAATAACACATTATCATTTTTCACTTTTACCTGATGTATTACAACATCAAACTGGGCATTGTCAGTTTAACTATAGCTCTGGCGAATGTCAATGGTAAAGTCCTTTGGAAACCTAAAATAATTGTTGTTGATTGCAGATGTTTCTAGTAGTTCCCATTGATTTTGCTTGTAAAGCGGGGAGAACGGCGCTAGGCTTACCGCACCGTGACGTCACTGCAGGAAGATTCCGGAGTGAGATGTTACTATATTTGGGGGAAAAAAACGGCCAGTGATCACAACGAGAAAAATAATAATTTTTTATTTTTTTTTTACTGATTGACACTCAATTTATTAAATCAATCCAAACTATTAGTTTTAGGTACAGATAATGATCCATTGGTTATTCCTTGCTGACCAGACTTTTCCTTTCTAATATTGAAGACAGTCGGACAGGTCAGAGATGAAGCTGTGGAGAAGTTAAAGGCAAGGTTGGGTTCCACATCTGGCCATTTATAGAAACTTACAGGCCAGACAAGGAGCATATCAGGCAAGCAACAGACGGGCCCTTAGAAATCCAATTCAGTTTGTGTGTATAGCTCCAGTTTACAACACATGTCATCTCAAGGCACTTTACAGAGACAATTCAACCAGATCATCCAGTCAGATCAGAGGAGACACAGAGGCTAGCCAGGGCTAGCTCTGGAGGCTAACAGCAGAATATATAGAAGGAGGACAGGCGTAGATTGAAGAAGTCTACCTGGTGGAGAGCACCAAAGTGGGGAAAGGCTGTGGTAGATGTCAGGTGTCTGCAATGGAGCTAATGGAGGAGAACATACAGTCCTCCTAAACTAAGCCAATTTTTTTTTAGGTCACCTGCAAACCTCTTGAGAGCATTCCCTACTTGCAAATGCAATTGCAAGTATTGCCTCTGACTTGAACTAATTCATCAAACACAGATGTGAACAGATGTGGACAATAGCTTGCCATGCTGGTATAGACATACCCACAAAGACCTGTAGACCTGTGCCACACTTTATAAATATCCATTTGTGCGAACAACCTACTTGTTTGTTTATCACATTAAAATTACATCAAAAATACTTTTTGAGATGCAAATGTTAAAGGCAGAGGAATTAACATTTTTATAAGGCACTTTTTGTTAGAGGGCGAAAAGCCTGTTAAGTTGTACACTTTACAAAAACATGTCCTTTAATTTCTTGGCTACATTTTTTTTCCACGTCAGTTCTCAATGCAGTCACTCAACATTATTTCTTTCATTCTCTCATTTCAACAATTTTATGCCAATCTGGGCAGGCTGACATGTCATTGTAGTGGGTGTATGACAGTCAAACACATTTCAGAGTAATTGCCACCTCATAACGTCATAATTACCATACATGCTGCACTCCTCACATCTGAGAGGCTTGACAATAATGGAAAAGCTGTAATGATAGGTGCATATCATGACGCAGCCACACACACACACACACATACACACACACTCTGAAAACAACATTGTTCCCACATGTCTGCCCTGTTCTGGCACAGACTTTTTGCCAATTCTCCTAATGTAGATATCTCCCATTTAATTCAATTAAAAATGTTAAACAACCTAATTGGAAACAACTGGCTGCAAAAATTAAATTACATAAACAAAACTGCTCTGACAGATTACGTCTAATATTAGGCATCTGGGCCTTATTAGGCTCCAGTAATGGCAGCTTTACCACATAGGGAGGTTGGGACAGCCAGCTATTTTCTGCTGCATTAGCTTCGACTGGACGCAACATGTAGGTAGAGTGTGTGGGTCTTTGTGTGTATGTGCGTGTGTGTCTACATGTCTGTGAGCCCCACACCCGACAACAGAGTGGTGTTTATTTATCCACTATTAGAGAAGGAGCAGACGTTAAACAGAAAAAAGGACCTGTTCACCCTGTGGATTTTCTTCTTGCCTTTCGCTGGGGCTGATAAAGAACATATGGGAAGGAGCTGATCTAAAAGCTATAGTTGGTAATCCTGCTAAAAGACACTTTTTGGGGTATTGGGCATACACTGCAACAATATTTTCAATCGTTGTTCTCAGCTACAGCTCAAACTGTACGATCACACAGCAAGGTTTAAAAGCTCACATTGACTGTATCTCCACCGTAAAGCCTGACGTTCTGATGCCATCTAACTGCTCACACTGTACATCCAGAAACCACACGTCAAACTCAGAGCCAAGAGATGCCATTGGTTTGACTTGTCAATCTGGAAGAACTCTTTTGTTTGCACATGTGCAGTGCGCAAGGTTCTGATAAAGCTCTGCTTGAACAGCAGGGTTTGCCCCTTATTACCCCCTATATACTATTCCATTCAATTCAGTTTATTTCTATAGCGCCAATTCACAACACGTCACCTCAAGGCACTTTACAGTTCACCAGATCATACAGTCTGATTGATTCAAAGTTTTCTATCTAAGGAAAACCAGTCGATTGCATTGAATCATTGACTCAAAGGCAATCCCTTACACTAATCATGCTTGTAGCGACAGTGGAGAGGAAAAACTCCCTTTTAACAGGAAGAAACCTCCAGGATAACCAGGCTCATCGTGAGCGGCCGATCTCGAACATCTATAAACAAAAGTGTTGATGGCAGCAGCACAGCTGATATTTCAACACATCTACACGATGCAGGACTCACGATGAGGCTGAAACTTGGCCTGATCCAAAAAATGCCTGCACGATTGGAGAATCATTGTTTGGCCACCTTTATGTAATCAGAAAAGGGACTGAAAAAATGAAGCATCTGGGAGAGCTGCAAGCCTCTAGAATCTTTGACCAATTCCTGGCATTTGTCTCTTCTTCTCTGGGTGCATGCTCAATCAGGTTTGGGCATTTCCGGAGATTTTCAGAACCCCCCTTCGCAAATCTCGTGAGGTAAGTATTGCTAAAATAGCTTACAAGAAGCTGGTCGAACCTAATAAATAAATAATCTGCTGGTTCATTGTTGTATTTATAAGTACTATTGTGCTGTGACGCAATCCTGATCAGAGTCCAACCGCGTGGAGTCCCTCTGCTTTAAAAACACAACAGATGGAATAAGGTGTCTGTGAAAGGTCACCGTGCAGATGAACAGCAGCGCATATCTGCCATTTCCAAAATGCATTGCAAACAACCGGTTTTAGCAAGCTGACCTGTTTAGGACATTTACAAAGGATGTGGCTCTTTAGCTATTACCCTGTTGTGCTCTTGGACTTCTCTAAAGAAGAGGCTGTGGGCTGGTCAACAACTCCAGGTTATAAAAAAGCCTTGAGGATAGCCTTAAACTCAGTTCACAAATTAGGATTCAGCCTAATGGCAGTGCTGAAAGACAAAAATAGCAGGGACAGAGAAAAAGTGGTTAAGAAATACGGCCAGCATGCATGAGGTTCGAATATTTATCCCCACTCCTGCATTAGCTTTTTTTGGGAACATGAGCTTCCTTCTGCAGTCCAACATCATGCATGCAGGGTAAAAGTTTTTAAAGTCTGAGTAATGTTGTTCATTATGAAGTCTAAGTATTTTTCCTATGTGTCTTTGTCTTGCCAAGCGATAGACTGACTACATGTCTGCCTTGCACCAATGGACTACTGGAGATGAGAACCAGTTGGCTGGCTGGATTTATAACTTTATGATCCATTTAAGCCTGGTTTATGCTCAGAAACCAGGTCGTCTGCAACTGTGTCGCAATTAACACAGATATGCACCCCCCCTTCTGCAGAAACTCTGGTGCACCTCTCCTTTATCTGACTGCAGACAGTGCCGCACATAGCGTCGCAGGGAGGAGAGAAAGGAGGCCTCTGATTGGTAAATTCTACATCCGCTCTACACTAATCGTATGTCCTGTTTGGTACCTAATGGCAGAAGCTCTGGCTGTAGTGCTGTTCACAATGCCTGGCACACCTCGGACACTATCCCAGACACCGTGCAGAATGCTGGTTTGTAGCTCTGTGCGACGGTCTGTTGGTTTGCAACCGAAGCAAAAACACTCAGTGCCACGGCTGTCTTTGGTGAACACTCACGTAATGACTAGTAAAAATGACTAGTTGATAATTAATATATATATATATATATATATATATATATATATATATATATATATATGTGTGTGTGTGTGTGTGTGTGTGTGTGTGTGTGTGTGTGTGACAGATAGCTTGCTGAAAAGACTAATCAATTTACATGATTTAATATTTTATAACTTTCTGTATTAAAGGGGGCATTATGGGCAGAGGCGTAGCCAGAACATTTTTATAAGTGTGGCCAGGGAATAACCAATGTACACTGAGGTTTGGCCGAAAGCAGATAGGCACCAGAACCTCACAATCTACAGTGTTCCAACTGGAATATTAGTGAGCAAAACATCAATATTTTCTAAATAAAGAAAAGCTATACTTTTCCTTTGCTAACAAATAGACAAATATATTCAAACATCCGTGCTTTCTAGATAAAAGGTACAGTGAATTACTACAATGGTTTGGCCCAATTTTTTAATGGATTTCTAGATAATCCAGCTGTATAAGATTAAACAACACAATGCAAGGGAATGCCTATAGTCTCTATATGCTCACTCAGAATAAATGAATCCTTCAAAGCCAGCTGGTTTACTTCAAATAAAAAACTTTGAAGCAATCTGACTAATTGGCTCTGTAAAGAGCCTTAAATGTTACGAATAGGTGCTATATAAATAAACGGGATTAAATTAAATTGTATCATCTCCCCAAACCAGTGACAACCAGTGATAAAAATCTCAGATAAAGGAACAGTTGGCAATGCCAAGGTCGGCGATTGAAATCCAAAAATAAACTCTATTTGCCGGTTGGATTTTTTTTGTCCAGTCAGTCTGATCTAATTTACTTTATCTGGTTCTTTTCTTCTAGTAAGATTTTTGAAATTAGTATTTCAAAAATAAATAAATTTTTCTTTGAATTTTCTTTGACTCTGTTTTTGACCTTGACTATTCTCTCCTGTCTTCCATGTACTAAGATGTATTACAGATACATTTTGAAAATTAAAAAGAGAGATAATATTGTTTGTATTACATGTTTCCTTCATTGGCTTCCTGTTAAATCCAGAATAAAAGTAAAAATCCTCCTCATATCAAAAGCCTTAAATGGCCAAGCTCCATCTTACATTAGAGATATGATTGTTACTTATGTACCGAACAGAGCACTTCACTCTCAACCGCAGGTTTACTGGTGGTTCCTAGATTTTCTAAAAGTAGAATGGGAGGCAGTTCTTTTAGTTATCAGGCTCCTCTCCTGTGGAACCAACTACCAGTTTTAGTCCATAAGGCAGACACCTTGTCTACATATAAGGTTAGGTTTAAAACTTTTATTTTAGATAAAGATTATAGTTAGAGTGGTTCAGGTTATCCTGAGCTATCTCTATACAGTAGCTGGAGGACATGAGAACCACTTTTAATCATTCTACCTAATTCAATCTATATTCTCCAATTTGGCAGCATTTGTTAGTTGCACCCGTAACCATATTTTCTTTGAGCTTTTTTCTTGTGATAGTAGCTTTATCCTGTTCTTTTTGGCTGTGACAACATCCTCGAAGAAGGCATCAGCTGGGATCCTGCTGCCAACAACTTCAATTCTAGTTGATAGAATCCGGCCTATTTCTCTCCTAGACATAGCTTCAACTATTACTAATCCTAGGCGATCTTCCTCATCTTTTTCAACATAAAAACCAGCTCAGAGCTCATCCACATTCTTTCTTAGAGCCACCTGTGGAGCTGGTTTGCTGTTACCTTTTCTAACTTGGAAAGTATTCGTAGATTAGTGATTCTATGCTCCTTAAGTCTACTTCGCTCTCCTTGAACACCCAGACAACTTCACATTGAGCCTTGTTCTGGATGTTTCTTACATTTAAAATTGAGTTTTTTTCCTCTTCTCTATCGATCACGCTGATACAAAACCTTTAACCGATCTCACTATACGATCTGATTGAATTTTCTCTGTCAAGTGCCATGCGATGACATGTTTAGAATTGGTGCCATGGAAACACATTGAACTGAATTTTGTAATTTATGTTTACTGTGTCAATCCTTTTTTTTTCCTGCACTTGTGATGGGAGCAGCGCCGTCACACCCCCTACTAAGAAATTGCCTCTGTCCAAGCAACACCTGGGAATGGGTGTGGTATTGAAATTAAGATTACTAATAAAATGAGCAATGACAGAGCGTTTATGCAACCTATTTTTGAAGACAAAAAGTTTTTTTTTTACTGTAAAAAAATATACAGTAATACAGTATTACTGTATATTTTTGATTGCGCAATACTAGCTCGAATGGCAAGATAACTAAGGTTATAACTAAGGTCCATGTAGACCATTAGAAATGCTTGTTCACTCCTCAACCCAAAAGAAAGCCTGCTGTCAGATGTGGAAAAAATGTGATGACAGTTTTAAAAGACAGCCATTCGGAAAACTCAATCCAAAAAAAAAAAAATTGTAAAAAAACTAAATATAAAATCTGTAAGTAAACGTTTTTGAAATCAAATTGAAAAAACTGTTAAAAAATCTTTAGACAATTAAATATAACAGTAAGATTTTAAGAAAAAGAATATATAAACTATAAAAAAAATAAAAGCAAAATCTCAGACAACAGCTATCTTACACTCTTACCTTTTTTTATTATTATTAAAACCTGTTGCACAGTTTCCTTTCAGGATTACTTATTTTTTCAAATAATAAAAAAAACTTCTTTATTTCCCACAAAAATGGCATTAAGTTCATGTAATAGCCAACAGATTCACAGTGGCTGGTCTTTAGCAATGGTCAAGCTTCCATCCACAACCTAATGAAGCTGGTATGCAGCTGCAGTCAAGGTCAGCTCTCCACCAAAAAAAGACACCTTCTTCTCTCCCAAACTTTTCCTCTGATCTCCATCTGACACCTTGAATTTTTTCCCTCTGTCTGTTTTCCTCTCCCACTTGCTGCTCTCATTCCCCTGCTGTGGTTTCAGCCCATGTCATCACATCACAGTCGACAGCTCTAATCACTGTGCAGAGCGGACAGGCTGTAAAACATGGCAGGGACTGACAGCGGGGCTAAACACTCGTAGCTTTTATCTGGTAGCTGCAAGCACCTTCTCACTTTATGTATGTAGAGCTGTGAGATGCATAAGAGCAAGCATGTACAGGCTTATATATAGAGAGCATGTATGAAGAAAAATATATGAAAAAAACACGACAGATTTAGAGATATCTTATTTTCTGCGTTTTTATTTATGCTTTTGAACTTTTTTTTATTGAAGAGAGTCAAAGAAAAAAACATATCTTATAGATTAAACTAGCATGTTTCTGTAATGTGAAAGGAAGGCAATGTTCACAATATGGTACCAGCTCCAAAACCAGCCACACCACTCAACGACAAAAAAAAAAAATCTCTTGGAAAAAATATTTTATGGCAGGATTTAGCCTCAATTAAGAACATTTATGGATATAAAGTCATGTGTTTCAAACAAAGAAACTCTGCAGCAGAAAAAAAGAAAATAGTACCACCTCCATGCTTTCCATGCTTTATGACTCAGGTCAAATTAACAGCAGGCTAGTAAAGCCAGGACATCATTTGGTACTCCGATTGGATGATGACATAAAATGAAATTTTACACATTTTTGAATGAATAAATCTCACTATCATTTGTAGTGGGAAAAAAGTATTCAAATATTCACCCCAGTTAAATAAACGGAGATTGATGGATTTCACTCAGTCGGCACTTTATTCTCATATCTTTGCAAAGAGAACAGTTCATCATACAGCCCTTACTGCTCTGTATTCAGCCCTGTTCTGCCTGGACAGAGTGTGTTCCCCTTACTTACAACAATGGAAAGTAGTCAGAGTAAAAACAAATTACAGACCCTTTGGATAATTAGTAACATGTAATGAATAATCCTTGAGAAAGAATCAGGCTTGTTTTGGGAAGAAGCTGTCTGGTCTACAAATACCCTCACACGGGGGAATGTGCGGCCTGGCAGATGAAACAGACTGAGTGAAAACTTTTATAGTGAGTAAATAGGATAAATTAATATATGAAATAAGAGAAATCTAAATTTTTCGACCACAGTTCCAGCCTTTTGATTATAAAAGGATATTATCCTTGTGTAATCGTTAATAAAATTGGAAAATTTGTGAAAGTGTAAAAAAAAAACTATAAACTAAGAAACCAAAATTGTGAATATATGTTAGGAGAACGAAAAACTATTGATAAAAATAAAAATTAACACACCGATAACAAGTTCAGCTCTTCTGAATCAGGGTAAGTCCAAGCACATACTTGACAAGGTGGAGGATTAATAACAGCGCTCCCCTTCCCCAATGGATAGCTGAGATGACCCCATTATCAGAGTTCAGTCTCCAATTCAGAAATCTTTGTCAATACTTACCATCAGCCATAGGTTCTAACACTGGTATAAAAATATAACCACACCCCCACCACTGGTTCCAAGAGTAAAGGCTCCACAGATCTGGGCGTACCACAATCCTAGTGAGTACTTCTGTACATCAAGCAGGCTTTAAGCGGACGTCCGGACAGGTCAATGCAAAGGTCAATTTTTAAGACCACATATTGCTCAATAACTACCCAGTGACAGAAGGTGATCACATTGAACCGTTTTGTTGCAGACAGTTTAAGAATTTCATCCTGTGGATGAAACAGCGTCAAAATTGGAAGTGCGACATGCTTTGACGCCATCATTGAAATGTTCAAGCATGAGGTCCCTGAAGAATGCCACATGGACTCAGTGGCGCTGACAGTACCCCAGAATATGTGGGGGCCTTCACTATGTCTTATTGAAGCATGGAGAGAGAGTTGAGTGAAGCCGGTGGTTCCACTATGAGATCTTTTGAGGGGCACCATTTTTAACCCAGGAAGCATCCACCTCAGCACACTCCTCTCAATGTGGAGGAGAAGCAGCTCTGTGCTGAGTGGCTTTCAGAGGACCAAGCTCCTTTATCAATACACTCTTATCTGCTAGTTGAACTCCCGCAGCAGTGTGTCGCAGTGAACTTGTCGCATATAGTATTGATTTATGCCCAATATTGAAGCGTGGTCTGTGCTTGTTATTCCACGCAACAACGCAGGAGGGACAATCAGGAACTAGCTGTGGGTCTAGATACAGCCGAGGCTGTGAGGAAGGTGGGGGCAAGTTTGTGCGACAACGGATGGACATGAGGGCCAAAAAGAGCGGCGATCCAGTAGGAAAAAGGGTCCCAGCGTTCTCGCGCACCTCGCTCTTCTAGCTGGTCCAACTTCACAAGTCTTTTTCCACAATGGCGGTCATACAAACAAAACAAGCCAGTAAGGTACCAAACAGGAAATACGCATAGTGTAGAGCAGATGTAGATTTGACCAATCAGAGGCCTCCCATTTGCGGTCACCTGCAATTTTGGAATGGTGCAGCAGAGTGTCTGTGGAGGGGGTGGAGGCATAACTGCGTTAACTGTGCAACACACGCAGATGAACTTGTCTCTGAGCATAAACCAGACTTTATTGGTGTGTTTCTTGTTTTCAATGAAATTTCTGAGGCCTTTTCAGAATACTAAAGTCTGTTATTTTACTTCTAAATGGCTATTGATTATACAGGGTTTTATCTGGAGGCATTAAAACCAAATTTTAACCGGTCAACTGGCATCTCAAAAACACAAAAACCAATTAACTAATGCCTGAATAGCAGAGATGGCAAAAGTACTAAATTTCCGTACTTGAGTAAAAGTACAGATACTTGTGTTAAAAAATATTCTGGTAAAAGTGGAAGTACTGATTAAACTTCTTTACTCAAGTAAAAGTAACAAAGTACAGGCTTGTAAATTTACTTAAAGTATAAAAGTAAAAGTAGAAACCAATTTTTTCATGCCGTTGCCTACATTTTAAATGGATGTCTGCCAATAGGACTAGATCTCCGTTGTGTTCATTTTCAATCATCTCGTCATCCATACTACTATGCTAACGCCACCGCCACCAAGCTGCAATGATTTGCCGCGAATGAATACCGCCGAATCTGTCGATTCATCTTGTAGTGATGCGTCAAATGCAATGTAGATTCCCATCCAATTTGATTGAATTTGGTATTGATGACGTGAAAAATAATAACGGTAACTCCATTGAAATGATTCAAAACTAAAGTAACGAGCCAATTTTTTTAAATGTAAGGAGTAGAAAGTACAGATATTTGTGTACAAATGTAAGGAGTAGAAGTAAAAAGTCGCCATAAAAATAAGTAGTAAAGTAAAGTAGAAATATCAGAAATATCTACTTGAGTACAGTAACAAAGTATTTGTACTTCGTTGCTTCCCATCTCTGCTGAATAGCCACAAATAAAGTAGGCTTCAGGTCTTTAATTCTTGCCAGGGTCCAGCCTGTGACATAAATCCAGGGTATTGTGGAAAATAACCTAACTGTGGCAGTATGAGGCTGCAAATCTGAAGGCATCACATGAGAATGGGGCAGTACTTAAGGGTTAATTGCAAAATTCAAACAATTTTAATGTTATGTTCCATTTTGAATAAACCAAGTGGTGCAAATGCATAAATATGCACCAAATATGTGTAAGTATGCAAGTGTTGAAGCTAGACTTTGTTTGGAGGAGGGGGGTAATTTTTTTCTGTTAAATATGTTTAAGTAGATGTAGAGAAAAGAGTGTCTTAGATTTTTTTCTGTAATTTGCCATTTATAAACACTGTAACAAAATTACAAGTCTAAATCACAACTTGGCCCCCATATATTTATGAATGGAGGTTTGAATATCTTTAAAACAGAATAGAAAATTAAAGTATGTAAGGTTGGGTGGGGGTTTGAGGAGGACCCAAATGCAGCTGAAGGTGATTACTTGCAGATTTAAATAAAAGTTGGCAACAGAAGCAAAAACCAAAACAAAAAAAACATAAATCCACAAAATCCTGAGATCCAGGAATACTTACATAAAGGGCAAGCTAATGACCAGACAAAGAAAATCAGCAACAGTGACTGAGCAAGCGGTGCATGTATGGTAGATAAGACATATAAGGCTAAACAGCAGATTGGGAGCAGGTGTGAACAGAGGAGTCTAGAAGGGAGCTTTGGGAATCTCTGCTGAGAGTTCTGCCCCCGAGATCTGGTCCTGGGTGAAGCGGACTAAACAAGACCATTTTATCGTCTTATTTATTGCAACTGTTATATTATGAATTGCTTAAAAAAGGAACTTTTACATAAATTTTGCTTTGGTAATTTGTACTTGTGTTTTTATAATTTTTTTCACTAGTAACTTCATTTCGGGAAAACATTTCATCCTTTCCACCTCTGCATAAAACCAAGAACTGTACAGGAGGGATATAGTGCTCTGACATGTCAATCATCTTGGGAGGGAATCAGATTTCTGGTGATCCAGTGCCCCCTCTGTTCCCCCTCAAGCGCCTTCCCCAGTATTACACTAAAAGTAGAAATTCACAAACAAAATTAAAACAAACACACACATTTCTGTGTTTGCAGGCATTAAGTAATTTCCCTCTGGGATTATTTAAGTATTAAAGTATTTCTGATCATTTTTGTGTTTGCAGTACTTTTTGTATTGCTTGTACATTTATGTCTCTACAGTGCATTTGTACCCTTTGGATACCATAAAATTCTCGCATAAAACCACAACAAAAACTTATTTTACAGCTACAAAGTAAGGCAACAAAAGTTTGTTTCATATAGAAGCAATTGGATGTTAGTTCTTGTGGAATGCATTTGCAAGCATAGTGATAAGATCAAGGGATTAAACAAAAAGAAATATATTAAACATTTTTCAGAGGAATTGTAATTGGCAAAGAAGGAACATTTTATTTAATGGTTCAAAGTATTTGATCTATATCTGCAGAATTTATCTAACGTGTTATCAAGTTTGCTTCAGCTTAAATATGATGTGCAATTCCTCTTAAGTCAGTGGATTTCTTTCAAAACCTGCACAAAGGTTACTTCGCATGGTGCTGCAAAACAATTAAAAACTAACAACCCAAAAATGTTATTTGAGTGTTTATCTTTTTTAGATAAGATTTTAAAGCAGGCAATCCAAATTGTTTGGGTATTTATCATTCAAAACAGCTGAATTGTATGAGTTATACGAGTATTCAAATTATTTTTTAAGACTAGCAGAGGAGAAAGGACCAGTGCTTCTCAAGGTTGGTCTGATTGTAGCTGAAGTGTGTTGATGTCCTTGCACTGTGCAGTCCTTGTATGGTCTCTAGTGTTTAGTATTGTGTGCATACGAGGGAGAGAGAGAGAGAAAGACAAATTGTATTTTTGCCCTGCCATGCTTGCATGCATCAAGACTTAAATCAAAAAATACTATTTTATTTGTTGCCACCGTGCTCTCAATTCAAAAGAAATCAAAACTCCACGTCTGGAATTCATTAAGAACACTTAAGGCACAGAGCGTGATCCAACACTGAATACAGGTAGCATGGCTAAAGAGCTTTAACAGCTTTACTCATTGGAAAAGAGTTCAACTATATAAAAATAAGCAGGCAAACACAAAAAAAAACTCTAAATCAAAGGAAGGTACTGTTATCTTTTATCAGACACAAATAAATCAGGTAAATCAAAACAACATCTTTGGAAAATATCTAAGAAAACCAGTGCAAGAAGTAGGCATGGTTTAAACATCTCAAATCATTCGTCCTTGAGCCTTATTAGAGCACTGAGAAACCAACCCCTCCCTACTCTAAACGTAGCCATGAGGAAAGAATAAGATATTTAAACCACCTGAGCACAAACATTTCACCACCTTTCATGTCCAGCAAACTATGTTCCTTTGCAAACACATTCATACCTGTTGAACATTCAGGTTTTGTCATACTGTAACCATGAAACTTTTTATATTTTATTGGGCTTGTATTCAATATACAGACTAGCAAATAATTGGTTTTAAAGTCTGGTGTGTGTTTGCCTTTGATAAGTAAAACCCAATGTTAAAATTGCCTTCATAAATCTGCTAATCAGTAAATCCACCACTCTGAAGTTTAATCTCAGTGTAAAAGCAGCTTTTCTGTGGGAGCATCTGAGAAAACAAAGAATTTTGAATACAACAGCATCATACTGACGTAGAAAACACAATGTTTTCCTTTTTTCCACTATATTTAGTTTTGTTATGTGCAGGGTTTCATAACCCTTTATGATGTTAAGTTTCTATATGTATTTAGTCTGTTTATTCTTGCCATCTTCACCCAGCTCTGCATGTTTTCCTCAGCACTAATAATTACACTACTAATTGGAACCATCTTTAGTAGTTTTGCAATCAAAAATCCTGAATATCCACACAAAAAACAACCCAGGAATTGATCGAGGGACTATTGTAAGATAATCTTTTCCTTTTTAGGATATTTCAAACAAATGTTGATGCACAAAGTTGATGTTTATGTATTCTGAAATGACAGGAATATTTACTGATGTTATGTATTTGATTTTGCAAACATTTTAAATGTATGCATATCTTCCTGTTTGTACACTGGGTAATAATAAGCTTACCTTAGCTTAAGGACCTTATGAATGAAACTAACATTCATGTTTTTGGACTGTGGGAAGAAGCTGGAGTACCCGGGGAACCCACGCATGCATGGGGAGAACATGCAAACTCCATGCAGAAAGGCCCTGTGCCGGGAAACGAACCTCAAACCTTCTTGCTGAAAGCCGTAGTGCTATCCACTGCGACACACTGAGCAGCCCCAGTGGGAAGCATCTTTCCTCCTGTTCCTGCTTCCTCTCTTACAGCCAATTTCAGACAGTGCTCCTAAAAAATAAAAGGCTCTGTCTAAACTGTCTTTATTGTTTTCCCAGATTCAGATAGAGGTTTGGTTTATGTCCTTAATTCTATCTTCAGACGTAGTTGTTCCCCTTAATATCACAATACATTTTAAAACAGTTTAGTTTTCAGACTTTTTTTTTTTCTTGAAATTGCAGCTTCTACGCAGGTAACTCACCTCAATTCAATTCAGTTTATTTATATAGCGCCAAATTCACAACACATGTCATCTCAAGCCACTTTACAGTTCAACCAGATCATACAGTCAAATTGATACAAAGTTTTCTATCTAAGGAAAACCAGTTGATTGCATCGACTCATTGACTCAAATGCAATCCCTCACACTAAGCATGCTTGTAGCGACAGTGGAGAGGAAAAACTCCCTTTTAACAGGAAGAAACCTCCAGCAGAACCAGGCTCAGTGTGAGCGGCCATCTGCCAAGGCCGACTGGGGTTCAAGGAGACAGAAGCAGAGACACAAAAAGAAGCTGTAAAAGGCGGCCCCGTCCAGGAAACACACAGTCAGGCAGACGAGCTCCGAGCCAGCTCCCATGCCAGAGGGAGCTGGCCTACTATTGGTTTGCTGGCCCAGCTTGCATTCACACTACAAGTGAACCAGTGTGGGATCCAAATAAACAGGCCAAGACAAGCATTGGTAACTGTGCCAGGGTACAATCCAAGGATCGGTTTCATGGTCTGAGTAGGACCTACTCTGGGTACCATCCATCCACAGAAAAAGAAAAATTACTACTGTTTCTACTGTTGTACCTAGTTTCTTGATTCTTGGATGTCTGTAAGGTGTCAGCATTGCTCCTGTTTGCATTGGGGCCCTCTACTAACTTCAAACATAAAATCTCAGCTAAAATGTTGCTGGGATGGACCAAAAATAGCTCTTTGGCAAATTTGCATAACCCTGTGTTCAACTTATTATTATTCTGCAGAGCTGAAGTCTTGAACTCTGATCTTCTGAACCCTATGTCCTTTACCTTTTTGATGTGTTACTACTTTAGCACACCTAAATCAAATGACTGTAGCCAATCATGCCATCAGGAGCTGCAGAAGGATCGAGGAGCCCGGTTATAGATCATCCTGAATGCATGGTGAAACGTGTAGAAGGCAGCAATATCGGTGGGGTTGATTTTCGGTCGTAGTCACATGGGAACTGCTCAGAGCTGCATGGTGGAAGGAGGTGACCACAAGACAATGTGGGATGAAGACCTATTATTATTACTGGTAGTATTAGCTCTCATCCATTACAGCTTTCTTTCCATTCACATGTCAGCGCAGGGCAACCTACCAAAGTTCCCAACTGTGTATCAGTGCATGCATGAATGTTGTAGGCATATTAAAACTGATTGTCCACATTTTGTGGATGAATTTTTGTTTTGTTTTGTTTGTCTTTTGTTTGTTTGTCTGCCCAGGATTGTTTTTTGTCTGTGTCATGCGTAATACCCTTCTTTGGATGAGCTTTCTGCATTCAATCAAGAGTAGTCAAGGATCCTCATTAAATTTAGATTGCACAGAAGAAAAACATTGACTTAAGACAAACATTAATGGAGTAATTAGCTAATTGGGAGCAGGTGTGGACAGAGGCAGCTGGAAAGGAGCTAAGGGGAAAGGAAAGGAACACTAGGAGGCAACAAATGGTCAGAGCAGACTACACCTGCTGAGGAGACTGAGGTATTTTGGAGTAAAGCTCCTGAAGACCTTCTATGACCCTGCTGTGGCATCAGCAGAGTCATAGAAGGTCTGATGGTCTGATGACCTTCTAGGTCAGTGGAGCCACTGCTCCACTGTCTGTTGGAGCAGTGTCTTATCTGTAGCTGAGAGACAATGGCTGGATAAGCTGATCAGGAAGGCCAGCTCTATGATTGGATGCCCTCTGGACTCAGTGCAGGAGGTGGGAAACAAAAACATCCCAACTAAAATAACCTCTCTGTTGGATAATGTCTCCCACCCCATGCATGAAGCTGTTGCAGAGCTGGAGAGCTCCTTCCCTGACAGACTGCTGCACCCTAAATGCACCAGGGAGCGTTATCACAGATCCTTCCTCCCAGGAACTGGAAGACTCCATAACCACCACTGTTCCCAACAACCTCAATAAGTTGTTACAGTATATTTATGCTGATTTTGCACAGTTTCTACATTAGACCGTTAAATAACATTTTGCTGTAATTTTGCACATCTCTGATGTTGCTGCTATTTTCAAATATCCATTACTGTAAAAAAATGTCCATTGCTGTATATTGGTTATTTATTCTCCAGGTGCACAGCATTTATATTGTTAAAACACTTTACAGTACAGTATTTTATTGTTTATCTTTTAACTCTTCACTATTATGTTATTCTTATAAATCTTTCTAAGGTCCGTATTTGTGTGACCATTTTATTCTATAATCTTTTTGCTGCTGTAAACACCAGAATTGTCCCTGACTGTGGTACAATAAAGGGATTTTCTATTCTATTATATTCTATTCCATTCTATTCTATTCTAAATAGTAACCAGGGAAAACAATAGGGTTAAACAGTAACTAGAAATAAGCTTAAATACAGCTAAAGAGGAATAAAACTAATGACTACAAAATAAAGAATGACCCTGGGGAAAACTAAAGAATAAGGGAAGGGATTGTGCATAAGTTAACTATGAATCTATTTAAAAAAAAAACTATACATAAAACTGGATCAAGGAATTAAAAATACCAAAAATAACAAGAAATTACAAGGAAAAGTAAAACTTTAATTCTTAACATCAATACAGAATAAAATTAATTAAAGCATAACTGAGAACCCAAAATCTTATTTATACAGGCCAGTTAGTTATATGTCAGTCTGAACACCTAAATTCGGCCAATGATATATCAACTGTCATCTGTCAATAACATTTTTTTGGTCATAGCATCTTGATTCATATCTCGCAGCTAATTTACGCAACAGTTGAAATAAGAAATAAGTAGAGCTAACAGAACTGGCAGCATTACGTAGCAAGGGCTCAAACATGTACGGCTGGAAGCCTTCTACACCAAACCAAGCTTCTGCCGCCCTGGCGTCCTCTCCCACAACATCGTCGTCCCCACTTTCCTCCTCTAAATAAAAAATGTATGACAGAGGAGACTCATCCACGACCTCCGACACTAAACTCTCCTCCTCTTGCGTGTTTCCTCTGTCCATAGCGTTCCTTGACAGTGTCGTTTCTAAGTCACCAATTAAGTGCTACTTGGTCCCAATGGAATTTCCCATTGGAAATCTACTAGCACTAAGTTGCTAACTGCTTCCGACAAACTGGCCATAGCCAAACTTGCTTGCAAATTTTGCGCCACAACAATTCCTGCCCCTTGATAAAAGACCAATCACATTCACTTTATTCACTCGTGTAAAGTCGTGCACCACTCAGGAGAATTACCAACTGCAGCGGTTGGAACAGCCGCTTCCCTATGACTTTAAACAGAACCAAAAACTCCAGAATGGCAGATCATAACATCTAGAGTATTATCTCGGCTGATTACAAATGTACTCATCACATTTTAGTTTTCAATAGAAAAGTTTTTTTTTTTTTTTAAACCCTGTATTGTTTAATTTCCACAATAAAATACACTAAGCTGACTTTAATATGACTAAGGTGTGGGTGTAGCCAGTGTTGTGCCTGAACGCGTTCATTGAACGAAAGTTCATGAACTCGTTCATATTTTGGGCGAGCGTGAACTGAACGTACTGTATTACTGCCTGATGAACGTTATTGTGAACTCGTTCATTCTGGTGTCCGTGAACGGCACGCTCTCTCAGTTCAACTTCGTTCACTAGGTTGCCATATTTCTATAGAGCCCTCCAGGCGAAACCCCGGCTAAATCACACCGTAAACAAGCCTTAATATGTAGCGGGAAAAACACCCAATCTGGCAACACCAGCTACCAGCGTCGTAGCCTACAGCCGCGTGCGTCATCAAAACAAAATGCAGCGTGGAAGCCACAGCAGCATGGAGGCGACCGTGGATGCGACAAAGCAGCAGTATGATCACTTAAAACAGGTTTATGACCAGGTGATCGGTAAGGATGATGGCAGCAATCTTACATTTCTCTGAAACTTTGCCCGCCGGCTTTCAGTAAAAAAATCCGCACTTCAGTAACCTTAAATTCCTACCTCAGCCTGGTCCCTCAGTTTGTGTTAGTAAAATGTTCTTGAGGGTTTTACTATTCATGTAACTTGTTTGTTAAACCTGCCTGGTATAATTTTCCAGGATTCCAGGATTCCTTTTTAGTATGTACTGAAATGGAATTTCAAATTGAAAAAATTATTAAAATTAAAAAAACATTTGCACCTTAAAGACTACTTTCCTGTTTTTCGTTTAATAATTCCTCATAAAAAAGACCATTCAAGCAGCACATTTTTCCTGATGTTTTTGAGAATATACTGTAGGGGTGAAAGCTGCAGCTGCTACTAGTGTGAAGTGAATGGACAGCAACAAACCGTTAAAGCAACAATGGGGAAATGCTGTCCCCTCAATGCTAATGTAAATCCTGGTTGGATAAGGATTCAAAACTGGATATGAAGATGAAATCTGACGCACAGTTTCAGAGTTACAACTGATACAAAAATTGCTGTCTGTGGTTCTACAGTAGGCTATGGTGTAATTGAGCAATATATAAAAAAAAAAAAAGAACTATGAATATTCATTTTTTGGAACTGTGAATTTAGTTCAAAATTTTGAATTATGAACTATGAACTGAACTAGTTCATTTTAAAATGTGTGAACTGAACTTTGAACTAGTTCACGTAGAAAGAGAACTTTCCCAACACTGGGTGTAGTAATACTTTTACTAGCCCCTGTACATGTAAAACTCCATTTAATAATTAAATTGTTAAAAATTAGAATTTTGTTCCTGGTGGTTTGAACATGATATTGAAAACTGCTAAACACACAGTAACATATTTCACTTGTCAGACGCTGACTGATATCACATTAAACCTTTCTTGATCGTTGATCGAGTATACCTCTGCAAAAAACAAAAAAAACTAAAACAAAAAAAACTTTGTAATAAGGAAGAAAAACACTTAGCTTCACCTGGTTAGTCAGGACTCCAACAGCTGTTGTGGAACATAACACATATATATAGGGGGCGATTTAAGTGATGCGTGTATGGTTTTCATTGTTGCCTTAAGGGTTTTGTGATTTGGAGGAAGCAAGAGAGTACGTGGAATCGTATCTGTGTGTGTGAGTGTGTGCGTTTGTCAGGAAACAGGATGGCTTCAGAAGATTTATCACTGCTTGATCAGGTTGCGAGTGAGTTACTACTGTTACCCCTTTCCCCCTCCCTCCTCTGCCCAGAGGCCAAGGTGCTATATCAGCCTATATATGACACGTTCACCATACACACACACATGCATGAGCACATGCGTGCCAGAGCAGTACATCAGTGTGGCAGAGACAGGCTCTGTGTGTGTCTCTCCCATCATCTGGCCATTAGACAGTAATGGCTGGGAGAGGAGAGTAGAGTTTCCCCGTGGGCTCAATACGAGAGCATTTATTACACACAACAGAAGCACCATCCTGGCTCTGCCATTCACAGGAGAGAGGGAGAAGAAGGAGAAGAAGAAAAAGGGAAGAAAACACAAACCTATAGATCAGAGAGGTTGTGTACTCTTTGGGTCTCATGAACTCAACCCATGCGTGTTTTGTCCCAGGGGAGAGTTTAAAGTAAAGTGGCCAACTTAGAAGTTTAGGCACTAAACAATAAAATATTCAACTGAATGGCATTTATCTTTTAAAATACACATACAGAAATAAAGTTTAACAGTATATCTGAGTAAGAAATGTATAGAAAATCATTTTTACTTTATTTTTGTTCATTATCTATTCATTCTTTTTAGCCTAGCATTATTGAAGCGAGTTGCGACTAGGACAAACTTTATTCCCCAGTCGACTGGACCAGGGAACCTGAACAATTCTTAGCCTGTTGCCCTCACCTGCACAGCTGACAAAATGGATCACCTGCAGTTTGCCAGTCAGCCAGGTAAAGGATGTATTTTGGACAAAATTCTTCAGCACCCTGAGAGTCTAAAAACATTTGCTCAGCTTTTATTTGCAGACTCTTCATCTCCGTGTAAGAAAATGCGATTTCATGTTTTAACTTCCTACATATTTTAACCTTTCCGATCAGCTCTTGACTCTTTATATACTGAAACAGATGCCCCAAGCATCAAATACACATTATATTTTCAGATAACACTGTTGTTCTATCTCTTCTTTAGGGGATGTACCAGTTCTTCACTCCTTTGTTGCCTAGTGCAGCGATAACTTCTTGGACTTAAATGTGTCAAAGATTGAAGAGCTTGTTGTAGACTTTAGGCATGGATGTAATAAACTTAAAGCCAGTGCCATCAATGGTAAATAAATGCAAATCTACATATAGTTGGAAAGTGTGTTTGACAAGAATGTGAACTTTGAAGTAAATATTGGTATCATAAAAATGTAGTGAGTTTAGTACAAACTGTTGTTTTGGTGTTAATTAGGATCTTTTCAGAGTTTGTTGTTGCTTCTATATTGAAAGTCTTCTAAACTTATCTTTTATCTGCTGGTTTGGTTGTTTATCTGTGAGAGACTAAATCAATTATTTATAAACCTAATAAATTATTTAAACCTAAAACTCATAGTTTTAAGGTGATTTAATGAATTTAGCGTTAATCAGTAAAAAAAAAAAACAATATTTTTCGTCACGATCACTGAGGCCGTTTCTCAATTCACAAGAACGCGAGTACGGACTCGTGTCCCCGCCAAGTATGTTCATGAGAAGAACACAACAAAGTATGGACTCTGGGAGAACCGGAGCATGCAGCATAAATATGGGTCAATTGGAAGAGACGCGTATTTTACCACATGCCCGGCTCATCTAGAACTACATTTCATCTCCTGTTATTAATAGTCTCTAGATCATAATAAATTCTTACTTTTTTTGATTAAGTGGGGGAATGATAATTTACACAGTCAGTGTCAAAGAGTCAAATCAAATGAACATTTTGCCAAATACAGCAAAAAAATTGGCATCAGAGCCAGTGGTACTTCACACACGGCTATGCTTAGAGAGGGCTGCTGCAGACGGGCTAACGTTAGCCCTGGCTGCCGTTACCCTCACGAGCTCCGCTGGTTGCAATGGTACTCTCAAATTCAGAATTTTTTTTTTTATTATTATTATTATTATTATTATTATTCATTAAATCTCTAAATGGGCCATATAGTGAGGCTTTAAAGTATAATGTTCTGGCATCAAATGATCTTAAAACGTACTCTTACAGCTGCTTTTTGTATTTCTGCTTCTGTCTCCTTGAACCCAAGTCGGCCTCAGCACAGGCTCACACTGAGCCTGGTTCTGCTGGAGGTTTCTTCCTGTTAAAAGGGAGTTTTTCCTCTCCACTGTCGCTACAAGCATGCTTAGTGTGACGGAATACCTCCGATTCAATGAGTTGATGCAATCAACTGGTTTTCCTTAGATACAAAACTTTGAATCAATTTAATTGCATGATCTGGTGAACTGTAAAGTACCTTCAGATGTCCTGTGTTGTGAATTGGCGCTATATACATAAACTGAATTGAATTTTATGTTCCTGTACATGTTTTTTTGTATTTTTATTTTTTGTAAAGTGACCTTGAGTGTCTAGAAAGGTGCTGTTAAATAAAATGTATTATTATTTATTATTACTATTATTAAAAGCATTCCGATGGCATTTTGGCAAAAGGATTTTTATCAAAAACATAATTAATGCACACAAATAAGGAATAGTTGTATTAACCATACATGTAAACAGAATTTTTTGGGGTCCCCAGGACCTTGGGGCCCTGGGCAACTACCTAGTATTACCTAATGGTAAATCCCCCCTGGACACAGGTGATGTCACGTAAGAATTGACAACGCTTTAGTCACAGAGCATGCCAGTTGATTTCCACCACTGTTGTTGACAATCAGCTGTTGAAAGACCATCTGACAGATCTTTTTTTTGAAACTGACCAAATCCTTTTAGATTATCTGGAACAATAAGATCTGTTTAGCCGATGTTCGAGTTGAAGGAAAATAAAACACAGCAGATTACATCAAATCCCTCATACCAACAGATTGAGAATAGCTTCAAAGGGGTAATGGTCTTGGCAACAATAAAAAAACAGCAAAAAACTGTCTCAGAAACTCCTGTGTTCTCTACAGAGGTAAAACTCTTCAGGAGAGGCCTGCTAAGATACAATTTGAACTAGAGACCTCCGTGCCTTAGGGTGCCAATGCTAACGGATGCACCCCAGTGCCCACTGTTAATACAATACTTTCTAACACAATGGCAAATTTGATGGTGCATAATAGATTCCTCCTTGTGCTCCTGATACTGTTGTGACTCCCGAAGCGAGCCTCCTCAGTAACCCCAGCAGCAGGATTAAGAGGCATGAAAATAGGGTTTTCACATGCGGGACACAGGGATCTACACCGTGTTAGTGTCGTAGAAAACAAGAGCGGACGGGCTGTAATTCCCCAATTTAAGTCCCTTATTTCCATTTTGTCATGTCTGAGCGCTTGTCATGCTTTTGAACAAACATTGACATAATTAAAATGCAAATGCAGTTTGGTGGTGCTGGAGACAGACTGAGATCTCTAAGCTGATATGCACACAGAAACAGACACACTGAAGAAGAAACACACAAAAACAGACAAATCCTTGCAGAAAACACACACAACCTGACAATGAAGGTTAAGAAGAAATCTGCTGTTGGAGGGAAACACTACAGAAGACCATGTAAGTGGGTTTTTTGTTCTTCCACTCAGAGAGGACTGTTGTACATGTTGGTATGTTTGAGTAGGTCCGTAGGCTGACACAGGGCTCGATGGGCTGCAGGCTCCCAAGGCCCTGGCCTTTTTTAAGAGCAGTTGTTTGATGAGAAAAGGAGCCGGCCTTCACTCCAGGGCCTGGCAGAAGCCTGGGGAGTGGGTAAGTGGGTTAACCCAGAGGCCCAGACAAAGCCAGAGAAATGGATAAGTGGGTCACCCGCCCTCACACGAACACTCAAAGGATCCACTCTTACTCCTCTTGCTTTTATTATTAGAGTTGGTCTAATGTGTGAAGGGACCTCAAGAAGGAACACAGCAATGATCTGTGCATCAGCAAAAAAAAAAAAAAAAGCTGAGTGTGGGTTTGAGCTCACATCTGTGTGTCAGTTTGCATTCTTGAAGTGAAAACAGAAGAGTGCCGGAGTCCTTAAAGAGATTTAGAAACTATGGGTGCGCAGTTTAGACCTGCTGTGATACTGAGAAAAACAGATGAGACTGATTTACAGATAACATCTAATATCAGGAATGTAGCATAAAAGCTTCATTGTAACTTTATCACACTCTTTAACAACAAAAATGTTAATTAGTTGTGTGATTTTACTTTCTTAAAAGTAAAATATGAGGTACAGAGTGTTGTCTATGCTAACTTGTGAATATGTGAACCTCATATCCTAAGACTATTAAAAGAGTGAGATATGATTTGGTTTTCTGACAGAGAAACCACAACAACAATAGAGCAATTTCTATGGATTTTTCCTGGTTCTACTTCAATTAAACTACAGATGATCCCTCAATAAGAGGAAAGGCTGAAAGTTTACATACATTGCCATTAAATTAAATGATAACTTCACACTAGTAATTCAAGTAACTGGAAAAACGAATGATAAAAAAAAAATAATGATCTGTCAGGCTCAGAACTGAAGGATCCAGGATTCAAGGTGGACAGACAGTATATTTCCCAGAGTGTTTGTTGACAACAGAATCGACAGCAGATTAGTGCCCAAGTCTTTGTCAGAAGGCTCAGAACATAGGATCCAGAATTCAGGCGAGACACATGGTGATATAATCAAAAGAGAGTTTAATAAAGTACCTTGCGGCTGCTCGTCTGCTACGGCGAGCTCACTGAAAACTCTGCAGGAGTAGAGGATCAGGTCAGTGACTTCAAAATCAAGCAATGGATAATAATGAGCATAAAAGCCACCAAACTGGCAAAGTTCAGTCTGTGACCGGAAGAAGGAATGTTGTCCAGAGAAGAGGAACTCCTTTGCTTTTTACTGAGCTGGCACAAGAGATCCAGGAGAGAAGAGAAGCAGCATCTTTCAGCAGCTAGAGCACGCATGGGAATCGAAAGATCCAGGAGGGTAGACTTAGACTTAGACTTAGGCAGTACTTTATTGATCCCTTGGGAAGACTCCCTCCAGGAATTAAGGTTACCAGCAGCTTACAGGGCAAAAAAGTATTAAGTTAATTTAAGTTAAAATTAAGCAAAATACAAATACAAAAATACAAGTACAAAAAAAATACAGATTAAGTACAGTGTATATGATAGGAGTTGTGTGTATGTAATATAGGAGTTTGGCGGATAGATTGACCAGTACTACGGTTTGCACTTGCACTATGTGGTTTGTCCTGATAAATATGGAGTTCACATTTTACAGAAAAAAATACAAGTGTTGCTACTCCTTCCCTCTACCCCCTGTCCTGTGTTGCCTCCTCACCCTCATTTCAAGCCTGGGTCAGAAGACAGGTCCAAGGTTGACACCAGGTGGAATCCAGGTGACAGTCCAGAAAGCACAGAACAGGCAAACAGAGCAAACATGGGCGGTCAAAAACTCTGACGTCCTTGGGAAGAAAATAGATCAGGAAACGGCAGAACAAACATGGGGAATGCTAGAGTTATTCTCGCTAAGTGTCATGTTCGGCTTAATTTGCCTAACCCACATGCAGAACACTCGGAGGTAGAAGAAAAACTTCAAAAAGTTTATTGAACAATATGGATCTGGTTCAGTAGAGGCTTGACTGGTCACGAGAGAGTTCTGTAAAGCACACAGGTTATTCAGATCCAGTAAGTGGTTTGACTGTTCACAAGTGGGTTCACTGCAGGGGAGGACAGAGAAGTTTAGCGGAGATCCAGGGAATATTGCAGGTTGAGAGTGTATCAGGGCTGTACCTGTTCTTGAGTGGAGCAGAGCTGCAGAGGGGGGGAACCTTGAGGGTCCAGAGGCTGACGGCAGGCTGAGGGCTGAGGCGGAGGCAGAGCTTACTGAGTGCAGGCAGATCACAGATTGAGTTTCCGGTTATCTTCTGAGAGCGGGCAGACAGATCTTTGACAGAAACTGTTCTCCAGAGAACTTCTGAGAATGGACAGGCAGATTACCAGCAGAGAAACTCTCCAGAGTTTCAGGTTTCAGGCAGGATCAATCGTTACTGGCAAACACTCTGGCACTGGAGTGAAGCCCTCCGCCTCCTTAAGTACGGATCTCCTGATGAGCAGATGAGGAACAGGTGGTGCAATCAGCCCCGGCTCCAGGAGATCTTGTACGCCCTGTGGTGGAGAAAGTGGACAGACCTCCAGATCCCAATACTAAGAAGCTTGAATTATCTGGCACCAAAGTGTGTGATAAGAGCTAATGGGCAAAGGGCAGAGCAAGTCAGAGGAGAACAACAAGGCAAAAAACCCAGTCTAAGGATGCCAAGATCCTGAAAGTCTGTCTGGAAGTAAATGATCACAAACAGGTGAGTCACAAATCTGGTCTTAAAGTTCACTCCGAATCTAGAGGGTCAGGATGGTTTCAGCCGGCTGGCTGTCAACGCGAAGCGGCGGTCACCGCAAAGAGATTTTCAGATGCCGATGTGTCGGTGGTCAGAGGACCGGCAGGAGATCAGAACCAAACAGGTAGAGATCAGGCAGGAGTTAGAAGACAAGTCAGGCAAACAGATCAGACGGGAACAGGCAGCCACAGGGGTAATCAGAACACAGGAACACTACATTAAGTCTTACCACAGGCTTGAAATAATCTGGCACTGATGACTGCTCTGAAGGCTGGTTAAACAAAGACTAATGGAGGTGTATTAGATAACATGTAATGAGAACTGGGTGGCATTAAGCAGGTGTGTAAAATGAGTGATCAGACCAGGCAGCAGTGCTGAGATCATGACAAAATGATAATTAAGTAAAATAAAATATTGATTTTGGATTTTATAAAAAGGAATTCTTAAAAAAGGGCGACAGACAAATTAAAGTGCCTTGCTCACGAACAGTGAACATAAATACCTGTCAACAGGGGCAGAAGTCTGAATGAACATTTCCTGAACATCACAGAAAATACCTGATTTCATTGATTGTTGCTCAAGTAAATTTTAGTTCAGGATCTCCATCGGGCTTGTTTGTTTGTTTTATTTATTAATAACACTTTATCACTTTTAGCCACTAGGGATGCTAGACTTGTGACTTCCCGGTTTCACACTCCTTGAAAGCCACTGGCAACACTGCACTGTCACATAACCAAAGTGTGCAGCCTCTGGGTTTTGGAATCTAATAGCAGACAACTTTGGACCAGCACACTGAGAAGTCATGAGTTACTTAAAATGTCAAGGTCAGATTGACCCCTATAGATTAAATCCTATAATTCTAACAAAAATATGTCTGATCAAGTTAGAGTAATATCTGTTTTGTTCCCTAACAACAAGTTTTTGGGGTCAGTTAGCTTTCCATTTCAGGGGAACTCAGACTGTAAAGCGGCGCTCTGGGTCACATGAAACATTTAGCAAAAGATTGACCTAAGATTATTTTATATATCTGAAATAAACTTAATCCTTGGGTCAAATTGTATGCAGCGTTGCTCTAAGACCAGCTTATTAACAGTGGCCGATGTGCATCATGTGTATTTTTTTTTGCAGACTGGTTAAGTAACCATTTATAAGTCTATTGAAAATAAGATAAAATTTAAACTGTTCAAACTGATGTTTGGATTAATTAGGGTGATTTCTGGGTTTCAGAAAAGGATTTTTTTATTCATCAAATTGTGTGTAACTGGACAGCAAAGAGGCACCGTTTATATCTGAGGGCATGTCATCTTGTTAAAAAGTCATTACAGCATAACTGCGCCAAGTATTCATAGCATTAAGGGCAACTATTTCTTTAACAGCATGGATCTTAAAAATCTGGACAACAAAAGATCAAATGACGAGCCCGATTTAGGGAATCAACCTGTTAGCCTGATCAACAGTGAGTTATTTGGGGCTGAATGTGACTTTAAAAATCATACAAGGCACAATCAAACATAATAGGTGTCTGCAAACTAAGACACAAACTCAAATAATCTCTGTCATCATTAGTTAATGTACGCAGGCTGATATATTACAGTTATTTGAGAGTTTGGGTTAATTTGTTTCCACTAGATAAATCCATCATAAAAATGCAATTCAGTAAAACTAAAAGCATTCAAATTATAATTAAGCTTAATAAAACTCATTAGTGTTATTAGAAATAAAAAAGCAGCCACATAAGCCATTAATCAAGGTTACTCAAACTGGCAGGTGTATTTGTTATTTTAGGGTTGATTCTATGAAATTGTCCCTAAAAAAAAACAAAACAGAAAAGGGTATACCATCCTAATCATCATTTGTGCTCTGTCCATAAGTTTTTCATAGAATCAGCTATGATTTGGACTCCTCATGTCTACAAAAAGTAAAGGTTAGCAATCCTGCCTTCTCCTTTTTTCGGTTTACCCTTCTTAGGGTTTCACAGGATCTCAAACACCTGACTAAAATCTGTATGTATATGGGGAGAACAAACAACACCTTCTCTGATCAGCTTCAAAACAAAGGCCCTTTTGCTTTGAGCTTGCAATGTCTGAGCGGGATAAAGTAACGTTTTGGCTTTTACCTGCTATTCAGGTGAGCATCGGCCAAGAGATGGTATAATGCAAGTGGCACAGGCTCAGTATTACTGACCAAAAAGTGTTCATGATAATTTCTCTTCTGCAAAGTCTTAAAGGACAACATAATTTGAAGGAAATAGACAGTATGTGTAACTTAATTCACTTATGTAGTTAAAGAAGCTAATAAAACTTAACCATGGGCCTGATCCACTAATGCTTAAAATGAATTAACATTTGTCAGGAAACACAAAAATAATCTACTAACCGAGTGCACATAGGATTTGTGTCTCTAAAGTGAGCAGAATAGTTGGGTTGTAAACACTTAAAAGCAATGGGAGACACAATATAAAGCTGCTTCTATGCCAATGAATAGTGGTACGTTCACACAGCAAGCAGCAGGAGCAGCAAAAACGTGCATCCTGCTTCATTTTTGTTGCTTGTACAAGTTTAGTTCTGACACGCGGCTGAAGCACCTTTGCTGCTCTAGCTGCATAGTGGAAAAGTGGGTCTGATGCGCGTAGGGCAGAACTACCCTATCTTCTCTTTGCCTGTGACAATGGCAGCTAAATTTGTTTAGCTGCAGAATTTATCAGTGGGTAAATTTTGTTTTAATATGTTTTTTAAGTTAGAAAGTCCACCTGAAAACTTTATCTGTGCAGTCAGTTAATCAAGATTAAGATCCTGCCTTCAAATATTATCTAACTGCGCTGCGCTGTCACTAGGAATCCCATTCAATTGAAGCCTCTGCCCCGGTAGCTTCTTCTTGGTTTTCCGCTACTGTTCGCAGCGGCTTAAAGCCGTTTTTCACAAGTGCAGGCTCCAGAGTAATAAAATCGAACATATTTTCCAACTCCAGCAGCTGCTGCTTCTGAAGCGCGTCACGCGGTTCAGATGCTCGGAAGCTCATGACGCGCGGCTTCAGCTGCTCAGAAGTGCTGCTCCTGCGTCAAAACAGGCTGCAGGACATTTTGATGCGGCAAGATGCGCGTCAGCCAACATGTAAACTAGCTTTGCTGCCTCTGCTGCTTGCGGTGTGCACGTAGCATAACTTTTACAACTGTTCTCATCGAAAACACATACCTGTTTGTGAGTGTCAAAAACATGTATAAGCATATACACTCAAAGAGGTGAGATATATTGTTATGTTATAAGCATTTAACTGGCACAGTAGCAGCTAAACTGTATACATTATAATTTCAGGATGCCTAGATATCACAGCATTGGATTCTGTTGGATATTTCACAGGTTAAACACAAAAGAGTCAAAAAAAAATTTTATATTATTTTATTAATTTTATATGTCACATGAAACTCCAATAAAATATATAGAAGTATGGGTTTGGAAAATTACGAGATAAGAAAAGGTTACGATCACTTTTGCTAGGCTTTATCACTAATAAGCTAAATATCACCCACTAGTTTAACAACTCTGTTAAAATAGTGGGTGAAATTAAATACCAACATGAAGCTGTGCACAATGCGGCACATGTTCATAGTATAGACACAAGCATGCAGAAGCACACACACACAAAGCAGCAGGTCCTTTGCCAAGAAGATCAGCAGGAGGATCAAGTGTAAAGTCTTTTGAGTAATGGAAAGGCCTTTGATGGTGAAGAATACAAACAGTGTAACCACACCAACACAACACTCACTCGCACACACAGACACAAATCAATTTGCTGATTCCTCCTGACTGTAATTATGTTCTCACCACGCTCTCAATAAGATTTACCTCGATGCATCTGGTAGCATCGAGTTTACTGTCATTTGTTAGATTAATGAATGACTGTTACTCCTCTAATTTTGAGCGACTGACAGCATGCATGTACATGCACCGACACACACAGGGCAGGGTTCTCATACAAACAAACAGAGAGGCTTTTTTATATTCCGCTGCACATCGCCACAACACAGATCAACAGTCCCTAAGGTAACGGCCAAAATAAAGATCTCATTACTTCACTCTCCTCCGCGCTCTCCGTGGCTCGTCAGCTGCCAGGCCCTGACGTCTCCTTTCATGTTGGCCAGGCCTCTGAGAGGAGCTGAGAGATGCTGAGAGGCGCAGAAAGCCTCCCCGGGCTTTGAGCAGTGTTTGATTCCTGCTAGATAATAGCTGGTTCACTGTCAGCCGCAGGATGATCAGTTAAATCCTTAATCACTGCCTGTCCACTTGCATGACAGTTATTTTAGGGTGCTTTTTCTGGACCCTCTTCTCTCACTTTCCCCTCACTCCCTCCTCCTGCGAGAAAGGACACCACAAGAGAGGCAATGGAATACAGCTTTCTGTGGATGGGAGGACAGAAGGAGTTTGAGGGGAAGCAAAGGATGGAAGTTGGATCATTCTTTTTACTTAAAAAAAAAGAAGACAGATGAATGAAAAGGGTGTCACAACCAAATGGTAAAAGCATGAAGACAAGAGGAAAGACCAGAATGAGAGGAGCCTGTCTTTGGGCTGTCAGGTTTAAAACAAAAAAGAAGAGGGACTGCTCTTGTTCTTCTCAACAATCTTCTTACCTGCCTGTTCTAAAGGACATTCAAAGGTCTGGAAGAGAGACAGTTAAGGCACTTTCTGTCAGACGGCTATGAACCAATGTCACAGGTTGAAGGGTTTGGGGAGATGAGCGTTCCATGTTCATGTCCAAATCAGGGCCTTGATCAAGGCAGCTGCATGTTAAGGCGCTGCCAGCCCTGACAGCCTCACCTCCACCCCCGCCTGTCTCCGCCTGGAAGACGGAGGCTATTTCACTCCGACAAAGACAGAAGTTTAGGTGTTAGGAGAGCATAGCTGAGGCCTCGCTGATGTGCAGTTTGACTGCAGAGGGATCACGGAAAGTTTTGGACAGTCTGGACTTTGATGGCACATAAGAGTGAAGGTGTAAGATCTTTAAAATCTGCATAACTCTAAAAGCAAAAAAGTTGGCCGTAACTTTTTGGGGGTACTTCAAGTGTGTTTTGAAATGTCCTGACATATTATTGCCCTTATATATCGATTATTAATCATCAAATATATTATGCAGATATTTTATTACAGGCTGTATTCATTAAAACATTATCATAGATAATGATTTAATGGAAGACTTTTTATAACCGAGAGGTGGACGGGCCATTAGGCGTACCGGGCATAAACCCGGTGGGCCGAGCCATATTTTTGGGCAATCTTAAGGCTAATATTATGCAATCATTTCTATTGATTTATGTATTAATTTAACAAATAATTTAGTATTTAGAAATTAATTCTATTGACTGCAATAGTGGCTTGCAGCCTTTACTCTCATGCCACCTCACCCTACAGTTGACACAGTAAATCAAATGTAGCCATTTGATATGATTCTAATTAGAGAGAATACTGTTTTTCTGTCCTGAAAAAAATCAATAATAGATCACAAAGACAAAATAGGGAGAACAGAGAAGATGAGACAAAAAAAAAGAGTCCAAAGCCTAAAAGTGGATACAGCCAAATGTGGAGAAATAACATCTTTAATTTGGGCCAAAAGTAAATATGGATTGAATAAGGAGGAAAAAGATGATGAGATTAGGCAACTAAAAGTCCAGTAAAAACTTTATTTGCAAGTATTCGGATTGAATATATTTGCCAGCAGGAGTAAACTCTGACTTTAAGTAAAAAGGCACTTTAATCAAACATTTGATTATTCCACTGTCCTTTGTTTATTTAATCAGTTACTTTCACTGATTTCAGTTTTACATTTTACGTTTTACAATCAATCACATTTTTTTATATCTGTACTAAAGTCCTAAGCAGGAACCTTTGTATTTTCTGTTTTTGGTACAACCATAAATCTGACGCACAAGCAACATCACACGACGCATTAGTCCACAGGAAGTGTTCAAGTTTAAATACCATCTTAGTGCAACCTTTGTTTCGGAAGCACCTGCATTTGTAACAGGGCTGAATGATTTTGTTGGAAATCAAAATTGCAGTTTTTATCAATGTTGCAGTTGCAATTCTATTTGGGGATTTTCTCGCTCCAGAGTCTCTTTGTGCAGGACTTCACTGTTAATGTTGTGTAAAAAAAAAAAAAAAAAAAGATCACTTGTGCAGGCATTCATGGATCTCTGTGCTAATCCTTTGTGGTGGCAAATCTGCTTTAAGCAGGTTACTGCCCCCTAAACGGGCTGGGAAAAAAAAACGTAAATGTCTGACTTTCGTTGAATGTCTTCTCATCCAAAATTGAGTCCCTCTCCAATTTGAAAAGCACATTTTGTGATTGTATATCAAATACTATTAGCCCTAGTTGTCTATGCCAATAAGGGCCAAGTTAGTGAGTCCATGTCTAAAAAAAAAAAAGTAAACCACTCTCAGAAAAAATGGGTTGGAACATGGATTGTTTGTTTCAGGAACTGGCATAAGGCATGTTGAATAACAAATGTTAAGCTCTGTAAGGCAATGCTTAATGTACAGCTTTACTGTCATGGTTCTGTTATCAGTTTCTGTATCGGATCTGTAACTTCTGTTAACAGCAAACGTTAAACTCTTAAAGGAATAGTACACCCAAAACATGATTAGCCTTCATTTTCTACTCACCGCCATGCTGAACAACACTCTGGAGTACTTTTTTGATATCTCAAATGCATCTGGAGATCTGGGAGGCTTCTTGCTGTCTGCTGACATTCAAATAATGGAGGTCTATGGCGCCCGAGGCAGAAAGGTCCATAAAAGTCCACAAAAAACGTGTCAATATTCCTCCATACTGCTCGTCCAATGTATTCCAAGTGTCCTGAGTGGGTAGCGTCCATAATTTACTCGAAACGAAGTCATTTAGAATGTTTTTAGAGCATAAACAGTAGTGTATAGGATTCCTAACAGCGCGTTCATGAGTCTACGGAAACCGCGGCAGACCAAACCAGATGAAAGTGCGCATTCAGCGTCTGCTCTGCCGATAATGCAAGCGTAGAAGAAGAAATGTGCTGTTTACCTGTGCAAAGAAAGAAACAACGAAAGAAAAATGTCTGAGGACTTCAGTGTTGAGGAAGAGCATGAGTTCTTTGCCGAGCTGAATGCGCACTTTCATCTGGTTTGGTCTGCCGCGGTTTCCGTAGACTCGTGAACGCGCTTTTAGGAAATCCTATACACTACTGTTTATGCTCTAAAAACATTCTAAATGACTTTATTTCGAGTAAATTATGGACGCTATCCACTCAGGACACTTGGAATACATTGGACGAGCAGTATGGAGGAATATTGACACGTTTTTTGTGGACTTTTATGGACCTTTCTGCCTCGGGCACCATAGACATCCATTATTTGTATGTCAGCAGACAGCAAGAAGCCTCCCAGATCTCCAGATGCATTTGAGATATCAAAAAAGTACTCCAGAGTGTTGTTCAGCATGGGAGTGAGTAGAAAATGAAGGCTAATCATGTTTTGGGTGTACTATTCCTTTAACGGCAATATTATGCCTTGATGCTATCTATATACACTATATTTCCAGGAGTATTTTCCTACACATCCAAATGATTGGAATCAGGTCTTTCAATCACTTCCATGGCCACAGTCGTATTAAATCAAGCTCTTTGGCTTGCAGAATGTTGATAAAAACATTTCTGAAAGAATGGGTCACCTAGTTAATTCCAGTGTGTAAGTGTGATAGGAGGCTGTATCGGCAGTATTATAGGGAAATGTTCATGTTTGGGAATGACAGTAGCTCAGTCATGGAGTGGTATATCATGGAAACGGTCAAAGTGCAAAAAGGTTGCCAAATTTCTGCAAAGTCAATCCCACACACCTTCAAACTTCATGTGAATTTATCTCGATTAAAAATTGTAACTAAGTCTCAACACTAGTTTTTTCCAAAAATGTTCAATCCACTGGACTTTGTTTCAAAGTTTGTAGATGTTTCGCTTCCTATCTAGTAGGTTTTTTCAATTCAAAATGTCAGAATTAGAATTGAGTTCGAGGCATTATAGATTGGACAAAAATGAAAGTCTTTTTTTGGATTAGAAAACATGCAAATTGAATATAAGTGACATGGGAGTGGTGGTTGCAGTGATATTGGAAAGGACTCAACTCAATCACTGCATTGTAGGTTTTTGAAAGCTAAAACCTGAATCCACCCCCTCTGTTTAAGGTTGGTTTTTCTTTCTTAACATAATTCAATTCAATTCAGTTTATTCTTATAGCGCCAATTCACAACACGTCATCTCAATGCACTTTACAGTTCAACCACATCATACAGTCAACATAGATGGCTTCCTTCAGATCCCTCTCAAACCACCTGTCTTCTTTGTCCAAAATGTGAACATTCTGGTCCTCAAAAGAATGTCCTTTGTCCATAAGGTGTAGATGGACAGCATAGTCTTTTCCCGAGGAGTTCGCTTTTCTGTGTTGGGCCATCGATCTGTGGAGAGGTTGTTTGGTTTCTCAAATATAATGATCAATATTTCGAATAACTATAACCTGGATGACTGAGAATCTTCACCAGCAACACTAGTTTGTACATTTTAGAAAGCTGTTTTTTAATCTATTCTATTAATTTTGGATATTTTACATTTTTGACGAAAAAACACCCAGTTGAAAGTATGCTGCTTGCCTGTCACACATCTATCATAGTCAGCCTCAGCCTGCCCCCCTCTGTGTGTGTACAGAACAACGGCGTTATTGCTTTGCTGTAAATGGCCAACCATACTTCACTGACTCATTTCCAAGTGTCTCAGCCTTTGCTTTGCAGAAAAGTGAGCCTTTCAGCCAATAGAACTGGAGCACAGCTAAAGGTCAGGAGGTCAAAGACGCACCATGGATGGAATTCCATAGAGCCAGAAAGGTCAGAGATCACTCTCAATCACAGTCAACACGGACCAGAGCCTCATGAGACCCGACAAGCCACAACATACCAACAACAACAGTGATGGGTGGTGGGGGGGTTGGAGTAGAGAAAGAGCAAATTAAATTCGGGAGAGGATGAGGAAAATCATTAAAAGAGCTAATGAAGATGGAGAAGAGGATGCATTTGCACACAATCAACCCCACTTATCTCACTTAAGAATTCATTATAATCAGTTAGATCAAAAGCAAGCTGAGCAGTTGAAGGATGATGGAAATGTGTTGCCTCTGTCGGCGTTGTGGTCATGGTTTTGGTAAACTTTTCTGTGTTTTGCACAAACAAATTAATCTGAGTCGATCATCATTTTAATGAGTCTAGAAATGGTTCTCTTCAGCGCCTTCGTTGAGCACTCAGAGGAAATAGAAGAGTGTGTCCGTCAGCCTTGATTTGTGATCCCCGGTATGCGCAGTTCCATCTGTACAAGTCACCAAAACATCTGCTGAGTGTTAAATAGACATGGCAGACGCGTTTCGGAGAAACTGTTTTATCCTGCTGATGATTTACGCATTCGCTGTGACAATTTCTCAACTTTAGCCCCGTTCGGGGCTTTTGTTGCAGTAGCACACTAATACAAAGATAGATAAATAAATAACTTACGTACAGTCACTCTATGCAAGAAAATGACCATTTTAGAAACAATCAACACTCGCAAAGTTTTTGTAAGCCATTTTTGGGGTTTCCTTTTTTACAGCAGTTATTCTTTGGAGCAAAGAAAGAGGGAAGAACATTTCACTTCTTACCATATATTCTCTCTGAATATACTACAGGGGAGGTGGCGGCCCAGTGGTTAGTGCATAGAGCTTTGAGTTCTTGTTTGAGACCCACTCCCGCTGACTGCCACTCTGGGTCTCTGAGCAAGACCCTTAACCCCGCACTGCTCCCCAGAAAAGCCCACTGCCTCCCAAAGGAAGGGTTACAAGCAGAGGTAAAATTCTCCAATGTAAGATCGATAAAGTTCAATAATATTATTAGATAGATAGATAGATAGATAGATAGATAGATAGATAGATAGATAGATAGATAGATAGATAGATAGATAGATAGATAGATAGATAGATAGATAGATAGATAGATAGATAGATAGATAGATAGATAGATAGATAGATAGATAGATAGATAGATAGATAGATAGATAGATAGATCCTACCATGAGATTTGATTGAGTTTTTAAGTCAGTATTAACAGGTGCTTCAATATAACACCCTTCATTAGGATTTATATCTTATCCAAATTCAGGAATATCTGCCTGTTGTACTTCTTTATAAGTTTGGAGGTGTGTGTGTGTATGTGTGGTCTGATGCATGTGTGTCTGGCTCTGTGAGGAATCCCAGAGGCGTCCTCTCTGCCTAAGCCACTTCTGCAGATCTGTTGAAAGATCATCAAGAGACTTTTTCTCAGTCTAAGTGTGTGTGTGTGTAAATGTTGTCTCTGTGGGAGCATGCTGACTGCGTCTCCTGCTTAGCACTCACTTTCATCACGCACACGCTCAGAAGTGACAGTCCCTGTCTCTACAAAGGGATTTAGACTATCACCAAGAGACCTGCCATCTTTATCCCTTTCTCTCTTTCACACGCGCTCACAAACACATATGCTGACATCCCGATCGCACAAACATTCAGAAATACCCGCGCTCAGCCAGCTTCACAGAGATTCATGATGTCACCCAGAGACACTACTTAGTTATACATAATTTCTCATTATTCCTCCTAATGAATCTTAAAACAAGATAGCAGCTGTTAAATTGCTCTCCTGTTCCTTTCTTCCGCACCTCTACCGTCATCCGTGGCAAATCTCCCCCCATCCCATTCCCTATTGACGCATATCCTCAGTATGCACAAGTAAATACCGGCCCACAAAGGGCTGAGATCCTAAGCTAACAACCGATACACAAAAACACAACAACAAAGCAGTTGTTGTCAGGTTGTTAAGTCCCTGCCACTGTTTTGGAGGGCTGGGGAGACTGCGAGCCGACAGAAAACGGAGAGAACAGGATGAGATGGGCTTTAGAGAATAAAAGCCGGCTAATCCCTGCATTTGGATATGTGAAACGCAGGCCCGCAGGAGAATGCATCAAAGCCCTGGCTAAATTAGCCTACATACAGGGAGCGAGAGGAGGAAAGACGAGATGGAGCGCGAGAGAGAAAGGCCGCAGACTTGAGACGCTGCAACGAGAGGCAGTCTCCCAGGGCCCAGATTAGCAACACACACTCATTATTCTCCAACTCTGCTGCTGCACATAAACACACATAGTGCCACGAACACAGATTAGAAACATACACTTATTATTCTGTCTCAGTGGGACATTAAACCCTAAAATCCTGCATGCTTGCAGCTAGCACTGGCACAGAGACTCAGTAACTGAATAACAGGGCCCAGCGCTGCGCAGTGTGGAGCTGTGCACAGTTAGCCACACTGAGCGCTAGCACCTCATACAGAGGGTGCATATTCACAACTGTGCATATATGTGTGTGTGTGTGTCAGTGAAGGGCCGATGAAAGCAGGCAATTAGGACCAAAAGAGCGGCACTGGTTTATTCAGCTTCACAAGTGTACCCATCCAAAGCACATTAACTAGGAAACTTGTGCAGAGACATTTAGGTTAAAACCTCTCTTTGTGGGAGTGAAGCATTTGGGAGAAAAAGAGTTGGGATATGGGTGAAGGAAAAGCAACAACAGAGCATCCAAGGGAAGAGAAAAAAGGCATGAGTTTGATGAGAAAAATCCTCAACTGCCTGAGCTACACAAGTATTAAAGCACATTTAAGCCCCTTGACTTGTTTTGTTTTGGTCACATTACAACTTAATTGTATTGTATTGTTTAATTAGAAAGGAGGTATATCATCATTAAAGAGAATTCAATTCAATTCAGTTTATTTATATAGCACCAATTCACAACACGTCATCTCGAGGCACTTTACAATTCAACCAGATCATACAGTCAAATTGATTCATTTGACTGTATGATCCTCAAGTCATTTGGATATGTGAAACAACACAAATTGTGAAGGACCGCTCTCCTCGTATGCAGGTATAAAGCAGACGATGCAGCACACATTAACAGTTGGCAACCTGCCATATTTGAGCTCTTCCCTTAAAGAGTGAAATTTTAAGTTTTCTATATATTTTAGATATTTAAACCTTCATAGTGTTCAGCCCAAAAAGTGAAACATAGGAAAGTCCGTTTTTGTTTGTATTTTCCATTTCTTTGATCAGGTATGTAGGACATCTCGCCAATGGAGTGAGATAGCTTATGTTGAGAATAGAGCTCAAAAATTGATCGGATTGATTGATTATTGAAATAACCATCAACTAATTTAGTAATCTATTAATCATTAACGTGAGTATAGAGACTCTAAAACATGCCTTTAGCTGACAGAGCGACCCACTTACAGCAATAGTTATACCAAGATTGTAAAAAAATATATAAACATTTTGCATTTAAGATAAAGAATTAAATTCTCAGTTAAGTGTAAAAGTTTGAGTTTTAACTGGTTTCATTTAATAAAAAGTCGTCTTTTAGTAAACTTTGGCTATCCAATTATTAATCCAAAAAATTATTGACAGATTAATTGATTAGGAAAAAAACAGTTAGTTGCATCCCTAGTGGAGAATAAGAAAACTGTCAAATCATTTCATTAACTTGCCCAAATTAAGGGCCAATAGAAACATCCAAAGACAATGTTACTTATTTTCTTTCAGCCTTTGCAGAGTGAGTCAATACTCCTTAAACTGCTTGATACATAAATTCATTCAACTTTCCTACCATGGTGTAACAACCAATAAAATGCACCCAAGTGAGCGACTGTACAGTAGAAATAAAATGTCGTAAACAGCAAAAACTAATATACAGATAGGTTTAAAAAAATGTATTTGCCCCCAATCTGACCAGGTAAATAAGATAATTTGCCAATTAAACAGGCATTTTTGTCTTAAAATAAGAGAATTAGATATTATGCACTGGAAATAAGATAAAAGTTTTTTGGGTTTTTTTATTATTTTAAACATAGATCATCTTCATCTATCAGCTAATTGTCTAACAGGGTAACCTGCTCAAGTAAAGGGAAAAAACACTTATTTCGAGGAAAAAATAGACAGTCTATTTTGCCAGTCTATTTTGGCATCCCTGGGCTGTCACCTTATCGTGGTGGAGGGATTTGAGTCTCCCGATGATCTTAGGAGCTATGCTGTCTGGGGGCTTTATGCCCCCTAGTAAGGTCACCCAAGGCAGACAGGTCCTAGGTGAGGAACCAGACAAAGAGAAGCTCAAAGGCCCCTTATGATGAGAAACATATATGGACCTAGTGTTCCCTCGCCTGGAAGCGGGTCACCGGGGCCCCACTCTGGAGCCAGGCCTGGAGGTGGGGCATGCTGGCGAGCACCTGGTGGCCTGGCTTTTACCCATGGAGCCCGGCCGGGCACAGCCCACAGGAAACATGGGTCCTCCTTCCAATGGGCTCACAACCTGTAGGAGGAGCCAAAGGGGTTGGGTGCAGTGTGTGATGGATGGCAGTCGAGGACAGGGAACTTGGCATTCTGACCCTCGGCTGAAGAAGCTGGCTCTTGGGACATGGAATGTTGCCTCTCTGGTGGGGAAGGAGCCTGAGTTAGTGCGCGAGGTTGAAGGGTTCCAACTAGAGATAGTTGGACTTACCTCGACGCATGGCTCTGGCTCTGGAACCAGTCTCCTTGAGAGGTGCTGGACATTTTTCCACTCTGGAGTTGCCCCTGGTGAGAGGTGCCGAGAAGGAGTGGGCATTCTTGTTGCCCCTCATCTTGGTGCCTGTACTTTGTACCCACCCTTTTTGGAGTCTTTAGAGGGGTACTGGAGAGTGCCCCTCCTGGGGACTCCCTTGTTCTTCTGAGGGACTTCAACGCTCACGTGTGCAATGACAGTGAGTCCTGGAAAGGCGTGGTTGGAAGGAATGGCCCACCTGACCTGAACTCGAACGGTGTTCTGTTGTTGGACTTCTGTGCTCGTCATGGATTGTCCATAACGAACACTATATTCAAGCATAAGGGTGTCCATATGTGCTCTTGGCACCAGGACACCCTAGGCCGTAGTTCAATGATCGACTTTGTTGTTGTTTCATCTGACCCACCGCCGCATGTGTTGGGCATTCGGGTGAAGAGAGGGGCTTAGCTCTCGACCGACCACTACCTGGTGGTGAGTTGGCTCCGATGGCGGGGGGACGCCAGTCAGACCTGGTAGGCCCAAACGTATTGTGACGGTTTGCTGGTAACATCCGGCAGAGTCCCCTGTGAGAAGAAGCTTTAACTCCCATCTCCGGCAGAGTTTGAACATGTTCCAAGGGAGGTGGGGGACATTGAGTCTGAGTGGACCATGTTCCATGCCTCTATTGTTGAGGCAGCTAGTCAGAGCTGTGGCTGTAAGGTTGTTGGTGCATGTTGCTGCGGCAACCCTCGAACATGCTGGTGGACAGACCATGGTCTTGAAAAGAGTAGACTGCCTTCTCCAGGTTGGGGAGGATGTACTGCCCCTAGTGGAGGAGTTTAAGTATCTTGGGGTCTTGTTCATGAATGAGGGGAAGATGAAGCGGGAGATCAACAGGCGGATTGGTGCGGCGTCTGCTGTGAAGCGAGTGCTGTACCGGTGTGTGGTGGTGAAGAGAGAGCTGAGCCAAAAAGCAAAGCTCTCAATTTACCGGTCGATCTACATTCCTACCCTCATCTATGGTCATGAGCTTTGGGTCACGACCGAAAGAATGAGATCCCGGATACAAGCGGCTGAAATGAGTTTTCTCCGTAGTGTGTCTGGGCTCTCCCTTAGAGATAGGGTAAGGAGCTCAATCATCAGGGAGGTCTCAGAGTAGAGCCGCTGCTCCTCCACATCGAGAGGTGCCAGTTGAGGTGGCTCGGGCATCTGGTTAGGATGCCTCCTGGGCGTCTCCCTGGTGAGGTGTTCCAGGCACGTCCCACGGGAGGAGGCCCAGGGGGAGACCCAAGACACGCTGGAGGGACTATGTTTCTCGGCTGGCCTGGGAGCGCCTTGAGATTCCCCTGGAGGAGCTGGCCCAAGTGGTTGGGGAGAGGGACGTCTGGGCCTCCCTACTGAAGCTGCAACCCCCACGACCCGACCCCAGATAAGCGGAAGAAGATGGATGGATGGATGGATGGATGGATGGATGGATGGATGGATGGATGGATGGATGGATGGATGGATGGATGGATGGATGGATGGATGGATGGATGGATGGATGGATGGATGGATGGATGGATGGATGGATGGATGGATGGATGGACTGAAATTTTGTTAGTAAATAATTTCATTTTTTTAGGCAAATTGTCTTATTTACCTGCTAAATACAATGAAAAATACACATATTTCAACAAAAACTGACCTGCTTATATTTATGTTTTGCAGATTCATTATGCATTGGAGATAAAATATAATAAATGTTAGTTTACATTCAGCATACAGTTAATGCTCCGTATTCTCAGAGGGGAGCAGTCTGTCCTAAAGCTGCTGTGGCATACCTAGGATTTCACAGGCCTTCCTTCTGTTTAGAGAACACGCTCCCTTTTCCTGTCTATCTCTCTTATTCACACAGACACCCGTTCACATTTACACTCTCACATGTACACACACACAGTAGCAATTATGGCAATCAGCAAGCCGACCCAATTAGCGTTTCCTGCTTGTTATGCCCTAGGGGTTGGCTGCCTGACCACCTCACTTTGCATAACTTAATCTGCAATGACAGGGTGTGACACCCAGACTTCTGACCCTACCAGCTGCTTGTTTGTGTCTATGTGTTTTTCCATATGCGTATGTGTGAAATTTTAACTGGTTGCGGGGGTTACAATTCACATCCACCAAATTGCTCCCAGGCTGAGGAAGCTTCAGAAAGAGCGGCGATTTCTGGATCCACGGGGGAGGTGCCCCGCATCTGGAGGAGATACTGGAATCTGCCACTGTTCTCCTGAGACTTTCTGCCCTGTCTGAGCTGCTTAAAGAGTGAAGGACCGTTCTCCTCGTGTGCAGGTATAAAGCAGACAATGCAGCACACATAAACAGATGCCAACTTGCCATATCTGAGCTCTTCGCTTAAAAAACTCCCAGGGCTAGGTTTCAGCTCAAAGCCTCTAAGCTAGTGTCACGATAGTCAAATTTGTTTCATGGTCAAACACTTGTGCCGTTATGAAGTGTCCTCCCCTCCTCGGTGAGTGGCTGCCCCGTGACACATGTTGCTAGGCATTAAACCTAACAGAAACCATGGTTACTGAACACAAAGGAACTATTGTGGAAGTGCGTTTGATCTTGGCTAGTGCGTGCATGCATGTGTGCGTGTTTGAACTCAGCGTGAACCGCGTGGAGTCTGCGGAAGCTTTCAGCAGGGGGAACAAAAGCACAGCGGAGCATGCGAGTGTGGCCATCACCCTGATTGCCAAGAGAGAAAGAAAAACAACAACTTCTATCTCTCTCAGCTTGCAAAGTTTCCCTCCTTTAAATTCCCTGTTTTCCTGCTTTCTTTGACTAATTGTTTTGTGTGTTTTCTTTTTTTAAGGAGTTCAAAACTGGCAGAAGCGAGGAAAGCATAGCGGGGTGTGTTTTGTGCGAGTATCTCTCCGGTGCCTTTTCCATTAAAGGCAGACTGATAAACAGGCTAGGATAATTAAAGGGGAGTGATAAATAGTTTTCCCTTAATTAAAGGGGAGTGATGAGGACACGTGTCGAAATGTTTTGTTAGCGGGCCGACGGACAGATGAAGGAGGAGAGTAATTGCTTTGGATTAATTATTTGGATACGGGCAGCGAGAGGGTACACACATCTCTTGAGGGCTCCTTCAGGAGGAAAAGATGGAGAGGAGGGGTAGAAGAAGAAGAGAGAGAGAGAGAGAGAAAGAGAGAGGGCTCATTTCTTGGAAATATTCGTTCATCTCTTTAAGTCAAGAATGGCCTTTTGCACCAACATCACCCAAGAGGGTGAGCAAATCAAAATTAAAGTCATGTTTACTCATGTATTTTCATCTTCATTCGCCTAGGGAAAGTTGACGAGCAAACCGTTTTTCAACCCCCCCTCCCTTACATTTACACAACCACATACTTTCACACTGGGGAGATGCCCAGTTCAACCACAGACATCAACTGGTGTGTGCTGAGGAGCTGGCAGAGATTAATCCCTTTTCCTCTGCACCACTTATTAAGCACGTTCCCTTTAGCGAGACATTTTATAGTCAGAACCTTGGAACTTCAGAATAATAAGTAAAATATAAGCATTGGAAATCCTTTTTCTTTCTGTCTTTTATTTTGTTTACTATGTAAACTTGTTGACAAGATGAACATAAAATGACTTTCAGTAACTAGAACATAGAGTGGTTCTAACTTAAAAGGTAAATGGATTGGATTCAGAGGCCTTTGCAACTTTTTCTAGTCATACTAACCAATGAAAGCTCTTCACACCATTACTTCACCCAGTCGCTCTCTTAAACCAACACATTTGAGGTTAAATTCCTTGCCAAGTGGTTCACTGACATACTGTCAAGACTCAGAACAGAGAAGTTTTCAAGGCAGACAGATTTCTCATCAACGTTTATTAAAGGTATAGAGGTTAATCATTTATTTCTGGGTGGATCATCTAAATGAGTGGTCCTCCTAACTGTCAATAATTCTGGTGATATGTTTACGTAATGCCGTCCTACATGCTGGTTCTGATAGCTATCGTTTCCTGCCGATGTGCACTTTCAGGTGTATATCTGTGGTGAGCTACGGTTTCAGACAGTCATTGAAGCTCACCTTTCTCACCGCGGTTCTTTGAAAATGGCAGAGGGTCGCAAGGAAAAAAAGTGGCTACGAAATGTATGAGAAGAAAAGAAAGGCCTCAGAAGAGGCAGATATATCCCAGAATGCTTTGCACAGACAGCTCCCCTTGCAAAGCATTCTGGGATTTGCTGTCACAGCGGCCCGCTGTCGCCATAGACTGCCACTACTTGACAGCGGCGACTAATAACAAAGATGGCGCAGGTGGAGGAGGAGTTACGTGACCAACGGGGGGCAAAAAGCGGAGATCATCTGTCTGAACCGTCAGTTAACTGAGTTCACTATAAAGTCCACTATATATTCCCCGCTGTAGGTGGACACAGTAAGCTTGTATGAGCGATGAGAACAGCACATTTTAAACAGGTCATGCACAAGGAGAAAATTGGCTCAAGCAGGCTCTTGCACCCACGTTTTTTTTTTTTAAGTGGAGAGGGCGGGTCTTTTAAAAAATCCTCCACAATACCTGTAAGTAAATGGAAGGCAGGAACCTCTGGTCTTAAAGGTTGGTTCGAGCCGGTCGGCTGCCAACAAGGAGAGGGGAATGCTACCCAGAGAGTCCCGGCAGTTGCAGCCGGAGTACAGACAGGATCAGAGGTCAGAAGATGTACAGGAGGGGGAATCCAGGATGGTGTCAGGAATTATTTCCAGGTTTGGTACACAGGCAGAATCCAGCAGAAGTCTGTAGACAGGTCAGGGAAACAGATGGGAATAGGAATAGGAAGGCTCAGAGGTCCAGAGGCAGACGGGTCAGGATCAGGCAATCAGAAACACTCAGATGAACAGTAATGAGAAATCATTAGTGCAATGATCATGATACATCTGCCAAAAGTGGAATAAAGTGCCTCAGATCAAAACAAATGTCTTTACACCTAAAGGATGATTTATCGCCATGAATCAGATCAAACAATCAAAAAACTGAATATGGTTAGAAGATAAAAGCTCTTAATGAAGTCTAAGAATAGCTTTACTTCAGCTAAAGTAGCATTTTTCCTTGTAAACGTTGACATTTCTTTTGCTTCTTGCTGTCTTTTTCAACATGCTCTGTTTGTCAACATATTACTGAGAATTGATGTTCCAGCCCAACAAGTTTGCTTTTACAACTGGTTCATCATGGCTGTTGTCATCAGGTTTCACTTGGTAAATTTGTATAAAACTTTATTAGAATTGGCTTAATCATGGACACAGAGACAAGAAAGGGAAGAGGGAAATCGGGAGAAAACTAGACTACTAGAAATCTGCTGACACATACAAAACACAAGAGACAAAAAAGAAAAGACAAAAACATCAATACACCATCCACAACAAAAGAGGGAGTATCCCATAAATATCTATAAATAATCATCAAAAGCAAAACCTATGAAGATTACACAATGTTATTTAGAGCTATATAAAGCAGAAGCTGCAGTTCAATATTAAGCATGACAGCGTATTCATGAACTCTCGGATCCAAATGCCTGAGGTGTATACAGATAAGGGCATTTGTGTATATAAAGTTTATAAGACTTCTTCAGCAGAAGCTTATGCTTAATAACAGGTGTGAGGGGCCTCAGACCTGCCTCAAAGAGCCAAGGGTTGGCACAGAGGAAACCAGTGAGCTAGATGGAGCCCCAGGGTGAGACCTCAGTTGTGACCAAAGAACACACCAATGTTTGTTTTAACTAACTCCATTCCCTGGCAAATAGAAGCCTTCAAGTCAATGCCGCAATTCCCACTATCTTTTTGGTCCACTGGAATGAAGCAAAGCTCACCCTCCATCTTCAGTACAGCTTTACAGACAGTAAATTAACATTTCCGATCCATAAAGTGCAGCAGGGATCAAATGTAAACAGTGCCTTCTTGCATTCTGAAAGATTATCCTTTGCTTCAAGCCCAACTTCTTCATTAAAGCAGCAGAAATTTCTGTTATAAAAGTATTTTGATGCAGCACTCCAACCTTAGACCAAATGTTGAAAGGTGAATCAGGTTGGAAAAAGTAACATTGTTGCTACGTTCAGACCGCAAGCCCTGGAAGCAGCAAAAAAGCTTCTGCTGTTTCATTTTTTATGCTTGTACACATTAAGGCATGACACGTCTCAAGAGCATCTTTGACGCTCCTGAAGCGCATCCAGTAAAGTGCATCCAGATGCATCTGATGCTTGTACTGCTCATGTTCAATAGCAGAGAGCCACTTTGCTATATTTGCTGTGATCAATAAGTAAAAAGTAGTTTCAATACGTTTTTAAGTGAGAAAGTCCACCTGAAAACTTCATCTGTGCAGTCAGTTCATCAAGATTACCATCCTGCCTTTAAATATTACTTCTCTGTCAGAGCTGCTCAGTCCCCCGTACACCAGCAGCGCTCTGTCACTGGAAATCCCTTTCAACAGCAGCCTCTGGCCCGGTCGCCTCTATTGGGTTTTCCGATACTGTTTGCTACAGAATAATAAAAGCAAACATATTTTGCCAGCAGGTTTAGAAATTTTCAGTTAATTTAAGCGTTAATTAACTTTTAGTAGCCTGACGTAGTCCTACTCAATTCCAGTCAGAATATGAGTCTGATACTGCTCCATAGAGCTGTGATTATGGGGCGTGTTTTGAACGGACCAGGAAAAAAAATGCCTCTACACTCAATTGGATAGACCTACAACCAATAAGAGCAACGGAGTGTGTGACGTATGTTAAGCGAGGCATAGTTGTTGTCAACAAAAATCAAAGCGTGCAGTTGCGCGCCTAGAATAAGAAGATGAGCCTTGATCGCATTTCTCTGTTCCTCTTTTAAAATTAATTTGCTGTCGATATCTTCTAGAACAGACCTAATAGCAGAATCTACTCACCTCAACTCTCCAGCAGCAGCCATTGTTGTTGTCGCCCAAGCGCGCTTTGGTCACGTGGTTGATTACGTTACTGTTGATCATCTGTCCATCATCGTATAAAGCCCGCCCTGACAAGTTGATTGGATCGCCAGAGGGTGGGCGATCATACTCGCGCTACTATGGAGCAGAGCCAGACCGAACTTCCCGACCTCAAACCTTGTGGGCGGGACAAAGTTCGGAATGGCACCCAGGCTACTGTTTTAGAGGAGTGATCATAGTGATCTGCATCAGCAGTGCTGTGTCTGTCTCCCTGCCATCTCTCAGATCAGCTTCTCTGATTGGTTAATGTGGCACGTTGAGTAGCAAAAGTTCAATTTTTCCAACTCCAGCAGCTGCTGTGTGCCTCAGATGCTTAGAAGCTCATGAGGTGCTGCTTCAGCTTCTTCGACGGGTCAAAATGCACTGCTTGAGCTGCTCAGACGCGCTGCTCCTGCTGCTCGAAATGCGCTGCAGGACCTTTTACTGCGCCTTGATGCTAGTCAACCATGGGAACTAGCTGCTTCTGCTGCCTCTATCACATGCATGCTGATTGTAGTATTACTTTAACTGTGGGGTCAAAGCATTTCCCTCTTTACTCTCCTTACTCTCCCCCCTTTTTTTTTTATCTTAAACCAAACTTTAATGTTAAACAAAGTAAACACAAAGCAGTTTTCAGCTGATTTTTAATAAAGTGTAATGACAAATTAAAAATAAACTTTGCCCTATGTTGAAAGCTATTTGCTCACTTGTAAATTTGTTCAATTATTTTTGATAAAATACATTTGAATTTTTCGATTCATTAAAGACACCCAAGTCTGTCTCCTGTCAGACCTGTAGAAGTGACAAAAAACAACAACACTTAAATAGAACCGGTCTGAAATAAAGTAGGGATATGTAGAAAACAGAAAGAAAAAAATGTCTAGAACAATTTACTGACCTTAAGCTCTGGCCCATTTGGGTTTAGCAGCATGGCAACAATCCAAAGCAAACTAGCATACAGGTCTACATCTGCTCCATAGAGTGGCCTGGTCAATGTCTAGGCTTAAATGAAAATGAGATGCTCTTAACTGACCTTAAGAAGGGCATTGTATTCTAAAAACAACAAAAACAACATCTAATAAGTAATAAAAAAATTCAGGTAAAATCCAAACACAAATTTTTCCATAAATTAATAAATAGAATAATAGTTTAAAGGACTATAAGAAGTTGTTGAGACAAACATCAACCCAGTGCTGAATTCCTTAAAGTGGTTCAGATAATCTACTTCAAAATATTTCTTTTAGTTTATAAATCACTGAAGGGTTTATTTAAAAAAAATAGATTAAAAATTAAAAACCATTGTATTAGTCTTCTAGGTCATCAAGTTTAAGTTTCTGAGTCCTTAACCTAAAAAAAAAAATTCCATAAGTCTTTTCAAATCAATACTTAAATGATACAATTGCTTGCCTTTGATATTTCTAAACTATTAACTTTGCCATTACTACTTGTAGGACAGGTTTTATTTGGTATCCTTTTATACCCTCTATAGCGTGCTTTTTTCTGTGTTTCCATTCTGAAAGGTTTTTTTTAAAAGAAAAACCATTTTTTTTCTTCTTACTAAAATATGCTATACATATAGTAGTGATTTATATTTGGCTACAGATATTTGAAAAAAGGATCATATGACTTTTTTCATCATGAGTACAAGAACTCAGAAGAATGCAGTGTGGTTTAAAGCCCATTTAATTCATCAGCATATTTTTATGTAACCTGATTCTTTTAAGGTTATCATATTTTTTTCTGTTATTTTCATAAAGGTGCCATTGATAGTTTGCTAAGAACTTGCAGCAGTTTGACCAACTCCTCAGTTGTACTTTGCCTAAAGTACTTCCAAATTAGAAAAAGAAAAATGTTTGGCACTCCTAGTGTCTCCACCAGTGGCGGCTGCTGAAAAATATTTTGGTGGGGCTGATATAGCCTAGTGTATGTCTCCAACTAACCCGGAATAAGAATTCAAATAAACAATTGGACAATACATACAATTTAACAGTAATGATTTAATTTACTATATAATAACAGTAACAGTGATGATTTGGGTCACTGTGACGGGGTTCTTTGGCCTCCAAGAATCCAGTCTCAGTCGGGTTACCGGTGTTGGTGATTTATTGAGCTCAAAAACTCAAAACAGGGTGCAAAAGAAACTAAACATATACAAGATACTCTGGGCCTCAGCCTCCCTCCAGTTACCAGCAATGTAACAAAGAAACAGAAAACAAAAATTGCCGCTTTTCTTCCCACAGCCCTCATTAAATAGTTTAAGCCCCTCACCTCAGGCTCTCTTATTTCTGATTTCTTCTCATTAATCAGTTTTGTCCATATATTACCTCCACAAACAATTGATGTACAAAAACAAATAATTTTTACAACTTAATTCTTTTACACAGATTCATTGACTTATTCAATTACACCAAACTGGGTTTGAACCCAGCAAAGACGCAGCCAGACTGAAGATGACAAGTCCCTGCATAAACACATACACACCCACACCCCCCACATACCCACACACACACACACACACACACACACACACACACACACACACACACACACACACGGCTAACCCCACTGAAATATTAAGTGTGCACCCTCAATACGCCAGCAGGTAACCAGGACAGCTTGTGTGTTTTAAGTTAATAGAGCTACTGGGCTCAGCGCGAGTGTATTGGTCCTCACAAACACAGTATAACAGGAATGTGTGTGTGGCGCGCAAAGTTAGAGAGGTTGTTTTAAGCGACGAGGTGGATTCGTCACAGTCACAATAACCATGAAATGAAATGTTCATATCATACAACAGGGATGTTCTTCTGGCAAACGGGTAGATAAATAAGGATCTCACCGAATTTGGTGGAAGCTGCATCTCGCTCGTTACATTCGCCATCTTCCCTCTAATTGTCTGCACCTGCGCTTGGGTTCAGAAGAGAAGCCTGTAAAAGCGCAGTATTTTCAGCGCCCCAATACCATAAAGTTCCGAGACGCTGATTGGCCATTAAATTCACCTAGCAATAGTACATGATTGACAGATTCTCTGCAAATGTGGGTCAGTCTGATCACAGCCCCCAGAACAGAGACGGTAGGAGTCTGTCTGTGGAAATCCACAAATTAATGACAGTAGATAGGGAAATGTAGTTTATATAATTTGTTTTGCTTATAGTTACACAGTCTAGAGAGTAAAACAGACATTTATGAGTTAATTTCTAAAAATATATTTTACGTTTCTCTCTTCTTATCAGGGAGGGCGGTGCCCCAGCGCCCCCTATGGGCCGGCCGCCACTGGTCTCCACCCTAAGGTACTTTCCAAATATCCAACTTTGACCTTCATGAAAGATTAGGAGAGTCGTCACTAATCTAACAACAGCTGTGGGTGTCTGTGGGTGTGTGCTTTTAGAGTCCTTTGGTGGGCTTTCTGCAGAGTGTGACACTATTTAAATCCATAAAAACAGTTAATTATACTACTTCTACTAATATATTATTTTTTATTTCAATAAATTCCTTAAGCTGCCAAAGCTGAGTTTTCTGTCTTAAAATGTCTGCTGGCATACTTAAAAACAAAATTCTTAGATCTTCACATCAGGAAATGAAGCAAATGTCTGTCAAACATCAGCATGTGTCGCCTTTATTGCACAGTCATTCACAATGTCACAGTGGCCTGATGTTTCAGAAAGGGGTAAATTCAATGCTAAGAGTGTCCAAAAACAGTAAGATTAATATCATTAGACAAATCAGCCAGGAAATATGGCATTACTTTAGTTTCACATAGTTTTTAAGCATCCAGCGTCCTGAGGTGAGTAAATCTGCATCAAAATAGAGAAAGCATCATAGTGTTACATGTAATTAAGTCACATCTTTGAGGGATATTTAATCCAGGGGCTTCACATTTGTTTATGAATCCTGGCATCTAAGGAGCGGTTGCTCCTCTGGACCCAACGCTAGTCTGCCTGTCCACCCTCCAACAAGTTAATTCATCTTCCTGTTTGGACCTGTTCACTTCCTGTTTGGATTAACTGAGTGTGCAGCTGCTGCAGCTGTCCAGAGGAACTCCATCTGAAGTTAAGTTATTTTCTCTGTGATATCTCTGTATCTAAGTAACTCTAACTGACTACTTTAAAACATAGCACCTTCTGCTGCACTTTTCTACTGAGCACTTGTCAGTTTCACACGGTTTTATTTCTGATAGCAAGGAGTAGCTAGCCTAGGCTAGCGCTAGCTTAGCATTGCTATGGCTTCTCTCTCTCCCTCCCTTGACTCTTTTCCAACTCTTCCTTCTTCCTCTCCTCTCTCCTGCTCTCTGTGTCAGATGTTCAGTTATTCCTCTGCCTCCTTTAGTGATAATGGGATGTGTAATAAGTGTAGTATTTTTGTAGCTTTGGAGGCGAGGGTGTCAGAGTTAGAATCCAGGCTTCAGGCTGTTGAACATCCAGGAGTTAAAGTAGGCCCCCCACGTAGCTGTCCTCCAAAAGTGCCTGAGCAGCCAGGCGATTGGGTAACTGTACGCAGAAAGCGTAGTCGTGGATCTCTGCCCACTGGTCACCACCAACCCGTTCACGTTTCTAACCGGTTTTCCCCACTCAGTGACACACCCACTGAGAAGCCCACTCTGGGGATTGGCAGCTCCATAGTCAGAAACGTGGCATTAGAGACACCAGGGACCATAGTCAAATGTTTGCCGGGGGCCAGAACGGGAGACATCAAATCCTACCTGAAACTACTGGCTAAGGATAAGGTTAAATACAGTAAGATTGTTATTCACGCTGGTGGTAATGACACCCGGTTACGCCGATCGGAGGTCACTAAAATTAGTGTTGCTTCGGTGTGTAAGTTTGCCAAAAAAATGTCGGACTCCGTAATTTTCTCTGGTCCCCTCCCTGATCTGACCAGTGATGACATGTTTAGCCGCATGTCGTCATTCAACCGCTGGTTGTCTAGGTGGTGTCCTGAAAACAACGTGGGCTACATTAATAATTGGCAATCCTTTTGGGGAAAGCCTGGTCTGATTCGGAGAGACGGCATCCATCCCACTTTGGATGGTGCAGCTCTTCTTTCTAGGAATCTGGCCACATTTATTAGTCCTCCAAAACCCTGACCACCCAGGGTGCAGACCAGGAAGCAGAGTTGTAGTTTAACACACATCTCTGCAGCTTCTCTACTGTTACCCACTCTTTACTCCATCCAGACAGTGTCTTGCCCACGACCAAAATCTAATAAATTAGCAAAGATTCCCAAAGGAGTAAATCATGATAATCTAATTAAAATCAAAATAACTCCAAGTGGGAAAAAAGTTAAAACAATTAAATGCGGTCTGTTTAACATAAGATCGCTTTCCTCTAAAAGTCTGCTAGTTAATGACTTGATTTGTGATAATCACATTGACTTGTTTTGCCTTACAGAAACCTGGCTGCAGCAAGAGGATTATGTGAGCATAAACGACGCAACTCCTTCAAGCTATTTAAATTTTCACATACCCAGAAGTTCTGGGCGAGGAGGAGGAGTAGCAACAATCTTCCAGTCTAACTTACTGATTACTCCCAAAACAGTTAATACCTACAACTCCTTTGAACATTTAACCCTTAATTTCCCTCATCCAAATTTCAAGGCAAGAAAACCTCTTCTTTTTGTAACTTTGTATCGTCCGCCAGGTCCTTACTCTGAATTTTTAGATGAGTTTTCAGAGTTCCTTTCTGATTTGGTATTAAATACTGACAGGGTCATCATAGTAGGAGATTTTAACATCCATGCTGACATTGAAGGCGATAGCTTAAGAGCAGCCTTTGATGCTATCTTAGACACTATTGGCTTTGTTCAAAATGTGAATAGTCCCACACATTCTCATCTTCATACTTTGGATCTTGTGTTGACATACGGCATAGAATGTGAAGAAATAACAGTATTTCCTCACAACCCTGTCCTCTCTGACCACTTTCTAATAACCTTCAGGATTACTTTAACAGAGTTCTCCTCCCCCAAAAGAAGGTTCAATTTTAGTAGATCTTTATCAGATAGTGCAGTTATAAATTTTAAAGAATCGGCTTCACTTTCTCTCTCCTCTGTGTCGCTGAGCAGTGCTGCAGAGTGCAAAAGTATAGCTTATTCCCCTTCACAGGTTGATGATTTTGTTGATGGGGTTGCTAGTTCTCTGCGTACTGCCTTAGACAACGCAGCTCCCTTGAAAATGAAAACCGTTGAAAATAGAAAGCTTGCTCCTTGGTTTAATGCAGAGCTGCGTACTTTGAAGCAAAATGCTAGGAAACTGGAGAGAAAATATCGCTCCACAAGCCTGCGGGAGTCCTTCCTAGTCTGGAAAAATGGTTTACTGCTGTATAAGAGGACCCTTTGTAAAGCAAGAGCAGCATACTTCTCCTCATTAATAGAGGAGAATAAGAATAATCCTAGATTTCTTTTTAATGCAGTTGCCAAACTCACCCAGAGCCATAGCTCTGTTGAACCGTCCATTCCACCTGCTCTTAGCAGCAATGATTTTATGGGATTCTTTATAAATAAGATTGATCTTATTAAAAATAAGATCATAAGCACTCCTCTATCCGCGATTGTACCTGAGGTAGTCATGGAATCTGAACTGGGTTTAGACTGCTTTGATCCAGTTGAACTTTCTGAATTAGCAAAATTATTGTCTTCATCTAAGCCTTCAACTTGTATGTTAGATCCAGTTCCAACCAGGTTATTTAAGGAGGTATTCCCTTTGATCTCCTCCTCCATTTTAGATGTGATTAATCTATCTCTGTTACAGGGATATGTACCTAAAGCTTTTAAGGTTGCTGTAATTAAACCTCTGCTTAAGAAACCGTCTCTTGACCCAGATGACTTGGTTAATTATAGACCTATATCCAATTTTCCTTTCTTATCTAAATTCTTGAGAAAGTAGTTGCCAACAAGTTTGCGACCACTTACACCATAATGAACTTTTTGAAGAGTTTCAGTCTGGCTTTAGAGCTCATCATAGCACTGAAACAGCTCTGGTGAAAGTCACTAATGATATTCTCATGGCCTCAGATAATGGACTTGTATCTGTGCTCGTCCTGTTGGATCTTAGTGCTGCATTTGATACAGTTGACCATAATATTCTTTTAGAAAGACTTGAATATTTTGTTGGAATTAAAGGAACAGCAATAGACTGGTTTAAATCTTATCTATCTGATCGAATTCAGTTTGTTTATGTTAATGATAGATCTTCAACACACTCAAAGGTTACCTGTGGAGTACCACAGGGATCAGTGCTAGGACCAATTCTCTTTACTTTATACATGCTCCCAATTGGTAGAGTTATTAGACAGCATGGGATTAATTTCCACTGTTATGCTGATGATACCCAGCTATATCTGTCTATAAATACAGATGAAGCTCACCCATTACATAGATTACAGGCATGTCTTAAAGACATAAAAACCTGGATGACTCTTAACTTTCTGCTTCTGAATGCAGACAAAACAGAAGTTATAGTCTTTGGACCAGAGTCTCTGAAAAAGAAGCTGATTAGCCAGTCACTTCATTTGGATGGGATTAAACTGATTCAGATAATAAAGTAAAAAATCTTGGTGTTATTTTTGATCAGGACCTGTCATTTAAATCCCAGATCAAAGAGGTTTCTAGAATTTCCTTCTTTCATCTGAGGAACATTGCAAAAATGAGAAATCTCCTGTCCAGGGGTGATGCTGAGAAACTAGTCCATGCATTTGTTACTTCAAGGCTGGACTATTGTAATTCTTTACTATCAGGAAGTCCACAAACTGTAGTTAAAAGCCTTCAGCTGATCCAAAATGCTGCAGCCAGAGTTCTGATGAAAATTAAAAAGAGAGATCATATCTCTCCTATCCCGGCTTCTCTTCATTGGCTTCCTGTTAAATCCAGAATAGAATTTAAAATCCTCCTTCTCACATATAAAGCCTTAAATGGCCAAGCTCCATCTTATATCAGAGATATGATTGTTCCTTATGTTCCTAACAGAGCACTTCGCTCTCAATCTGCAGGTTTACTAGTGGTTCCTAGAATTTCTAAAAGTAGAATGGGAGGCAGATCTTTTAGTTATCAGGCTCCTCTCCTGTGGAACCAACTACCAGTTTTAGTCCGTGAGGCAGACACTCTGTCTACTTTTAAGACTAGGCTTAAAACTTTCCTTTTTTGATAAAGCTTATAGTTAGGGTGGCTCAGGTTATCCTGAGCTATCTCTATAGTTATGCTGCTATAGGCTTAGACTTTTGGAGGACATAGGGACCCCCATTTCATCATTCTGCTTCATTCTCTCTCTGTTCTCCTATTCTGCAGAATCTGTTTGTTCAATCTCTAACCTTCTGCTCTCTCTGCTTTTCCTCAGAGTAGCTTTGCCTCGTCTGTTCCTGTTTGGCTGTGACGTCATCCAGGAAAGAAACATCAGCTGTGCTGCTTCCATCAACACCCTTGTTTGTAGATGTTGGAGATCGGCCTGTCTTCAGGTGTGGTCCTGTTTCTCTGGCCGTGGCTGGGTGGATGTGCTCTCTTCATCCTCTGGCATGGGAGCTGCCTTGGAGCTCGTCTGCCTGGCTGTGTGTTTCCTGGACGGGGCCGCCTTTTACAGCTGCTTTTTGTATCTCTGCTTCTGTCTCCTTGAACCCCAGTCGGCCTCGGCAGATGGCCGCTCACACTGAGCCTGGTTCTGCTGGAGGTTTCTTCCTGTTAAAAGGGAGTTTTTCCTCTCCACTGTCGCTACAAGCATGCTTAGTGTGAGGGATTGTATTTGAGTCAATGAGTCAATGCAATCAATTGGTTTTCCTTAGATAGAAAACTTTGTATCAATTTGACTGTATGATCTGGTTGAACTGTAAAGTGCCTTGAGATGACATGTGTTGTGAATTTGGCGCTATATAAATAAACTGAATTGAATTGAATTGAATTAAGAGCTGTGCTGTCAATCTTGTAATTTCTTTCAATGTAAATATTTATACATAAGAACTATCAGCAATCTGGCTTATCTAGGTTTGAGGTTCTCTATGCCTCAGTCAAATTTAACATGCACAAGTTGTCAACTTTTGTGGACACAATAAATAAAACAATAAAAGCAACACTGTGATATAGCATTAATGTTGCATTCAATTAGCTTCTGAACGTGGAAATGGGAAGTCACAGTGATGTATTCTCAGGTGATAGCGTTCCAGTTTTCCAGCTGCGGACGCTCCTACTCTTTTTTTTTTGTATAACTGCTAAGGCCACTGTTTTATATAATAGCAATGACTTAAACACCGTTCTATGTGAAAGACAAACTAAATGTCATGTAAGAAAGAAATAACTAAAAAAACAGTCTAAGTAAGCATGGTTTACTACAGCTAAAACAAGTAGCTGCTATCTTAAATGTGGATGTTGGACATGCTGTAGTCCTGTTATCTTCACTTTCTAACTGGTAGGTCTTACTTTAGCCGCTGTTCCAGTTAACACTCTAAACCTAATGGTTGGGAATTACAATTTTCGAGTACAAATACAGGAAACCTTAAAGGCATAGAAGACAATCTTTTATTTCCAGGTGGATCATCTAAATTAGTGGTCCTCCTAATTGTCAATCATTCTGGTGATATGTTTATGTAAGGCTGTCCTACGTGCTCGTCCCGTTAGCTATCTTTTTCTGCACATGCGCACTTTCAGCTGCATGTGTGTGGTGAGCTACGGTTTCAGTCATTGAAGCTCACCACGGTTCTTTGAAAATGGCCGAGGGTGCTAAGAGAAAAAGTGTCTTCGAAGTGTATGAGAAGAAAAGAAATGCCTCAGAAGAGGCAGATAGAGCTCTCCTCGCAAAGCATTCTGGGATTTGCTGTCAGTACTGTCGCCATAGGCTACCGCTACTCGACAGCAGAGATGGCCCAGGCACCACGCAGAGGAGGAGGAGTTACGTGACCATAGGGGCAAAAAGCAGTGATCATCTGTCCGAACGGTCAGTTAACTGAGTTTACTATAAAGTCCACTATATATTCCCCGCTGTATGTGGTCACAGTAAGCTTGTATGAGCTATGAGGACAGCACATTTTAAACAGGGCATGCACGAGGAGAAATTGGCTCGTGGACGCACATTTTCTTTTTTTAAAGTGGAGATGGCAGGTCATTTAAAAAATCCTCCACAATACCTTTAAAGGTCCTTAAAATTAGTAGGTTAATGAGGGTAAAGATGGCAACACTTTTTGGATCACTGAGAAGAGAGGGCTGAAAAATCTTTTTTTTCCACAAAGCTTGGAAAACCTGCATGTATCAACCTCTGCTTCCAGCAGTGTGTACGTGGATCTCACTGCTGCCTGAACTCTGATGCCTTTTTTTTAAAGCAACACTAATGCCTTAAAATGGACGGCGCAGACACATAGTTGACACAATAAACTCAAACAGAAAAGCTCGCCTCTCCATAACCAGACCCTCTCTCTTTGTGTGTGTGTGTGTGATTGTGCAGGTAGAGCCATCTGGGATGTAGATCACAGCCAGATGTCTTTAGCTCCGCCGCCAGCCAGATCACCTTACATAAATACTTTACCATGTGAGGGAATCATTTAGCCATATTAATTGATGGTAAACTTGCCCTGAAAGAAAGGCCCCGGATTTTTTTTTCCTTTAACACACACCCACACACAGTCCTGCATCACAGGTGGGTTCCTTCACTCACAGGAGCAGTGAGTGGGTAACTGGTGGTAACCGGACTCTGATCAAAAGAAAGATTGACATAAATAAAGAGCCTGCAGGAATGCATTGTGCAAACAAAATATGAGCTGGGCCCCAAAACATTCCCTGGAGGGGAGGTTGGGAAAAGGGAGGTGGGGGGGCAAGAGAGAATGGGGCAGCTGAGTAGCTCTCCTTTTTGGGTTTTTTATTATTCCCTCCAGCTTGTCTGTCTTTCATTTCCAGACATGTGTCTTAGTCTTGAAAGACAGATCAAAAACAAGTAAAGGCCAGGTGAGAAAGAAAGAGAAACTGCGAGTGGGACGGTATGAGATAGGTCTCAGATCCTGGCAGTAGCAAGCCTCATAAAATTTAAACTGGAGAGATTAAAACTAATGTTCTTCAGGGCACAACAGACTGGATTTCAGCCCTCTAGTGACGGGCTAATGTTCTGCCACCTATTGTTGCCACTTCTAAACGTGAACCACAAGCCTTCCCTCAGAAGGGAAGTGATACTTAATCCCTAGTGGCTGAACCTTTGATATGTTAGCCTTCACCCATGGGCCTCCGAGGTTTATGTATGCTGAGGCACAGAGTGACACGCAGATATATGCACACACAACAAAACCTGTCTGGGGAACTTCCATGAGGTTTCTGGTGTCTGTTTGGCTCCATGTAAGGCTTTAAAACCTGAAGGGGAAAATAAAGTGGCATGGCTCACATGGACGTCCGCACAAAGCACTATACGGATGGCCAATAACGCTACCATAACAGGGGTTCTAGGCCGGCGCTGTAAGGTCACTCCAACAGGGGGGACATTTTAAGTAGGATTTTTTTCCAAAATAGAGCAAGCAGCAGATTTTCTGTAAGTATTCTGCAAAAGCTCACAAGTAGCAACACTGAAACACCTCCAATTACCAAGGAGGCCTTCTCCTCTGGCCTTATGTCATAAGATAATCACTGTACACATGCATGATTGCATAGTGGTTTTCTTTTGTTTTTTGTTTATTTTTGGCTCAAAGTCCCAAATCGTGCAATGTCAGTTTTTGTTGGTGCAAAGAAATAACAGGAAACACATAAAAAGGCGTAAGCAACAATGGTATTGAATCACGCTCGGCTCTACGGGGAAAACAGATTCCTTGTCATAAGATGCCGCAGAGACTTCAGCTTCTCAATGGGGACCAGAGGTGTGACGGTTTGTGTTTTGAGGTTTCTGCGTATGTTTACACGCCCCAGAGCAAGGTGTACCACCCCCACAGGTAAGGGTGAAACACCCCTCAGGTGAAAGAGATGGTGAGAGATTCCCATGGAAACAAGAAACGAAGACAGCAAAAGAAAAAAGGTAAAAAAAAAAAAAAGAAATATTAAGAGTTCATGAACTTTTTTCACATTTAGTCATCTTTCAAACAGATGTAATTGTGAAAGAAATGGTTTGTTTGTTTTTTATCATTAGCATTGGGGGGAAAAAAAGCTTCTTGATGGACAAGAAATACACCAAAAAGCGAAGGGTGTGTTTAGAAAACAAGACCCCAAATTTTAAACATGTCACAGTTCAATCCGTCATCTGAAAATTGGAACCGAATGGAAGAGTGACGAGCTTAGCAAAAAGCTTTGTCATTCACGAACTGATAGGTCAGGTGAATGTCGACATAGCAACCAAGAGGCCCCTAGTAACTCTAAAGCAGCTGCAAATAGTCATAACTCATATGGGAGAATCTGTTGACAGGAAAACTATTACTTGTGCACAACACAGTTTTAGTTTTTACAAAATAGGGACAAGAATTAGGTCATTGTTGAAAGAACAGCATGAGAAGTAAATTTGCATTTTGCTGGAGGCATAAGGAGACACAGAAAACCCGTTAAAGAAGAAGCTCTAGGGAGGGGATCACATTTGTAGAGAACTGACACTGCACTTCCCACATGGAAACATGGTGGTGGCAGCAGTGTGCTGTGGAAATGATCCCAGCCACTGGGTTAGGAAAAGTGATCAATAATGTTGATAATTAAGTTAGAATTAAGTTAAAACAGGGCAACAGTGTTCAAATAGGTCGAGTCAGTGTTTTTTTATAGAGCACAGAACAAAAGAACAGAAAACAAACCTGGGCAATATTTTAATCGTTAAAGCCAAAAGAGCAACACCTTGAAGGGACAATGTGTGACAAAATAGGTTTTTTATTAGCAGAAATTCAATTAAATTTTGTTTATTTATTTAGCACCAATTCACAACACATTGATTTGAAGGCAATCCCTCACACTAAGCATGCTTGTAGTGACAGTGGAGAGGAAAAACTCCCTTTGAACAGGAAGAAACCTCCAGCAGAACCAGGCTCAGTGTGAGCGGCCATCTGCTGAGGCCGACTGGGGTTCAAGGAGACAGAAGCAGAGATACAAAAGGACAACTGTCAACCAGACCCACAGGCGGCCCCGTCCAGAAACACACAGCCAGGCAGACGAGCTCCCAACCAGCTCCCATGTCAGAGGATCAAAGAAATCAAGAATGTCTTTAGAAAATACAGATTCTGCCAAAGACTAATAACATCAGATTAAAATGAAAGCATTTTCATTCCTGACAATAAGTGGTTTATTAAACGTAGGGGGTTCACCTAAAAGGAGGAGAAGCGAAAAGAGGACAGACTTATCAGCCTAATGCCTTTTACATGTACCTGTACCTGAAAACATGTTCTCAATGGAGGAGGAGTTTGAATCAAGCAAAACCAACTGTAGGTCATTCTATGTTCCATTTAACGTCACAATGGAGGACTATCCATGCTATTTGTCCAGAGGGAGGCAGTAAAAACAAACAAATAAATAATAAATTATAAAGAGACCTAAAAAAGAACAGTGGTGAGAATTTCACCAGGTGGAATCCGTTTTTGATTCAAGGGGATTTATTTTCACAGTCGAGTTTATTTTTGAGTTATGTCAGAAACAGGGCAGTGTAGTCCAGAAACCAGTCTGTCCCTCCGACAAAAATGACTAGTTTGTTTGTTAGCCTACAGTAGATGAGATGCAACAGTTAGCAGCTGCTGTGCTTTATTAAAGTCCTACCAGCTAACAAGCATATACTTCTATCCAGCATGCCTTCAGAGATATGTTCTACATGTTTTATTGTTTATTTGGGTTGATTTGACCAGTCCGCTCAGATAGAGAAGAAAGTCACTCTGCAGCCTCTGTAGAAGGTCTTGTATGCATGCTTTTTGGTTATTTGTTAGTCATTTATTTCACCACTAGATGGAGGTAAATCTTACAAACTGTAGATTAGATTTTTAAATCTTTGTTCAAGTAAAATTGAAAAGTTATAAAATGATATTGCAGTATTGCTAGGGTCTGTGCCAGGACTTATCAGCATAATAAACTGATTTACTTTTTTTTTCTTTTTTTTGTACAACAGCGGCCTGGACTAGTTCCACAGGGATAGTGGGCCCCTATTGGCCCCTATCTAGAACCGCCCATGCAGGGCAAAAAGAAAAACCTGTTAAAGGTCACAAAAGATTCCTGACTGGGCTAAATATTTCCCTTCCAGCAAGATGACAACCCTGAATACGTAGGGAAGATTACAACAGAGCAGTTTAGAAAAAAACATTTTCATGTATTATAATGATGCAGTCTAAAGGCTGCTTTATACTCAGAAACCAGGCCATCTGCGTGTGTGTCGCAGTGAACGCAAATATGCCCCCTGAAGTTGGACCAGCTAGAAGAGCGAGGTGCGCAAGAACACTGGGACCCTTTTTCCACCTGGATCCCCGCTCTTTTTCGCCCTCATGTCTCTCCGTTGCAGGACAAACTTGCCCCCACTTCCTCGACTCCTCGGCCGTATCTAGACCCACAGCTAGTTCATGATTGTCCCTCTTGTGTTGTGGCGTGGAATAACATAGCGCAGACCACGCTTCAAAATTGGGCATAAATCAAAAATATTTGTGACAAACTCACTGGTACACACTGCTGCGGGAGGATAACCAGCCTATCAGTCGTTTATTTCCCCACTAGATAGAGGTAAATCTTACAAACTGCTGGTTTGGTTTTTAAATCGTTGTTCAAGTAAAAGTGAAAAAGCATAAAATGATATTGCACTATGGCCAGGGTCCATGCCTGGACATATTAGCATAGTAACCTGATTTATTTTATGTTTTATTTTTTTTGTACAAGGGCCCTAATAGGGTCATGGATCAGTTCCACAGGCATAGTGGGCCCCTATTGGCCCCTATCTAGAACCGCCCATACTGGCCAAAAAGAAAAACCTGTCAAAGGTCACAAAAGAATCCTTACTGGGCTAGATATTTCCCTTCCAGCAAGATGATAAGCCTAAATACACAGGGAAGATTACAACAGAAAAGTTTAGAGAAAAGCATTTTCATGTTGATGCAGTCTAAGTCCAGTCCAAGATCCCTAAAAAGTAGATTTTCAAAGATCCATCCATTCCATCTCCTGTTTCAACTTTTAGCCCAAGCAGGGTCACTAGGGGTGTTGGTGCCTATCTCAAGCTATCTATGGGGTCCACCCCAGACAGGTTGCCAGTCCATCACAGGGAAACACAGAGACACACAACCATTCACACACACAGCTAAGGAGAATTTAGAGAAGCCTATTAACCTAACGGTCATGTTTTTGGACTGCGGGAGGAAGCTGGAGTACCCGGAGAGAACCCACACATGCTCAGGGAGAACACGCAAACTCCATGCAAAAAGACCCCAGGCCGGAAATCGAACCCAGAACCTTCTTGCTGCTTGCAGCAATGCTACCCACTGGCCCACTGAGCAGTCTTTTTTCAAAGATGTTCTCTGTAAATTGTAAAGGAAAAAGAAGAATGTAGAAAACTTCAGAGGCCAGATGTCCAAAGCTTGTTGAGAAATTATCTCTTAGAACTTTTGAAAGGTGGCTTCTACTGTACAAGGACGCTACAAACTATTAATGCATCACTTTATGTTGGTTTTTCTTATATAAAACTCTAAAATCCTCTGATGTATGTTTTCATACATCAACAAAATATGGAAAAACAGCATAAATACTTGCCAAGGCAGCTAAATTAGGGCAAGAAGGATTTAATCAAACCTTCCTTTACAGGCGCACTCATGAAAGGAAAACAAAGTTGATGGAAGATATAAAAGAAGAGGAAAGAAAAGAGCTCAGGGAGAAGGAAAGAAAAACAGAGCAAGGTAAATCTGATTGCGGAGCTTTAGCTATGGCATCGCTGTTAGTTAAAACTGAGATAATAAACAGTGGTCCCATGCATCCAGGCTGCAGCTCTGTGTGTGAGAGGTGTTTTTTTCCATGTGAGTGATAGAGACCGGAGGAGGGCAGCAGGGAAAGACGAGATCATGTTTGTTTGTACACGGCTGTTTCTCAGGCCCCTGACCCTAGCATTCCAGAGAGGCACACAAACACACATGCCAACAATTCATAACCTGTAGAGGTCAGATCCCACCACTTATTATTTCACTAACTATTGCCCACAGAGCTGCACTCTAAAAAGACAAATAATCACCAATATGAGCTTTTGTTTTAGGATTTACTGTGTGCTTTTAGGTGAAAGTGGCTGTAAAAAAAAAAAAAAATAAACTTACTTAAACTTTATATGTAAGGCGGGGCACTAATTCTGTGGTTACACACTAAGGTTTCTTTAAAGAGATGACATTTCCTGCTTGTTCCCAAATACGCCTGCACAATGCTTCATGTCATCTTCCTCCCTCACTTATCCAACCCTTGAGTACTTGGATGTGCTCACAGCAGGCTTTCCTCAATAACACCTAACTGCTTTGTGTGTGTCACACGTAGAGACCTCTAGTCTAACCTAAACACTTGTGAGAGGAGCTTTTTATGCAGCCAGACATTCAAAACAAACCTCTGCCTCAGCTACTATCTGTCTCTCAGGACGAGGGGAGATGATTTTTTAAAAGTCGCTTTCAACACGAATAGCGTGCACGCATGCATACCCCCCTCCCGAGCACCCCACTGGGGAGGTCAGGATGAAGAGAAGGAGGGCAGCATGCCATTTATATTAGTGCACTTTTACCGCGGATGAAGAATTGCCATAAAAGGTAAAACTATCCTGCTCAGAACCTGCTTACTGTAAACAAGTAGAGAGGAAAGTGCAGCGGGTGAGAGATGCCATGTGGAGAGGTGCGGAAAAGAGGGGATGGAGATGGGAATCTGCAGACAGAAACCGGTTTTCCATTTGTACTGCATGGCGCACAAACTATATTATGTTAAGGAAGTTTGTTTCATTTATTTATATCACTTCTTCCTTGTGTAACATAGACGTCAGTCATGAAGATGCTCTGAACTTGGTGAACATTGCATTGTCAGTCAGCACTAAAATGCACAACGTCTCTTCGATATCCATCTTTTGAAAGTGTACCCTAAAATTGTTGCTCTGAAAACATGAGGAGGGCAGCTGGCTTCAACAGCTACAATTAAAGATGATAGAGTTGGGTCTGTTTTCAGTGTTTAGTCCTAGTTTTCTCCTAGACTTTCTGAAGCTTTAGGCTCATCCTCTACTGTAATTAACTGTATTTGCTCTCTTTCATCCCTTTTGGCATGAAGTCTGGCCCAGATCTCATCTGCTCAACTGTTTCTTCCTTAAACAGTGGTACTTGAGACAATGGAGATATTTTACTGTTACAATACCTTCTCAAACATAAAAAGTATTTGTGGATCAGTGCATCAATCTTCCTTTTGTGTGTCCATTTCTGACTCCTTGAACCGCCAGTCAGGCTCCGCAGAAGGCTGTCCACTTTGAGTCTTGTTCTGCATGAGGTTTCCTCCTGTTAAAGAGGCGTTTTCCTCCCTACCGTCGCTCCATGCATTCTCGGTGTAAGGGATTGCTGAAGAGTCAACGTCAAAATGCAAATGAATACCTACTGTCTCTACATGCTTATCCAGGAGGAGCGAATCCTGCAAAGTAAATGGCTTGTTTTCCTTAGATAGAAGCCTTTTAACTAATCTAACTGTGTTGTAAATTGGCGCAATAGAAATAAACTAAATTGAATTGAATTGAACTGATTATTATAGAGCTTTCTGGACAGTGACATGTCTGGAATAAGGAGGGGTGTCTCACATCTCTAGGTGACTTTTATATACAGACAGAGAAAATCCCCAATGTAAGTCAAAGCCATTTCCTTTAACTAGACCTAAAGTCCAGCAAAAGCACATTAAGAAAAGACAAAAGGTCAAATCCAAAGTTTGTCTTTGTGTGTGTTTGTGTGACATGGAGAATAAATCAATACCCAAAAAGTTTTTCGGGGATTTTAAGCCTTTCTTATGTTAAATATTTTAGATATTTCTTCTTGGGTTTATGAAGAGTAACATCCAGATGATGTTAGGATGGAAAGATTATTTTTTCAGTCAGTAAGCGGAAAGTAAGACGCAACATGTGGGCTTAGAGCCAGCACTGCAGCTCAAGAACACTCCTTTATAAATAGTACAGTGAAACATTTACAGTAAGAAATTTTAAAGCCATCATAGAAACCTGTTCATGTTCCATGAAGTGTTTTCCTGTATCTGACTGTATTATAGACCGGAGGTCTTCAACAGTGCTGCATTTGATACAGTTGACCATAATATTCTTTTAGAAAGACTTGAATATTTTGTTGGAATTAAAGGAACAGCACTAGACTGGTTTAAATCTTATCTATCTGATCGAATTCAGTTTGTTCATGTTAATGACAGATCTTCAACATGCTCAAAGGTTACCTGTGGAGTACCACAGGGCTTGGTGCTAGGACCAATTCTCTTTATTTTATACATGCTCCCAATCGGTAGAATTATTAGACAGCATGGGATTAATTTCCACTGTTATGCTGATGATACCCAGCTATATCTGTCTATAAATCCAGATGACGCTAACCCATTACATAGATTACAGGCATGTCTTGAAGACATAAAAACCTGGATGACTCTTAACTTTCTCTTTCTGAATGCAGACAAAACAGAAGTTATAGTCTTTGGACCAGAGTCTTTGAAAAAGAAGCTGATTAGTCAGTCATTACATTTGGATGGGATTAAACTGATTTCAGATAATAACGTAAAAAATCTTGGTGTTATTTTTGATCAGGACCTGTCATTTAAATCCCATATCAAAGAGGTTTCTAGAATTTCCTTCTTTCATCTGAGGAATATTGCAGAAATTAGAAATCTCCTGTCCAGGGGTGATGCTGAGAAACTAGTCCATGCATTTGTTACTTCAAGGCTGGACTATTGTAATTCTTTACTATCAGGAAGTCCACAAACTGTAGTTAAAAGCCTTCAGCTGATCCAAAATGCTGCAGCCAGAGTTCTGATGAAAATTAAAAACAGAGATCATATCTCTCCTATCCTGGCTTCTCTTCATTGGTTTCCTGTTAAATCCAGAATATAATTTAAATCCTCCTTCTCACATATAAAGCCTTAAATGGCCAAGCTCCATCTTATATCAGAGATATGATTCTTCCTTATGTTCCTAACAGAGCACTTTGCTCTCAATCTGCAGGTTTACTAGTGGTTCCTAGAATTTCTAAAAGTAGAATGGGAGGCAGATCTTTTAGTTATCAGGCTCCTCTTCTGTGGAACCAACTACCAGTTTTAGTCCGTGAGGCAGACACCCTGTCTACTTTTAAGGTTAGGCTTAAAACTTTCCTTTTTGATAAAGCTTATAGGTAGAGTGGCTCAGGTTATCCTGAGCTATTTCTATAGTTATGCTGCTTTTGGAGGACATAAGGAACCCCATTTCATCATTCTGCTTTATTCTCTCTCTATTCTACTATTCTGCAGAATCTGTTAGTTCAATCTCTAACCTTCTGCTCTCTCTGCTTTTCCTCAGAGTAGCTTTGCCTCGTCTGTTCCTGTTTGGCTGTGACGCCATCCTGGAGAGAAACATCAGCTGTGCTGCTTCCATCAACACCCTTGTTTATAGATGCTGGAGATCGGGCTGTTTTCCAGTGTGGTCCTGTTTCTCTGACCGTGACTGAGTGGATGTGCTCTCTTCGTCCTCTGGCATGGGAGTTGGCTCGGAGCTCGTCTGCCTGGCTGCGTGTTTCCTGGACGCGGCCGCCTTTTACAGCTGCTTTTTGTATCTCTGCTTCTGTCTCCTTGAACCCCAGTCGGCCTCAGCAGATGGCCGCTCACACTGAGCCTGGTTCTGCTTGAGGTTTCGTCCTGTTAAAAGGGAGTTTTTCCTCTCTACTGTCACTACAGGCATGGTTAGTGTGAGGGATTGTATTTGAGTCAATGCAATCAACTGGTTTCCTTAGATAGGAAACTTTGTATCAATTTGATTGTATGATCTGGTTGAACTTTAAAGTGCCTTGAGATGACATGTGTTGTGAATTTGGCGCTATAGAAATAAACTGAATTGAATTGAACAGGGGGTCCGTGACCCCTAATGGGTCAACGGAGGTACTGAATGGGGGGGAAAGTTTTGGTTCATTAAACTTTTTTTTTTTTTATATTTATATATATTTTATATTTTTTCCAGTAATAGAAATGTCTTTAAATAAACATTAACACAAATTATAGTAAACAGATAAATGGAGGCAGAATTGGAGTCTCATCAATGCAGACATTCAGCGACACACAGGAGCTCTTTCAAGCTGGGCACCGTTTCATTCACAACACCTGTCCCATCAGTTTGGGAGTCCCAAAACATTGTAGACCCCTGTTATAGACTATAAGAACATATCCCTATGTTCCAAAACACATGCAGTTTTAGTTTCTCTATTATTTTGAATTAGCTGTTTCTGTGGGTGTCTGGATGAAAAGCTTGGTGGAAGGCTCAATGTCATGTCCTACATCTCAGTGGGTGCGTCTTCTTAAGTGGGTGCTATAATTCTTCACCAACAATGTCACTCTGTCGGGGGAACCCGGAAACATTAAAAAAAAAAATTCTTTAAATATCAATCCAGGCAGAGTGGGGTTTTGTTGTTTGTTATTTTTATTTTCAATATTCTCTTTGAGGTATTTATAGCAGAAATATATGTCTGAAGCAGTCTGAGTGCTGGGGGGTAGGGGGGTAACTCTCAGAACAAACAACTTCCATCCTAATGATAAATCATGATTTTTGATTATCCTCTTGTTTATAAAAGCAATGCTTCAGCTGATATGATTGTTAGTATTTAGTCCTGTTTCTCTTCTAGACATAGCTATGGGCTCAGCTTTTACTGTAAAGGATTGTGTTCTCTTTTGTAATTTTAAATATAAAAAACCAGCTTGATACTCATCTGCTAACTACTTGTTTTTCTCCTAGAAAGAGCAGATTTACCATTACCTTTTCTAACACCAAAGATATTTTGGGATCAGTGCTTCAATGTTCCATTGGTGTTTCTGCTTCTGTCTCCTTGAACCCCAGTCAGCCTCAGTGGAAGGCAGCTCACCCTTAGCCTGGTTCTGCTGAAGGTTTCTTCATGTTAATAAGGATTTTTTTATTCCATTTCATATAAAATGAGTAATACCACAATTGTGAAAACCTGCAATTTGTAGATTAGCTGAATATCAACATAGTTTTGCGCATTTTTGTATTTGAAACGTGACTGAGTACAATCTGCTTGTTTTCCCTAAAGTAAAGAAATTTTGAACCAATCAGGCTGTATGAGTTAAACTGCCTGTGTAAAATGCCTTGAGATGATTTGCGTAGTGACTTAGCTGTATGTAAATAAAATGACATGAACTGATATTCAGATAATTATATAGAAAATATCCCATAAAGTACTGTTAGTACTTTCTATGAGTAAAATTTCATTTTTATTTTTGCAATTTCTCTCTTTTTTTAATGAAAGAACTTGACTAGTCCTCTTTTTTCTCTTCGTTACATTTATTTTCATAAGGATTTTTATCCTTCTTCCTCTCTTTTAAAATGACTGGGCTTGGCATTTAAAGCTGCATTTGAGTTAAAAAAACACTGCAGACTCCCTGAATCACAGCTGCCTCTTCTGTGAATTGTTGGGTTTTTTTTTTATTTTGCATTAAACCAATGGAGGAAAATGCAAAGGTTATTGCTGTGTTCAGTGGGTATTTTTCTTCTCATGTTACAAGTAGTTATGTCCTGTTCAACATATTCCTAAATTAGTTTCTTTGTCTTTTTAAAAAAAAAAAAACGTGTTACTTTTCTTTTTATTTAAAACTGGGAAAAGATCATCTGCATTTTAATTAGGTATTTTTGACTAAATAATGACATTATTTTTCAATGTTAGCCCAAAAGAACCTTTGTAACGATGAAGTGTGGATACCCCCGTGTTTCTCCTGCAGTTTTTCTCTTTAAAAATGTATCTCCCTCCAGTTTTAGTACTTAGGAGGATTGTAATAAAGTGAACCTCTTATCATTGTGTGAAGTAGTGCAGTAGGTGTAATAATGTCTTTAATTTCACAGATTTTAACAAACATTATCAAGCTAAATAATTGAACGTATGAAACACTGAGAGTTTAAATCATCTGAGATATTTTTTAAGCGCATGAGTTATAGTGTATTCTAAACAATAATTAGTGGTTGCTGGATGTCTTGAATAATTTGAGCGTATAAATTGATCTTTCAGTAGCTGTTTTAGGATTTATAAGCAGCTAATGTAAGCTCTCAGAGGAACTTTGTGTTTAACTCCTCGCATCGGATAGACAAACATACTTTATAATAAAGTGGGTAAATAAGCCCCTTCTTTTCATTTTTCTCATCTCTGGCCTCACTATTCATATTTGGAGTTTTCTCCCTGTTGTAAATCCTGAAAGGCCAAGCTGGAAACTAATTCTGCGGGCCTTGTTAGCAAACGTCGTGGCCCCTTGTTTGTGTGCAGCTGAGATGTGTCTCCGGCTCCAACGCCTCGGCTCTTCTCATTTTTTTCCATTTGTTTTTGATGTGTCAAGTACATTATTTTGTTTTTTTTATCAACTAAAAAAGCCCTGGCTCTTGTGCTCTCTCACCTCCAGGAATATGAAAATTGAATATTGCATTTAAAAGTCAATTTCAATGATGGCATTACGCAAATCAGCCTCTCCCTGTTTCACCCTTTTTGCTTCCATTCATCTATCAAGCAGCCTCCTCCACCTTGATGCATCACTTCATTTGCTGTGGTTTACTCTATTCATTTACGGACATCTTTTGTTACGCTCAACACAGAAGCTCATGTTTTTTTCCACTTTATGTTGTAACGTTGGCCCCAGCCAACCTGAGCGTTTGTATGTTTTAGTGTGCGCTATTCGTGCTTGTACACGCACACAAATACCTTGTACAGGTCATTTTAACTTAAAAGGAAAACCCTAAAAGCATCCAAGATGTAATGCTTTTGCTTGATGCTACTTTACATTTAGAAGATGTCGTTATCTATTTATCTTCCCGTGTTTTCATGGGCATATATTACTTTTAGAGGTGTTGGAAACTTGTGAGAATCCACTTGTAAAATGAGTTGGATATTAAGTTGCAAATCTGAAGTACTCTTTAGTATCCCAGATAATTCAAATCAACTTTATTTCTAGAGCACTTTTCATGGATCCAAGTGTAACACAATAAGCTTCAAAAAAGACAGAGGGAAAAAAAAAGATAAAACCTACAGAGAATAATACTAAATAAGGAAAGAAAAAAAAAACTTTTCTTATATTCACTATTCAATAACAATTACATTTGTTTATCTTAACACTGGCTGACATGTTTGGATCAATCTAAGCGTTGTTGACGATAAAAACGGAACATCATTGTCCAAATGTAGAGATCTTCTTTGTTTCTTTAAAAGAAGGTATATAGATACAGGTATAAGGTGAATAAAAAGCCTCAAAATTTTATTTCTAAAGAGACTCTCAAGTCTGTCGCTTTTTTTGCAGGTTTTGTTTTATGAAAATTGATAAACATATTTAAAATATATTTTATTGTAATATTAGATCTATAGTATATTCATTATTATTTCTTTTTTTTTCTTTCTTTTTTTGCACCATTATATTGCCACAAGTTCTGGGAGGGTTTCCTTCTTGCACAGGGTGATGATGTTATGAGTCCAGCTTATTGTTGAGGTGAACACCCAGGTATTTGAAACTCTCCACAGTCTCTATGTCCTGCCCCTGGATGTTTACGGGGGAGTGAGGAAGAGGTCTTCTCCTCACCATCCATCTCCTCCATCTTACTGGTATTCAGACAGGTGTGAAGAGTGAAGAGAAATGGACACAGGATGGTGCCTTGGGGGGGCCCAGTGCTGCTGTATTGAGGGCAGACATTGGGGTAGTCGACGGTCGAGGCAGCAAGAGGTTTGTCCACTCCAATGTCCTCCAGCTTCCCCTGCAGCAACGCAACTCTGATGGTGTTGAATGCGAAGTCAAAGAACATGAATAGGATTATTTGTACATGTGGAAAACAAGAAAAATACCACTTTAGGCATTATTTTGAATAGTATTATAACGTAGTTAAAAGCTCAAAAAGGTTGATTTTGCATGTTATCAGATATTATGAGTTATCAAATGTAGTTATGCATCTCTCAAGACTCAGAACTAAAGACCGAGATTTCGAAGAATAGATAGATGTGATTAATAAAAGCGTTTATTAATTAAGTCGAATCTGCAACTCAGCAGCTAGGGCGTCAAAAGCTGGAATCTCTGTAGAGGGAAAAGGGGAGCTTAGGTGACCACGTTAAACTGACAGAGGATGATTACAAGAATGTGAGTCACTAACCTGGTTTTAAAGTTCAGTCTGTGTCCAGAAGAAAGAGTGGAATCCACCCAGATGGCTACCTACAGCTTGTGGCGAACGTCGCCCAGAGAGTTTCAGGAGTCAAAGCCTAGAGGGCTGCTGAACTAGCTGACAATCATATCCAAGCAAACAGGGGAAGGCTGGAGTTTCCAGGAGACAAAAGCCATAGCCGATGTCGATCATGTCGTCATGGGCAATATTATTGCCCATGCTACTCATAAGCAATATTATTGCCATTACTGTTAATATATAGAAGACATTTTACACATTCAGTTATAAAATCTCATAGGGTTATGTAGGGGGTGTATGGGGGGATGGTCATTTAAGAAGGGGGAGGGTTTTTAAGATTTCTAAGGGATGCCATCCCCCCCTCACCCCCCTCAACTCGAGTACTGACTTTAACTAGTTAATTTCTTTAAAGCAAGGTTCTTAACACTGGTTATTAGTGTTGGTAATTAACCAATCGGTGGGATTAAGATTTGCGTCCTTGATTTCAAATTAAATGTTATTAAAGTGCCAAGACTGCCTAACAGGAGACTGCCGGAGAGTAGAAACTTAGACACAGGTGTGCATTAGATTTGGGCCTTTCACATTATGGAGAAGAAGAACACATCCACAATGAAAACACCCACAGTCACACAATAAAGTCCCACAGCTCAAGCCGTAATCAGTGTGTTTATACTGAGTGTAAGAAAAACCTGGGTAGCTCCGACAAAAAGTGTGGAGCTAAACGAAGAAATGGTGGGACCAAACAAGAAATGGTGTTCCCTTAATCATCAGGATAGAAACTACACACCCACACACACAACGTTGTCCAGTGCTGCTCCCCGACGAGGACTGATAGAGCCAACGGAGATGAGGACAGAGGAGTCAAACAAAGGAGTGAAATATGAAGACAAGGGGAAACAGAGAGCACAAATAAGAGAAGAGGAAGCAGAGGGAAAGAGCACAGGATAAGGATGACAGATATTAAAACAGCCAGAGCTCAGGGATAGACTTTTCCCTTCCTGAGAGCTAATATACAGAGATTAGTGGGTGGGTTGGAAACCAAAATGCAGGGAGAATTACTTTCTTTAAATCTGGGGGGGAAAAAAAGTATAAAACAAAGATTATCAAAAAGTGAAAAATAGGACCATCTTTAAATATCATGCAGCTCTAACAGTTTTTATTCTCTTCTTCAGATTTTTTTAATAGCATTCAACATGCTTAAAGTTAGATTTTGTATATTTTAACATTAATTTTACTGAAGGCAGCTTTTAAATCCCCTGCAAATACAATCAAAATATCTTTTTTTTCTTGTTATTGTTTTAATTTTACGTTTATTTCAGCACACAAATAGGAATATAAGTGATGAAGACCAACTCACTTAAACATTTAATGCTTTGGCAGGAAATACGCTGTCTGTTTACACTACAGGTGAGTGAGTTGTGGGGGACCTGAAGCTAATTTAGGACAAACTGAACATGTGTCTTCTTTCCACTTCCACTCGCAGGCTGAAAAGCCTCCTCCAGCATGTGTGGGGGAGGAAGGTGGGGGAAAAAAGTAATATTTCTCTTGAGAGAGATTGATGTGATCTGTTCGGCACTTCATTGTTTGAGGACGATTTGAGTGAACAGCCTGTTCTCAGCAGACCTGGCCACCTGAACGTGTGTGTTTCCCTGTGCGAGTCAAAAGTACAATGTGAGCATTAAAGGAAAGAAATTGCTCTATTATTTTAGCGACTGCAACAAATCAGTTGGTTCACCTTTGCTCCCCCCCACCTCCTCTCTCAATTGTTGGAGCGAGCATGGACAAACTCAAGCAGCACACACGGGACTGCCTGCTGCTCCGGGCGCCGCATGAGCCTGGCCCGAGTCAATAAAGCCTTTCACTTTCACTGATAAAGGACTGATGGGTAATACAATGTGTATACTTTACTCACTTGTACACTAGGGTTGTTCTTGTAATCGTTTTAAGCCATCATAGACAGTTAGCGGCAAGTTCACGATAAATTATTGACATGATTGTCTGCAAACATACAACAAAGAATATCATGCTAGTGCTGCTACAGATATATGCCTTTTGTTTTTATTTTTGCCATTTTATTTTTAAAGTTTTGTTGTTCGCAAGACTGAAGCATGTCTGTCTCTGGTGGGGGCTGCAGGAATGTTCTGAAAAATGTTTGTGGCTTCAGCAGATGCTTCTTAAACATGCACCCAGAGTGAAGCTGGAGAAGTGTGGCTCTTTTTCCATCATAAAAAAGTTTCATATACCAAAACCAATCAGATACAGAAATAGAATAAAATCCCAAATCATGATATGATTGGATGGTGATAGATTAGCATCAAGAATTGTAAGCATCAGTAAAAGGATAAATAGCACTGTAGTAAAAGGCGTTGGGTAAGTTTATACCTTATAGGAAAAAAAAGTTAATGTTTTGTTAGGTTTGTTATTTATACATCATGTGCATTGTTATTCTGTTAGCCAGATTAGACAGAGCAGAAGGCCTTCCTTCACATTGTGGATGTCACTGTGTGTAGGGAGGTCATCTAATCAGGGCAGCCTTCGTGTCTTAAAGAATACACAGGATATGGGCACATCTTGGAGCCGGTCTGATAGAGGAGAGCTATCTGTAACCCTGAGACAGAGAGGCAAGCTGCATATGGGTCAGAGCATTGATGGCGTGTCAGTTTCTGATACGGACAGCTAAACATCAACATGATGCAACACATAGACTCATGAGGTATAAGAAGCAGGAGATGACGTTGTTCGGGGCTCAATTTTTGCCGGACGCTCACGGACGTGATTTTTGAGCCCACAGCTATGCAAGCTCCAAGCATTTTCTCTGTCCTGTAACGACCTGATCTGGAATAAACTCTGACATTTTTTACTCCTGTTTTATAGTCCTTTTTTATATGGTTTTACCCAGTTGGAGTTAAGAGTAGTAAGGAACTTGCACCCAGGAAAAGAACCGTGAGGAAGCCCCCGAGGCGCAACAGCTTTTTTAGGGGACATAACTTCCTCATTTTAACAGTTTTTATCATCTGTTTTGAGCCTAAATAGAACATCAGCACTGGGTCTGATGAGCTGACATTAACACACATGGCACCATCTGCTGGCAGAAAAGCTGAACTACAAGAAAGGCTGATGTTGGCCATTGATGTGGCTGCTAGATAAGTCTTGACCGTGCTGTAAAGTCTTGCAGAATAGTCAGTTTTACCAGCACACTTCCTGTTTTAACCCTCTTGGAATCAAACATCTTCTTGCACATATTTACACTTGATTGTGCCATTTTAATTTCTTTTGGGGGGAACTATACTGAGAGTTCCATAATTGCTCAATTGCAGGTATGGGACATCATTTTATCCCACTCACATGATGCTGTTATGGAAATATACAGGAAAAGCTTTTTTTCCCGAAAAAACTTAGCAAAAACAAGCATAAAAGATAATTTAAAAAAAAACATTACAGCAGCAGGACGCCATATTTTGTCATAAAACGTCAGTAACCAGAGTTAGTTCCTAGTGTAGAAATTAAAAAAATGTCAAACGCCGTGACTATGCCCCTTTAACAGCTTATAAAATGCCAGATAGAACATTTATGGTGATCACGATTTTGCTCTTGCATATCTAAAAGTGCAACCTGAACCCAAAATTTGCATTAAAAAAATGGCTGAGTCCTTTCGGAGAAGTTTAGGTACTTTTAGGTTCTTTAGATTAACTCTTTTGTTTTTGATTTGTTTTTTGAAAGTGTAAATTCAGCACCCTGAATGCTGAAATTGACTCTAGGGCTGAAACAAAGTTTTAATTTAAGGATCTTCACATTAATTATTGCTTTTGAGCCATTCATATTATTTTAGCCAAATTAAGCTGAAATATAAAAAGGTATTTACAGGTGCTGGTCATAAAATTAGAATATCATGAAAAAGTAGATTGATTTCAGTAATTCCATTTAAAAAGTGAAACTTGTATATTATATTCATACATTACATACAAACTCATATATTTCAGATGTTTATTTTGTTTAATTTTGATGATTACAAATGACAACAAATGAAAATCTCAAATTCATCATATCAGAAAATTAGAATATTACTGAAGACCAATAAAAACAAAGGATTTATAGAAATGTTGGCCAACTGAAAAGTATGAACATGAAAAGTATGAGCATGTACAGCACTCAGTATTTAGTTGGGCCTCCTTTGGCCTGTATTACTGCAGCAATGCGGCGTGGCATGGAGTCGATCAGTCTGTGGCACTGCTCAGGTGTTATGATAGCCCAGGTTGCTCTAATAGTGGCTTTTAGCTCTTCTGAATTGTTGGGTCTGGTGTATTGCATCTTCTTCTTCACAATACCCCATAGATTTTCTATGGGGTTAAGGTCAGGAGAGTTTGCTGGCCAATTAAGAACAGGGATACCATGGTCCTTCAACCAGGTACTGGTAGCTTTGGCACTGTGTGCAGGTGCCAAGTCCTGTTGGAAAATGAAATCTGCATCTCCAAAAAGTTGGTCAGCTGCAGGAAGCATGAAGTGCTCTAAAACTTCCTGGTATGTGGCTGCGTTGACCCTGGACCTCAGAAAACACAATGGACCAACACCAGCAGATGACATGGCACCCCAAACCATCACTGACTGTGGAAACTTTACACTGGACTTCAAGCAACGTGGATGAAGTGCCTCTCTTCTTTTCCTCCAGACTCTGGGACCTTGATTTCCAAAGGAAATGCAAAATTTACTTTCATCAGAGAACATGACTTTGGACCACTCACCAGCAGTCCAGTCCTGTTTCTCTTTAGACGCTTCTGACGCTGTCTGTGGTTCAAGAGTGGCTTGACACAAGGAATGCGACAGCAGAAACCCATGTCTTTCATACGTCTGTGTGTGGTGGTTCTTGAAGCACTCACTCCAGCTGCAGTCCACTCTTTGTGAATCTCCCCCACATTTTTGAAGGGGTTTTGTTTCACAATCCTCTCCAGGGTGCGGTTATCTCTCTTGCTTGTACACTTTTTTCGACCACATCTTTTCCTTCCCTTCGCCTCTCTATTAATGTGCTTGGACACTGAGCTCTGTGAACAGCCAGCCTCTTTAGCGATGACCTTTTGTGTCTTGCCCTCCTTGTGCAAGGTGTCGATGGTCGTCTTTTGGACAACTGTCAAGTCAGCAGTCTTCCCCATGATTGTGTAGCCTATAGAACTAGACTGAAAGACCATTTAAAGGCTTTTGCAGGTGATTTGAGTTAATTAGCTGATTAGAGTGTGGCACCAGGGGCCATCAATTTTGAACCTTTTCACAATATTCAAATTTTCTGATATGATGAATTTGAGATTTTCATTTGTTGTCATTTGTAATCATCAAAATTAAACAAAATAAACATCTGAAATATATGAGTTTGTATGTAATGTATGAATATAATATACAAGTTTCAATTTTTAAATGGAATTACTGAAATCAATCTACTTTTTCATGATATTCTAATTTTATGACCAGCACCTGTAAGTCTTTCATGTTGCTCTTTTTGTTTCTTTTTTGTTGTTTTTTTGCTTTTAGATGTAGATATCCTAAAATATAAGAAGATAATCAGTTTCAAGTCTTTCCAAGTGATGACTTTGTTTAATAAAAAAAAAAACAGAAATAATGCAAACTGACACGCTGCAATAAAAAGTAAAATGTCCCCTTTGTAGCCACAGCTGGCATCAGGCGTTACTGAGAGCTGCCAATGTTTGCATTAGGGATGCTCAATATTGCCTTTTTTGCCGATATTACAAATGCTGAATTTTCGATTCCGATATAAGCCTATACCAATAAACTAATTTCACATCATGCCAGTCACAAAATGTAAGCATAACCTACATTTACTGCGATGCCCCACTACACACTGTGTATTCCACAAATAATTACCATTGTAGAGAATAAAAACAGCATTTCAACTTCAGGAAAATGCAAAATTTGACATTTATTTTCAACACTGTCTCAAACAACATTTTGAAATATGCTCTTCCTGAGATTAACCTGAGAATGAATATTTAAACAAGAGATAAATCTCTTTTCTTCACAAATAGGAAAAAAGTTTACCTCACCAGTAACAGCTATATTCAGAGATGGGAAGTAATGAAGTACAAATACTTCGTTACTGTACTCAAGTAGATTTTTCTGATATTTTTACTTTACTTTACTACTTATTTTTATGGCAACATTTTACTTCTACTCCTTACATTTTTACACAAATATCTGTACTTTCTACTCCTTACATTTTAAAAAATTGGCTCGTTACTTTAGTTTTGAATCATTTCAATGGAGTTACCGTTATTATTTTTCACGTCATCAATACCAAATTCAATCTAATTGGATGGGAATCTACGTTGCATTTGACGCACCACTACAAGATGAATCGACAGATTTGGCGGTATTCATTCGCAGCAAATCATTGCAGCTTGGTGGCGGTGGCGTTAGCATAGTAGTATGGACGACGAGATGATTGAAAATGAACACAGCGGAGATCTAGTCCTATTGGCAGACATCCATTTAAAATGTAGGCAACGGCATGAAAAAAGTGGTTTCTACTTTTACTTTTATACTTTAAGTAAATTTACAAGCCTGTACTTTGTTACTTTTACTTGAGTAAAGAAGTTTAATCAGTACTTTCACTTTTACCAGAGTATTTTTTAACACAAGTATCTGTACTTTTACTCAAGTACGGAAAGTGAGTACTTTTGCCATCTCTGGCTATATTGCACAGAATTGAATGTAAACACAAATGAAGTCCAGTGTAGGATCGCTGTTGAAGGACGAAGTCTTGCTTCCACTACGCATGACAAGGATCTCACATTTGTTGCAAATCGCAAACTTCAAGTCATCATTTGAACTTTAAAAAACTTCCACACCGCTACAAACAGTTTAGCTTCGCTGCTGCTACACAGTTTGCCATCTGGCGCGTTTTAATGACTTCACAAGGGAGAGAGTGTTCGCAAGAGCGCTCGCTTCAACATATTATGCAAAATCTAGGAATTATATTATCGGCTTTTAATTATCGTGGGGGGAAACACGATAAGGATAAGGACAGATATCCCATAATTATGCTAATATCAGCCGATAATATCAGCCGGTGTCATGATGGGTCTGAGAGGCCCAAGGATGCAGAACACCACGGAGGCAGAAACAGGGGTAAAAGTATAACAGAGTTTATTGAAGATAGTCACAAAGTATTATGACTGGTACTGGGTCACTTCTGGGGTTCTGGTACTCAGGTAACTGGAAGGGAGACAGTTCAGTTAGCCACGTAGCTGAAGAATGTTGGGAAGTAATTGTTCAGAGATCTACCTTGTAGATTCCGGGTTTGGTCTTTGAGAGAGGCACTGTTGGGTCCAGAGACTGTTTGGATCGACAGAGTTTGGTTTACAGCTTCAGCGTCTTGCATCTAGTTTAGGACAGACCTTGGTTCTCCAGCTCTAGCCAGAGCTGCGTTGATATCCAGGAGGAGTCTTCAGGTTTGGCTCAGAGGGCAGTTAAGACGGGTTAAGCTCATCCAGAGCTTACAGGACAAAAACAGGTTTCCTGTAGGCAGAGACAAAAAGGGGAATTAGAATCCACTAGGAGACAAGAAGCAATCAAAGTAATCACAGAGGTAGAGAGGCTCAGGTGCTAACCAAACTGGATAAACACTGCGGCGTTGATGCAAGGTCTGAGAGCAGCTTATATAGTGGAGGATCCTCCTGATGACGAGATGGGCTTCAGGTGTGTCGAAGGCTCAGCTCAGGAGGATCCACAGCGAACTCTGCTGGAGACAGGTGGTACAGCTCCAGATCCCAACAGCCGGTCGATATTATGGGACATCTCTAGTTTGCATCCTTTTAACTGCTTCTATATTCAGGGGTCGCCAGGATAAACCAGTTTCAAACTTGTGCTACCCATTCTACAGCCAGAGACTTGAACCACTTCGCTATAGGGACATCTTTGATGGCTGCCAGGGAGACTTTTAGATCGAGAATGATGTGGGGAAGATGCTGTGGAGCTTTGAATCACTGAGGCATTTTAGAGGCTAAGGTGACAAACTAATGGATGGACATTGGCCCTCAGCATTTTCTGCTAGAAGCTGAATTCATGGTTATATTAAGGCTATGTTCTCACTGCAGGCCGTCATTTCTTTGTGCAATCTGATTTTTTTTTGCGTTGCCGCTCACATTTACAAATACATGCGACTATTACCTTATCTCTCCAAGTTTCCCGCATGCACAGTAGAGGACGCAATGACGTCACAGACCAGCGTGCTTCGTGTTTACAGATGTAAACATGGATGGTAGTGCCGGGGCGCATCCAGCGGTCTTTCCCAAACATAAAAACACAATCTTTTCAAGATGGTTAAACATAAATACTGCTCTCCACATCATCGTCTGCCACGGTTGCTATTTTTCTTGCCGCTTCTGCGTAGCAAGACGCAGAATAGTCACCTTGGGCCAAAAAATCAGGCTGCAGTGTGAACATAGCCTAAGTGGTCCAGGTCTTTCCATTACAACAACTTATTTGACTGTTTCTTTTTTAAGAACTGTGAATTTTGATCTAAAACAAGTGGGAAGCGAAGTTATTTTCACAAAGTGTAGGAGATGAAGATATTTTATGGCAAATGTGAGACAGGCCTGTGTGCTCCTTTTGGTCAGCAGAATCTTCATCATTTTGCGGGTTAATGAAAATGTTGTACACTGACTCCAGGCCTTTAACAAGCATATGAGGTTTATCCTTTTGAAGGTCGGCTGGTTGTAATGAGTCCCTGTAACATCATATTTATATATTTTCCATTTACCATACATACACTCTGAACTTAAGAAAAGCTAGGTTATAAAAAAATGCATTGATGAAAATCATAAAATGTTTGTCAAGGTAGTATTGCTCAACTGAGTTTGTAAAACCAAAATTGTTTTCCCCTCAGAATGTATTATTCAAACCTACAGGTTTAAGCTAATTAAAAGCTTATTTACGTGGGGGGGGGATGCACTGCCAACAAGATCCGGGCCTGAGCCACCCAGAGGATCCCCAATGCAGCAGCCCTGGTGAACATGCAGGAAGCTGATCCAGGTCAGGAGAGAACAGATCAGGCAGGACCAGTGGTGTCAAAAGTACAAACATTTGTTACTTTAGTAGAAGTATAGATACTGCAGTTTGATAACACTCTGGTAAAAGTATCAACTTGACCTCTTTACTCATGTAAAAGTGAAAAAGTATGTGCTTCAAAAACTACTTAAAATATAAAAGTATAAAGTAACCTTTAAAAAAAACAGCCAGATGCCACTATAGACAATTCACATTTGCAGTTTGAAGAACACCTGCTGCTTCTGATGATTTCCTTTAGCTAACCAATGAGTGTTTGCGTTATATGACTCATCTAATTATACTAGTTTTCACTAGATGTGAATGGCGCCAATGATCTGCATTATATGACGCACATGACGGGAAATATTTATAAACATTAAACCGAAGCCAAGAGTAACGAGTAACGAGTAACGAGGCTTCTTGCTGTCTGCTGACATTCAAATAATGGAGGTCTACGGTGCCCGAGACAGAAAGGTCCATAAAAGTCCACAAAAAACGTGTCAATATTCCTCCATACTGCTCGTCCAATGTATTCCAAGTGTCCTGAGTGGGTAGCATCCAGAATTTACTCGAAACAAAGTCATTTAGAATGTTTTTGGAGCATAAACAGTACTGTATAGGATTTCCTGAAAGCGCACGCCTGCGCGTTCATGACACTACGGAAGCCGGCAGACCACACCAGATGAAAGTGCGCATTCAGTGTCTGCTCTGCCGATAATGCAAGCGTAGAAGAAGAAATGTGCTGTTTACCTGTGCAAAGAAAGAAACAACGAAAGAAAAATGTCTGAGGACTTCAGTGTTGAGGAAGAGCATGAGTTCTTTGCCGAGCTGAATGCGCACTTTCATCTGGTTTGGTCTGCCGCGGTTTCCGTAGGCTCGTGAACTCGCATGCGCGCGCTTTTAGGAAATCCTATACACTACTGTTTATGCTCTAAAAACATTCTAAATGACTTCGTTTCGAGTAAATTATGGACGCTACCCACTCAGGACACTTGGAATACATTGGACGAGCAGTATGGAGGAATATTGACACGTTTTTTGTGGACTTTTATGGACCTTTCTGCCTCGGGCACCATAGACCTCCATTATTTGAATGTCAACAGACAGCAAGAAGCCTCCCAGATCTCCAGATGCATTTGAGATATCAAAAAAGTACTCCAGAGTGTTGTTCAGCATGGGGGTGAGTAGAAAATGAAGGCTAATCATGTTTTGGGTGTACTATTCCTTTAAGGCCAATTTATGATTCTGGTGCATAGCCTCTGTAACCGTCAAATCTGTTTTTGTGCAGAAGGTGCCGCATGTGCCGATCCAGTCTATGAGCTGGTCTGATGGTTTGATTGTCAGCTGTCGATCGTCAAAGTCCAATAAATTATAATAGATTTTTATATTTTTATGAATGGTCAAATTAAAAAGCTATCTTTTGTTTTGTATGTATTTTTTTCTTCTTACTTAACTTCATGTTTTTTTTTATATTGAAACCTGTCAGTGTTCCACGCAGCATTACTGTGAAAATGTGGCAAACAGATGAACTACAAAACCATGAGGTTTTCTACAACGATGGCTTGAGAGATACAATATGGGAACAAGCAAAGCACAGCATCACCCAAAGTTCTCTTTCACGTAATTAGAGAAATCTCAACAAAACCTCTTCTGGACTTTTTAAAATTGAAAGAATCCATCCATCCATTTTCTAACACGCTTATCCCAAGTGGGGTTGCGAGGGGTGCTGGTGCCTATCTCTAGCTGTCTACGGACGAGAGGTGTGGTACACCCTGTACAGGTCGCCAGTCCATCGCAGAAAATTGAAAGACTAAAACATATACACTATATTGCCAAAAGTATTTGCTCACCCATCCAAATTATTGGAATCAGGTGTTCCAATCACTTCCATGGCCACAGGTGTATAAATTCAAGCACCTAGGCATGCAGACTGTTTTTACAAACATTTGTGAAAGAATGGGTCGCTCTCAGGAGCTCAGTGAATTCCAGCGTGGAACTGTGATAGGATGCCACCTGTGCAACAAATCCAGTCGTGAAATTTCCTCGCTCCTAAATATTCCACAGTCAACTGTCAGCTGTATTATAAGAAAATGGAAGTGTTTGGGAACGACAGCAACTCAGCCACGAAGTGGTAGGCCACGTAAACTGACGGAGCGGGGTCAGCGGATGCTGACGCGCATAGTGCGAAGAGGTCGCCAACTTTCTGCAGAGTCAATCACTACAGACCTCGAAACTTCATGTGGCCTTCAGATTAGCTCAAGAACAGTGCGCAGAGAGCTTCATGGAATGGGTTTCCATGGTCGAGCAGCTGCATCCAAGCCATACATCACCAAGTGCAATGCAAAGCGTCGGATGCGGTGGTGTAAAGCACGCCGCCACTGGACTCTAGAGCAGTGGAGACGCGTTCTCTGGAGTGACGAATCGCGCTTCTCCATCTGGCAATCTGATGGACGGGTCTGGGTTTGGCGGTTGCCAGGAGAACGGTACTTGTCTGACTGCATTGTGCCAAGTGTAAAGTTTGGTGGAGGGGGGATTATGGTGTGGGGTTGTTTTTCAGGAGCTGGGCTTGGCCCCTTAGTTCCAGTGAAAGGAACTCTGAATGCTTCAGCATACCAAGACATTTTGGACAATTCCATGCTCCCAACTTTGTGGGAACAGTTTGGAGCTGGCCCCTTCCTCTTCCAACATGACTGTGCACCAGTGCACAAAGCAAGGTCCATAAAGACATGGATGACAGAGTCTGGTGTGGATGAACTTGACTGGCCTGCACAGAGTCCTGACCTCAACCCGATAGAACACCTTTGGGATGAATTAGAGCGGAGACTGAGAGCCAGGCCTTCTCGTCCAACATCAGTGTGCGACCTCACAAATGCGCTTCTGGAAGAATGGTCAAAAATTCCCATAAACACACTCCTAAACCTTGTGGACAGCCTTCCCAGAAGAGTTGAAGCTGTTCTAGCTGCAAAGGGTGGACCGACGTCATATTGAACCCTATGGATTAGGAACGGGATGTCACTTAAGCTCATATGTGAGTCAAGGCAGGTGAGCAAATACTTTTGGCAATATAGTGTATTTTGTTTTTCTTAAGTGCTTAATACCTTTAGTAGCTGCAAATCAGACCCAGAGAATATAGAAAGTTAAATTTCACATTGACCCAAGCTGCATGCAAGCTGCATGCAATAACAAGATACAGTATTTTTCTAGCTTGCTCAAGCTGACAGCTTATATCATCTAGTCAGTAAAATCCTGTTGCATTTCCTTTTGTGTTGCCCCTATTCTGTGGTCTTTTCAAACAACAAACAATGCATTTATCTTCATCTTATCAACACTCATTGTGTCTAATCTCTGTAGCATATCAGTAATATTCACTCCTGCAGCATATTAAGAACAATTACCCTTTCTTAATTCTCTGTGGCACAGCAGTTCCTTCAGCCCTTAGAGGGGGAGAGCATCTGCTTTATCATCATCGAACAACAAACAAGCCCAGCGAGAGCTGGAGGCTGACTGAACCAAGGCAGGGGCTGAATAAAACATTTTCTGTTTGAAAAGAAAAAAAAAAAGCCGTGCAGAGAGCGGAGCCGTGCGAGTCAAGTCTGCAGGAATACTTTAGTGACAGATCAGGTTGTGTTCATTAGCTGCTGAATAAAATTTACATAGCCAACAGGAGCCAGATGTGGAGCAGATGTGCTTTAAAAATGCCATATCTCTAACTTCAATTGACTCGCAGACTGACTCTCTTTCTAAAGTCTCAGTGTCCCACTAAAGGTACAAACTGTTATAAGTGAAGCCTGTGCAATAACACGTCCCGACATAAAAATAAACAAATCTGATTTAATCAATACATTTTTTTTATTCTACTTCCTATCTACTTTAGAGATAAAATCCAATAATTCCTATAATCCTCTCCATTGAAGTGCAATGTTCTTAACCCAAAGTGTGACCGAAACTTTCTTAATCTGCTCTAAATGGAACTGACATTAGATTTGTTAGCCCTCTGAAAGCATTTCAAAAGCGTGATGTACCACTTTCCGTCAACGTCCTCGTGAGATGTGCTTAGAAAATGTGCTTTGCCTTGTGCGCCGCACTTCAGGCAAAGTGTTCCTACTTTGTTCTTTCCTCGAACATGTCACAATAATGAGAAGCGTCAGGTTCCATCAAGCAGAAGAGGACAGGTCCACATTACAGATGCATACATCACTGCTCTCATTTCAATGTAATAACACCTGTCAGGCCTGATGAGAGGGGAGCTGTGATGGCTTAGTCTGAACAACGGATCTACACAGATATGCTCACACATATATGGACACGTGTGTTCCTACACACTAAAAGAGCAAACAATTATATATGTTTACTTACAGGATGGACTCAGCTGTTAGTTAGGTGGGAAAACACCACAAATGGATCATAAAACATATTAAGCTAAAGTTAAATGTAATATTGTAAAGTTATGCATCCTTTCATAAGAACGTCATATGGGTAAGTGGCTCTCCACATACTCGGTGCTTGTAACTGGAGATGTGACGCATCAAATTCTTCTGAAAAAACATTAATTTAAGCATAGAAAAATGCGTTTTGTTGTGATTTTGTGATGAAAAATGAAGCCTTTTTTTCACAAAAGATCAGTTTTTATACAATGACAGATTTGTAAAAGAAGTTGGATTTGAATTCCAATTTTCTCCAAGCTCCTGTTTACATTTCTCCTAAAAGGCTCCACTACTTTTTGTAACAGAAGAGTTTGATTAAGAAATATTTATTTTCTATGTACCAACTATAAAGTAAAAATACTGCAGGCTTTTTAGTTTCTATAACTTTGGGTATGGTAAGTATGGTTGCATGGATGTTGTTCTTGAACAAGAATGAGAAAGCAACACTGTGCAGCTTACATGCTGGAAAGGGTTCAAATTGGAAACCTGAAAATACTTCTTAAGTGATCATTTACGCAATTTTTAAAAAGCTGTGGAGCGATCAATTTAAAGTCGTAGAGAAGTTATATTTAAATGTCAAATCCTTCTGGCTTACACATGTATATACTGTAAATGTACTCTTTATCAGACAATATTGTCCCAAAAGTTAGAAAGTTTCTCTTTAAAAAACAATCCTGTCTTAAAATCTGTGGGGGGGTTTCGTTATCTTATGCAGGCCATTTAGTTATACGTCAGCTTGTAAACCTAAATTCGGCCAATCATATATCAACGGTCATCTGTCAAGCACATTTTTTCGGTCATAGCATCTTGATTCATATGTTGCAGCTAATATACGCAAAGGTTGAAATAAGAAATGAGAATCATTAACTTTTCCATTGAGTTCCGTCCCAGTGTTCACGGGGATGGACGTCTGTGTCTTCGGCAGGCGTAGAGCTAACAGAACTGGCAGCGTTGCGAGGCAAGGGCTCAAACATGTACGGCTGTAAGCCTTCTACACCAAACCAAGCTTCTGCCGCCCTGGCGTCCTCTTCCACAACATCTTCATCCCCGCTTTCCTCCTCTAAATATAAAATGCATGACAGAGGAGACTCATCTACGACCTCCGACACTAAACTCTCCTCCTCTTGCATGTTTCCTAACTGGTAAGCAAGATTCTTTCAAGAAACCGGCCACAATCAAGCTGCTTGCAAACCTCCTGCCAAAACAATCCCGCCCTCTAGATAAATGACTTTATTCACTCGTGTAAAGTCATGAACCACTCGGGAGAATTCAGAAATGCAATGGTTGGAACAGCTGCTTCCCTATGACTTTAAAGGAATAGTACACCCAAAACATGATTAGCCTTCATTTTCTACTCACCCCCATGCTGAACAACACTCTGGAGTACTTTTTTGATATCTCAAATGCATCTGGAGATCTGGGAGGCCCCGTCCACACGAAGTCAAAACGAACACGAAACGCTAATATTTTCCAGAACGTTTGTCGAAAAGACGGAGACGTAAAATAAATTTGATCGTCCACACGAATGCATGAAAACGCTGCAAAATGTATGCCAGGTCTGTAAGTGGCGCTGTGGTGCCAAAGCAAAAATAGGCGACGAAATGTTGGGCATGCGCACTAATATTTATACATGGTTGCCCTGCGGGTCCATTTTCGTGGTTCAGTCAAATTCAGGTGCTGAACTATGTCGTCGATATTGCTCTGTTCTTCCTGGAGATATTCCAGAAGAAGAAGACTCTGTTGTAAGCCGACAGCAGGGTGAGTAGCATGAGCAGCAACCATTCAACACAGTACGGCGCCATTGTTGTTGTGATACTGTGTTGCGCATGCGTGTTTAGAGGCGACGCTATGACGCATGCGTGTAAGAAAAAAAATGCGGTTACAGCTTAAAGATGAAAACGCGAAAACGGCGTTTCAAAATCTTCCCACTCTGAAGGCTTAATAAAAAAAAGATCGTTTACAGACCCCCGAAACGCTGGCTTCGTATGGATGAGAGGCTGGTTTGGTGAAAAATTTGTGCGTTTAGGCCAGGGTTCGGCTTCGTGTGGACGGGGCCTAAAGCAATGATTCCTGTCTCCTATGTGTGAATCTGCTGTATGTAGCCCTGAGATGTAACTTCCTCCTCCCTCTGCTGCACTAACAATCAGGTGTGAATAGTTACACCTGTGGCATCTCCAACTACTGTGAACTACTGCACCTGGAAGGAGATATGGCTCTGCCAGTGGGTAACTGCCAGATTCTTGAAAGCCATTTTTCTGAGTCAAGCATCCAGTGTTTCTAGCTCTGACTGCCCAATCTTAACCTGTTTCTGTCCACTTTTCTGCTTCTTCCCTTGCTCCTGTCAGATGCTGCTGATTTTCTGATCTCTGGACATCGGGCTCCTGCCTTACGTCTCTACCAAGTCTATTTTTCTCTGCTCCATCTATCTATTATGTAGTCTGAAATTAGATCTGCCTCCTGCCTCTGTCCCTCCGAAAAACCTCTGCCCTATGGACTATTTTACTGTGCAGGAACTAGGAATGACCACAACTTCCCCACGCTATAGCCCAAGCCCCATCTAGCATTGTCAGGATTTGGATCAGTCGATTAATGATCTGAACCATCAAACTGAAGCTACTGGGGTTCAATCATCAGAGCCTGTGCAACCTCCTGGCATCTGAACAGCTTAGTGGCTTTATTCAGTGCACCGTCAACACCAGCGAGTTGTTCTCAGTCACTATCACTGCTCTCCTCCCCACAGTGACTCACCTCTCAGTCAGTTCCTTATCAAGCAACAACAGTTCACTTTTAAATAAAATCTTTTGTAACGTCTACTTGTTGAATTATTGGGTATCTAGATTCTTTCCAGGTATTATACAAGACTTATTTATGAAAGCGGTTTCTTTTGTTCTTTAATGCGTATCAAATCTGATTGCCTGTTGGAGTCTTTGCACAGTAAGGTAATGGTGTAATAAGACTTCAACAAGTTAATGGTTTTACAATATATGCACATTTTAATGTTTTAAAAAGGTAAATGGAAAGCATGTAGAGAAACATGAAGTTCTGAACAAATGGCACCAAACTTCTGCTGAAATCTTAGTCATATGCTTCATTATGAAAAGATCAGCGCTTACTGTGGTGAGATCCACTCTGTTAAATAGCATAAAACAGAGCCGGTTGCTAATGGACTTCTTACTGTGGCTCATTGGTTCATAACAGTCACACATTTCTTGGTGCTGTCACAGGTTTTAAGCTTTTAACCAAGCTTTGAACTATATACCCCCCTCTGGAAACATCAGAAAAGCAGAAAAAAGTGTGCAGCACTGGACACAGTAACCCATGCACGCTCACACCTTTCACAGACACACACATACACATAGGGAGTCCACATATACAGCAGCAGAAGTACAAGGCATTACCATAAATTCATTAGAGTGGTTGGGCAGTATTTATAAACATGCAGAGATGTTGTTTACAATGTCTGACTGGATGGATTACACATCTACACAGACTAGTGAAGGAAACACTCTTAGAACACACACTGTTTACACTGGCAGAGGGAGAGAAGCGAGAAGCGGAGGGTGTTGAGTGCATCGCTCCGTAACGTCCCTGAGTGGCATGTTTTACAGAGTGAAATAAACATTCAATAAAATAAACACCCCTCAGCTGTGCTGCGCTGCGCTCTTCTGCTGGCATATTCTGGACTAGGATGACAAGCCGCTCTGTTCAGCGATTGTCTGCGCAGGCAGGTAGGTGGTGTGTGTCCACAGATGGGAAAGGACAGGAAACGGCTGCTTGATACACTGCAAAAACAATCTACAAATAAGTCAACATGTCTTAAATTAAGTGTATTTACCCTTAATTACAGTAGGTAAATAAGATGATTTGCCAACAGAATGACATTTTTACTCTTAAAATAAGATAATCAGATAATATGCACTTGAAATAAGACAACATAGTTGTTTTTTCTTATTTTAAATGTAAATTATTCCATTGACAAAGTGTCTCATTTACCTCCTCAATTCAGGAACAAATGCACTTATATTAAGAAAAAATGGCTTATCTAGATTTCGATTTTTTTCCAGTGTATGGAGACATTTATAGAAATATATGAAAAAAAATGCTCACATATCTTTAAAATCAGCGAATCTACTCAATGTATAGTCTGTTTTTTATTAATTTTCATTTCAAAGTATTAATTTAGACTCAAATGGGAGCAACCAACAGACCTAAACAGCGTTTTTTTTTTCATTAAACTTAACCAATATTATTCTAATTTAAAAAGTAAAAGGTCTTATGACACTAATATCTACATCTTAGTGGATGCTTTGTATAATTTTTGTCTTCATTTTTGGTCTTCAGGACCAAGCTGTGTGTCTCCTCTGCACCGAAATCAAATGACTGCCTTTCCTCCCTATGTAGGTTGTGAGGGATTTGCACAAACCAGCCAGAAAACCACTGAAAATTTCAAAAAAGTGTTCAAAAAATGATAAACTGGGCCCAAAAACAGAGCTCAACAAAAGAGACTTCAATTCAGGTGGTAACATAAAGAACTCAAGCTTAAACTGACCTATCAAACATGACAGGAGGGAAACAGTGGCTGATCAGACCACTGTTGACACACAAGGGGGATGACCAGCTAACAAACAAATAAACTTAATTAAACAGATAAATGCTGTCCAGTTACTAACTACTTTTTAAATTTAACAAATCAACAAAACTTTCCAAAACAGCGAATATCTAAACAAATGATAAACAAATTTCCCTTCCCATTACAACAAATTGTGCGACCCGCTGATTAGCCTGCAACGACCAATTGAGAAGAAAGCTGGAGCTCATTGCAGCCCTCCAGCAGGAGATCCAAAGGAAACTGTCAACTCAGAGAAAAAGAAATTTATCAATTGCATTTTCACCTAAATATAGCAAACTGACAAATAAAGTTAACTAAATGTGTGCACTGCAAAAAGCTAAGTTAAAGTCAGGATAATAAAAATATTTGAAATGTGCAACTCATTTTGAAGATGAAAAGTTACCAGACAGCTTAAGAGTGTGACAGCAGGCTGCAGAGGTCTGTTAATGCCTCATTTATTAAAGTCAGGTGTGTAAGAGTAAAGTGAGGAGGTCAGGACTCAACAAGCATCACAAGCATCACAACAACAGAGCGATAAACTTGTTGTAATGGCGTCTGCACTTATGAAGATTCACCCAGCATGGCAGAGTAAAATGCTGAGGCTCTCATTAACTCTGTAGTATTGAACTTTCAGCCCAAGATGGTCAAGCAATCTATAATTGTTGAAATTAAGTCAATATTAAATAACTTGATACTTAAGGTGTGAACTATTATTAATTTTTTGCCATCGGTGACATGATTTTTCTCCTCCCTCTCGCAAACAATTTGCATGGACAAGGTGGTGAAAATTTTTGCTGAACTCGCTTCACTGTGTCATCACATCGGCGGCCTGTCTGTCCTATTGTCTGTTCAACTCACCACTGCGGCCTTGACCAGCGAGTCCCTGTGCTGTTTGTAATGTGGAAAGCCAAACAGCATCATCAGCATCCCTGGGTCCAGCACATCTTCCAGAGATACAAAAAGTTTGGTGGGCTCCACCACCTGCTCCTGGAGCTGCGTCTGGATGATGGAGACTTCCAGTGGTACTTTGATCTGTCCAGGACCCACCATCAGGACCTTTTGGGAGTAGGTGGTTTTATGGATAAACAAAGCTTAACTCTGCTGTGCTCCTTCATCTGCTGTGCTCCAAACCACATCCAGTTCCTAATTGGTTAATGTGAAGCGATGTAAGCTGGATTTTGCTTTACTATATTCACTCCTTTACTTTACTATTCACAGTGTTGCTTAGCTTCAAGCTCAGATTGCCAGAAACCGTTCTCAGTCCTTCTCATTACCGACAATTATTCCCTCTTAATTACATCACAAGGTGGGATTTCATTCACCTGCTCCGTTAACCTTCTTCGCATTTGTTGTGAACGCAACCTTACACTGTTACCTGCTGCAGATTTTACAAGTCATTTTTCTACATACTTAGTATCAGTTATTACATGTAAAGTTGATGTTCTAGAAATCTCCTATTTTTTAAATTTGACCCAAGTGAAAACAAGTTTTTCGATGGATTCGGGGTCAGAAAGTGTCTGCAGGTTAACAGCAGCCAAAGTACATATTGCTGTTGTCCGACCAGATGTCCAACAGCATATATGCTGAGGTGCAGCGGAAATAGCTTGAGGCATTTCAGTCAAAATACGTCCTTTGTTAGTTTTGCTCTTTTGACACAAGTTGCAATGTCATTTACTGACAGGCCTGTCAATCACAGAACACAGTGGATGGGGTTATGATTAAGTATTAGGGCATTTATAGTTGTCTTTTTTGTTTATCTTTAAGCACATTCAATTTTCTCAGGCAAGAAAGAAAATTACAAAAGCCTTTTGAGCCATTGACTCGTAGACGCTGATTTTTACCTGTTTAACCTGAGAGAGATACGCTGTGCTTCGAACTTTGGAAACTCGTACTTCCACCATCATGTAGTGCTGTGATGATGCCATTTTTTGGCCTCGATACCTGGCTGTGCAGTATCAGTTGATACTGATAACATACCGATACCATCTGTTTGAAATTGGTGTGTGTCTATATATGAAGAACTGCATACTACTTGGATGCAAAATAATTACCATCATGGCTTTGTCAAGCTGCTGCCTTCCTTTGTGAAGCAAGAAAAAGGCAAAGTGAATCCAGTAGAACTTTTTTATTGCCTACCTGGAATGGGTGACAATAGTTGAATAACCTTCTGGCTCTCAAAATGGTATCAGTGCCCTATTTGTTGGTACTCGCCGATACCGATACCACCTGTTGGGGCCGTTTTGCATCTCTTTTTGTTTTTTTTTGTTTTTTGTTTTCTGAATTTATTATGAACTTATTGGCATTCTAATTCTCCTGATTTAGTTTTGAATCATTAGTTGGAAATATGTCTGTTTTCATTCTGATTTGTTCATATGCTCTCTTCCTGTCTGTGGGCGTGACGTTGAGCTGATTTGATTAATAGGTGCTGTCACCTGCCGCTCAGGGAGAGTGGAAGGGACAAACAGTTTTTCAACCGCGTGATGCGGGAGCGCTTTTGTTTTGTACGTTAGTGAAAGACAAATAAATGCCTCTATTTTTCGAAGACGCGCGTTGGATCTGATCTATATCCACTCTGAAGTGGTGGCTCCGAAGTTGCCACTACATTAAGTTGAAAAACTGTCCCGAAGTGTCGGATATTGCCTGATTGTGGATTAACGTTTCCAATATGGATTACTTGAAGAATTGTGGATTACTTCAAGACGTGTGTGGAATTAACGTTACCTGGCAATCATCGTCTCAGCTGTTGTGTGAGTAACCTGGTGGCTTATTGTTCTTCGACCCAGGTGAGCAAACATTTCGAGAGACTGGAATAGTTTGGATGGACAATAACGTTAACAGCGCATTCGCTCATCTAACGTGACTGTTGCTGAACTGAATGATTATTGGAAGCGGACACTTTTAATGTCGCTTGACGATGTTAATACGATCAAATAGACTGTTTGTGGACGTTATTTGAACCGCTGATTAAAAGGAAACAGACGGGCCTGCAATAAAAAAGAAGTTTAAGCGCTTGGATGCGCGCAAATGAAACTAAATGAATGCGCGTAATAAACGGAACTGAACTGTTGAATACTGACGTTGTTTTTGGAAAGACACGAAACGAATTTAAACGAAAGACTTAAAATAAACTGAGATCATGTCTGATGAAGAAGGCCAGAATGAGGCCAGAAGCTTGGAAGAGCAAGGCTATAAAAGCGAGCTGTCTTTCAAAGCGCTCAGCGCAACCCGACGTGGTAAACTTGGACAATGCACTCGCAAAATGAATGAGATCAAAGCTCTAATGTGTGAGAATGTTGATGTTGAGGATGTGAAACGGGAAGTGGCTGCGTTCCACACAATATTGAATGATTTTAAGTTCTGTCATGAGTCTACTCAAGCTTTGTTGTCTGATGATGTGAGAGAGAGTGAAAATCTTGATTGGTATGAACCTAGAATGGCTAGATATAATGAATTCCTTGTTAATGTTGATGAATGGTTGAAACAACAAAAAATAGATCCACAGACTCTAGTTGATGTGACTGACAGTGCGTCCAGGGTATCTAAGACTGCATCAAAAACTTCCAAAATATCCTCCACAGTTTCATCTATTCGCGTTCAGATAGCAGTTGACAAAGCTGGTTTATTGGCTAAAGCTAAAGTTTTAAAAGAGAAGCACGAAATAGAACTGGAAAAGGTGAAGTTACAAGCAAAAATGGAAACACTTCAATTACAAGAAGATCTTGCTATTTCACACAGTAAATTAAAGGTGTTAGAGGAACTTGATCCAAGCCAAGAAACAAAGCCACAATATGAAACAGAGGATGATATGAATGCATATCTAGAAGGATATTTGCAAAGTCACAAGACCAAAACTGTTGAAGTTAAATCCAGTGAAAGCAGCAGAATTGAGTCTATCCTGTCTCCCCCTCACTTCGTTGAACTAGGAGCAGTACCTAAAACCCCCTTACAGAAAACCCTGCGTGAACATCAAATGTCTGAACCACTGGTAACAGCAGCAGCAGCACCCGCAAAACAAAAAATGAAACCGAATTCATCTAAGGTCACCATGACAGATGTACAAACAAGAAAGGAATCCACTCCTGGAAGGGACCGGTCTGAACATTCAGATATTTCAATACAAAGACAGTCAGACTTGACAAATCTGCTTGTTTCAGTTGTATCTCAAACATCACTCCCTAAAAAAGAAGTTCCTGTTTTCAGTGGTGACCCTTTAGAGTTCCAGCTCTTTATGCAGGCATTCAGACACAATATAGAGAACAAGACTGACAGTAATGAGGACCGACTGTATTTCCTTGAACAGTTTACAGCGGGCCAACCAAAAGAACTTGTCAGAAGCTGTTTACATCTGGATGCTACAGCTGGTTTTATTGAAGCAAAGCGTTTGCTGAAACATCATTTTGGAAATGAGTTTAAAATCGCATCAGCTTATATGAATAAGGCCTTGACCTGGGCTACAATTAAACCAGATGATGCTAAAGCACTGCATAGTTATGGACTGTATTTAAGAAGTTGCAAGAATGCTGCTCAATCCTTTCAGTATATGTCAGAACTTGATTTACCATCAAACATGAAATTAATAGTGTCAAAACTTCCGTACAAGCTCAGAGAAAGATGGAGATCTGTTGTATGTGACATTATGGAGCAAACACAGCAGAGACCCAAATTCTGTGATCTTGTTAAGTTCATCGAAAAACAGGTAAAAATATTGCAAGACCCTGTGTTTGGTGACATTCAAGACGTCACTAAAATCAGCCAACCAAGACGGGTGGTAGCAGATCTGCCACATGTAAAATCTGGTGCAAAGAAAAGTTTTGCTACCACAGTATCCCCAGTCGTTTGTGTTGCTGACCCTAACAGAACTTATCCTGTAAAAATGGAAAATGGGATTAAAGGCCCTACAGCCGATATGAATGATGCATTTCTTAGACCATGCACCTACTGTAAAGGAAATCATGCTTTGGAAACATGTCAAAAAATAACAAAGATCCTTCACCAACAGAAAGTTGATTTTCTGAAGAAAAATGGTTTCTGCTTTGCGTGTTTGATTAAAGGCCATTTAAGTAAATCATGTAAGAACCGTTTGATATGCCGCTCATGTGGTAAGAAGCACCCCACCATCTTGCACATAGCAAACAGTCCTCCAGATGGCGCTGTAGGAAATGTGACTGTCTCTTCAGTAGCCAAGAAAGATGCCAGCAGTGGCACAGACTCAATCATCCTGGGCATGGCATCAACAGTCCAAACAGGGGCCGGTACCATCGACCACAAACTGCCTATCGTGCCTGTAAAGGTAAAAACAGCAAAGGGAACTCATGTTGTTGAAACGTATGCCTTTCTGGATTCAGGAAGTTCCGCAAAATTCTGTACAGAGACGCTCATGGAGCAACTGTCCATAAGAGGAAGGAAAACGGACATCTTACTTCGAACCATGGGTCAAGAAAAGCCTGTGCAGACCTACAAGGTGAGTGGAATCCAAGTATGCAGCCTAGATGGTGATGACTTCATAGAGCTTCCGGAGGTATTTACACAACCTGCCATACCTGTTAACGGAGGGAACATCACACATGAGGAAGAGCTCAAACAATGGCCTTACCTTCAAGCAGTCCAGTTGAAGTCCATCAGTGCCGACGTTAGTCTGCTGATTGGAGTGAATGTTCCCAAAGCCTTAGAACCACTGAAGGTCATTAACAGCCAAGACAAGGGGCCGTACGCTGTCCTAACACACCTGGGTTGGATAGTGAATGGACCTCTGGGTACTAGCCCACCCTTAGACCAACATGGCCGACCACAGATAACATCCAACAGAATATCAGTGGTTCGTCTGGAAGAACTCTTGGTCCGACAATACAATCAAGATTTCTCAGAATTGGCACACCAAGAGAAAGCAGAACACTCTGTTGAAGATAAAAGATTTCTTAAAATAATGAATGAATCCATCACAAAGAAAGAAGGTCACTATGAGTTACGACTGCCGTTCCGCAGAGATGACCTTCATCTGCCGAACAATAGGAAAATGGCTGAACAAAGAGCTCTAGGTCTCAAGAGAAGACTAGAGAAAGACCAGTCATTTAAAAATGATTACGTCAACTTCATGAATGATGTTTTCAATAAAGGGTTTGCAGAAATGGTACCTGAAGAACAGCTCCTCCGGATGGATGGAAGACTTTGGTACATCCCACACCACGGGGTCTATCACAAACAGAAAAAATCTATCCGTGTGGTCTTCGACTGTACATCTTCATTTCAAGGTACGTCTTTGAACTCCGAGTTACTGCAAGGCCCAGACCTTACGAACACCTTATTGGGTGTACTCCTTCGTTTCCGACAGGAATCAGTGGCAGTGATGGGGGACATAGAGGGAATGTTCCACCAAGTCAGAATTCCTGAAAATGATGTGGACTTTCTGAGATTCTTATGGTGGCCAGATGGTAACACTAACCAACCACTCAGAGAATTCAGAATGGTCGTGCATTTGTTCGGAGCAGTTTCCTCCCCAAGCTGCGCAAACTTTGCACTCCGACAGACAGCTGAGGATAATAAGAATAAAGCAGACACTTCCGTTCTTGCCACCATCAGACACAACTTTTATGTGGATGATTGTCTTAAATCAGTTCCAGATGCAAGCAAAGCCATCACTTTGGTCCATGACCTGACGGCAGTATGCGCCACAGGTGGATTTAAGCTTACCAAATGGTCTAGTAACAGCCGTGCTGTCCTAGCCTCACTACCTTCAGAGGAACGGGCAAAAGACATTAAGAACATTGACTTGGAGAGAGACAAACTTCCAGCGGAACGTGCCCTTGGCATGGGATGGGACATCGAATCTGACACATTCTTCTTTAATATCACTCTGAAAGAACAACCACATAATAGAAGAGGAATTCTGTCTGTGCTTAATTCAGTTTACGATCCCCTGGGATTCTTATCACCAGTTATGCTGTCTGGAAAAAAGATCCTCCAAGAGTTATGCAAGATGAATTGCGGATGGGACGAAGAAATCCCAACAGCTCTTGCATTTAAATGGAAGGAGTGGCTGAAAGAACTTCAGATGATTTCCAGCTTCAGAATTGGAAGATGCTACAAACCAGCTGGTTTTGAAGTCACAAGCGCTCAACTGCACCATTTTTGCGATGCTAGTGAGAGTGGCTATGGGACAGTAAGTTACCTGCGACTGACCAGCAGAAGTGGACCTCCTCACATTGCCTTTGTGATGGGGAAAGCAAGAGTGGCTCCTTTAAAGGTAGTGACTATTCCAAGACTGGAGCTGACATCAGCAGTTCTAGCTGCTCGGATAGATCGAATGCTGACGAATGAACTGGAGTTTGAGATGATAGACTCTGTGTTTTGGACTGATAGCACATCTGTTCTCAAATACATCATAAGTGACACAGAGATTCAAGACCTTTGTGGCTAACAGAGTAACGGTCATCAGAGACCTGACACAGAAGTCACAATGGCGTCACATTGGAACTGATCTTAATCCAGCGGACAAAGCATCCAGAGGAATGTGGGCAGAGACCTTTCTAAAAGGCACCAGTTGGATAGAAGCCCCAGACTTTCTGTTTGAATCCGAAGTAGCCTGGCCGAAGCTCATCATGGACCCTCTAGAGCTGTCTATCAGTGACCCAGAGGTAAAGCAAGCTGCCATGACTCTTGCCACGGCAGCCTATGAGAGTCCTCTAATTCGCTTCATAGAGTACTTCTCAGAATGGAACAAACTCCTCAGATCTGCAGCCTGGCTACTGAAGTTCAAGAAGCATCTGATCCAAAAGAGGAAGACAAGTGTCACATTAAATCTGTCAATAAAACCAGATCCTGCAGACCGACAGTTGTCAGTAAAAGATCTCAGCGCTGCTGAGGAGGCTCTTACGTCTTTCATTCAACATCACTCCTTTGGAGAGGAAGTATATGCTTTACAGAAGGGCCAAGCTGTGAAGAGAAGCAGTCGACTCTACAAGTTAGATCCTGTTCTTCAGGATGGAATTCTGAGAGTTGGTGGCAGGCTGAGCAGACTGGCTATGCCTGAAGAGATCAAGCACCCGGCAATCTTGCCTAATGACAGCCACCTGTCAACATTACTGTTGCGCCACACTCACAAATTAGTAGGACACTGTGGAAAGAATCAAATGCTCTCCAAACTAAGAACAAAATACTGGATCCCAAAAGCCAATTCGGCAGCAAGGAGAATAACCCGTGACTGCACACGCTGCAAACGATGGCATGGAGCGGCTATGACGCAGAAGATGGCGGACTTGCCTTTGGTGCGAGTAACCCCAGATCTGCCCCCCTTTACCCACACGGGCTTGGACTACTTTGGGCCCATAGAAGTTAAGAGGGGCCGTAGTCGAGTGAAGAGGTACGGCGCCCTGTTTACATGTCTTGCCAGCAGAGCTGTACACTTAGAGATGGCCTACTCCCTCAATACAGATTCCTGTATTTCAGTCATCCGCAGATTTGTCTGCAGACGAGGCCAAGTAAAAGAGATTCTGTCTGACAATGGAACCAATTTCGTGGGAACAGAGCGGGAACTGAGGGAAGCTCTGGCTCAGCTGGACCATAGTAAAATACAGAATCAGATGCGTACAGAAGGAATTAAATGGACATTCAACCCACCTTACGGCTCTCATCACGGAGGTGTGTGGGAGCGCCTCATACGGATCATCAAGAAAGCACTCTACTCCGTGATCAAAGAACAGACCTTGGACGACGAATGTCTTCAAACCACCCTCTGTGAAGTGGAGGCTATTCTCAATGCACGTCCAATAACAGTAACATCTGAAGATCCGACAGATCCTGAACCTCTTACTCCGAACCATCTACTACTGCTTAAAGCAAAGCCCATCCTTCCACCGGGGCTCTTTAACAAGCAGGACTGCTACGCTAGGAGAAGATGGAAGCAGGTTCAGTTCCTCTCAGATCTCTTCTGGAAGAGATGGACACGTGAATACCTCTCACTGATGCAGGAGAGACAAAGATGGAACGAAGTAAAAAGAAATCTTAAATCTGATGACATTGTCCTCATCATTGATGACACATCACCCCGAAATTCCTGGCCGATGGGACGTGTAATAGAAACTTTCCCTGACGCAAAAGGATTTGTACGTCGTGTCAAAGTCAAGACTCAGACTGGTGTTCTGGAAAGGCCAATCACAAAGCTTTGCCTCCTCAGAGACATGGCCTGACTGACCGTTCCTTATTGACCAGTACACTCATACACTTTACTGACCATAGAAAAGTTTATTGAATTAAGCTTTCATGTTTTCTATGTACTATGTAAAGGTATTGATTGAGTAAATTGCCCGATATGCGAAAAAAATTTAACCGCTTTTGAATATCTGAAAATATGACTAAAAACAGTCTGACTATGGTGTTGACTGTATGTTGTCTTATGGACTAAATGAACTTAATTCTTGAATTTTTTGGAAATCCTTTGACTTTCTTTTGAAAGGACTACTTTTTATTTATGAATGATTTACTTATGAATGATTTATGAATACATAAAGGGACTTAATGTGAAAAAAAGGGAAAAAAAGGATGGAATGTGAAAGACTTTATTTGAATGCTCTTTTGAAATGCACGGCTCCTTGTGAATGTATGTGTTTAATTGCCATAGTATGATCAATTAGGGGCCGGAATGTTTGAGCCGTTTTGCATCTCTTTTGTTTTTTTTGTTTTTTGTATTCTGAATTTATTATGAACATATTGGCATTCTAATTCTCCTGATTTAGTTTTGAATCTTTAGTTGGAAATATGTCTGTTTTCATTCTGATTTGTTTATATGCTCTCTTCCTGTCTGTGGGCGTGACGTTGAGCTGATTTGATTAATAGGTGCTGTCACCTGCCGCTCAGGTAGAGTGGAAGGGACAAACAGTTTTTCAACCGCGTGATGCGGGAGCGCTTTTGTTTTGTACGTTAGTGAAAGACAAATAAATGCCTCTATTTTTCGAAGACGCACGTTGGATCTGATCTATATCCACTCTGAAGTGGTGGCTCCGAAGTTGCCACTACACCACCATTTTAGTGCTAGATTGGGGCCCTGCCCTACTGGTATCGGTGCAACACTACTATAATGCTACTGTATGTAACTAAAGATTTTTAGATGGCAGGGTAGATCCACACAAAGGTTAAAGAACAGCAGCTTAATTTATGTTTTTTTCATGAGTTTTTTGGTGATTTTGCTGTGGCCAGTTAACAAGTTAATGGAGGCAAGTGAGGCCTGTAGTACCTAACATATTGTTTTGGGGTCTTTCATCTTTTGGATGAGTTAGGATTGTACACTGAGGAAGTTCAGAAGGCTATATAAAGGAAAATCAGTGGTCACCTGATTTTTGTTTTTATTCTGTATCTTATGGCGTTATTTTTTTTATTGATTTGTTTAATTGATTCGTCCACTTTGGGAGAATCTTGTACAGAGAAACACTGAGACATAAGACAGGATCATAAACTGTTTAAACTAATCGAAAAAAATCACAAAACAGAAGCAAATCCTTTTCCATAAGCTTTATATTTACTTTTAATGTTTTATGTAAAAACAGTTTAAAGCACGAGTTAGACGTGTTTTAGCGACGAGCTTAGGGGATGCAGCCAACATATTATGTGTGAGTGTCTGGGAATTTAGAAGCTACTATCAGCGGCTTTCCTCACCAATAAACTGGCTTACCTGTGTTACAAACTGTTTAATATTCTGCGCAGAGAAAGTGTGCATGCGGGCGGGAAAAGATGCTAACATCTCTGCCATGTCTGTAGTTGTCCTGGTTTCATAGAAGAGCAAAAAACTAAAGAATTCTATCAGGCTGCAAATTACTTTCTTACATTTTTTATCATTGAATAGATACAGCATCCTTTTTTGTGTTTTTTAATGTCATTTGAGCAAGTTTGATGATAAATAGAATTAAAACCAATCAGTCACTTTCGGTACTTGTAAGGCTCAGGTCTTCTGCATATACACTCACCGGCCACTTTATTAGGTACCCCATGCTAGTAACGGGTTGGACCCCCTTTTGCCTTCAGAACTGCCTCAATTCTTCGTGGCATAGATTCAACAAGGTGCTGGAAGCATTCCTCAGGGAGTTTGGTCCATATTGACATGATGGCATCACACAGTTGCCGCAGATTTGTCGGCTGCACATCCATGATGCGAATCTCCCGTTCCACCACATCCCTAAGATGCTCTATTGGATTGAGATCTAATGACTGTGGAGGCCATTTGAGTACAGTGAACTCATTGTCATGTTCAAGAAACCAGTCTGAGATGATTCCAGCTTTATGACATGGCGCATTATCCTGCTGAAAGTAGCCATCAGAAGTTGGGTACATTGTGGTCATAAAGGGATGAACATGGTCAGCAACAATACTCAGGTAGGCTGTGGCGTTGCAACGATGCTCAATTGGTACCAAGGGGCCCAAAGAGTGCCAAGAAAATATTCCCCACACCATGACACCACCACCACCAGCCTGAACCGTTGATACAAGGCAGGATGGATCCATGCTTTCATGTTGTAGACGCCAAATTCTGACCCTACCATCCGAATGTCGCAGCAGAAATCGAGACTCATCAGACGAGGCAACGTTTTTCCAATCTTTTATTGTCCAATTTTGATCAGCTTGTGCAAATTGTAGCCTCAGTTTCCTGTTCTTAGCTGAAAGGAGTGGCACCCGGTGTGGTCTTCTGCTGCTGTAGCCCATCTGCCTCAAAGTTCGACGTACTGTGCGTTCAGAGATGCTCTTCTGCCCACCTTGGTTGTAACGGGTGGTTATTTGAGTCACTGTTGCCCTTCTATCACAGAACTGCCGCTCACTGGATGTTTTTTCTTTTTCGGACCATTCTCTGTAAACCCTAGAGATGGTTGTGCGTGAAAATCCCAGTAGATCAGCAGTTTCTGAAATACTCAGACCAGCCCTTCTGGCACCAACAATCATGCCACGTTCAAAGTCACTCAAATCACCTTTCTTCCCCATACTGATGCTCGCTTTGAACTGCAGGAGATTGTCTTGACCATGTCTACATGCACTGAGTTGCCGCCATGTGATTGGCTGCTTAGAAATTAAGTGTTAACGAGCAGTTGGACAGGTGTACCTACTAAAGTGGCCGGTGAGTGTATATATATATGTTCATAAATACCCTCTGTGGTGGCCACATGCAATAAAAAAAAAACTGATATGAAGTAACTTACCATACTGCAAAAACAATCTCAAAATAAGCCAACATTTCTTAAATGAAGTGTATTTACCCTTAATTCGAGCAGGTAAATAAGATGATCTGCTAATACAATGAGTCTTTTAAAATAAGACAACTAGATAATATGCACTTGAAATAAGACAATGCAATTGTTTGTTCTTATTCTAAATGTAAATTGTTTGTTTTGTTCCACTGGCAAAGTGTCTCGCTTACCTCCTTAATTCAAGAACAAATGCACTTATTTTAAGAAAAAAAGGCTCATTTAGATTTTGATTTTTTTTCCAGTGCAAACTGTGGCACAGAAAAAACGGTGTGATTAATCCCTCATTTATTCAACTGCATACCAATAATCTGATCGAATGGTTTGTATTTCTCAGCCTTTTTTTCTTGTCACCATCCATAATAAACCCAAGGGGGCGAAGGGAGGCCGAACAGATCGGCAGAAGTAGTGATAAGGGTGTTGATGGAGCAACAAAGACAAGGAGATTTGGAGATTTGGAGGGAAGAGGATGAATTTATTGCTCTGTTGAGACACAGATATGGGGGAGATGTGAGGGGTAGGAAAAGGGCGGGGGTTTGGAGGAGAGGGAAATCAGACAGGTTGGACTTTAAGAGCACACACAGACGCACTCTGTTTAATGTCTCGCTGACATTTCTGCTCTCCGTCTGCTCCCCCGCCAAGCATCTCTCACTAGAGACGAATGGGTGAGAGGAGAAGCTAGAGCATGCGGAGACAGAGAGGAGAGGGGCCTGAAAGGATGTGCAACTCGCGGCCTGGATCTCACTCAAGGTCACAAGCTCCAGACAAAGTCAAGGGTCGCGGGTTCATGGGAGGGCCAGCCAATAACAAGGTGACCATGTCTGGATGGGATAAGGTTTCACTGCCAGCAGGTCTGCAAGGTGGTTCTGCCAAATTATCCTCTCTCCCTCTCCTTGGATTGTTCTGCAGACCCGAAACACTTTGCATAAAAATTGCATGTGCTAAAAGGCCATAGCTTTATCCCAGCATAAAAAAATAAAAAAAAAACTGCCCTTTAGACTCTCTTCAGACCAGTTGAAGGGGCTACCTAACAGCTCACTCTCTGAGTCCTTGATGAAATTCCTTTTGGATTCCGTCACTCCATTAACCCCGGCCGTTCAACGCTACACATGTGTGTATGTACACCGATGGGGCCTTCGTTCACTGTCACTGCTCAGTGTCTGCTGCTCATTGGATCGCTCTAATTCAGACCATCTGTGAATTCAATAGGTGGAATGTTGTCCTTCCAACACGCTGCCTAAACGCCTCTGTCTCACTGACCCAGCGCTAACTGGTGGTGTCCATATCAACAGATGAAAGACATTACAGTAGCTACCAGCTTCCTTGTTCTAAGATTTATACATGAACTAATAATTCCTTGCATTAATCGATTATCTGTTATTCAGTCTCAACTGCCTTTTATCTAGAACTGCACCAAAAGCAAGCAGCTGGTGACCAGATTCAGATCCTTTTCAAATTGAGTGGGCCTTATCTGTCAATTGGTCGCAGTAAACCCCGAAAGTATTTTGCTTTTGAGACTAAAGAATGCAAAATAGATAAATTTACTCTTAGTAATATCCCTATCACGCTTAGGTAGACAAGATGCTAAAGGAAAGTAATACCAGCCTCATGCTACACGTTTTACAGGATATGTAATTTGATCAGAACAGCTGCTGAACTGACACTGATATTATGGGATATGCATAATAATTCCTCCACCTCAATGTCACAGCTCTCACAGATTATACACATTTGTAACTCAGTTATTATAGAGATTACTAAATCATAATATATCTATCCCAATGCTACATGCCTCACTAACCTCGGGAACTGAAACTGACGCCATTACCTGCTTTTAGAGTACCTGGCAGAGTTTGTTTGGCAACTTGGGCATGGATATGGGATTTTCAGATGGTCACCTGACCCTGAGATAAAAAAGGTAAATAAAATAAGACATTAACATATATAAGTACATCAAATTAAGTTAATGTTCCCTTGGTTTTAGCAGTTAAGTTAAAACAATTTCCCAACAGGTTAAGATGATATAGCTTTGAGATGAGATTTTTAAAAACTTCAGTATCTTATTTTAGGTGAATATCATCTAACTATGTTAGTTTAAGAGCAGCAATATTCTGTTGGCAGGTTATGTTATATATCTGCTCAAATTAAGGGCAAATACAGATTTTTAAAGGAAAAGTCCGGTCAGCAAAGAATAACCAATAGATCATTATTCATACCTAAAACTAATACGTTTGCAATGATTTAATTCATTTAGCGTTAAGCAGTAAAAAAATAAAAGTAATATTTTTCGTCGTGATCACTGTGTCTCGGAGCGGCCATTTTTGCCCAAATTTAGTTAACACCTCTCTCCTGACATCTTCCAGCAGTGACGTCACGGTGCGGTAGGCCTAGCGCCATTCTCCCCGCTTTACAAGCAAAATCAATGGGAACTACTAGACACATCTGCAATCAACAACAATTATTGAAGATTTCCAGAGGACTTCACCATTGAAATTCACCAGAGCTATAGTGAAACTGACAATGCCCACGTGCATGGCAGCTGTATGTTGGAATACATTGGGTTAAAGTGGAAAAAGAAGTAGTGATTTCACCTTTCCGATTCCTGATCCTCCACGGACGGGTTCGTCATTGGATTGCCAACTTGGCGAGGGAGGATTTGCCATTGAACTTCTGGCCAGAGAAAAAACTGGAAATTGTTCTTCTAACCAAGAACTGCAATCTAAGACCTTTGGTCCAGATTTTTTTCTTAAAATAAGTGCATTTTTTCTTTAATTGAGGAGGTAAAAGAGACACTTTGCCAATGGAACAAGGCTGTTTACATTTAAAATAAATAATTGCATTTTCCTATTTTAAGTGCATATTATCTAATTATCTTATTGTAAGAATAAAAGTACTTATTCCATTGGCAGATCAACCTATTTACCTATTCAAATTAAGGGTAAATATAGTTGATTCAAGATATTTTCAGTTATTTCAAGGTCATTTTTGCAGTGTGGAGATACTACATGGAAAGCCTCCTTAAAATTATGTGATATAATCTCAAAACAAGAAGTCTTACCAAGTGTAATGGTCTTATTAATGCACAATCATACGATTGAAAAAACTTAAAGTAAGGGTTTGCATCCTGTTGAAATAGCAAATTTTTTGTAATGCTGAATCCTGCATAAACTGTACACTCCAGAATCATTTAGACTTTTTCATGACTGCTTCTTCCCTCTCTCTCCTCTTTTATCATGTGTCCAGCACTGGAACAATCATTTTCTCCACCCTTTGTTGTGCATTCACTGGTGACAGGCCATTTCCCTCCACCCAGCGCTCAGTGCAGCTGTTTAGACAGTCCCACCGAGGTCTGACCCGGCCGGCTGGCTCGAGTCATGTGGTGCAGAGAGCAGCGAGGACAACAGGCAGCAATGTGTCGACTTCTGGCCAGGCCTGAGAACACTTCACTAACCTGATCAGCACCAAGACAAATAGAGAGGTGATTGCTTCCCCGTGGCCCATCTGGCTTCTTTTAAGGCAAATGGGGGGGGTGGGGGGGGGGGGGGGTCAGGGGTGGATGGGTGTGTGTGCCTGCTCTTAAAGGCTGCTGCTTTACATAGACTATTTCAAACAGGCTATCGACTTGTCGACCAATTACAGCCAATCGCCGCTGTCATTCTGACTGCTTTCACCCATCAATAAAAACATTTTTGTTGGGCCTGTTTGAGGCTCCCTCCACTGCAGTCTGGCCCAGACAAACATCTCACCCACAGTTCTGGCACTCTGAGGACTTGGGCCGGCGGATTGTAGCACGGTGGGATTAACGATTATAAGAGGAAACGAGGAGCAGGTTCTAACCATGCAGGAAAAAGTTGACCGTGTTGTAACAGATGGGAGGGTGGGGGACTTAGATTAGGAGCAGTTTAATAAAACCTAAACATTATAGACCACCTTAACCAAACACCTGACAGTGACCATCTGAAGCAAAGGCCTGAACCTTTAGTTCAAGTTCAGGCCTTTGATTCATAGATACAACTATCCCCATCTACTGGCTGTTGAGAGAACTGCAACTGAAATCAACTCGATGTTCTCCGCAGCTCCTCATGGCTAACTCTTATACACACAGGTTCATGTTATGTCATGCATTAAAATCTGTATTTCCCTCTGTGCATCTCAATGTGTCCTGTTTCTACAAACTAATTAGGGTTGCTCTCCAAACAGCACTAGTGACCTTCTGCTGATTACAGGTGCCTGCTTTAACAAATACATAAATGGTATAATTAAGACCCTAAAGGTACATTCAGCCCCCTTTGGTTTACATCTTGCAAATTTTGAATTTTATTTCCCTCCTCTTTCAGTTTCTGGATCTTCCCATGCATGTGCACGGTGTGCACACGCGTGTGCTTAGGCTGAGGAATGCCCTGCCCGGTTAGAGAGTGTGGGCCCAAGCTGGGGGCTTTAGAGAGGGTCAGTGTTTGTGTGCCTGTGCGCACACACTTCGGTGTGTGTGTTTGAGCCAGTGGGAGCTTAGGAAGGGGCCCTATGTTTTGTTCTGTTCCACATCAATGGGACGTCAAGCCAGGTTTGGGCCTGACAGCACCCGGATTAAAGGTTTTCTACCAGACACTCTAACCCACCCACCCCCCCCCTGACACTCACACACATACACACACTCACAAAGTGGGCTGAAAGAACATTTTAACTCTTGGAGCACTAAATTGTGATTTGCAGAAAGGATACAAGAAGGAGGACCGTTGTTCACAAATGTGAGAAAAGAAGATAAAAGTTGTGCGTGTTAGCCGCTTTAATTGGCACAACTAAATATAAAGACAACTGTATGCTAATGAAAGCAGCATAAGAAAGAGTATTGCCTAATCCCTCCCCCCCTGTGGGTTTTATACTACCATATAGGAACTGGTGTCGTGTAAAAACATCTATTTCTCTTCAACTCATTCAGATTTCTTTTACAGATTTTAGCCATAAATGTTCTTTATTGGATTATTTAACAGAGCGAGACAAAAGAACAACATAACTGTGAAGAGGGCGGTTAATTTGAAAAGTACGGCCTTAAATCAGCGTCCTTTAGAGTAAAACCATGTCATGTAACCCAACTATAGATCCAGCTGTCCTGTGATGGCCTCAGACTTTCGTTAGAGAGCATTAGTGAACAAACAGCATAAGTGAGATCAAAGGGATTTAGCAGGTCAGGAAGAAAGTCAGGGAGAAGTTTAGGTGTGATTTTGACGGTTTGGCACATGCACTATTCAATTCAATTAAATTCAGTTTATTTCTGTTGTGCTGATTCACAACACATGTCATATCAAGGCGCTTTACAGTTCACCAGATCATACCGTTAAATGGATTCAAAGTTTCCTATCTAAGGAAAACCAGTTGATTGCATCGACTCACTGACTCAAATGCAATCCCTCACACTAAGCATGCTTGTAACGAAAGTGGAGAGGAAAAACTCCCTTTTAACAGGAAAAAACCTCCAGCAGAACCAGGCTCAGTGTGAGCGGCCATCTGCTGAGGCCGACTGGGGTTCAAGGAGACAGAAGCAGAGATACAAAAAGCAACAGTAAAAGCTCCGAGCCAGCTCCCATGTCAGAGGATGAAGAAAGCACATCCAGCCAGTCACAGTCAGAGAAACAGGACTACACTGGAAAACAGGCTGATCTCCGATATCTATAAACAAAGGTGTTGATGTCAGCCAAACAGGAACAGACGAGGCACAGCTACTATGAGAAAAAGCAGAGAGAGCAGAACGTTAGAGATTAGCCTATGAAGATGTGACCGTCCCATTAAAGCGACACAGACGACGAGGAAAGCTTTAAGCAGAGAGGCAACTGTGGAGGAGGCGAGACAAGCTGTTGTCAGAACAACTATTGGTCACATATCTGACCTTAGTGACCTTATCACAAAAAGAAAGTCACTGTTGATGTTCATGTAGGGGAAAAAAAATATAAGTGTCAGTTTTTCTTAAAATAAGTATATTTGCCATTTTATTTTAGCAGGTAGGTTAGAAATGTCCCTATGGATTAAAATTATTTACATTAAAATAAGAGAAAAATTAGAATTATATTATTTCAAATGCGCAGTATTTTACATTTATTTATTTTCAGGCCAATCATCTTTTTTTTACCTGCTTAAATTAATGACAAATATGCCTATTTTAGGACGTTTTTACTTACTTTGGCATGTTTTTTGCAGTATAATAATAAGCTCGTCTTAGGCTTGTAACTTTTTTTATTATGTTTGGGAAGAGAACAAACACTGTCTGTCACCCTGAACACCATATCACCACAGTGAAGCACGGAGGTGGTGGTATTCTTTTGGAATACCTCAGCAATGACAAGATTTAATGAGAAGATGGAAGGAGCTGAATGAATCAAACACCCAGACCCTCAATGGAATTGTTTACATCAAAGGTTAGTCATTAATATGTAAAAGAACAGACCGTCTACGTTTGAACAGTTTTGCAAAGGAAAATGATGTTATCTTTCACCTTTAGGTAGGCATAAAATCTCTATACTATACAGAAAGGAATAAGGGTTAATAAACATGTTTGAAACCGTTTTTCTTTGATAATATGTGAGAAAATATCTCCCACCAACTGCATGTGTGCAGTTATGCATCATATTAAGGCTTTACAGAGCTTTAAATTAATCAAAACATTCCAGCTCCAGATATAAAATCATGAGCATGTGCACCCTATGCAACATGAAAGAGATATATCGAAGTGAATAAGAAAAATAGAGCTAAAAGAGGAAATGCTAACCCAAGGACAGAAAAGGGTGCTCCAAAGGAAAAGACGTAATAAACACTTAGGATACAGACATTTCTGCCGAGGCCTGGAAACAAACAAATGCAGAAATGCCTCAGTTGAATCTATTCAAAGCTGCGATCATGAGGCATCTCCAGTTAATCATGGCAGATTCAGACCTGCATGGAACGTTCTTGATATAAAAGGAAACTGCCTTATTTCACTATAAGTTGAAAGAATGCAGCTGATAACAGTCGCTATATATCCTCTTTACATTGAAACCAACAGAGAGTAACTTGGGTTGAGCTTTGCTGGCTGTGGCGTGCAGGCAGAGGCAGAGAGATGGAGAGAAGATGGGAGGAGAATAGACAAGCAAGGCAGAGCTGCTTCTTTTCCCAGGCGGCGGCTTGGATCCAGCGGATCATGCCTCTGCCGGACATCCAACTGACAACATGCACCTTTGATGCTGACTAGCTGTTGGGCTCCCACTAAACCCCTATGGGTCGGGTGTTTGGGGGCACGAAGGGGAAACACATCCAAGCCAACCCCCTCATATCCCCCCATGACTTAATTAGTGCTCTCTGATTCCCCGCATTAGTTTACTGTATAGAAACAACTTTTATCCTTAACTGTAATCAGCTCGCCCAGAAGAACTGAGCACAATAAGGAGCCCCCGTTTGAAGTTTTTCCTTTGTGTTATCTTGAGCACTTCAACAAAAGCCCAGTGCAGCTAGCCTCAGCGTATGATAATGGTCCAGTGGGCAGCCCTGCTTGCTGAAAAACCTGCAATGTTGCACATGCCACCTGCAGTTACTTTTCCCCAGACTAACATAGTTGTATTTATTATCCCTTAATTATAGCAGGAGCGCTTATGGCTTCAGTGGGTTCCTCAAGGATTAGATGTTTTTGTGGGTAAGTGATCATATTACAAATGAAATTGATTTTGTTAAATTATTTAAGACTTCAAGCTGCCCAGTCTACCATTCTCATGAAAAGGCTCTCTCCTGATTAAAGGATTTATTCCTAAAGTGAATCAATTCTGTCATTTATCACCATTTGCCCTGCTCACCCGCTAAAAATACTAAAGGGGGGGGGGGGGTCATAAATATGCATAATCAAGGAAGGCTGGACATTACTTCAGCTTTTAGGTCTCTCACCAGAAGACGGCCATGACAGTCTGCAGAGTGTTTATGGAGCTCTTTATTTCTTTTTAAGGACTCGAAAGCTCAAGGTCATCAGAAACCTGATGGCAAAACTGAAAAACATACATTTAATTTTAAAAGTCTAAATGCATTCACTATGTTCTTGTCTAAAAGTCAGAAAAGGTGTACGTAGAACTTTGGCTTTCATGCTTAAAAAAAAAAGTGTTTTTGATTTTGAGCAGCCAAAGATTAAGGCAAATGCAAGGAGACTTTTCAACCTGTCAGAGATTTCAAATCTTGAATCTGTAGCAGAGATAATCTGATTAAAGTATCAGAAGAAACCTGCAAAAAAATAAAAGGTAGATCTGCTTTAAAACCATTTAAAATATCACTGATTACTAATAAAGGTTCTAGAAACATTTTCATGATAATTTGTTTTATTATAATGTAAAAAAAGAACAGAATAGTTGTTTTTAAAACTGATAGTCTTATTGGATTGTTTTGTTTTTTGAGAGATGCATGTTTCATTATCTTTCAGAGATCAGCCTTCTCCTTTAAAAAAATCAATTTAAATGAAACTTTCCAAGCTGCATGAATATTGTAGCGCTTAACTTTACTTTAAAGAGGAAGATGCGTTGAGGCTAAGCAGGTTGTATGCGTTGCAACCTTCACTCAGTCTGATGGTAGCCTATTGGTAGTCCATTGGCGCCATCTAGTGTCTAAAAAGAGAAATGGAAAATTTAAAATGAGCATTTCTTAGCCAATCTAAGAGAATGAAATATTAGACCACATGTTGTGGCCTTTGGTTCTGGACCAAAGTCAAAGTGCAGACTGATCCCACAGCAGCAGCATCCAAAATGCTGAAATAAATAAATAAATACAGGTGCTTGTAATCAGATAACGGAAAAAAATTATTAAATGAAGGAAAAAATACCAGGGATAATATAAGGTAGACAACTTTTATTTTCTAAATAGTCTAAGTTATTTTACAGTTCAGTACAGATCTCATGACCTTTCCATTTCTTAAAGTGCAGCAGTGATGAAATGTAAACAGTGTGGGGGAAAAAACAACATGGTGCAACAAAACGCATTGATATGGAAGTTCAGAGCATTAATATACACTCACCGGCCACTTTATTAGGTACCCCATGCTAGTAACGGGTTGGACCCCCTTTTGCCTTCAGAACTGCCTCAATTGTTCATGGCATAGATTCAACAAGGTGCTGGAAGCATTCCTCAGGGAGTTTGGTCCATATTGACATGATGGCATCACACAGTTGCCGCAGATTTGTTGGCTGCACATCCATGATGCGAATCTCCCGTTCCACCACATCCCTAAGATGCTCTATTGGATTGAGATCTGGTGACTGTGGAGGCCATTTGAGTACAGTGAACTCATTGTCATGTTCAAGAAACCAGTCTGAGATGATTCCAGCTTTATGACATGGCGCATTATCCTGCTGAAAGTAGCCATCAGAAGTTGGGTACATTGTGGTCATAAAGGGATGGACATGGTCAGCAACAATACTCAGGTAGGCTGTGGCATTGCAACGATGCTCAATTGGTACCAAGGGGCCCAAAGAGTGCCAAGAAAATATTCCCCACACCATGACACCACCACCACCAGCCTGAACCGTTGATACAAGGCAGGATGGATCCATGCTTTCATGTTGTAGACGCCAAATTCTGACCCTACCATCCGAATGTTGCAGCAGAAATCGAGACTCATCAGACCAGGCAACGTTTTTCCAATCTTCTATTGTCCATTTTCGATGAGCTTGTGCTAATTGTAGCCTCAGTTTCCTGTTCTTAGCTGAAAGGAGTGGCACCCGGTGTGGTCTTCTGCTGCTGTAGCCCATCTGCCTCAAAGTTCGACGTACTGTGCGTTCAGAGATGCTCTTCTGCCCACCTTGGTTGTAACGGGTGGTTATTTGAGTCACTGTTGCCCTTCTATCAGCTCCAACCAGTCTGGCCATTCTCCTCTGACCTCTGGCATCAACAAGGCATTTCCCCCCACAGAACTGCCGCTCACTGGATGTTTTTTCTTTTTCGGACCATTCTCTGTAAACCCTAGAGATGGTTGTGCGTGAAAATCCCAGTAGATCAGCAGTTTCTGAAATACTCAGACCAGCCCTTCTGGCACCAACAATCATGCCACGTTCAAAGTCACTCAAATCACCTTTCTTCCCCATACTGATGCTCGCTTTGAACTGCAGGAGATTGTCTTGACCATGTCTACATGCCTAAATGCACTGAGTTGCCGCCATGTGATTGGCTGCTTAGAAATTAAGTGTTAACGAGCAGTTGGACAGGTGTACCTAATAAAGTGGCCGGTGAGTGTATATGCTGCAGGTTATGCAGTGCTTTGGTTTGGTGTTATCAGTGTGATGCAGAGTCTGTGACATGATTTAGAGTTTTTTCAACAGTTCGGCTGTCTGATGGCGATGGGGAAGAAACTGGAAATAAAATAAACAATCTGAAAACAGAGACATGTTGTTTAGAGGAACTTTGAGAAAAGTAGATTAAAAAACACAAACTAAGAAATATACAAGAGAAGTATTTTACAAAACATCCTGGAAAAAAGGGTAAATAAAACAAACAAGTGTGACAAGCCCCAAAGAGAGAAAAAACAGGATAAGGCAAACCACAAAGAACCAAAACCATAAGATAACCTGCAGGAACTGAAATATTGAGCTTTCTATAGTTTGGCTGTTATAGCTTTACAAGGTTTCACTAATTAGCTCAAATAATGACGTCACGTCCCGTCAAAGTAGCTTTTTTACTGCCAAGCTGCTGTTCTATGCAAAGGATAGCTAGACCACTGATTATTAAATTGGGGGCCACCGGGAGGCGCTAGTGGGCTGCAGGAAATGGGAGAAAAAAAATATACAAAAACATTTTAAAAAATAAAATAAAATGTAACAATATTTTGGGGGGTTTTTAATATGACTTGTAATCATGCATCATATTAAGAGGAAAAAAAACTTTGACGATGTAAAGAAAATGCTCACATCTATAAAATTACATACGAGTCGAATGAACAGAATTGAAACAGTCATCTCAGGAAGAATAATGAACTAATTTAAAAGAGAAAAACTAACTTGGCTGTATGAGGTTACGTACAAAAAAAGGCCTAAGTTACTCCAAACCTTCTGAATAATTCCTGGTAAAGGCTTTATTGGCATCACAGTAGCTGCTAAACGTATGTATAGAGATCTGCAGGTTTACTACTGGTTCCTAGAGTTTCTAAAAGTAGAATGGGAGGCAGATCTTTTAGTTATCAGACGCCTCTCCTGTGGAACCAACTACCAGTTTTAGTCCGTGAGGCAGACACCCCGTCTACTTTTGAGACTAGGCTTAAAACTTTCCTTTTTGATAAAGCTTATAGTTAGAGTGGCTCAGTTTATCCTGATCTATCTCTATAGTTATGCTGCTATAGGCTTAGACTTCTGGAGGACATAGAGATCCATTTTCATTATTCTGTTTAGTTCTATCTCTGCAGAATCTGTTAGTTCAATCTCTAACGTTCTGCTCTCTCTGCTTTTTCTCATCATAGTAGCTTCATCTGGTCTGTTCCTGTTTAGCTGTGAAATTATCCTAGAGAGAAATATCAGCTGTGCTGCTGCCATCAACATCTTTGTTTATAGATGTTCGAGATCGGGCTGTTTTTCCAGTGTAATGTTAATATTTTACATTTGTAATGTAATCCGCAGTCTCTAAAGTTATGCTCTCTGTGCTTTTTCTTACAGTAGTTTTGCCTCGTCTGTTTCTGTTTGGCTGTGACACCATCCTAGAGAGAAATATCAGCTGTGCTGCTGCCATCAATACCTTTGTTTATAGATGTTGAAGATTTGCCTGTTTTCCAGTGTAGTCCTGTTTTCTGACTGTGACTGGCTGGATTTACTCTCTTCATCTTCTGGCATGGGACCTGGCTCGGAGCTCGTCTGCCTGGCTGTGTGTTTCCTGGATGGGGGCCGCCTTTTACAGCTGCTTTTTGTGTCTCTGCTTTTGTCTCCTTGAACCCCAGTCGGCCTCAGCAGATGGCCGCTCACACTGAGCCTGGTTCTGCTGGAGGTTTCTTCCTGTTAAAAGGGAGTTTTTCCTCTCTACTGTCACTACAAGCAAGCTTGGTGTGAGGGATTGCCTTCCAGTCAATGAGTCGATGCAATCAACTGGTTTGCCTTAGGTAGAAACTTTGAATCAATTTGACTGGATGATCTGGTTGAATTATCAAGTGTTTTGAGATGACCTGTTGTGAAATTGGCGCTATAGAAATGAACTGAATTGAATAGATTCCCCTGATTTGAAAAATCGGTAAAATACTAAGAGTTCAGCTTTCAAAAAAATGCCAACATTCACTCATGCGTACTAACATACATATAGCCCTATCTAGCACAAGCTAACTCCACTATTCTCTTTTATTTTTACTGTATAATGAATATTTACGTTGTTATAAGGTACTACTCATAGTCTGTGGCATAGAAAGCCTCATGGCAAGGACAGCAGAATTTAGTTTTCAGTATATGTCCTCTTGAGGGCGCTAAAAACCCAGGGCACAGCTGCACAGTGGTCTAATCATTTTCAAAGCCAGAGGGAGGATTCCTGCGTCATGCATCAGGGATTAGATGCTGATGTGGCTTTATTGACTGTTAAACACTTTCAAAACCTTTAATGTCACTGGAAAATAGTACTGCACATGGAATTCCTATTACTGTGAATGCAAATAGAGAACACTGTCACTTTGCATAAATATTACACCCTTCAAAACCCATTTTGTTCTTTATACTTCCAAGTAGAACAATATTTTTTTATCTAGATTTACTGATGGTTGGGTAAAGCAGATGTTTAGCTATGAGCATCACTACAGTGCTTTATTGAAATTTAACAGTCTTACATGAGGGAAACCAGGCTACAGCTTATTATGTGGGAGATTTATAAGTAGGTGTTGCTGATTCTCCAGTCAGGGAGGAAGTCCTGCACTGCATGGCTCTTGATGTGCCTCTGCATAGCGACCAGGCTGCAGCAGAAGTGATGGCACACGGTGCATGGGTCCTCAGATGTTTCATCATTGCAGAGTAGTCCTGTCAGCGTTGACCACAAAGACGACACTCATTAAGAGAAAGAAAACAGGCACTTGGACTTGGTGATATCAGTTATCCTGCTTTAGAATTATTTACTACACATCGGTACAACAATTTATGTGATTGCTTCCTAGTAATAGAGAGATGGTTATCATGCGGCTTCCTTCCTTTTGTGTGGAGATGTGAACCACTGATCTCTATCTATTCACTGGATTGCTAATTACCTGAAAAAAGTGAAGCCACCGTCCACCATATTTGTACTCCCCACTCCCAAAGAGATGCACAGTAAAAATGCCTACATGTGCAGCATTTGAATGCAAAAACAAACATTTTGACGGCTGTGGGAAGACGTTTCACATGTAATTTCACTGTCGGTGGATGTGCTGGCCAAGAAAATCCATATACACGCAAACAGTAATCTGGCTATCTCAGACTGACTCGAAGACAGTGACTGAGTTAGCCATTGACTTTGTGTCTATCGTTAAAAAATATAAAGTAGAGTAAACAGAAAGTAATTCACTGTAAAATGTCCATTTAGTAATTCATTATAAAGTGGATCTGACCGTCACTGCTTTGTATATCTCATTTGAAAAACTTATGTGCCGAAATACATTGCATGTTATTTTAAAGGGGGAAAAAAACAACACAAACATTTGACCTATATATATATAAAAACTGTTTTCTCACCCCTCGTGGGGTGGTATGTGTCATCCTCAAGCTCGGGTCCTCTACCAGAGGCCTGGGAGTTTGAGGGTTCTGTGCAGTATCTTAGCTGTTCCTAGGACTGCGCCCTTCTGGACAGAGACCTCTGATGTTTTACCTGGAATCTGCTGTAGCCACTCTCCCAGTTTGGGGGTCACAGCCCCCAGTGCTCCAATTACCACTGGCACCACTGCTGCTCTTACTTTTCAGATCTTTTCTAGCTCCTCCTTCAGTCCTAGGTATTTCTCAAGCTTCTCATGTTCTTTCTCCTTGATGTTGCTGTCGCTTGGGATTGCCACATCTATCACTACTGCCTTCTTCTGCTGTTTGTCGATCAACACGATGTCTGGTTGGTTAGCCATCACCTGTTTGTCAGTCTGGATCTTGAAGTCCCATAGGATCTTAGCTCGGTCATTCTCAACTACCTTAGGAGGTGTCTTCCATTTTGACCTTGGGACTTCCAGCCCATACTCATGGCAGATGTTCCTGTACACTATGACAGCTACCTGGTTGTGGCGTTCCATGTATGCACTTCCTGCCTGCATTTTACACCCTGCTGTTATGTGCTGTATTGTTTCAGAGGCATCTTTGCACAGTCTGCAGCGGGGGTCCTGCCTGGTGTGGTAGACCCTGGCCTCTATTGATCTTGTACTGAGTGCCTTTTCTTGTGCTGCCATGATTAGTTCCTCTGTGCTGTCCTTCAGTCCAGCCTTTTCCAGCCACTGGTAGGATTTTTTTATATCAGCCACTTCTTCTATTTGTCTGTGGTATACGCCGAGCAGCGGATTGTCCCTCCATGATGGTTCTCCTTAATCTTTCTTGTCCTCACTTTCGGTTTTCTCCTGCCTGAGGTATTCGCCAAGCCATTTGTCTTTGGGGGCCATCTTTCTGATGTACTCCTGGATCTTAGTTGTTTCATCCTGGACAGTGGTCTTGACACTCACTAGCCCTCGGCCTCCCTCGCTACGCTTGGTGTACAGTCTCAGAGTGCTGGATTTGGGGTGGAACCCTCCATGCATTGTGAGGAGCTTTCTCGTCTTGATGTCAGTAGCCTCCATCTCCTCCTTTGGCCAGTTTATTATACCAGCGGGGTATCTGATGACTGGTGGGGCATATGTGTTGATGGCTTGGATCTTGTTTTTCCCATTCAGCTGACTTTTCAGGACCTGCCTTACTCTTTGTAGGTATTTAGCTGTGGCAGTCTTTCTTGCTATCTCCTCGTGGTTTCCGTTAGCCTGTGGCACCCCAAGGTATTTGTAGCTGTCCTGAACATCTGTTATGTATATATATATATATAGATATAGATATATATATATATATCTATATATATATATATATATATATATATATAGATATATAGATATATTGCTGCATTGTTTTTATTATCAATGTAACATGCAAAATATTGTTGCACATGACACATGAGATATATTACATGATTTATAGACTTCATTGACTTCATAATAACTATGCTATTTTTTTTATTATAAGTTAAAATGAAAATGAGAACATTATCGTTGTTTGATGCTGAAGCACACATGTTGTTCACATCACTTCAGCTATCCAATGAATAAATAGAGATCAGTGACGTGAACACATACAGTGGTGACATCATGTGGCCCAAACCGTGAATAACAAGGGTTCCATCTCTTTAATGTGTTTTTTTTTTTTTTTTACCTTTTCCTAACATGAATGATGAACCAAGCCAAAACATCTTACAATAAAACAGAGATTCAGTGAGGTGTCGCTTTGAACCATGTATGACATTGGAGAACGGCTAATTTCGACTTGATCTGCGTCAGTTTCACAGCACCTACAAGGTACCGCTGGCTAACTGTAAGGCCAGCCAAGCTTCTGGCTGATTGCAATGCCCAAAGCCACAAGGCCTGCAGAGACCGGATGGCTGTCCAGAGAGATGGAAGAAATTCTGATTTCTCTCACTTGCACAAGTCTCCGCCTCGTGCTTGGTTTACTATCGGTGACATTCAGGAGTACAGAGCAGATTCTGTAATAGAAGCAGGGGCAGATTTACCATCAGGCAATACTAGGCAGTTGCCTAGGGCCCCAAGATCCTGGGAGCCCATAAAACTCTGTTTACATGTATGGTTAATACAACTATTCCTTATTTGTGCACATTGTTTTTGATAAAAATCCTAAATGCCATCAGAACCCCCCCTTCAGTGTCCACCACATTGGATCAGTCCACTTGCGGCACATGTTCAGAAAGGTCCAAACAGACAGCAGCGGCAAAACAACTAATGCGAATAGCTGTGTTGCCAACTTAGCGCTTTTGTTGCTATATTTACTGACTTTTCAGACCCCTCTAGCACTTTGATTTAAAAAAAAAGCACCCAGCGCCAAATCTAGCAACTTTTTTCTTCTACTGGAGACTTTGGGGACAACATCTAAAAGCACTGAACTCTGCTCTCCAGAGCGAGTAGATTGGTAACCCTGCCTCCTGCTCTCCTCTATCTTGTCTGCTGTCATGATTCATGTAGCTATTATTTCATCCAAATGAAAAATGAAAAACAGATAAGCAGATCATAGCTTGTCTACAGTGAAAAGAAGGACTGGGTTATTTACTTTTGCCGTCACGTTTTTGGAAACACAGGACGGAGAAATCGGCTCCTTTTGATGTTTTATTCCTTTTGAGACAGCATGAAAAGTCAGCTGAGTACAAAACAAGAGAGAAAAACAAGAAAAGGGTGAAGAAGAGAGGGACAAAACATATAACAAATAATGTATGTGTATTCTATTGAGATTTCTCTATCTGTATAATGGGTCTGTTTTATGTGTTGCCTTCTCAATTCAGAGGGCCCCCCTGCCTGACTTTGCCTAGGGCCCCAAATTTTCTAAATCCACCCCTGCATACAGGGAACGGAGATTGAGATAGGCTTAAAGAAAAACAACTTTATACTGATTGAAAGAATATTAATAGCAATAAAAATTAAATAAAAAACACACAAAGATTATTTTGAAAAAAACAAAACTTTTATTAACTTAACAAGCATACAAAACAACAAATCATTCTCAAACTACCAGTGCGTTTTTTTTAGTGCAATTCCAAAATATTTTCATATATATTCCATATGGGCATGTTAATAATCAACCGTCAGAAACAGCCTTTTAAATAATTTGATTATCTTTTAACAATTATCTATTTAAAGGAAATTCACACATCATACCGTCTTGAGGTAAAACTGTACACGTTCAATGCTTAATGTACAAAACAAAGCACTATGGATCGACACTTTAAATACATGAACAGAAGCACAATACAAATCAAAGCATTTGTTAACGACTTAAAGAAAAAAAAAAGATGTTTTGGTCTTTTTTTAATAAATATATAGCTAATGCATCATTTCATAAACAGAATTTGGTCTGAAAGTTACAGACTGTCAGTTTCTATTAAATAAAAAAAAGAAAAAAAAGTTATTTTCTCTGAATTTAAAGCTGCAGCATTGTTTAACCTGCAGGCCCAGGAGCTTTTTTTTATCCTAAGCCATCAGGTAGAAAAATAAGGATAATAATAATGTAACATTCAACCCTCGATTCTTTAACAGCGATCCTAAACAACACAAGCAGATTTCATTAACTTAAAGATTCCTGTTACTTTATGAGCAAATCATGGTATTACCCAGGCACAGCGACGCAAAAAAGCGCAAAGAAGCAAAAGAACAAAGTAAAAGTCACTGGGTTCCAACATGTCGCCCTTTTTTTGCATTTTCAGAGTCTTCCAGGTTTCGTTGCTGACTAATAGCAACCAATCATCATCCATATTCACCTTCATTTTGGATCTCTTAGGGCTTTTAATGATCAAAGTCATAAACCCTGGGAACAGGGAATCATTTATTTCATGTATAATTGAAATAAATTATGCATTTTCTGGAACTTCTTTCTACACAACTATGGAGTGAACTTTGTTACATTATTGCTGCAAGCAAAAAATCTGTTTTGTGAATGGAAATCTAAAAAAAGTGCACTCCAAAAATTTAACTAAAAAAAAAAAATAGAAAAGAAGGTATGGAGAGAAACTTGGCTGTTGATTCTAATTTAGCTCAAATTTTAATTTTTAATGCTTTATTTCTATTCATTTTTCATTTGCAGATATGATATTTTCAATTTTCTACTTTTTAGATTGCATTCTTTTAAGTTGTGTTTTACAAATCACATTGTCTTCAACCCTGGGGGGGGCGGGCTGTCCTCTGGCGTGAGGAAGCAATGAAACAGTTTTTATTAACATATAAAAAAAATGAAAGAAAAATAATTATTAGAAAAAACATAATTGAAGAAAACAAATAGTCACCCCCCCAAAATTTTTTTTTTTAAATCATAAAATTTTTCTAGTGTATCATTTTTGGATTGCATTTTGTTGAATTTCGATTTCCAAAACATATTATTTTATTGAAATAATAAAAGGGACATAATTAACTTAGTTAATCCAGAGCTCTGTAGATTTTAACTCTATAAAATGATCCTCACTTCTGCATAACTAAATGTTCCAATGAGATGCCCATCTATAAATACCTTTAGTTAATGGATATTTCAACTGAGCCCATAACCGAGTCGTCTCTTCTTCCTCAGATGCTGCAGGTACAACGTTGCATTAAGAAAAGAAATAAACTCATTGTGAAATTGTATGGTACTTTCAATACTATTTGCCCTTTATAAAAGCGAGGAACAGGTACATTATATAATATTTGTGCCATTTCTCTAATATGCGAGATTGAAAAAGCACTGGAGGTTTCATTCAGCACCAAGCCACGCAGCAGAACACCTACAGGCCTTTTAAGACACAACTTTCAATCACAGCATGTTGAACGTACAGATGACAGCTGGGTGAGCTGTGGCCGTCCTTTTAACCGAGTCTGGATTCTAATAAACACCGATTAGCATCAGCAGCTAACTTCTCTAGCTGCTACACCCAAAGTTCGTCACAGAATATAAAAACCAGGAGCTGATACCAGTCCAGATGTCCTGGGCTACATGTTTTAGTGTAGCCTGAAGAAATGAATGTGGGAGAGAACAAACACAAAGGAAGACCCGTGTTTTTAATGATGAAACAGAAGGAAAGGCATGGCCACAGCCTTAAAGGGTAATTCAACACGAAAGCTGTGGTGGACGTGTGCTTCACCTGCTGCCTGATGTCACAGCAGGTGTTCTCCGCAGCAGGTGTCTGCTGGTCCGGGGCTGTGGGGGGGGGGATTAGAGTAGAGCTTATCTGATTCCGTGTTCAATTACCCTTCAACGCTCCTCTTTTTGGTGTCCGCCCAGCAAGGTCTGTACACTCCACCAGCTCCTCCATCACCCAGCAGGCCGTCGGCTCTACCTGATGCACTCCTCATCTGACAGGCTTTCTGGTTCTTCGTTTTCGCTGTCGTCTAGCTCAGGGAGATCCCCCCACAGCAGCAGATTCAGACCTGCAGACGTTTTTAGGTTACAGAGAAAAGGTCTTAAACAGAATTCCTTGTTTAGTCAACTGATGAAAATATAACCACCACTTCAGTTCATTTAGTCGCACAAAGGGTGGTTCCACCTTAATAAAGTGATCATTTAAGTTTGAGGATATGAAACAACAGTTTGCTAAAGAAAGCAGCGCTGATTTATTATGATTTGGTTTATTTGTGATTAATCGATTATTAATCGTCAACTAATATAGTAATTGATTAATCGTTAACTGGAGTATAGAGACTGTAAGGTATGCCTGTAGCTGACAGATCAACACACCTAAAGCAGAAATTATAACAAGAGTAAAAAATATATAAATATTTTGCATTAAAAGTCGTAGGGAATCGGCCGTTCCAATCGTTGCATTTCCGAATTCTCCCGAGTGGTGCACGACTTAACACGAATGAATAAAGTGAAGGTGATTGGTTGTTTATCAAGGAGGTGGGGTTTGTTGTGGCGGAAGGTTCGCAAGCATGTTTGATTGTGACTGGTTTCTTCAAAGCATCGTTGCTAACCAGATTTTAAGACAGGATTTTTTTATTAAATAAAAATTCTCGAAATTTTGGGACAGTATGGTCTGATAAAGAGTACATTTATATACATGTTTAAGCCAGAATGATTTGAAATTCAAATATGACTTCCCTACAACTTTAAGATAAGAAAAAAATGTCTGTCAATATGCTCTATCCAGAACTCCTCAAGTGGAAAAGTTTGAGTTTCACCTGGTTGGATTTTGTGGAAAAAATCTTCTTTCAGGAACCTTTGGCTATCCAATTATTAATCGATTATAAAAAAAAAAAAATCTTTAAATTATTCGATTCGCACAATAATCAGTAGTTTCAGCCCTATAAGACAGTAAAACAAAAATAATCGGGTAATGCTTACATTGGGTAAATACAAATTTTAAATAGAAATTTTCAAAGCTGCAAATCATATAGGAAAATAAAAGTTTAGGAAATTAATATAATGTTTGGTGGGAGGTATTGCTGAAGAGTCAGAAACAAAATGCAAGTAAAAAGCATCAATGCAAGCTCACTGAGGAGGAGCTTGAAGTCAATGACTGGATGCAGTCAACTAGTTTTCCTTTCTGACTGCATCATCTCTGTAAAGTGCCTTGACATGACTCGTGTTGTAAATTGTTGCTATAGAAATAAAATGAACTGAAATCAAATTGAAAACGGTATGCTAAGAAGACTGAATTTATAAATGTTTAGATAAAAGTTTTTTATTTGCTCCTTACTGTTAACTTCATGTGACTTCAGATGATTTATCTGTGAGAAAACAAGTTTAGAAGTTACAAGAGTCCAACTACAAATCGAAAATGTATAACCCCTGAGGAGAATGTTCCGCTCCTCACCAGCTGGTGGCAGTAATGCACCTGAATTAAAGGACCATGATTAAAGGAGAAGAATAAAGGTGGACAACAATTAAACCTTGTACTGCATGTCACTACCCGATCCGTCCTTCGCATGCACAGAATGATATATATCCAGGTTTCCATAAATAATGTAATTATGGTACTAAAATCACTTACTTCTATCCTTAACTCTCTAAAGAATGCTGATACACATCTTTGAAAAAAGGTTTTCTGACTTTTCGGATACATTTTTGATGTTTTTTTATATACAAGTATTATAATTAAGTAATAAAGTAGAAGTTGAAATACTTCTGTTTAAAAACACTTCTGTAGAAGTTAAGCGTATCAAATTAAAAGTACTGCAGGAAAAAAATGATTCTTTACTGTACTACCCTATTAAAGGAACATATCTTTTACAGTTCTGAATCCTAATATCCTACTTAATTTTTAAGTAGGATATTAGTTCTAAAACTAATAGCAACAGTGTGAAAATGACCTTTGCATCATCTTAAAATATGTTGGTGTGTGTGTGGTGAACAACAGGTTGGGGCAGCACAGAGTCCAACCAGAAGGAAATTAATTGTCTGGATGAAACTAATTATTTTGATGGTTTTTATTTTTTTTAAATACCAACAGGCAGGAAATTAATCTTAAATGACACAAATTTAATTTTTAAAATGTAAGAAGTAGAAGTAAAATGTTGTCTACAGAATAGATAGCCCCCTCCAAGCTTTCTTTCTGAAATGGGTTGTTGTACGATGATTACAACCTTATTCTCGTAATATTACAACTTTTTTCTCGTAATTTTATGCCTTTATTCTCAAAGTAAACAATTTTAAAAATCTCTATCCTGGCCCTAATACTCCATCGTAAGATTTTTTTCCCCATTTCTCCATGTGATTGTTTTACTATAGTATTTGTTTTCAGGCTTTCCCTGCGTCATTATCAACTGTGCCACAAAAATGTGCCTGGTCAAAAATGACAAAGGAAGGGTTTTTATACTGACCCGTAGCATCAAGTCTGTTGAGAGTGGACACGGCGTCACTGTTAAACATCCAGAAATGGCCATTGTTACATGACAGGAGGCAGGGTTTGCAGGGGGCAACCACGTGATAACCCACAACATTGCCACTGGAAGCAGGAGTTAGAGGGAATAAAGAACAAACCATAGGTCAGCACTTTTAATTTGGGTTCATGTGTGAAAAAGTGCTTGCTCCACTAGTGCCTATTATGTACCAGCTGTTGGGGATTTTTTGCCTTGTGTACAACAACAACAAAAGCCTGGCAAAATAAAAGATGCTATGCAGCTCTGCTGTGATGTCAAATAACAGTAAAACATGCAACCATTAAACTACTTAGCATCTATTTTTATTTGTCTCACATGCATTTTAAGGGAAAAGATCACAACACCTAACTAGTATTGTAATAAAATAGTCCAGAACAAGAGATAAATTACATTTATTCCCATTAGTAACTTTATAAAATAAAAAAAGAAAGATTCAAACATCCTTGGGCAAACTTCAAAATGTAATGATAAAATATACATACCATTTAAGACATGCAATGTCTCTCAGTTTGCATTTGCAGCTGTCAGTAGAGTAGCAGCTGGCAACAAAATCAACAGTTCTGAGGACAGAAAGCATTCAGATATAAACAGAGGGCAAAAACAACATAAAATCAATGTTAAGATTGAATAAGATTAGGAGGATGGGGGTGGGAGGGAAAAAGTTTGTGTTATATTTTATATTAAATCATCTTCCTTGTATGGTTTTGACGAAGGAGTATTAGGGCCAGGCTAGAGATTTTTTTTTTCTATTTCGAGAATAAAGTCATAAAATTACAAGAATAAAGTAGTGACGTTACGAGACTAGTCATAACATTATGAGAATAAGTCATAAAATTACAAGAATAACCTCGTAAAATTACGAGAATAAAGTCGTAAAAAGAACGAGAATAAAGTAATAAACTAATGAGAATAAAGTCGTAAAATTACGAGAAGTCGTAAAATCACGAAAATAAAGTTGTAGCGAGAACAGTCATAAAATTGCGATAATAAAGTCGCAATGAGAATAAAGTTGTAACATTATGAGAATAAAGTCCTAATATCGCGAGAATAAAGTCATAACGTTATAAGAATAAAGCTGCAACGAGAATAGTGATAAAATTATGAGAATAAAGTAATAAAGTTATGAGAATGGTCATAACATTATGAAAATAAAGCCGCAATGAGAATAAAGATGTAAAATTACAAGAATAAAGTTGCAATGAAAATAAAGTTGTATAAATGCGAGAATAAAATCGTAGTATCGCGAGAATAAAGTCATAACATTACGAGAATAAAGTCAGATCAAGAATAAAGTCATAAAATTACGAGAATAACTAATAAAGTTAACAAGTCAATAAAAGAAAGGTAAACCCGCTAATTGAAAAGTGAAAAAATAAAGTAAAAAAATTTTCTTTAGATTTATAAACAAAGAAATTTGAAACAGTGCCAGTATCAGCATTAATACCACTAAGGTTTGGTTGTACCGACCAAAAAATGTGTTTCTTTCACTCTCATAGTGTTTTTCATTAATTTCTTATAGAAGCACTATTGTTATTTTCCTTAATATATTCAAGCAAGTTGCCTTTTTTCAAAGTATTTCACCGAGTGCCCTATAAAGGGTTAATAAAACAAATCTTTAAAAAAAAAACAGATTAAGATTTTAATTAAAATTTCTATACATGTTGCATTTTGAGTAGAAACACGTAACAAAACAATGTTGATATTTTAACTATTTCCATCCCGTTGTAGAAAAAGCAGCAGCGGGTAAAAACAAAGGCTAGCAGCAATGCTAATCCGGTTAGCACCAACCTGTTTGGAGGAATATCTGTAGAAAAAAGCTCAACTTCTGTGTCTGCAAGAAGCACAGCCTTCATCCCCCTGGTGCACAGCAGACTGTCGCAGAAGATGCAGTTCACCTGGGCAACACATTTGTTCTTAAAGCTGGAGTTGGATGTGGACATTGTTCTTAAGATAATCTAAATTAGGAAGAAATCCCTATTGGTGTTTAAATCGGTGACCTTAAACTAATCTAGATCGGGTTAATATCGGATGATTAATGTTTATTCTCGATGAGGAGATGCCTGCTGCTCTAAGGTCCTTGTGTAAACAACGTTAGCTTCTTTTATCCTCCCTCCAGCGCTAAACGGAAGACAGGTAACAGGAAACCGATCTAAGGAATAACAGCAGAACGATTGTTACATCCAAAGCGGTGTAATTTAATCCGCACACATGAGCAACATCGGCTTTTTAATCCGCTAGTTCAGCATCCGTGCAAATGTAGTGAACAGCTAACTCGATAGCTGTCAGCTTTGTTTACAACTTCCTGATATTTAACGACACTTCCTGAAACTACGTTTAAAACACCGGAGATCGGTTTCTCATTGGTTGCACACTACAGGAACCAATATCATTGGTCAGTTCCCTTCCAGTGCCTGGATTTGATTGGTTAAAAACTAAAGTTAAAAAAGTTTCACTGAATTATCTGAAAAGCTATTATTCATTTTTTAAAACCTTATTATTTTAACCTATTAGCCTACTATTCATGATAATTTCATTTAAATGTCAGTTGTCTAAAGAGCTAGATGTTTTTCTTTTCTGACATTTGTTTTATTTATTTTTTCAATAACTGACAGGATGAAAAAGGAATATACAATGAAAGACCAAAACAAATAACCAAGTTATGAAAAAAATAAGTAATAGAAGAAACATAAATGTGAGTAACAATGATTTACTAACAGTATTTAAGGTCTTTTATCATTTCCCAAATTCCAAAATCATATGTGGAGTTTTGAGTTCTTTTGAAAGAGGAAAAATGCAAATTGCATGTATTTTTTTTACATTTAATTTGTGATATTTATTATTAATATTAATATTTTACATTTGTAATGTAATCCACAGTCTCTAAAGTTATGCTCTCTGTGCTTTTTCTCATAGTAGCTTCACCTCGTCTGTTTCTGTTTGGCTGTGACACCATCCTAGAGAGAAATATCAGCTGTGCTGCTGCCATCAACACCTTTGTTTATAGATGTTCGAGATCGGGCTGTTTTTCCAGTGTAGTCCTGTTTCTCCGACTATGACTGGCTGGATGTGCTCTCTTCATCCTCTGACATGGGAGTTGGCTCGGAACTTGTTTGCCTGGCTGTGTGTTTCCTGGGCAGGGCCGCTTTTTACAGCTGCTTTTTGTATCTCTGCTTCTGTCTCTTTGAACCCCAGTCGGCCTCAGCAGATGGTCGCTCGCACTGAGACTGGTTCTGCTGGAGGTTTCTAAAGGTTAAAAGGGAGTTTTTCCTCTCCACTGTCGCTACAGGCATGCTTAGTGTGAGAGATTGCATTCGAATCAATGAGTCGATGCAATCAGCTGGTTTTCTTCCCTTAGATAGAAAACTTTGAATCAATTCGACTGTACAATCTGGTGAACTGTAAAGTGCCTTGAGATGACGTGTTGTAAATTGCCGCTATATAAATAAACTGAATTTAATTCAATTGAATAAATATCCATCTATATTAATTCCCTTGTGCAATAACCCTATATAATAATCCGTCTATAAAAAACTTTAAAAGCTGTCATGTGGACTCACTGTATATACTGTATATATATACGATGCACCTTTTTCTTCCTTTGGGACATTCTTCTTCTTTGACAATTTGAGCTGATGTCATGAGTAAATTTTTTCACTGTGAGATCAATAAATTCAATTAATCAATCAGTCAAGCTACTGTTCTGGTTCCACAAACCAAAAATAAGAATGATTAAAAAGGAATGATGAGAGTATCGTCTCCAGTATTCAATGCACTGGAGAAAAGTATTTGGCCCCTTGTACTTTTAAAACTTTTGCTACGTTTCAGACTTTGAACATAAATCTTATTTATTTTCATTTTTTGGGACATAAACAGGAAGTGGAATGAAATGTATTGGAAATAATTAGATATTTTATTGGCTATTTAAACATTTGATAGGGATATGGAGTATTCTATTGTAGATTTTGCTTTCTGTTTTGGATCATTGTCTTGTTGGAAGATAAATCTTCATCCCAGTCTCAGCTCTGTTGCAGACTTCAACAGGTTTTCTTCCAGAATGCTCCTGTACTTGGCTCCATCCATCTTCTCATCGTTTTTAACCATCTTCACTGTCCCTGCTGAATTAAAGCAGGCCCAAACCATGATGCTGTGGCCACAGCATTTGACAGTGGGGATGGCATGTTCAGGGTGATGAGCTGCGTTGCCTATATGCCAAACATAATGTTTTGCATTGCTGCCAACAGGTATAATTGGTCATTTCATCTGACCAGAGCACCTTCTTCCACATATGTGCGGTGTCTCCCAGGTGGCTTCTGGAGAATTCTAAACCAGATTTCTTATGGATATCTTTAATAAACTGCTTTCTTCCCTAAAGACCAGATATGTGGAGCATATAACTGTTTGTTTTCCCATGGACAGAGTCTCATATCATCCAGCAGGCATTCCCAAACTCGGTCCTCAAGGCCCCCTGTCCTGCAGGTTTTAGAGGTTTCTCTGCTTCAGTACAGCTGAATATAATGATTGCAGTAGACCAAAAGCCTGTTAATCAGCTTTCAATTAAAATCAGCTGTGGTGGAGCAAGGAAACCTCTAAAACCTGCATGACAGGGGGCCTTGAAGACCGAGTTTGGGAATGCCTGATCCAGAGTGATGATGGCTGCATCTCTCATCAGTCTTCTCCTTGTTTGACTTGAAAGTTTAGAGGAACGGCCGGGTCTTTGTAAATTAGCAGTAGTCTAACACTCCTTCCATTTCAATATTATCGCTTGCACAGGGCTTCCTGGGATGTTAAAGCTTGGGAAATCTTTTTGTATCCAAATCCAGCTTTAAACTTCTCCACAACAGTATCTCGGTCTGCCTGGTGTGTTCCCTGTTCTTCAAGATAATCTCTGCCCTTTAAACAGACCTCTGAGACGACCACAGAATAGGTGCATTTATACAGAGATTTGATTACACACACGGATTATATATATTATTATTTATTATCATCAGTCATTTAGGTCAACATTTGATTCATTCAGAGATCCTCACTGAACGTCTGGAGAGAGTTTGCTGCGCTGAAAGTAAAGGGGCAGATTCATTTTGCACACCCAACTCTTCAGCTTTTTTTTTTCAACAAAAGTTTAAATTATCCAATATTTTTTTTACACTTCATGATTCTGTTGATCCTTTACAAGAAATGACAATTTTCTATCTTTATGTTTCAAGCCTGCAACATGGAAAAACACCGATCAAATCAAGCGGAGCGAATACCTTTGCAAGGCCCTGTTGTTCTTTAGGAACTCTTGTGATCACAGGTTTATTATTTAGGAAGCATTTCACTCTGCTGGTGGGGAGGCTGTTATCTAGGCAGACGTTTATGCAATCAGTCACACAGATGTCGTTTCCGTGGGGCTGACACAGTGCATCCCAGTCCATAAGCCCCGAAACAACCTTGTAGGGTTTCTTCAGCTTCCTGTGACCATCTTTTTACAGTTCTTCCTAATGCACATTATCTTTATAAAGTGGCTTTTACTCTGAGCTGAGTATAAAGATTGTGATTTGATTTCTCAAGAAATCTTACTTTAGAAATGTATAAGTTCTTTACATTTGCATAAAACAAGTCCAAAGTTTAGTTTTCTCTGGTATAGCAGCAGAAGAACTGTTTGAACATTGGCAGTATAGCATAAAATGAGACATGGTTAAAATCACCAGTTACTGCCATAAATGCATTGGGCTTTTGTGTCAGTAGGTCAACACCAACAGAACAGATTACATTACATATAGTTTCGGCAACGGCAGAAGGTGAAGTAAATGGTTTCCAGATGAACACTGGTAAACTCTATGGGTAAATGATGTGGCTGAAAACCACCTGTCAATGGTTCAATATCTGCGCTGTAGTGATGAATATTCCTGGATGACACCATCTGTTGTTCACAAGCACTGACGACCCACTCCCCTTGAGTTTTCCAGTCTTCTTTAAATCTATGTCTACTCGTATGACCCTAGCATAGAGGCATTGGAGTCAAGGGATATGATCCTGCAGCCATTTTTCAGTAAAACACATAATGCTGCATTGCTGATATTCTAGCTGAGTCCTTTCTAGAACTAAGAGTGCTTTTAACTTGTTTCCTCTCTCTCTTCTCTTTGCTCCTGCTCTGCATCCTCTGCGCCTGCTGTTCAGCTAAGTTAGCACTTGTGGAAGTAGTTTAAGTATTATTTCGGCTTTAGAGATGTTAAAAAGCGGTTGCTGGCTGTAAAAAAAAATCTACTTCCTATGTTTTCCATGATTAAGCAACATAACAATTGTCCAAAAAAAGAAAAAATATCTGTAAAAATCCATTCAGTTTCACAGCATACAAAACCAGGGGCAAAAAACATAAGGAAAAGGAAGCCCTGATTCACAAAAAGAGCTAAGATTTTCTTTTAGAAAGAAATTTTTCATCAGAATCAAGCGAGCAGAGCTACTTCAACGTGCAGCCACCTTAAGCAGCACAATTTTACAATAATAATTTAGAAGAAAAAAAATATTTTGTTATAATATTTTGTTACATTTCTAGTCTTTACAAAGGGAACTATTTATATAGATACATGCCCTCTGGTTTTGCATAGTTTCTTTTCATTATTAAATACACAATGACATTAAAGAGATAAATTGGTCTTAAGGTAAGAACCTACATCTTAACGTTTCATTGAATACAATATTTCTAAATGTTACACTGAAGAAAAAAGACTGTAATTGTCCTTTAGGAAGGCTTTGACATCACAAGGGGAATAATAAAGTAGCTGATCAATTGGCGCTAAAAAAAAAACAGATGAAAAGCCTCAACAATCAACTTGTATTTAAGATGTAAGGGTTTCTGTATTACACTTTTGAGTCAGTTTGACTCCAGTGACCCTGAAAGCCATAATCGATGCAACCATTTTGATAGTTTTCTTCTTCAGGACAGAAGGTGGTTAAAATCTGTTAATTTTCCAGTTTGAATGTTGATCCATCTGGTCGGTTTATGTTTATATTACACACTCATAGGATTAGTTAATACATTTTGCTTACTGTACATTAAACTACAATAAAATTCATAATGCTGAATTAAAAGATAACTATAGTTATTTTTGTGGTTAAAAAGGATGAACAGAAATTTGGTTTGAGGAACATTTTTTGTATTCTTAAACCTTACGTTGTAGTTCTCATATTTGACTGTAGAGGGCGGTGTTTCCACAAAAGTGTTCTCTGGTGTCTTTATCCGTGTGAAACAAAAAAAGGTTGAATAAGTCAAACTATGTCTGATTTTAGGATCAACTGGGATGACCACCTCTGTCATCATTGGTAGTTTAGGAATTTGAGTTTGTTGGTAAAGGAAACTAAATGTAACTATATGCACATCAGTGTTAAACCTGAAAATAAAAGGGTTTTCTTTAATGGTTTATGAGTTATCCAACAACAACCTCATGCACAAATATAGATATTATTAGAAAATAACAATATTCAAAAATTAAATAAACCCTGATCATCTGTTTTATGCAATGTCACCAGAAGTGTGTATGTTTGTGTTAGATTTTGTTATGATTATAAGAAATATTTCACAGCAAAACATAATTTTGGTAGAATGGCCACTGCTGCGAAGGTGTGGCAGAATGTTAATGTTTTCTTCATTTCTCTCTCTGGAGCTGGAGAAATATGAGTATATGCCTGGCCCCTCTTAGATAAATAGATTTTTTTTAATGATGGGGATTTTTTTTCCAAGATATTTTATACTTAAAGGGGAGTGGCGGCCTAGTGGTTAGGGCAGAGAGCTTGGAATCCTGAGGTTCTGAGTCTGAGCCCCATTCCCACAGACTGCCACTCTGGGTCATCTCCGCTCCCCGGGCGTCCCACTGTGGCAGCCCACTGCTCCCCAAGGGGATGGGTTAAATGCAGAGGTGAATTTCTCCAAAATCATAAAGTTTAATTCGTTTTGTCAGATAAGATTGTATTAAATGTTTTTTTTTATTTATCTGGCAGAAATGTTGCTTTAGTGTGACCAGAAGCATGTAGCTAGTATAAAAAACAGTAGTTAATCCCACATAAACATGAAATTAACAATATGGTACAGTTCTTTTTTCAGTGGTCATTATAACGGATCTATTAAGATCATCTGATATTAAAACTAGTTTGACAATCTTAAACATTAATGTGTGTCTGGGGCGGATTTACCATTAGGCAACACTAGGCAGTTTCCTAGGACCCCATGTTCCTGGGGGCCCCATAAAACTCTGTTTACATGTATGGTTAATACAACTATTCCTTACTTGCGCACATTAATTATGTTTTTGATAAAAATCCTTTTACTAAAATGCCATCAGAACGCTTATAATGAGTGTGTCTCAGCCCCCCTTCAGTCCACCATATTGGATCAGTCCATTTATTGCACATGTTCAGAAAGGTCCAAGCAAACAGCAGCAAACCATTAGGAAAACAAAGGATTTGGTGCTATATTTAGTGACTTTTCAGACCCCTGTAGCACTTTTATTACAAAAAAGCGCCTAGTGCCAAATCTAGCCACTTTTTTCTGCTACTGGAGACTTTGGCGACAACATCTAAAAGCAGCTAACTCTGCTCTCCAGAGCAAGCAGATTGGTAACCCCGCCTCCTGCTCTCCTCTATCTTGTCTGCTGTCATAATTCATGCAGATATTATATAATCCAAATGAAAAATGGAGAACAGATAAGCAGATCATAGCTTGTCTGCAGTGAAAAGAAGGACTGGGTTATTTACTTTTTTTTATGAGTTATTTACTTAGCAATCAGCTAAGTGAGCTTAGTGCTTGGAAAAAAAATCTTTCATTCCTTTAGAGACATCATGAAAAGTCAGCTGAGTACAAAACATAGAGAGGAAAACAACAAGAAAAGGGACAAGAAGAGAGGGACAAAATATAGAACAAATAATGTATGTTTATTCTATTAACATTTCTTCATCTGCATAATGGGTGTGTTTTATGTGTTGTCTTCTCCATTCAGAGAAGGCCCCCCTGCCTGTTTTTGCCTAGGGCCCCACATTTCCTAAATCCGCCCCTGATTGTGACAAACTTCACGGTTTTAAATCTGCAAGGGTGGAAAAGCTTTATTTGGAGCGCCAGCCAAAAATGGTCTGGCTGTTAACCCTTCAGAACGTATGCAGAGCTTTAGAGGAGATAAGATGTTGCTTGCTGGCCGGTTAGAGTGCTGCCATGCTTGTCCTGCGCAGTAGAGCTGACCAGCAACACTCCATCACCACTTTGGTTTCCCCTTTCTCTCTCTTTCTCTCTCACTTCAGGAGGAGGAAGAACAGAGCAGTTGAGTTCAGACAGGCGGGCGGGCTCTGGCGAGAAAACCCGACGGAAGAGTTTTTGGCATCATAGGAACTTTTACCTATGAGCTGTGTTAGTTTCTCTTTGATTTTTCCTTTGAAAAGGGGATGAATCTTTTTCCTGTAGAAGCTGCTTTTACCATAACCGGTTTTGAGGAGGCGGAGAGGCAGGAGCAGCCGCGCCAAACGCACAATGCGCCCTGAGTGAGCCCAGGCAGGGAGGACAATACAGAGCACACCGAGAGGAGCTGCCAGCTCCCATCCCAGGATCTCTGCTTCTTTATTCCTCCAACTCTGCTCCCCTCACAGCCTTGTTCCAGGAAGGTTTTTCCTTTCATCCACAGCGGGCTTTTAGAGTTACTAGGGTGGAGGGGTGGGGGGGAAACAAGTGAGATCTGATCTCTAAACTCAGCCATGACGTCTCCGGCTAAATTCCGCAAGGACAAGGAGATCGTGGCCGAATATGAAACTCAAGTTAAAGGTAGGCTGCAACTTTTTTCCTTTGTTTTCCTTTTTAAATGTTTTTTTTTTCCTCCACAATGTGACGCAATGTTGCGTTAAATCCGCGCTCCCACGGTTTGGCACGCGCGCTCTGCGCCCTTACCTCTCATTTCTGCACCCCCTTTTTTCTTTATTTATGTTTCATTGGTTGCACCGATCAATTAGTTATTATTAAATGTATCTAATAACACTGAATGAGTTGCAGTCATTTAAAAAACGGACACCAGGGCGACTTGAAAGATGAAGGCTTGGAAATGAGGCAGCTCATTGATGGTTATAACAAAGGCAGGGGGAGGAAGAAAAAAACGCGCAGGAATCAGAGGTGTAGTCCAGATGTGGCCTAAAGAGAGAGAGAGAGGGGGGGGGGGGGGGGGGGGGGGGGGGGGGATGGATATGCAAAGGTGATGTTGAGGAGGAGAAGGAGGAGGTCAACACCAAAGCTGGGTGTAGGGCGTTTTCTTTCCCTCCTGCATGTCTGCCTCACTGCTCTGCAACATAATGGGTTAAACACACATTGCAATTAAACGATCCGATGCATTCTCATTGATTACAGCTCATCTAAAGGTCAGGGTGAGGAAAAAGCAGATTGCACTCACTGGTTTCTGTGGGTAATGTGGAGGTGGCTGCTTATCAGATTTGTGAGGTTATGAGTTTTACCTCAAGCTGCAAAAAAAGGGGGAAAAATGAGAGGTGGCAAAATGGGGAGAAGGATAGGGAAGATATAGAGAGATTAAAGGCTGGATTCTTCTTGCTTTGGTGCCAGATCACTTGATAAGATGCTCTACTACTTGCCTTATCATCAGTGGTTCTTACCTCCCATTGGGATCAACATGTTAACCTCTACTGTTACCCTTCTTCTTTAGGGGAACTGCTCTCCTTCATCGGTTGTTTTTGTCAGGGCCTGATTAGTCAGCAGCAAGGGGGACGAGGGATAAACTATGCTGCTGGACTGGAATTACTGGTGTTAAAGTACACAAATGAAAAGGGAAACATACACTGAATGTTCAGGTGTGGAGCCCTTTAAACTTTTAAATGCAGTCTCTACTTTCCTTTGGAAAGGATTCAACTCCTTGGAGGGTTGTGTGTCGCTCGCAGACTGAGAACTGTGGTGAAAATTAAATGATCACTGATGATGCTGATGGTTAAAGACTGAACATTTTCAGATTTTATCATGGTACTGAAAAAAAAGTAACTGACCTCTAACCTCTGTGGAGGAAATTGAAAAGCATTATCTGCTTCCTGACTATTTCATGATAAACACACATCTGAGAAGAGTGGGGTGTATTTTTGTGATCTTAATGATATTTAAAGTAGTACAATTTGGGTTGAATGAAAACAAATGTGTTTGGTTTGATCAAGTATCCCAACCAGGAAACAGTATGATGCAAAGATCTACAAGAGAAGGCCTGGGGTGTTTCTGGAGGAGCTTTTAAGATTCAAAGCTCAGGTGGGACGCTGTTGAGGGAGAAACTGTGGTTTATGGAATCCACAAATCGTGATGCTTAAAGATGCTTAAAGTGGAAGCATCTATTGTGCACCATCCCCGTAGTGGCACATAACAGTTGCAGCTTTACGCTGTAGGGGATCCAGGGAAGCTGCATGGAGCTAAATGCCAATCAGTCTTAGAAAAAAAAAAAGAAGAAAAGGCTTTAAAAGACCTGAGATCCATCTCCAAGCTGCACAAAGACCCAAATCCTACAGCTAGAGCTGAGCTCTGCAGCCTGCGGCGCCGGATTGGACCTTCAGCAGGGGTTAAAAATGCTAAAGAGCCGACTAATGGTTCTGATAGGAGCCTCAGCTGTTTTTTTTAAAGAGTATTTGAATTGAATTTTCCGAACTAAGCATCTTTAAAAGAGACAGAAATATGACTTTAGATTCAGGTTCTTGTCATTAGCTTAGAAGTTATTTGTGTTTCTTTTTAAATCAGCTTTTTCAACAAATGAAAAGATGATACGGAAGAAAACTCATTTTTCATATGTTACATTTTTTTCATCATTTTAAAGACTAAACATACGGATAAACTACAGGTTGTTTAAAATGGCAACACAGATATAAAAAAAAACAAGGATTTGTGTTTTATCGACATATCATTTCATATTTCCGTCTCTAAATAGCTTTATTTCATTTTTTATTTAATGAATTATTTAGCGGAGTCAGGGCAGGTTGCTGACCTTTGAACTTAACCTAAGGTGGACTTAGATCAAAGCATATTCATGTATCAGAACGGCCTAGTCAAAGTTCAGAGCTCCATCTAATAAAGAATTTATGTTTAAACTTCACAACACATGTTCACCGATGCCCTATTTTAAATCTGAGAGAGTTTCTTTAAACATTAGGTCTCAAAAAGGAAAAAAGAAAACATAATTTCTGGATGCACAGAGTCAGGTGGTACGTCCTCTATGAGCAGTAAGAGTGGTTTAATCCAAAGTCATGTCACCATTTGGGTTTTGTTGCAGAACCAGACACTTTTCTTCCAGGTTACAATCCTGCAGTACTTTGTGCATACTATTACATGAGATGTGATAGATGTGTGTGTTTGAGCCGCAGCACAGCCAATTACAGGTATATAAACATCAAAGGACGAAAACGCGCAAAGAAAATCACAGATGGAAATGAAACAGCTTACAACTTTGATTTAAGGTTATAAGCAGGTTCTTTTTGTTTTGCTACGATGAGAAAGCCGACTTCACCTAACTTAATCTTATTAGCAGTTGTTGAGTTGTTCTGATTTTACTATGTGTTGATTCAGATATAAAAAAAAAAAACACTGGGTCATTTATTTGCAATTAATATTTGTATTCAACTTTGTAAAAAAAAAAAAAAAAAAAAAAGGCTTAAATGACGAACCAGAAGTGAAAACAAGCCTTTGTTATGCAAGTCTCAGGTCTTTATCATCAAGCCTTGATGATAAAAAATTTGTCATTTTATTCTATTTGGATCACATTTTTCAATCTGCTCTGTTTTCTCTATTCCTTATTAAGCTTTATGAACTATAACATCAGCAGAATCGCTAAACAAGGCTTAGCTTTCACCGTAGCTCAGTGTTTCCCAACCTTTTTTGGGTTGTGTTCCTCTCTGGGCATTTTGTCTTACCATGAGTTCCCCTCTCTGTTAAAAGTCATGATGATTGTCCAAAAGTGGAACATACAATAACTGATTATAGAATAAAACTATAAAAAAAAAAAAAAAAAAAACATAAATATGTTTACATTAGTAGACATTTACATAAATATGTTATAAATGAGGAGCTCCTCTAATAATTCCCTTATAATCATATTTAAACTTGATGAATTAGGAACAAAATACAGAACTAAAATTATAGTCAGACTGACTTAAGTTAGTTTTACTTTGTTTTCATCAAGACACCTGAGCTGCTTCAGTGAGCTCCGATAGCTCAGTTGGAAAACCAGCTGATCGGCTGTTCTCTACATCCAGTCTGTTCCTCTGCTTGGTTTTGATGTGTTTATTTTTATTTTACTATCCTAGAAATAAATATTTTCAAGTACTCCTTGCAATGCACTTGTGGACCACTAGGGGTATGAGTACCCCTGGTTGGGAATAGCGATTTTTCAAGGCTCATACTGAATAAATCAAAAATAACTGGTTTGTATCAACCCACTGAATTCATTGAAATCCGAACCAAACCGGGTCGTTTTCAGACACACCTCAGAACAGAGTGAGAAGCAGCTTTCAGACCAAAACATTGATCTTCCACTTAATAAAGACTACTTATACTTCAGCGATAGTATCAAGGTGCTACTTTATTGTATCTCTTATACTGTGTCTGTTGGCTGTGCTGTTCTTGTTCATGAAGCAGACAGAAAACGTTTTATCATTGTCTCCCTTTTATCTCCTCTTTCTTTCATATTTTCTCCTTCTTTCCTGTTCTACTTACATTGCAGTGTCCATATACTGTGTAATACTCCCTGCTATTTATATGCATAAATCAAGCGGAATACTATGGCAATAGCCGTACTGCTCCACTTATGAAAGCAAAATCTGTTGGGCTCTTCTTTTGGCATCGAAACAATTATTCTTATTGCCACATTGCCAGACATTTTTTTGTAAAAACAAAAATATATATATATATAATTCATTAATTAATAAAAAAAATAAAGACCTTGACTGATAAAGAAAGGGTTTATAAACATGTCTTCTTTAAAGAAGCGTGACTTTCTTCCAAGGCCTTGGAGGTTCCAACACATTGAATGTTTGCTTTGTTATCTACCGATCTGTACTTTTGAACATGATGGACAAACAGGATTCCTGTAAACTCCACGAAACCACAGAAGAATCTCACCTGACTCACCTCGCGGCTGTTCCGACTTCCTCTTAGACTTTTTTAAAAACTCCTGTAATTACCAACATAGCGCAGTGTTTCTTCATCTCCCTCCAAACGGCTGTTTTTGCTTAGGCGCCTTTTTCCCCTCATTGTGACGGCTGGCAGCCATGCTTGACACACTGTGGCCTTAATGTTTGTCCATCGACCCTTCCGCATTGATTTCTGCTGCAAGTTGTTAAAGGCTGTTAAATCTTCGGGGGGTTTTTTTTGAATGAAACTGATAGAAGGGTGAACCTGCTTATCTGCATTGTTGTTTTAGGTATGTTTTCTACATTGTGCTGTTTGTGACTGTGGAGCAGAGAGGGATCTGTGTCATCCCTCTTTGTGAAAATGAGGCGCTCTGCAGCACCACACTGCAGCATCATGGGGGAAATAAATGCAAATCGTTCAGTGGATAACAGTCAGAAAGCTCTGCAGTACGAGGAGCTGCTGCACCAATAAGAACCACAATATCGTAGTGTAAATGAAGCACCTAAAGAACCTGATCATCTTGAATCTTTAAGAATAATGTTGCATCTATTCAATACTTCGAAACCCTGTAGTGTTTCTGCACTGTTCTATAACTTTACTGCACCTTACATCCAAAATAATTTTAGTAATAAAGTGCATAATGGATCCTTTTGTGACTGTCTTCTCAGCTTATACACCTTTATTTAGTTTTCACACCTTGACTTTTTGATGCTTCTTCACAGCTTTTTACTTCCTCTTATGTGCTTTATATATACTCGTAGTAACTGGTAAATTCTGATGCATCAGATCTTAAAGAGATTTACAACTAGTTAAACATTTTGGTTAAATATGTTGTAACTTTCCTATTATCTTCCTTCTTTTTGATCCTCTGCATCTTAATTACCTGTTGTGATTTCTACATTATCATAAATTTAACCCTGCTCCAATTGAAACTGAAAAGGTTTGGGGTTACTAATAGGGATGCACGATATAATCGGCCCCCTGTCGGTATAGGCCTGTATCGGCCTTAAAACTGAATATCGGACATCGGCCAGCCCACCAATATTTAACCCGATATTTGATCAGCTTCTGAGTTTCTAAAGTCTAAAAAAAAAAATACTACTACTTCTTCCTCAAAAACTTCTTTTTTACAGACTTAAAAACTTCTAAAGACGAGGGAAAAAATATTGATACATTAAAATATCCCAATATCTTCATATGCTGATATATTGCCATTTAAAAACACCATATCAATCTCTTTTACTAATGAAATATTGCTATATGTCATCGTTATGCTACGAAATCCCCCCAATTCACGAAATTTTGCCATATTTTTATATGTTGATATATTGACTCGGTATCGATCTATTTTACTAACAAAATCTCCCAAGAAATTGCAAAATATCACAAGAGTTTGTAACAGAACGATGAAATTTCACGATATTTTGAAAGTAAAATAGATCGATACCGCGTTTTTAAAAATCAATTTGATATCAGCATTTGAAAATATATTTGAGTATATTATTTTTCAAAGTGTCAGAAATGGATAACAAAACTGCTATTTTCAATGACTACTT